>NC_092800.1:35987339-36587339 GCF_918797505.1 Bemisia tabaci
ACCCCCGCCTGACCCCCCCCCCCTCCCCCCATCGGCAGGGTGGGATCCAGTCCCGCGACCCGCGATATCCCCGAGGAGCGAGACCTTTTAAAATTGAATTAAGCTCTGGGCGGCGAAAATGTTAGCTCGGGTCCGATTCCGTGTACCTGTTCCATCTCACTCAGGAAAAACCGCATAACTACTTACGATTCTCAACTCAAGATATGCTGTTTTCGCGCGTTTTCGTAGCCGGTGCACTCGGGAACAACCGCGTAACATCGTTAGATTTAAACTTGACGATATGCTGTTTTTGTGTGTGTTTTCAGCCGGCCTCTATTCGCAACTATTTGTCAGTGTCCGTTTAAACCTCCATAATAAACTCGTTTGTTGCCCGAACTGCCCGCGCTCGGCGCCCGAACGCTCCGGGTGCCGGATTCGTCGCTTTTCTGACCGGGAGCGTATCTCGGTTTCCCGGTGAGCCCTAGTTTATACATCGTTCCATGCTTCCTGGGGCTCATGTGGTAATTGAGGTGCGCTCTTACGTCAGAGGAGCGACGGATTATGAGATTTGTCCGCTGGAATTTATATGTTTCCCATTTGCATTGATTTACGGGGACGCTCCGGAATATGCCGGCAAATCCTTTAATTATTTTATGCAATTAGGAGGCGTGTTCTGCACACGTACGTGGAAAAAGTTTGGTAAAAATGAGCGGAGGATAACGAGCTTGTTAGCGAAGACACGCGCTGATTTGAACCTGTTACGGTACGTGAGGATGCTTTTTCTGTCTCCTTAAACTCATCACGATATTTTTAGATTTCTTTTGTAATGAGTTTGCTGGGTGATTTTGCGATAACCGTGTGAAAGCTCACATTTTTGAGAGAGGAAAATTTGCCTGATGCTATTACGTCCACTGAAATAAAAAGTTATGGGCTATATACATTCATAACTATCCGTTCCGGGCTCAGAGACCGAAGATTCCGGGTGCCAGAACCGTAGCTTTGACTGCTCCGGGGTTGCATGCACCCAGACTTTTTGACATCTGAGCCCGGAAAGCGGACGGCGTGTCTATAAAACCAGTAAGTACGATTTTCATGGTCGGAGTTTTTTTTTTTTTCAGTGTCCTATTAACGATCTAAGCCATGTTCTAAATGTTTTTAAGATAAAATTGAAGATGTTACAAAACCTCATCTTTGAGCGTTCCATAGTTCTCCTCGAGTAATTACCATCCATTGACTCATCACACCACGTTCTTCCTGGAATTTATTTTTAGCATAGAAAATCATCAGAAATCACGAACCTGGAACAGAAAGATAAAGAAACTTTTAAAACACTGTGCAGGAGTAATTTTAAAAACGACCTTTTTAAAGTATAGCCTTAAATAAATTTGATATGGATGAGATTGATATCATTACACGGTGATTACATGTTCGTCACAACATAGGGTCCATTTGAGCGCATTTCTGTCCAACGGAACTATGTGCATTATGACGTGAGCCCTGTTATGCACATATGCTTATGAGTCTCAGGGTTCATGTCTTGATGCACATAGATCCGTTTGATAGAAATACGTCCATTTGACGGATTCACTTCAGAATATTCAAGTTCAACATGATCCAGCTGGGGAAAATGATGGTATATCTAACTTTTTTGTAATTATTTGAAAAGCCTTCACGGTGCCCCTGAACTCACTTTAAATGCGACTTTGTTGTACATCAAAAATTCAAGTTGGAGGTTGTAGTGGGGTACTCCCTGATGGGTTTTTGGGCAATTTCGAAATAGGTTGTCGGAGCTCCTCGAAAAATAATCGCATTTTTGTGGTTTTTTAGGGGTAAAATAGCAAAATTGGCCTCCGGGCGACAAATTAAACCCCCTCTCCCTCATCCTTGCCTTGACCGATCTGAATTTTTAGTATGTTTTTACCTGGTATAAGATGGGACTTTTCTGAAATTTTCATGCCCATACAAATTTTTTGCTCCCGCGGCAGCGTTGCCAAGTTGCGGACTCCAAAATATCGAATTTAATGATAAAATGAAGGTTTCGGAGTGTGATTTCCATTCAAAATCAAAAATTCAAATTGTAAGTTGTAGTAGGGTACTGCCTGATGGGGTTTTGGCCAATTTCGAAGTAGAGTGTTTGAGATTTTGAAAAATAATCGAATTTTTGCGGTTTTTATAAGGGTAAAATAGCACACTGAGCACGGGGCGGCAAGTTGAACCTTTTCTCTCTCATCCTTGCCGTGACCGATCTGAACTTTTAGTATGTATTAACCTGGTATAAGATGTGACTTTTCTGAAATTTTCATGCCCATACAAAATTTTTTGCCCCCCGCGGCAGCGTTGCCAATTTGCGGACTCAAAAATATCGAATTTGATGATAAAATGAAGGTTTCGAGGTGTGATTTCCTCCAAAATTTCACGAAAAATGTGCAATCTGAGAGTTTTCGATAAGAAAAGGCATACTTGAACAATTTAGAGTTGCAGTGTTGCCAGCTTTTGATTTAAAATTCGTCAAAATGACCCAAATCGCGTTGCAACCTCGAGCGCTGGATTTTTATTTCGTTCAGAATTGGTTATTACGGTTCTTCTGTACTCTATGCATTTAGGTACCATGAAAATTATGCCATTACTTACTTGATGGGTGCAGCTAACTCAAAAAGAGAGGCCGGATAAAGCGATGAGTCGGGGGAAAACGAGCGGTTCGGGTTGACAGAAAGTTCTTAAATCTACTCCATCACCAGAAAGTAGAATTTGAGAACTTTCTCCCACCCCCCAAACCTTATCCCTGTTGCAGTCAATCCTTTGAACATCTGATCTGAAATTTTGCCCCCAAATTTTTACCAAAACATGAAAAATAAAAACACGTTTTTGTGCAAAAACACATCATGTTTTTGGTAAAAATTCGGGGGCAAAATTTCAGATCAGATGTTCAAAGGATTGACTGCAACAGGGATAAGGTTTGGGGGGTGGGAGAAAGTTCTCAAATTCTACTTTCTGGTGATGGAGTAGATTTAAGAACTTTCTGTCAACCCGAACCGCTCGTTTTCCCCCGACTCATCGCTTTATCCGGCCTCTCTTTTTGAGTTAGCTGCACCCATCAAGTAAGTAATGGCATAATTTTCATGGTACCTAAATGCATAGAGTACAGAAGAACCGTAATAACCAATTCTGAACGAAATAAAAATCCAGCGCTCGAGGTTGCAACGCGATTTGGGTCATTTTGACGAATTTTAAATCAAAAGCTGGCAACACTGCAACTCTAAATTGTTCAAGTATGCCTTTTCTTATCGAAAACTCTCAGATTGCACATTTTTCGTGAAATTTTGGAGGAAATCACACCTCGAAACCTTCATTTTATCATCAAATTCGATATTTTTGAGTCCGCAAATTGGCAACGCTGCCGCGGGGGGCAAAAAATTTTGTATGGGCATGAAAATTTCAGAAAAGTCACATCTTATACCAGGTTAATACATACTAAAAGTTCAGATCGGTCACGGCAAGGATGAGAGAGAAAAGGTTCAACTTGCCGCCCCGTGCTCAGTGTGCTATTTTACCCTTAAAAAACCGCAAAAATTCGATTATTTTTCAAAAATCTCAAACACTCTACTTCGAAATTGGCCAAAACCCCATCAGGCAGTACCCTACTACAACTTACAATTTGAATTTTTGATTTTGAATGGAAATCACACTCCGAAACCTTCATTTTATCATTAAATTCGATATTTTGGAGTCCGCAACTTGGCAACGCTGCCGCGGGAGCAAAAAAATTTGTATGGGCATGAAAATTTCAGAAAAGTCCCATCTTATACCAGGTAAAAACATACTAAAAATTCAGATCGGTCAAGGCAAGGATGAGGGAGAGGGGGTTTAATTTGTCGCCCGGAGGCCAATTTTGCTATTTTACCCTAAAAAACCACAAAAATGCGATTATTTTTCGAGGAGCTCCGACAACCTATTTCGAAATTGCCCAAAAACCCATCAGGGAGTACCCCACTACAACCTCCAACTTGAATTTTTGATGTACAACAAAGTCGCATTTAAAGTGAGTTCAGGGGCACTGCTGGAAACTATCTCTATTTGTTCACGTAGTGTATGCGAGACGAACAATTTGCAATTTGCTTCAGCTGTGCTAAAAATACGCATTTACAATACTAACAACACACCAAAGTCAAACTGGGAACAGGATGAATACGTACTATAAATGACCGTGAATGAAAACATATTTTATGACATGAACATTAATTCCATCCAGCAATTATTTGAGGGAAAAGTTTCTGAGGAAGTCAGGCGAACTCGGAGAAACTTCAGGAATGTTGGGAGGTATTTTTAGGCTCCGGAGTATAATAATACCGTCATAAAACGTTGGCTCGAGCCAAGAGAATGCCCTCGAACCTGCAGGTAGGAATTATTATTTTATCACTATTTCCCGAAGCAAGAAAAGAAAAGTTTCTTTTACGGTTTAGAGGACATGGCGTGCTTGTTCATTTCCTAACTTTACTCGGTTCTTCCGTCTCGAGTTACGCCTTATGACCCGACTCAATGTAATGATACACTTTTTTCTGCATCCGTTTGTTCACTGCCTCGGACAATGCTTCAGCTACCTGCAATGCAGCATGATTTTTCGAGAGAGTTTAAATTCAACGTTTTATTTTTTGTTTGTTCTTATTTTATATAGGCCTCCTTGGATACAAGTCATTAAACAGACAGAAATAAGACTTGGTTTCTTAAAAAGCTTAATTTTTAGTGACAATAGGTCACTACTGCCTACACTGGAAAAAAAACACATTTTATCTAGAGTGCAGACTCTTAAATACATCGACAAGAAAAAATACTCTTGATTCAATCAGATTTAAGCTTAAATCAAGAACCAAGCCTCTCAATTTGAGCGGATTTCCTTTTGATTTAAGCAGAATCTCATTGAATCAAGAGTCCTTTTTCTTGTCAATGTTTTCAAGAGTCTGGACTCTAGATCCAATGTGTTTTTTTTCCAGTGTAGCTGAGGAAGAACGCCGTATGAGCATTTAGACGTTGCCAAGTTTCCTTCGATAAAAACCGAATTTACTGGGAAATTTGTGAATATAATATTCCAAAATTTTCAGGTAATTTTGCACGCGATTTAATGTAAAATGTTTGACAATTTCAAGGAAAAATATGCATGAACGTCGTTAGAAACGCATGTTTTATCAAAGAAATTGGGCAACTCTCGAATGTTCATACGGCGTTCTTCCTGAGCACCGCAGATTACCTACTAGTGAACGATTGCGTGCGTTATTTCCAACACTGGAAAAAAAAACACATTGGATCTAGAGTCCAGACTCTCAAAAACATCGACAAGAAAAAGTACTCTTGATTCAATCAGAATCTAGCTTAAATCAAGAACCAAGCCTCTTAATCTAAGCGGATTTCGTGTTGATTCAAGCAAAAATCCGATTGAATCAAGAGTATTTTTCCTTGTCAATGTTTTCAAGAGTCTGGACTCTAGATCCAATGTGTTTTTTCCAGTGAAGGAAAAAGATTATGTAACAAAATAAATCAAGTTTCTAAACATACAACTCTTACTGACACTTCCACTGACGCTTTCATGACTTCGTCGACAAAAATTATAGATTGGCAGCTATTAAACACCCCGAGTTCACCCCAAAAAGTATCAGCCCAGAAAGTTGGACCCCCGATGATGAACGCGGGGAAAATTCAAATCATCAACGGCCGAGCAGCGACGAAAAATCGGTTCGAGGAAAACAGGGGTAAAGCGGAGGGGGTTCGGACCAGTGCGTTTGGGTAATTCCGAGGAACTTTTGATAAATCGCTCAATAAAAGAAAAAAATTAAAATCAATCAACGGGGAGATGCGGTTGATTGAAGCCCAATAAAAGTTTCGAACGGGGTAAAACCGCGTCGAGTTATAAATTGATGGTGGGGTTGCCAGGCATCAAGGCATCGGATCCCACGTGTACACGCGGGAAACTTTTCTCGCCGCCCGTGTCAAAACCGACGTTTAATCAAATAAGCAACCGGCATTGATGAAAAAACGGAGGGTGGGGGGATTCGGAACATTCCCCCTCGGAAACTTATACCGCGAGGTTGATGGTTCTACAGCGACATATGTGAAAGTTTTAATTGTAAATTAGTATATTAATTATAAATTCTACCTCGTAAGAAAAAAGATTAAAAAATAAATAGATGAAGGAATGGAAACTATAATTTAATTGGAATAAATTGTGAAAACAATATGTTGAACGGTAAAATTATTCCCAGTTGTGACGATCCACTGGACTAGACCCCTGAGCACGGAGGCAAAAGCCATGATCGCATTTCCCACATTTTTTGCAAAATGTTTAGGTCACGCAGACAAAACAGCAGTTCCAACGCCCAAGCGTTGAAGGGCGCTTCTTTGACAAAGCATATTACTACCAACTTATGTACCCGAAGGCTGACGAAGATGGAATTTGAAATGGGTTTCTTTAACCGCAAAACCCTTCAAAACTACAGATCGACCGCGAAAATCTGATACTCTCCACAAGCACTTTGTGACGAATGAAAGTTGGTAGTGAATGGAAACATAAAGGATCCACTGTAAATCAGACGACGGGAAAGAGCGGCGGAACCTCTAAAGCTGGTGCGTCAACGCGATCTAGCGGACAGCGGCGTCGCGACGCCGCGAGGTAGGGCGCGCAGGTCGCGGGGGAGCGGGGCCGCGTGAAGAGGAGTTCAGCCAGGGGTAGGGGAAGCGCGGGTCGCGGGGAAGAGAGGGACCGGCCGGCCGGCGGTGACATCGGCCATGGATGAAAATATAGGCAGCGCTAATGTCTCCGCTAACTGGAGTTGGGGGTCCTTATTCATTCTCATGGTCCATGACATAACCTTAAACCTTCCGCTCAATGCCGCAAACAGCTGACGTGTCGATGCTGCGCCAATAAAATGAACCAATCACAAAGTAGCACAGTAATACGTCACTAAAATGAAGAGATCACGTGACTGTTCGTAATATTTTCAAATCGATCTGAAAGTACTGCCTCGGATATAAGTATTTAAAGCATAAGGAGGCCCTAAAATACTTTAACCAGGTAATACGTTCGTGCGAGATTGTTATGCTTAAAAGCAAAACATTTCACGAAAACTTTTACGAATACCAGATGCAGAAAAAAATCAAATTTTCCCGGGTGTACCAGAATGGCGTCATTACCCATAAGGCAAAAGGGCATGTAGTATAGTACATGTTACATCGGGGGAGTCGAACGGTTGGAAAGGGCGCATTGGTCCGCGGACAAAATAGACCGAAAAGATGGGACAAAATACTAAATCAATATTTCAAGAACTTCTAGATAGTGAGTATGAACAGATCGCTTCATGGAGGTCTTAGGGCCCAAAAGTGCATCTATCCTTCTATAACCAACTTCTAACACACAAAATTTCACTGCCAATCTGCAGAGTCTGCAAATTCCAATTCTAACCCAGATGGCCAAGGATGTACAGAAATGAGCTTTCTTCCACAAAAATGAGTAAATTTATGCAAAAACTGAGTCAAATACATGCTTAATAAACGACGGTTTGTAACAATAGTATTAGTAAATCGTTCTGGATAATTGAAATTCATAGGTTGGCTGCATTTCTGGGCCCTAACTTTATTCGCAGAAGCATCAGTGAAGGTCTGATGGGTTTTCGGAGTTTCACATCTGTCCATACTCTCGCTATACTTACAGGTACTCTATGTGTGGAAAGTGATGGACTAATCACGGAAAGTGACTGGAATCGAAACCAGAAACTTAACCATCAGTCTGAGAACCAACAGTGAAACCGGTCCCACTTAGGTTCTCTCGGATTTTCTAGACCAAAAAAACCGCGCTCTTAAAATTTCAAGATGAAAAATTGTTAGTTTTCTGTCGAAAAAAAAAAATATAATAATATAAAACACGAGCGATGATCGTGCAACGTTTGATATAGGTAGTTATGCTCGCTCTGATTGAATCCGTTACAATACGGTCTCATTTATTTGTCATGGTGTAAAGTATATATATGGGTGTATTTGTGCTAAAACGAACTGTGTGCATCGGGTCTGCGTGTTACAGAGTTCCTTTTCGACATGAATACGTCCAAATGAGGCAGCATAGGCCAACTTGGGGTGGATTTCCACGAATCCAACTCGGTTCTCCTCGATTTCGGAAACCGGCATGGCCACCTCCACTTTCCCCACTTTCTCGGAAAAATAATAAAACAATCACTCAAGGCGATACCTCCGCTAACTCCACGCCTTCTTTTCAATATAACGCCTTTCATCTCGTCAATAAACGGATCCGCGTCTTGTCAATCAAACTGAAATCGAAACTGTCAGATCTGTTCCAACCACCACTCCGCCGCGCTAAGGAAGAACGTAGTATGAACATTCGAGAGTTGCTAAATTTCCTTGGATAAAATGTTTATTTTGTGGGAAAAGTTATGAATATTTCTCCTTGAAATTTTCGGACACTTCACATCAAATTACACACGAAATTATCTGAGAAATTGGCAGGAAAATATTCACAAATTTTCCTGAAAATCAGTGATTTGCCAGAGGAAATTTGGCAACACCTGAAGGCTCATACGGCATTTTTCCTCAGCAGGGCAGCACTGACGAACGAACACACCTACTGCTGCCGTGATAAGAAAGATGCGTCTTGTGAACATTTGAAAGCGGCTTAATTTCTTCTGATAAAATAGGAACTTCTCGGGAAGTGAAGACCTTGCGCACTAAAATATTATTGCTTCATATGAGAGTTATAAGTGAGCTGAGTTCACAGTATTTTTCATTATGTTTTTCTGAAATGAATAGGAAATTGTAGGAAAATTGATTTATGAATGAGAAAATGTGCCGCCGTGTGTCGTCATGTACGTATATCCATTCAAACACATGCTTTTTTCAGCAGATTAGGTTATTTTGACATATTTTCTCCAATAGGTAATAAGGTTATCTTCGTGCTCGGTTCTCCTAACAAATTCTCCATTTTTGACTTGGAAAAGTTGAGGGAGTATTTTTCCACAATGTGATGCAACGTTCATGCAAAATACTCGACTTTTTGTGTGAATATGGGATGGAGAGCGCAAAGTAACCAAAACGTGGGTAAAATTTTTTGGTCGGGTTTTCCTTGGATTGTACTATTCTTGCACTTGTTCTGCACTTAATCTTAAGACCACTGTTCAAACTTTAATTTTTAACAGGTATCGAAATATTTACCTAGCGGTGAAACTTGATGTGGATTTCCTGTGACACATGCAGAATATGCTCACAAAAATCAGAGTGCTGCTCTTTTTCTCGTAAATTGCTGAAGAATAAGAGGAAATTATAGACACATCTGATAAGTGGTCAAGTTGATTCTTGTTAAACCCGGCCAATTATCATTTACCGATCTAATTTAGTGCCTTCATTTCCTAAATACGAGGAAAAAACGAGCTACAAATTAAAGTGTCATAGAGTAAAATGTTCCTTAGGAGTATATATTATTGTGGGAATCTGCCAACCAGTTTCAACAGAGCAATCACTTCATTTCTTGAACGCTTGTTTCCTTCCGATAAATGCTACCCACTTTAAATTGCATACTATCATCAACTTCACTTGCAAAGATTACATTACCTTTTACCTCAAGAATGCATCCAGATTTCAACACTGAATCACCGCTATCTTCCCTTCTCTCAAGAGCTCAGATGATAGCTGTGAAAATACGGGTCCGTATCACACAAACGATCTTTTAATTAATTTATCTACTATATCCTGCTCGCAAGTTTGTGATAATGGGCTATTTCTCAAGAGTCGCGGGTCGCTTGGCCGCGCACAGTTTTTACGTTTCACAATTTCCGCACGAGGCCAGTCCTATGCCTTCAAACTCGACTTCCTAACGAGACTGCCAGATTGTGCAATAACATTTCAAACTATTTGTTCTCCCATCGCTTGATTCTCGAAATTTGATCTCGATTTAAAACTTACAATTAGCAGGGGACAAACTTTGTCTGTTAAGCATCAGAGCACTGAGAGGAAAATGAAAAAAATATTATCTATGGAATTTAAAACACATTGAATTGGGTAAATAATTAAAAGAAATGCTTCCATGGGAAAGGGAGATAGTAAGAAGAAAATCTAGCAACTTGAACCATATTTAAATTTCATATTTGAGCGGTGTTAATTATTTTTAAATGACAGTATTTCAAATGGTACCCTTAAAATGTTATGTAAATTTTCTAAAAATATCTTTTCAAACATTGTAAATACGTTGAAAATGTTTAAAAGTGCAATGTTTAAAAACTTTAAAAAAGTTTAGCCTTTGGTTTAGACTAAAACAAATATAGGACAAAGGAAAATAATAATAACTTTCTGATAAACATATTCATCGCTGATTTTTATTTTTGTTGAAAAATAAATGCACGAGTCTTTAAGTTGAGTTACAGGAGGAATTACTGATTTTTCAGTGGAATCTAGCGACAGTGTTTTCTACCCCATTGATTCCCTCTTTCCGGCCGGTGCGTGCAGCAGGGAGGACAGGAATTTATTCCTGCAGGAACGTCATGTGGAGTCTTTAATTCGCTCCTTTATTTGTTTGTTTTTCATAACTTCGTTTTATTATGCCTGGCGACAAATGGTCCAGAATGTGTTGATAAGGATCCTCGACCCGAATACCTACTTTCCACTCTCATGTCTAATGTCAAAGCTGCAGGAGAGAAGGAACTTGGTCCTCACAATAATGCATGGAGAGAAATGGATTGCTGATTCAACAATGGAGAATTTGCATGCAAATTGTTTATTGCTTCATCTGAAAGTGCCTAGACAGCTAATTTCACAGTATTTTTTTCTTTTTTTTCTATTTGATATGGGAAATAGTATGAAAATTAGTAGTAAATAGTGGGAAAAGAACTTAAATAATTTTTTATCTGGGCTGTTATTAAATATGCCCAAGTTTAATGATTCTGATCGGTCACAATACTCGGGAACTGATCGCAACAGAATTAGGTTGGGTTAAGTTAGGTCACGCAACTAAACTAACTTGAAGGCAAGGCGGGAAGTATCTTCCGAATTGAAGGCGCTCCCGAAAGTGAATTCACAGCGTTGGTGGCCTGCGTAACACCCCTCCACGTAAAGGAGTTCCAACGAATGGAGTATTTGCATGCAATATTTTTGTTTGCTTCATCTGAAAGTGCTGAAAGAGCTGATTGCACCGTATTTTTTATAATTTTTCTCTGATATGGGAAGTAGTATAAAAATAGATTTGAAAGTTAGAAAATGCACCGCCTAGCGACGTCATCTGGCGGCATTTTCCATTTAAATACACGTATCTTAGCACATTACATCATTGTTTTCATATCTTCTCCAATAATTATTCAATTCATGAACCATAAGGGTATCCTCGTGTTCAGTTCACTCAGTAGTTTTCACTTAAACACGAAATTCATCTATTTCAGACACCTGCAAATTCTCTATTACATTTTTAAAAAATATGTCTGACATGCTTCAAATGTACATTTTACAAACGTGGAGACCTAATTTAACCACGGAAGTGGTTGAATTATCAAGTTTTATTGTAAAATTTACATTGAAACATGCCGCGAACACTTATTTTAACCACAAAATTGCTATATCAACAATTTCATTTTTTTCTGTGCGTCCAGCTTTTTTTTTTTTATGGTCGAGTAAAAAAAGACGAGTCTGTGGCCGTCAGTGGCGAGTCGTGAATGATCGATATTTCGGTATATATCGATTTACTATCGATATTTCCTCATTTGAAGCTAACGTAAAGCATCACTTTATTGATGTGTTCGTTGCAAAAACCTTGTCAATCGATCCTTTCTCATAGGTTTAAATGGCAGATCAATCGATATATCGGAAAACACGTTACGGAACTGGTGGCCGTGGTTCGCCAGAATGTTTCTTGATGTGGAAGAATGCATCGGTGCGATTTTTGTCCAAAATTTTTCTGATTTTTGCACAAGATCAGATGAAAAATCAGTGAAATTTTCAGTCAGAAATGCCCAAGATTATTCTGCTAAAATTGCGATTTGCGAGAAGAAATTTTGCAACATTGGAATATCGTTACGCTCTCTCGCGGGGAAAACGACAAAAACTGGCCACATTTTTTGAATTTAAAAATATACATTACTAGTTTCCTAGAAAATTTGCATTTATCAAGGGAAATTGACAAAATTTGTCCAAAGGACCATGCGGCGCTTTTCTTGAGCGCAGCAGAGAGGACGCACGGCGAACCCGAAGACAATCTCCACGAGCGGGCGAGGGGGAGGGGACGATAAAAAAGTCGAAGATCACACCTCTGCCGAAATCCTTCCTCGGTCCTTAACGGTAAAAATGCAGGGAAATAAAATAAATAGCGCCGATCAATTCTCTCGGGGGGTAAAATACTGGAATCCTGATTTGTCCCGGCATAAAGTTATAAATTGATACTCATTTGGCACATTTATTTTTAACCCCCCGCCGCCGCCCCGCGAGGAGACACCCCGATATTTCACTCTTCGAGTACCGGGTCCGCCGTCGTTGGTCGCGAGAGCCCTCTAGCGGCCATCGGGGGAGGCGCCCGCGATTACGGGAGATGACAGTGTCGCGATCCGTCGAGCATTAGCCATTTATTCCGGGCGGTTATCGGATCGGCAGAATTTGTTAATGGACCATCAGACGCAGCACGCCGGAGCTTCCGTCGCCAACCTTCGACTTTCGGCTCCGCCATATTGCCGAACGCGGAGATTTGTCGGATTTTCATCAAAATTGGATTGCATTTTGCAAAAAGGAACCAGCAGAATTACAATATTGCTAAGATTGTGCAGCTCCTTTTGTCTTTGAAGGAATACCTAATTATCTGTAAACAGTTTCTAGTTAAGTCGCTAAAAACTGTAAATTTCGGACAAAAATTACCATGTAAATTTCACATTATTTCATGATATAAATCGTTATATTGCAATGGGTGAAGTTGCACAATCTTAGCAACAATGCAATGCACCTGGTTCCTTTTAGACAAATGCAATCCAATTGAAGTGAAAAGATGTCCTTGCCACTTCCAGCGCTAGCTTTTGCACCTCCGTTTGTGAAAATGCGATATCTCGGGAGGAAAACGTACTGACAAGGGGCGCAAACAGCTGCCAAGCGTGCCAAAACGCCTTCATTTACTGTACATGTAACACGCACAACCACCAAGTACGTATAGTTGTATCCAGGCGTTTTGTCGCCATATTGCTAAACGCAGAGATTTGTTGGAATTTCCTCGAAATTGAAGTGGAAATGTGTCCTTCTCACTGTAGCACTTCTCGTGTTAGCTTTTGCACTTCCGTTTACGACATTGACCTATCGGAGAGCTTCCGAACTGGTATAGTGCGCACACCGATGTTATGCGCGCCGAAACGCCTTCATTTACTGTACATGCAACACGCACGACCATCAAGTACGTATAGTTGTATCCAGGCGATTTGTTACTACGACTGCTTAGCGGCTCTAATATACAGGCGTTTCATGCGGAGATAATAAGTTTCAGGGACCATTCACTAGCAATCCAAGCGATGTAATTGAGTGAGGCAAACGTTCGATTCGGAGATCAACGCTGTTTCTCGCCTGATTATTATTGATGAGCAATTTTTTGAGCAAAAAATTATAAAAAACTTTAGGATCGATCTGCAATGATGAAAAGGCCAATGACATTGGGAGAATATTACGCAAATAGTGTCTATTTTAGAAACTAAAGAACGAAACTATATTTAAATCTTCTAAAATTTCTGCTTGCTAATTATATGTTTAAGTTTGCACTAGGAAATTGATTGGCGTTTCTTACCGAAAATATTACTTATTTTCCTCCGATTACACGAACAAATTAACAAAATTTCGGACAGATATTGCAATCATATTTCTGAAAAAAGTAATTGGTCCGAGTCAATTTTGCAACCTTGCAATGTTTTACTTTTCTTCATTTGGGATACAATGAATATCTGGTAACCATTGCAGAAGCTCGCCTTTCACATTCACTACGCCGAGTGTTAAAGGTACAAATTAGGCTGTACAGTATTATTACAGAATATCACGCATAACTTTATGCAATTCAACTTTAATACATTTACTGATAAAAAAGTATATTTTTTTTCGAACAATGTGGCAGCTGTTATCCCTTCTCGGGGATTCGACACGAGACACTGAATGCATTAACCCAATTTCTGAGTTATCGCCCTTGATTGCAGGCTGAAAAGTGAAATCCAGCTTAATCCCTTCTCTCTTTTTTGCCCCTCCTCCCCACCACTCGCAGATCTTGGAGCAAAGATAGACAGTTAGTTTCAAGCATGGGCGAGAAATCTCCTCGGATGGAAAAATACATTCGATAGCGTCATCAATATTTTTTACTCCGTCTGACCCCTTTCGTTTGTAAGGGGGCAGTTGCAAGATTGTTTGTATTTTATTCATTTGCGAAAATTACTAAAGAATGATAATTTTTTAATTTTCATGTTTCTTTTCCGCAGGTACACAGCTTTACAACGTTTGTGTTCCCATGAAAACTGTTTTCCTTCCTTTCCTTTTGTTTCAGAACCGGCCCCTATTCGAAAATAAATACGATTTCACTGTGGCTGTGACAACAAAACGAATCGGTTGCCAAACAGAAGCAGAATTTTGCTTCTCACACCGACTTCTTTTCTCAGAGTGTGCTTGCACAAACGTAGATTCCATTTGAGATCTTCCGGAATCGAGACTCAATTCCGGACGATTTGCCCCATTGAAATCTAATTTGTCTCCCATTTCTACATCTCCCCTTCCTGTTTCACTTCTTTTGCACCACTTTTAACACTATCCCACCATTATCCGTCACCAACTCGGTCATGCATCTTCGAAAATCGTTCAAAATTAGAGCACTCATCACTCTTTCGGCCGCCATTGGACGAACGAAAGCCTTCCGCAGCTGCAAAGGCTTCTCTTAATCCGACCCGTGTGATAAAACTGCGCTGTCAAATCAGGGGTTTATCGCTTCGCGATGAATCGATTAATCTGCCATTTAACCTATAGAAAAGGATCGATTATTGAGATTGACCTCAATAATCGAGTCTTTATCATAGCTTCAAATCCCATTCGTGTGATAAAACTGCGCCGTCAGATCAGCGGTGTATCGCTATACGATGAATCGATGAATCTGTCATTTAAACGTATGAAAAAGGATCGATTATCAGAATCAGTTTTAATAATCGATTCTTTACCGTAGTTTTAAATGGGTAAATAGCGATATCTTTCAGTCAAGATGATGGAAGGAAGCTAGAATTAATGCGATGGAGAAGAATGGAAATCCAAGCCCGGAGGAAGAGCGGCGCCAGATTTAAATGTCTGGTCTTGAGCGCCCGAGCAATTACTGGATAATTTTAATTTATTTTGATTAATAGGAGGAGAGAGCTGGTTTGGATTTAAAAGAATTTCAACCGTCTTAAGTACACTCGAGCAAAATTGAGCTAAAATTAATTTTGATGAAGGTTCTTCCGACCACAGAAAAACACCAGATCCATTTGATTGTGGTTTTTGCGGAGTTATAAATGGACGCCTCCGTGGTCTTGGAGAATCCAACCCGCATTTCTCTGCAAGTCCTAAATTTTAGTCTCTAATAATTGCGTGGGCGTTGGGGTGCTTTATCGTTTGATAGAATGTTGAAATATTATGTGGTATAATTACGAACTTGAAAATATTTTTGGAAAAATAGTCGATTCAGAAGAGAAAGGCGGCATTTATTTCACTAATTAAATGTATTCAATTAAATAGTCCTTGATTGGGTTCCTCCTGGGAGAATATGCAGAGGGTGCCCAATGAAAGGTTGGAGGGAGGGGATTGAAGTCGAAATGTTAAGGTGCTCAATGCCCCAAAATTTGTGGTTTGAAAGAGAGCAGTGGAGGTTAGGAGTCGTAGAGCGCGAGGGAGTGTTGTAAAGCGACTTATATGTACGTGTTTTATTCAAGTTTCCTTTGATAAAATATGAATTTATTGGAAAAGTTGTAAATATTTTTCTACCGATTTTTCAGACAGTTCCAGGATCATTGAAATGTTGCTAAGATTGTGCTCTTTCGCCCATTTCAATACAACTATTGATATCCTGAAAAAGTATGTAATTTACATGGAAATTTTTGTCCTAAATTTACAGTTTTAGAGAGTGAAATAGAAACTGTCTGAAGATAATCATGGTTTGTCTTCCAAGACGAAAGAAGCTGCACCATCTTAGCAATACTCTGGAAAAACACATTGGATCTAGAGTCCAGACTCTTAAAAACATCGACAAGAAAAAGTACTCTTGATTCAATCAGAACCTAGAGTAAATCAAGAACCAAGCCTCTTAATTTAAGCGGATACCGTCTTGATTCAAGCAAAAGTCCGATTGAATCAAGAGTATTTTTTCTTGTCAATGTTTTCAAGAGTCTGGACTCTAGATCCAATGTGTTTTTTATTCCAGTGTATTTTGATGCTCCTGGTTCTTTTTTGCGAAATGCAATCCAATTATTCCGCAAATTAATTTTTTATCTGAAAATTACAAGGAAAAATATGCATATCTTTCCTCAAAACTGTCCTAAAAAAGAGATAAAATGCCCAAAGAGAACGACCACGTAAACAAAGGCTCCTTTGTAGAAAAAAGTATGAGCTGAGACTAGACCTCGATAACAAGACACTGCGACCACGCTTGATATCGTATTCTTTGACCTAAACGTTTAAGTCCGTCTTTTATAATCAGTTAACCTGGTCAGAAAAGTAGACACATCCAACATTAAGCCGGGCAAAGCCTGCTCAACACACTTTTGATAGGCCGTTTATCACCTTCATCCCCGGGGATCATTGCCGGGGCAAAAAAAGCGGCGATAAAAACCAAAGCAGGAACAATGTAGAGACAAAACTTGATCGATTTTCGTGAACATAAAGGAGCAACAAAACCCGAATACAAAGAGAGGGTTAGGCCGACGGGTTCCCCATTTTTCTTTTTCTCTCCTCCATTGTGTCTGCTCTTTCGTCTTTCACGAGGCAGTAAAAATCATATACTGGAGGTCTGAAAGTAACTCCGCCCGCGACGCTGGAGCATTCTACCGTGTTGCGAAAAACAGCCGTACCTCCACTCTTGATTGAGCCTCGAAGCGCGTAAGACGACACTATAATGGGGGCTCATGCTCGAATGTAGTTACGGCTGTGTTTCGCGGCGCGGCAGCATTAAAAGGAACAATGTTGTCTTTTAAGGAGGGGAGATCTCTCAGTGACGGAACTCACCTCAGCAAGTCAGAGAGGAATTCGATTTTACGAACCGAACGATCCGTCGCCGGCCCACGGAAACGGGCTTTTATCTGACAGCGAAATGTTGCGAAAATAAAGAATAAAAGTCTTTCTGAGTCGGATATTTGACCGTGTAATGCTGACTGACAATATCGGGTGCTCAAAGAGAACAAATCAACTCTGTTAAAAAAAGTCGCCTTTGAACACATCGATGTTTTTATTTGGACGTTTTATCATGTGATACCGCTCGTGTATTGCTTAGGGCACGCCCGTGTGTTTAATTAACACACTGTTGTGATCCGTTTGACTTTTTTTTACTAACGACTCATCAAACATCCTAACGACAAGGTTGTTCCACTGGGAATACAACATTTACAACTCGTAACAAAATGTTGAATTCACTGGAAAAAGCTATATGTATTTGTAGTTACAATAACCTTGATCAGTGGTGTTTCATATGAGCTCTTAATTAGTAATAGCCATAACTAATAGTATTGTTAATGTTACCATTTTGTCACTAAAATCATCATATAACTATGATAATACTGTAATCTTCGTAATGGCACCTAATTGAGTATTCGTAAGAAACACCACTAATACCAGCGGTGATTTCTACCATAGTTTTTTTCCGCGGCGTAAACAAACAAGCCGCTGTATTGATTTGTTTTTTCCCTTTATTTTATAACAGTAAAGTTTAAGGATCAAGAGTAAATTATTAAATTGTCTAAATTAAACTGAAGAAAATCCCTCGAAAAGCTCGATGAATTAGAATTGCAATCATCTTAAATTTTCGAATTTTGAAACTTTGACTAAAAATTCGAGTTCCCTGTCAGAAAATACCCCTTAGAGTTACTTTTCATAAAGTTAATTGATATACATGAGCCGAGGTAACATTTACCTGCCAAACCTACAAAGTGACGAAAATTCACGGAACGGAAAGGAAAAGAAGTTAAATAATTTTTTATCCGGGCTGTAATTAAATATGCCTAAGTTTAATGATTCTGATCGGTCACAAAACTCGGGCACCGATCGCAGCAGAGTTAAGTTGGGTTAAGTTAGGTCACGCAACTAAACTAACTTAAAGGCAAGGCGGGAAGTATCACTCGAATTGAAGGCGCTCCAGATCGCAACAGAGTTAGGTTGGGTTAAGTTAGGTCACGCAACTAAACTAACTAAAAGGCAAGGCGGGAAGTATCACTCGAATTGAAGGCACTCCCGAAAGTGAATTCACAGCGTTGGTGGCCTGCGCAACATCCCTCCAAGTAAAGGAGTTCCAACGAGTTCAGGATATAATAAACAACGTTGATGAAGTGTTCGGAGGAAGAACACCTTGATTTTGTAAAACTGCTTGAGTTTTTCTTGAACGAAGTTGCCATACTGCCGCACATACTCCATTGCAAATGTGTTAATTCAATTTAATTGAATAATCTTTGATTTTAAGAGGTATGAATTTTCAAAGTTTCATGAGAAAACTAATTTTGACTCCAGAATATAAACTAATTTTACACGAGTTTCCTGACATTTCAGATCCCTCGTACACTGTTAAAAAAAATTAGCTCAGAGCACGACCTATATAAGGAAGTCGCTCGGAAGTCACTCATCGCTCAGGGCCAATTTCCACGGAGTTGAAAATCTCCGACGTAAGTATGGAAATGCTGAGCTAAAGTAACTCAGGCATAAGGACGGGCTGCGTCGCTGGCGACTGCCCTCCCCTTACCCCTGGCATCCGTCTCATACCCCGATCCGTTTCACCCCTCTCCTCCCTCCCTCTCCTCTCCTCCCCTCCCTCTCCTCCCCTCCCTCTCCTCCCTCCCTCTTCTGCCTTTCCCTTCCACCTGTAACTGCAATGTATGTTCTTTTTTTTTGAAAAGATGTGAAGTTGTACTGCAAATCAAATCATGTTTGAGGAACTTTCGGGCCAATATCCCACAAATTCGGAGCCAAAGTGTTTTTTGAGTTGCAAACACGCGACGGAAAATCAATATTTGTCATAGCTGAACAGCTGTCTCCAGTAATTTCGAAAACGCTTTTAGACAAAGAAAAGTTTTATAGATATTAAGTATTTTGTGAACATAAATTCAGTGTAAGCTTAAAAAATAAATATACACGATAACAGAATTCTAACTTTACTGGACGCCACGCCATACCCATATAATCAGGCTTTGATGCCCAAAAGTATCATACGAGCTAAAAAGAATAAATGACAATTTCGTAGAATTATACTGCAAAATTTTATTCAATACACCTGAGGTTTTTCGGCATACAGTGCCATCTCCAGACGCATAACGAACCTTCACCAAGGAAACTACAGATACTTGACAAGGAAGTACAACTAAAAGCAAATAATCCATTAACGGGAGCAACATGATGGTTTTAAATAGGGAATAATCTAATAAACTACCATGCACATGCAAATCAACAAGCGATAAGGAATGAAGCGATAAAAGAGAAAGAGATACAATTTTGCAGTATAATGGTACGAAATATGTATTTTTCCTCTTAAACCTAGTTTCATAAAACTGCTGCCCTTACCGGCGTTTTCAAAATTCCTGGAGGTAGGCTATTCTACTAGGACGAATTTTTATTTTCCGTCGTGTTAGGAACTCAGCGAACACTTTGGTATGGGATCCATTGGGTATTATCCTGGAAAGCCTTCAAACAAAATTTAATTTGCTGTACACCTTCACGAGTCGCAACTAATCACTGTTCACGCAAAAGCCACTGGCTGGAGACTGACGCCGTCGCAGTCGTGAATTCCAGAATAAGATTGTAACGGTCAATGCGCGTTGATGATGCGCAGAAAATTATAGCTCTGTTTCTTCTTAAGTATCTTAAATCTGAGTGGAAAGTATCTCTCCCGAGCATATAGCTGTCTTTCCTGGAGTGACACATGCTACAAGGAGCTTCCCATGCCAGAGCGAGCTATCTAACTCACCGCAAAATTTTGTCACTCGATGCTCCAGGCAGGATAGCTCCACAATATTTCACTCAGGCCACTCAGGCCAGAATAATTTTTAACAGTGTAGGAGCGTAGCTCATGCCAGGAAATCATAAAATACATGATTGAAGAACTTCCTTTAGGCATTCAGCTTTAACTCCATAAGCATCCAACAGAGAAGGCGCCTTCAATTAAGAGGCATGCAACACGGATAACGTCAAAACACGAATAGATGCATCCAGATATTAGCATTGTTGACAGGCGCGCTGACTTCTCTCACGGTGAACTCCTCACAGCTGCGAGGGAGAAAGAAAGGCAATGGCCCATGGCGCTTTAAAAAAAAATACGTGCATCCATTTTCAAGAGGCATTCTTTCAATTTCAAAGAAATCAATGAAACTTTGATATTACGGCTGACCTGGTTGATCAAAAATTTCAAACCAAGAAATAAACCAAAGTTGAAAATATGGGGATGGAAATAAACGCAACGGCTTTGCTTTCAATACCCTTTGCTTCTAAGGAAAAAAAAATCAGAAACTTCGGCGTGATTTTAAAGTTCAGCGGGAGGTCCCTTCGTAACATTAAGTTTCCTTTCAAATCTCTCAACCCAGTTTCAAAAACTTTGGCCGGTTTTAAAGATGAAGAATATCTGATGTTTAAAATTTTACCAACTTGATCGATCTTTTTTTTTGTCCAGGAGATATCAAACAGGATACTTTATTTTACGGATGACTCTAGCAGTTTAAACAGCTTGTAACAAAACGTACAGATCTATGGCCGAAGTACGAAAGCACGTATACTTCCGTTGCGACGTTGCAGACTTTCTGTCATACACTGAAAAAAAAAGATTGGTAGAATTTACCATTTCTTCGCTCTGTATTTCACACAACGTTAAGGAATGGCAAATTCTACCAAACTTCAAGTAGACTCTGCCAGAGGAATGGTTACCTGTACCAGTATATAGTAACGTTTACCTTTCCCCTGGCAGAATTGACTCTGAATTGACGCTGTGTGAAATACAGCGTGAAGGAATGGTAAATTCTACCAATCTTTTTTTTCAGTGTACTTCATTTCTCTTTCAGGAAATTAGTCAACGTAATTTCTTGAAAACTCCTTGATTCGTCTTCTCTATTACAAGAATATTTTGTAAAAATTTAGACCTACCTCTGAAAAAATTAGCCTCTGATAGCTATAGCCTTTGTTAATCAGCCCTCAGGAACGAAGTAGAAATTGGGTAGAACTGCATCGTGGCATGCGGATGAATCGAGTCTTTTGGAAAGACGTCTACAGCCGGAAAACGCGTGCACATTTCCGCATGTTTACATCCTTTGTTACCCCGCGCACCTACCCCCCTCCTTCCCAATCACCCTCACCTCTAAAACCCTCCTAAGTGTACTCCGCGCTCGAGCGGTCGGCCCGAAGTTGCGAAACTAGCCTGAATAATGGAAAAAGTTGCCGGGGGGAAAAGTTCACTCGAAACTTTGCTCTTATGCGGATCGCGGCGTGGGGGGGGGGGCAGGGAGCGGGGGAGGGGCCCCCTCCCGGGGGGGCAAGAAATTGATACCTGGTGAATTTATTATCAAATTTCACGGTTTTTATGAACGGGTCCGTAGATCGGCTCATTAATATCGCGCTTGTCTGCTTCCTGTTTTTACGATACGACCATTGATTAAACTCCCGGGGACCCCGTCAACTTCGGCGTCGGGCGTTGCCAGAACGGACCGAAAATTGATCATATTCAGCGAGAAGGAACCAGCGCGATTACGGTATTTTCGAAATCTTGCAACTTCTTCTTTTCTTTTCGAAATACTTGATTTCAGTAGATTGTAAAAATAATTTACACGATTTTTTTTTTCTTTAAAATTAAAAAATTTTGGTGGGAGGCAAAAATTATTGCTATTCTGGAAGATTTTTAGATAGTTACGAAGGAGCACCATTTTTACAACTCCGCAATCGCGCTGGAAGATTTTTTAGATAATTATTGGACCGTGTTTTCAGAAAGGAGCCAAGCCACATTTTCGAAAAAATTGGGTTAAGAACGTTTTTGAGTTCCGCTAGTGGTTTATTTTCTCCTGCCAAAATCTGAGACTCGAAAAAAAGAAATTAGTTTGTGAAAAGAGGGGTTAGGGTTTGTTTTCTCCATTTAGCCTTATGCTGGAATAAAACTTCAATCTTCTTTTCATCAGTGTCGACTTAATGTGGGTTGGTTCCTTTCTGATGCTCTCGGTCCAATCATAAAGAAGCAACAGAACATTTTTACAACACTGTGATCGCGTTGGTTCCTTTTTGCTAAATGCGATCCAAGTACCAATGGTAAATTAAATGTGAACGTTGAAACCTAACAAAGTCATACACAAGAAGAAAAAGTAAACGAAATTTCGTGTTACTGTGGAAAGCAGAAGACAAAGTAACCTATACGTGCGATGAACATTTTTTACTTGGTTTTTCTCTGAGTTACACTGACTAAATCCCTTGGTTGAAAACGTGCATTTCCTGAAAAATCAGGCACGAGCCATCACGATTGTACCTAGATCGCATTGACGATAGTCTTGAGCCCGTATCATACGATCAAAGTGGAGCTCTCAAAGTTGCGTCACGTGACCCTCAATTGCCCTCAAAGATAGTCGGGCCGACAAAATTTGAGGGTCATGCGACCCCACGTGACGCCACTTTGAGGGCTCCACTTTGATCGTATGATACGGGCTTAATACGCCTTGGAGTTTTGCGTGAGAAATATCCGCGCAGGAGATAGATGTCTAGAACACATGCCAAACTCTCCACAATCACCACAATATTTGTAGATTTTGTGAACTGGCAACCCTGATTTACAAATGTTACAGATTTTCATGGAAAGCCTCCTTTCTGCATTAGTTACATAGGGAGTGAGAGTTTCTTTATAACACTAGAGGGCTCTGCCCCCTGGCCGCTCCGCGGCCCAACCCCCTCGTATATTCTGTCAATTCGTTATGAAAATATCACTTAATTTTTTTTTAATTTACATTATTCTCGTAAATTGTATTAATATTAATACTGCTGAAGTTCTGTTAAGTGCTTATTCATTCAAAAGATCATCTTCAATTTAGCTAAAAACTTACTTCAATTAAGGTTGGAGTTTTAAAAAAAGGTGAATAATCAGTTTGAAACGGTTTATATGGGATAAAATAAAATGGATGGAAAGCAAATAGGATAGAATATAATATAATATAAACGAAATATAATAGGTTTGTCATTAATAAAACGGGATGTATTTATATTAACCTTGATAAAAGGCCACAGGTCGGTTTGATATTTAAATTAAAGAGTGGCGGTGATGCGTAACAATTTTTGGATTTGCTGCTGCAATTCCCGAGTAGTAGTGATCGCCATAAATTGCGATTTAATCGGAGAATATATCGCGATTTTATCGACGTCGCGATTTATTGCAATATTATCGGATAAAAAAATCGCGATTTTATCGACGGCGAATCATCGCAATATTATCGGGAGAAAAATCGCGATAAATTGCAATAAAATCGCGATTTTATCGAACGCGATTTTATAGAGATAAAATTGCAATAAATTGCAATTTTTCATCAACGTCTACTAACGCATGAATGACGCTTATGAAACATGTTTCTATGCCGCCGCCGCTGCCGTTTTTACCAAGGTCCGTTGGTAACTTTACCATCTCTTTTTTTTATCAATCATTGGTAATGTTAGAAAGGCAGACCGGTATTTTTACTGATTTTTCCAGGTAAGAATACCACTTTTATTCGTAATCAATTCCCGGTAACTTAATTTACCATTTTATCTCTGTAATTCTACCACAGGCGATAAAAAATATCGGCGTTTTTACCAAGGTCCATCGATATCTTTGCCATCTCACTATTCTTGGTAATTTTACAAAGACAGAATGATGAGATTACCAGTAGAACCTCATTTTACCAACCGTATTTCATAAAGTACAGTACGTATTTCATAAAGTACAGAGGAGGGAAAATAAAAAAAAAAAAAAAATCCAATGAAAACTCGGTGTCAGTCAACGCAATGTAAAAAGTTGTAAGGTTGCGAAGCGCCGATCCATCTACATAGAGGCAATTCGCACTTGGGAATCATGTTGCGGCCATAGCCAGATTCAGTGGCAGATTCATCTTGTAAATTGAAAAAGAGAAACTCGACCGAACCAGATTTTGAAACTTTCACTTGTGATTTTGAAATTACCTTACATTTAATTTGGATATTATAAGCATACTCATTTAAATCTTTAATTTTTTTGAAAGAAGACATTCCGAAATTTTTTTTAATTTTGTTTTTTGAAGGTTAAAACTGAAAAACCAAGTGGTGAAAAATACTCAGCTGTTTTTCATCACATGATAATGAAGTAATGCAACTGATAATGAAAAATAAGTCGCAAAGATAGGAGAAAAGAATTGTAATGAAATACATACAATTATTAATGATCAAAAATTAAATTCATATAATTTCGAACAGTAGAGAAATAGGAAGATTCGTAATTTTTTGTATAAATGGGGAAATTTGGGGGAATTTGGAATCGATAAATGCGGTTATCGAAACGTGCGATTATCGATACATGCGATTTGTTGTGTTTGATTGTGTTTCATGGTGTGTTTGATGTGTTTGATTGTGTTTCATGATGTGTTTGTTGTGTTTGATGTGTTTGATTGTGTTTCATGATGTGTTGTGTTTGATGTGTTTGATTGTGTTTCATGATGTATTTGTTGTGTTTAATGTGTTTGATTGTGTTTCATGATGTGTTTGTTGTGTTTGATGTGTTTTAGGTGTATCATGATGTGTATATTGCGTTTTACGTGTTTCATGATGTGTTTGATGTGTTTGCTATGTTTCATGATGCATTTGATGTGTTTTATCCCGGTTCCTTAACATAGTTACATCCACTATTATAAATGACTATACTGTATAGGTAAAATTACTGCATATTATCCCGGTCACTCTGAAGAAATCCGGTTTTATCCCAGTCATTACTGCTTTAGAATGAAACGATGTATCGAAGATCGATACACAAAGATCGATATCCTTCCTGTTTTCCCGGTTTATTAATATAGGTACATCCCGTTTTATCCATGACTATCCTGTATAGGTAAAATTCCTCCACTTTATCCCGGTCACTATGAAGAAATCCCGTTTATACCAGTCATTACTGCTTTAGAAAAAACGATGTATCGAAGATCGATACACAAAGATCGATATCCTTCCTGTTATACCAGTTTATTAATATAGGTACATCCCGTTTTATCGATGACTATCCTGTATAGGTAAAATTCCTCCCTTTTATCCCGATTATTATGAAGGAATCCCGTTTTATCCCAGTCATTACTGCTTTAGAAAAAAACGATATATCGAAGATCGATACACAAAGATCGATATCCTTCCTGTTATCCCGGTTTATTAATATAGGTACATCCCGTTCATCCATGACTATCCTGTATAGGTAAAATTCCTCCCTTTTATCACGGTTATTATGAAGAAATCCCGTTTTATCCCAGTCAATACTGCTTTAGAACAAACGATGTATCGAATATCGATACACAAAGATCGATATCCTTCCTGTTATCCCGGTTTATTAATATAGGTACATCCCGTTCATCTATGACTATCCTGTATAGGTAAAATTCCTCCCTTTTATCCCGATTATTATGAAGGAATCCCGTTTTATCCCAGTCATTACTGCTTTAGAACAAAACGATATATCGAAGATCGATACACAAAGATCGATATCCTTCCTGTTATCCCGGTTTATTAATATAGGTACATCCCGTTCATCCATGACTATCCTGTATAGGTAAAATTCCTCCCTTTTATCCCGATTATTATGAAGGAATCCCGTTTTATCCCAGTCAATACAGCTTTAGAACAAACGATGTATCGAATATCGATACACAAAGATCGATATCCTTCCTGTTATCCCGGTTTATTAATATAGGTACATCCCGTTTTTCCATGACTATCCTGTATAGGTAAAATTACTCCCTTTTATCCCGGTTATTATGAAGAAATCCCGTTTTATCCCAGTCAATACTGCTTTTGAACAAACGATGTATCGAAGATCGATACACAAAGATCGATATCCTTCCTGTTATCCCGGTTTATTAATATAGGTACATCCCGTTCATCCATGACTCTCCCGTATAGGATGTAAAATTCCTCCCTTTTATCCCGGTTATTATGAAGAAATCCCGTTTTATCCCAGTCAATACTGCTTTAGAACAAACGATGTATCGAATATCGATACACAATGATCGATATCCTTCCTGTTATCCCGGTTTATTAATATAGGTACATCCCGTTTTTCTAGGACTATCCTGTATAGGTAATAATCCTCCCTTTTATCCTGGTTATTAGAAGAAATACATCCCATTTTTATACCTGTCTACCTATCAATAATTCCTTTACGGAAGAATACATTTAAATTTCCCGGGGATTTTCAATGACGTTTAATGATTGGTTAATGAAAGACCAATGAGAATGCGAAATGACACGGACGTACACACAAAAAAGGCCTTATTTTTTTTTACTATAGTAAGATAAGAAATCACGATTTTCGGAACTTGGAAGTATCGTTATTTCATTTACATCAACTAGAGATAACCGATTCCAAGAAAAGCAGTCTGCTTCAATAAATATCGATTGGCACACATTCATTCGAATACACGAAACCCAAAGCTGCCATCCAGCCAAAATCGCCTCAGGAAACGTTTAGCATGAACTCGACGAGCTGTCAAATTTCGCCACCCTTCGGATTTTAGAGTTGTCTGGTATATAGTTGTCTTTACGCACGGAACGAATCAATTTTCTATTGAAGCTTACGGAATAATGGGGGCATTAACTCATAAATTGAGGAAAGTAAATTGAGAATTTGGTAAGAGCCAGTAGGTACTGCTAGAATTAATTGTTTGGTTGGGTCTCTCATTTTTAGGATATTTAGCAGTCTTAAAATAAAACAAATTATCATCATCAAAATAAGACCCTGAATTTTGAGAAAAACTTTCTCATAAAATTTCCATTGGGAAAAAACATTTTGAGGGCGAAACTGTAAAAACGCGTGACCCGCTTATAGTTTTTCGAAATATCATTTACAAAATTTGACCGCGTTAAGCAGAAAGGACCCGAACCACATAAGCTATTGCCAAATTTCACTGGGCACTTTAATTTTTTGCATAAAAACGGTTGTGCGGAATTTGGTTCAAATTTCAGTGAATTTTCTGCGTAGTGCGAAGCAAATCCTTTAAACATTTCTGAAGAATTCGCACAGACGTCCTTTCGTAGAAAAATTAAATTTCTCAGTTAAATTTAGCAAAAGCTGATTTGGCTTGGTTCTTCTCTGCTGAACGCGGTTCATTTCATTTTAAATCCATGCTTTTGCTTGAAATTTTCACCCAGTATTCTTAACATAAAGCGGGCAATTCACAGAAGGGTGAGAGAATAAACGTTGAATATGTATTCAATGAAAGAGAGGAAAAGTATATGATAGGAAGTCTTCAACACGCGTTTGGCAATCAGAAACACCATGCACAATCTTGACTACACCTGACCTGCCGTGCTAAAGAAAAACGCCGCATGAGCCTTCAGGCGTTGCCGAATTTCCTTTAGTAAATCACGAAATTTCGGGAAAATTCGTAAATATTTTTCCTCCAATGAAGATGTTACGTAAGTGAGGAATTTGCGACTTGACTGATGATTCTTATGTAAAAGTTCACGAGAAACACGATGGTGCCACTGGTTTTCTCTGAAATCAACTCCCAAGCTCAAAAAAAGCTCTCAAGTTGAGGCCAAAATGGAGTGGATATCCTACGCTATCCTGATAGTCCACCTCTACACCAAGACAAACTCTCCATGCAAAGATAGGGAGCAAATACATTAGCAGGGTTGCCACTTTATTTGGGGACTCCAAAACTAAAAACACGGCAACCCTACTAATGTATTTGCTCCCTATCTTTGCATGGAGAGTTGTCTTGATGTAGTGGTGGACTCTCAGGGTAGGGTGGGATATCTCCTCTATTTTGGCCTCAACTTGAGAGCTTTTTTTGAGCTTGGGAGTTGATTTCAGAGAAAACCAGTGGCATCATCGTGTTTCTCGCTAACTTTCACATAAGAATCAACAGTCAAATCGCAAAGTCCTCACACATGCAACATCTCCATTGTTCAGATAATTTTTTCGCGATTTCACCTAAAGTTCCTGAAAATGTCAAGGAAACATTGAATGTACCTATGACTTTCTTCAAAAACAAACATTTCATCGAAGGGAATTTGACAACTCTTGAATGTTCATACGGCGTTTTTCCTTAGCACGGCAGTGATGGAGTTCGCCACGTTTCGAATTTCTACTCTTCAAGTGGCAACGTTTTTCACCTCGACGGCAAAGACACTGCTCGGAGGCTCCTCGTGAAACTTATTTCTCTCCCGGCTCCTCGGGAAATTCAATTCTGAACTTGGGTGATTCCTAAATTAAGTTGTTTTTTCCTCCCGTGATCTGATTTTCATGATTCGAGACCCCACTTCCTGACACGCTATCTACACCGCGGCAGAAGGAGAGCCGAGGGAAATAACCGCGATGGATGGGAGAAAAAGACGCGATAAAAGTTCTGCGAGGCGTCGAACACCTCGAATCTTGGAATTTGCATTTTTTCTCCGACCGCCTTGCTCGAGTTTATTATTTTAATAATATGATTTTATCGACTCGTACAGCTCCTTCGAGCTTGTTTCACAGTGGATGGTTTTTGTCGTAGTTTTTCTGGCGTGATGACGTAAATGCAATATTAAGAGTGGCAATTCAAAATCTGGTGATTGTCATTGGATGATTGTGAAATGGGGGGGCTGGAGGATAAGTCGCGTAAGTGCAGTTTTTGCTATTTCAAGAAATACGCATTTGAAGTTTCAAAATTGCATGGAGCCTCATGGTAAAAAGGAAGTTTAAACTCGCTTTTCGATTTTTCAAAGTTGGATTTTAGTTGTGAATTTTTCGCAGAATATACTTTCCAAATAGTTTTGATTGAGTTCATAAATGTCTCATTTTTTTTTTCTTTTTTTTTTTTTCAAAAACTGTATTTATGCGCATTGTCCTCCGAGTCACTCAAATCGCACCTTACAGTAAAAAAAAACCTAACATAGATGGCTTCAGTTAGACTTTTAATATAGGAAATTTTCCTTTAAATTTGGTTTCATATTTTCCATGACAAGAATAGGCACCTATAGCTCAGGTATAAACAGGACTATACGTAACATATTTTCTCTCAAAATTTAACAGAGAAAACAAATCATACAACGGCGGGAAGTCTGGAAATCAACTCTCCATCAAGATATGATTGTTAATAATAATTTGCATCGATTCACTCAAAAAAAAAACTACGGCCCTGTGACCCGGTTGCTCTGGACACTGGTGATCCCGGCGTTAACGCGCTGTGCGCCAGCTAGTACTGGACCCAGCGGCCGGTGTCCCGTGGACCCCGCGCGGCCTTCATGGCCGTAAGACCGGTTAGGAGCCGAGCGTAAGTTACGGGTTTCAGGATCGGAGCCAACCGCTTCCACGGCCGTTGGCAGTGAGGTGAGATTCAGTTTTCGGAAAATGGCGTCACCATCAGATTAAAATTGAGACGGCTACGTGTATATTCGCAGAAAATTACAATATTTTACGTCAATGTTATTCAGTGCGTGAATTTAAAGTTGCCGCCAGCCTTGAACATTTTCGGGAGCGATCGCAGCCACCACTCAGCGTTGTTTATTGAGGTTAGAATCTAGTAAATTGCTTGTCATTGTTGGTCATTGCTCATTACGTGTGTTCGTTTTTCGTTTAATTTTGGAGGTTTTCGATATATTTTCTTGATTCTGTGCGGTGCACGATTGATTCTTAAGTTCTGTGTGATAACGCTTGTCAAATACTTTCGGAAATGCGACGAGAGTTAAGTGAAAATTGTCAGTTTTACCTACACACTGAGCTCATATCCTCTCCTCCTGTAAGTTCGTTTGCAATTCACTTATTTTCCCCCTACTAAGGGAAAGAACTTAAATCCAAGAAAAGCAATCAATTACCTGCCACGCATCTTCCCACAGAGTAAATTACCGCCACACTAAAATACTGATAATGTAGTCACAAGAATGTCTATTTACCGATTGCAACTTCATTGTGCCACCTTTGCTTGCTCATAAGATTGGGTTGATTTTTTATTCCATTTCAATCTAATCTCTGGCTTATACTTAAATGTTTTCAATTGAGAGTAGGTAGTATTTCACTCTCCGACATCCAACACCTCCCTTCTCTGTTGCCAAAATAGCTGTCCGCCAGCGGAAGCTATAAGCCAATCTTGCCTGCGTTGATTATCCGATAAGAGCCAGTGCAAACATTGTTGCTGTGAATATCTCTCTGATTCCATATCCCAATTCTAGGGAGCTCAGTGTACTGTAATAGTGGTAAAATTTTGTGTGAATCGCGCTTCAGTTTGCTGAAGGGAAGATCTACAATTTTAACAAGTGTGACAATTTTCGGTGGTATATTTCTTCGCTAATATTTTGTGGAAATTGTATCCGGTAGTTATTGCGGAGAGTTATATCTTGAAGTTTTGTCAACTTTTACTTCTGAATTTACACTTTGAAATATTCTCAACCTCATTTTCAAGATTCTGAAGCTTTTCTAGTCGTAAGGAGTAAAAATCTGTAAGTACCTAGACCTACGCCTGTGCTTTTCCTTTGTTAATCATTTGGGTGATTTCCTACTTTGCATTCGTATTTTTTATTGAGGGATGAACCAGGTTTTGTTTTTGACAAATGCTGAATTCTCATTGAGTGAAAGTAATTACATTTATTGAGAACGGGCTGCCAAGTGATAAAAATGATTTTTCAATTTACATTTTTCGCTGCAATGAGTTTTAGCAATTTATCATACCTTGGACAGTCTGTTCTACATTTAAAATAGGTAGCATGAATTTTTGATCTATCTACATTTGTTCCTTCCAGTGCTTCCCCAGTGCTTTATTTATTTCTACGAAGGCTTGCAACATTAAAGTTAGGTTTTTGAAAATTTCTCTTGATATCTCTACACGATGAATAAGCTAACATTCATATGCTGATTTTCTTTCTCAATAAGCATCATCTCTTCTCTAAGATTCATCTCTTTTCTCAAATTGACTTGCTGAACTATCAGCCTAGGAGTTCAAATCTCTCTTGATATCTGAAACATGATCAACAAGCTAACGTTCATATGCTCTTTTTCTTTCTTAGACATTGAATTATCCATCACTTTCCTGAAACTAAATTGTTATGAACTATCAACAAAGAAATATATACCTATTTTAAAAAGAAGGAAAGAAAAAAAATCTTGTTCAGAAATTGACACAAGATAATTCACTCAATGTTTAAAACTTTGCTGGAAAGTTTTTCTTTTCTAAGTATGTACTTTAATGGTGAATTTTCAGCTGTAGTTCCGAAAAAATCCACCACGTCGCGGACAGCGGCGGCGCGCAGAGCTCCGGCCGTCCAGCCCGTAAGTAGCGCCTAGAGCGCAAGCTGCCTATGCCGCTCGAGGCCGCGACTTACGGTTTTCATGTCCGTAGGACTCCGCATCGTCCCCGCACGTAGCAATCCGGCCGTCAGGCGCGTAGGCGAACGGTAGTGCCATATAGCCCATCCAGTCCGTGCTCCAGGTCCGCTGCTTATGGCCTCCACGGCCGGAGCTTTTTTTGAGTGTTATTGGATAAAAAGTTTCACTGAAATCGATTGACCAGGAGCGAGGAGCTGCGTGGTATTAGAATAAGTATATGCGAGTAATAAGTAATCGATAGTGTTTGTCGTCTTAAATTTTCGAATTTTGAAACTTTGACTAAAAATTCGAGTTCTCTCTCAGAAAATACCCTTGAGTGTCACTTTTCATAAAGTTAATTGGTATACATGAGCCGAGGTAACATTTACCTACCAAACCTACAAAGTGACGAAAATTCACGGAACGGAAAGGAAAAGAACTTAAATAATTTTTTATCTGGGCTGTAATTAAATATGCCCGAGTTAAATGATTCTGATCGGTCAAAAAACTCGGGAACCGATCGCATCAGAGTCAGGTTGGGTTAAGTTAGGTCACGCAACTAAACTAACTTAAAGGCAAGGCGGGAAGTATCACTCGAATTGAAGGCGCTCCCGAAAGTGAAGTTAAATGATTCTGATCGGTCACAAAACTTGGGAACCGATCCCATCAGAGTTAGGTTGGGTTAAGTTAGGTCACGCAACTAAACTAACTTAAAGGCAAGGCGGGAAGTATCGCTCGAATTGAAGGCGCTCTCGAAAGTGAAGTTTAATGATTCTGATCGGTCATAAGACTCGGGAACCGATCGAAGCAGAGTTCGGTTGGGTTAAGTTAGGTCACGCAACTAAAGTAACTTAAAGGCAAGGCGGAAAGTATCGCTCGAATTGAAGGCGCTCCCGAAAAAGAATTCACAGCGTTGGTGGCCTGCGTAACATCCCTCCACGTAAAGGAGTTCCAACGAATTCAGGATATAATAAACAGCGTTGATGAAGTGTTGGAGGAAGAAAACATGCTCCTGAGATATCCAGAGACAATTATGGAAAAACTATGGAACTAACGGCATGGATTTTAGGAATGTTATTTATTTCTTTCGCTAATTTATATTCAACTGCATTACCTGCGTATATTTATTATTATCTAGCGATCCGCCGAAAATTTTTGAGAAAACCTTCTGCCGTCCTGGTGAGATTGTTGTGCCGTTCAATGGCTGCAACACTCCACTATTCTAGAATTCTAGTGGCGAGTTCAAAATGTGCTCTATATTGGCTGATCTTTTTAAAGCGCTTGGCGGCAAATTCCAAAAACCACTTGATTCGATCAAACGCTTTTTTTTCAAAGCTAGCGGCATTCTCCTCATAGACTACAATAGAGTCATACTGTATTAGACCGTCGATGAAGTCAATTTTTGAGGCTGTTATGTTCAGTTCTCCTGAAACTAGTGAGCGGCGATTAGAGAAGCCGTGATAGCGGGGTCCCAGCTCCAGTGTTTGCTCGGAATATAAAGGTATACAATGTTTTCCCTTAAAATCGGGAGTTTCGTACATTTTTTATTTCGTCATGCCATTGGCCAGCATGATTTGCTGAAATTCACGAAAATACCTATCCATTTAAATGGATAAATCCCGAAAACCACTCGCAGCCCGCGTTTTTCTCATACACAGCACTGGAAAAAAAACACATTGGATCGAGAGTCCAGACTCTTGAAAACATTGACATGAAAAAGGACTCTTGATTCAATTAGATCTAAGCTTCAGTGAACAGAAAATCCGCTCAAATTAAGAGGCTTGGTTCTTGATTTAAGCTTAAATCTGATTGAATCAAGAGTATTTTTTCTTGTCGATGCTTTTGAGAGTCTGGACTCTAGATCCAATGTGGTTTTTTCCAGTGAGTCGTGTTAAAAATGACATTTAGTTCACATTTGGTTCACAACTTCACTTTTGATTCACACTTTCGGCGAACAGAAGACTCGGCATGCACCCGTTCACGAATTGATTTCGATGACGTTCCAATATATTGCAACTCCATTGCATTCTATTATTTTCTTCAGCCCATCGACGGATCCAGACACTCCAAACGAGGTTGGGGGTGGGGAGGCTCACCCCGAAAGTTTTCGAAATTTTAAAGCATCTAATATGCAGTTTGAGTCAATTTCGTCATGAATAATAATTACCAAATACAAGCGTGTCTCCTTCTCTCTTCCGCTCCTTCCATCTTTCTTTTTTTCCTTTCTTCCCATTTTAATCCTCACTACTCCTTTTTTCGGGTGAATGGGCGGAAGAAATAAATAACATTCCTAAAATCCATGCCGTTTGAAAGTACATAGTTTTTCCATTTATGTCTCTGGATATCTGAGGAGCATGTCTTCTTTCTCCAAACACTTCATCAACGCTGTTCATCATATCCTGAATTCGTTGGAACTCCTTTACGTGAAGGGATGTCACGCTGACACCAAAGCTGTGAATTCACTTTCGGGAGCGCCTTCAATTCGAGTGATACTTCCCGCCTTGCCTTTAAGGGAGTTTAGCTGCGTGACCTAACTTAACCCAACCTAACTCTGTTGCGATCTGGAGCGCCTTCAATTCGAGTGATACTTCTGTTGGCGAAAAGCGTCAGCTGTTTTGTAAAGTTTTGATTCCTCCAGTTTTTCATTTCTCAGTTTCAGTTCGGTATGATACCTTGCCCATAAAGGTGATCTAAAAGCGTCCTCCGAGTGTTATTTCTTTCCATACCACCTTTAGCTTTTACCTTTAGCCTTTAGGTTATGGGCCCAGAGCAGTGCAGTTTTTATTCGTGATTTCATTAAGTGTCCAATTAACAATGAGTGGTGACCATAAAACTAAAAGAAATATTAAGCCGTTCGACGGTACCAAATACTCAATTTGGAAGTTGCGAGTGCGAGCGGTCTTGGCCGAGTTAAAAGTCTTATCCGCCGTAGACTCGGTAACCACGGTTACGACTCAGACCGCGTCGGGCGATAACAGTGTTGCAAGTGGTGCAAGTGAAATCTCGGACGATTCGGACCTAAAAGCGAAAAATGTAATTCTCGAGTATCTCGCGGACTCTCACATTCACTTCGTTAGCAACGAAAAAAGTGCACGAGACATTTTCTTAAGTTTAGATGCCATTTACGAGAGGAAGAGTTTGGCCGCGCAAATATCGATTAAAAAGAAGTTGCTCGCGTTAAAATTCCAAGGACAGTCAGATTTAATGAAATTCTTCACAGTTTTTGACGATTTGATGACTGAGCTGAGTGCCGCTGGCGCCACGTTGACCGAATCTGATAAGGTGGCTCACCTTTTAGTGACGTTGCCAAGCAGCTATGATGGTATCGTTACAGCTATCGAGACTTTGTCAGAAAACAACTTGACATTAGCTTTTGTTAAGACAAGGCTACTTGATCATGAAACAAAGCTGAAGGGTGATGATGATACAAGCCCCAAAGTCCTCCTCTTGGACCACCAAAAACGAAAGTTCCCACTAAAGGGTTCAAAGTTCAATTCTCAAAAGTTCAATCCGAACATTAAGAAGAAGAATAACTTCAAACCTTTTCAGAAGAAATCAATGGGATGTTTCCATTGTGGCCGTAAAAATCACGTGATCAAGGATTGCATTTACAGACGCAATCAATCGAGCCAAAATTCACCGAGACCCAACTTAAAGAGCGTGAAAGTTAAAGATAAAGATGACTATTCACCCGAAAGTGCAAATATCTCTGCTTTTGCCTTCATGGCGGGTGAATCTCAAGGAAATCAAGAAGCTGGATTCTGGATCCTGGATTCTGGAGCATCGGCCCATATTTCAAAAACTGATGCATTCTTCAACAGCAGCGTGACACTAGATCCTCCAATGAAGATTGCCATCGCAAAGAGTGGAGCCTTCATCACTGCCCTTAAAAAAGGGAATATCAACGTTACGACTCAATCCGGGTTCAGCGGACTTCTCGAGGACGTTCTATTCTGCCCTGAAGTTCCTCATAATTTATTGTCCGTGAAGAAAATCCAGGAAGCTGGATTCACGGTCACCTTCGATCAAAAGGGCGTACAAATTACAAAGGGAAGTACAGTGTTTTTCAAGGGTAAGCCCTTTCATAATTTATTTTCGATTACATTTTTGATTAATTCCCAGAATGCAAACATGCAAGTTTATAGTGCGATGGGCAATACTACTTATAAACTGTGGCATGAACGCTTAGGACATATTGGCAAGGGAAAATTTTTAGAGTTGAAAAGACATAACATGTTTGATGATATTGACAGGATCAAAAATGTTGCAGTGAGTGAACATTTTTGTGAAGCTTGTATTAAAGGTAAGCAAGCAAGGTTACCATTTCACAAGATAAAAGATAAAAGTCACGTCAATAGAGCGTTATTTATAGTACATTCAGATGTGTCTGGACCAATTAGTCCTCCAACTATTCTGAATAATCAGAATTACTTCGTTTTATTTGTTGATCAATACACTCACTACTGTGTAACTTACTTGCTTCAACAAAAATCGGGAGTTTTTCCTGCTTTCAAAGATTTTGTAGCCAAAAGTGAGGCTCATTTTAATTCAAAATTCGTTACTCTCTACTCAGATAATGGTGGCGAATATTTCTCCACTGAGATGAAACAGTTTTGTATAGATAAGGGAATAACATATCATCCGACCATTCCACGAACGCCTCAGTTGAATGGGGTGGCTGAAAGAATGGTAAGAAGTATCACAGAACGGGCACGTGCAATGCTTCATGGAGCTAAGTTAGATCTTGCATTTTGGGGTGAAGCTGTCCTAACAGCTACGTATCTGATAAACTTGACTCCTACCAAAGCTTTATCAGCATGCATGACTCCGTATGAAGCATGGCATGGAAAAAAGCCCAAAATAGAATTTTTGAGAGTTTTTGGTTCTACGGTCTATGTCCACAACAAAACCAGGAAACGAAAATTTGATGAAAAATCCTGGAAAGCCATTCTAGTTGGTTATGAACCAAATGGATATAAAGTGTGGGACGTAGAAAACGAAAAATTTGTCAAAGTTAGAGATGTAATTGTTGATGAGACAAATTACCTGGTTTCGAGGCCTGTGCTGAATTTGAATAATATTCTAGAAAATCGAGATAAATATGGTGAAACCTATGGTGATAGGAATAGTGCAAACCATAAACTCGATAATGGTCAAGTATCAGTTTCACAGCAACGAGCTGGAGTAAATGAAAAATCAAACACGTGTGAGAAAACATGTGAGCCTTTTAAACCTGAAAACTCTAACAAGGACAAAATGGATGATAAGGATGTGAATGTTAATTTACCTACAGCAAACTGTGACTCAAAGCCCCATGAACTGAGAAGGAGTGAACGAATTAAGGGATTGCCACATGTTAGTTATGATGAAACCGATGATTTAACTCGGTACATTTTAAGTGCTCAATCACTCGAATGTGACATTCCCTCTTCCATTAAAGAGATCGAGAAAAGCCCCGACAAATTAAAATGGAAAAAAGCTATTCAGGAAGAAATTGATTCTTTATTAATCAATAAAACCTGGAATATTGTGCCAGAGCCCATAGGAAGAAACATTGTTGCATGCAAGTGGGTATTTGCAATTAAAAACAATGAATTTGGGGAAAAAGTAAAGTATAAAGCTAGACTTGTAGCCTGCGGCTATAGTCAGAAATTTGCGGAGGACTACGACCAAACATTTGCGCCAGTTGCTCGAATCGCTAGTCTTAGAATCTTAACAGCTTTTGCAAACCAATTTGACCTGTTAATTCACCAAATGGACGTCAAAACTGCATTCTTAAATGGAGTTCTAAAAGAGGAAATTTACATGAGAATACCAGAAGGGATGGAGAGTAAAGAAAATCACGTTTGCAAACTAAATAAGGCACTATACGGTCTTAAACAAGGAGCACGATGCTGGTTTGAAACTTTTGAAATAAAACTCCTTAAGGTAGATTTCAAAACTTCACCTGCGGACCGTTGCATTTACTTTTTGGATAGGGGTGATATTTCCAAAAATATTTACGTTATTCTTTACGTCGATGACGTGGTAATAATTTGCAAAGATCTTAAAACAATGATGAGTTTCAAACGCTATTTAATGAGTGAATTTAGCATGGTAGATTTAGGCAGCATTCGATTATTCTTGGGAATTAAATTCGAAAGAGGTAATGAAGAGATAACCATGAGTCAATGCGCTTACATTGACGCAGTCCTTAAAAAATTCAACATGAGTGATTGCAATCCTATTAGCAACCCTCTTCCGAGCAAATTAAACTTCGAAGCTCTCAATTCAGACGAAAGGTGCGACGCGCCTTGCCAAAGCCTTATTGGATGTCTCATGTATATAATGCTGAGTACTCGACCCGATTTAAGCACTGCAGTAAATATTTTGAGTCGATTCGCTAGTAAAAATAACAAGGAGCTATGGCAGTGTTTAAAACGAGTCCTGAGATATTTGAAAGGATCTCGTGCTTTGAAACTTACGTATAAACGAAATAATGATCATGAGCATATTCTAAGTGGATTTGTTGATTCTGATTGGGCAGGAGATTCAACGGACAGGAAAAGTACCACTGGGTTTTTCTTCAAACTGTTTGGTGTGTGCACCGTTAGTTGGAATACAAAGAAACAGAAATCTGTTGCTGCCTCGTCTACAGAGGCAGAATACATGGCCCTATTTGAAGGGGTTAGGGAAGCTCTCTGGTTGAAGTCATTACTGCATAGCGTAAATTTGGCAATACAACGGCCAATCCCTATCTATGAGGATAATAACGGTTGTATTAGCATTGCTAACAACCCGTCTAGTCATAAAAGATCGAAACACATCGATATTAAATATCACTTTTCCCGAGAGCAAGTTGAAGAAAATACTATTATCCTTCATCATTTGTCCACAGGTGATCAGCCAGCAGATCTGCTCACGAAGCCTCTACCAACTCCGACCTTCTTGAAATTCAGAGCTGAATTTGGGCTCCAATCAGCCAGTACCGAGTGAGAGATTTGATGAGGTTTTCATCTGGGTTTCCCTCATCCTTGCAACGAATGTTGAATCTATTTTCTTTTCTTCCCAGATATTAGATAAAGTTAATTTTTTTTAAAAAAAAAAAAAAAAAAAAAAAAAAAAAAAAAGAATTTTTTTTGACGTTTTAAACCCCCCCCCCCCCAAAAAAAAAAAAAAAAAAAAAAAGTCAAATTTACATTTCAAATTTACATTTCATTTTTCAATGTCAAAATTTAATCCCCAAGTTAAATTTTGAGGGGGCGTGTTGGCGAAAAGCGTCAGCTGTTTTGTAAAGTTTTGATTCCTCCAGTTTTTCATTTCTCAGTTTCAGTTCGGTATGATACCTTGCCCATAAAGGTGATCTAAAAGCGTCCTCCGAGTGTTATTTCTTTCCATACCACCTTTAGCTTTTACCTTTAGCCTTTAACTTCCCGCCTTGCCTTTAAGTTAGTTTAGTTGCGTGACCTAACATAACCCAACCGAACTCCGTTGTGATCGGTTCCCGAGTTTGGTGACCGATCAGAATCATTGAACTTGCGCATATTTAATTACAGCCCGGATAAAAAATTATTTAAGTTCTTTTTCTTTCCGTTCCGTGAATTTTCGTCACTTTGTAGGTTTGGTAGGTAAATGTTACCTGAACGACGCACGACGGCTACTACGCTCCCTCCCCAAATCCGCCTATGTCTTCGGCAACACGGCACACGGTGGATCGAGTCAATAGGAGAGGTCGGACACAATTTGGAGACTTTAAAAGCTTATAACTCCGTACATACACAATTTTGAGGTTCTAAAAGTGGTTTCATTAGTTTCTTCATGAAATGTCCTTCCAGAAACACCCCTTAAAATTTAAAATGTGTCGAAATAAACATCAAAATTTGCAGTTTTATTCAAAAACTTTATATCCGACCTCTCTGATTGACTCGATCCACTGTGCGGCCGTCTACGTCCCTCGGTGTTGAATAACAGGTGAGAAAACTGTTGAGAAAATTCTGATGTTGCAAGGCTGGAGATGACCCGAGGGGATTAGCCGGGCAGTGTCTGTTGTGCCGCTGATAAATATTTCAAACTGAGCAGCGCGCGGCTTTTGGCGGAGGGCGGGAGAGGGGGGCAGGAAGGGCGGCTGGGGGAGGGGTGGCGGCGTGAGGCCAGCCACGGCCGAATCCGCTCCTCTTCCGGGGTCCGGGCTCGTAACTGACCGATTAAACATCCCTCACCTTCGTCTTTCGTCCATCGTCTTTCGCTCCGCTTCGTTCCCAATTCAATTACGCGTCCGGCCAAATCCCACCGCCCGCCGGTCGTCCCGTCGTCGCGAATGCCGATGCCCAATACCCCCCCTCACTACCCCCCTTACTACCCCCTTACAACCCCCCCCCCCCAACTACCCCCCGACCCTCCACTTCCCGAATCGCGAGGCCGTCCCGTCTCAAATCCCCGCGACGAAGAGTCTTCTCGGCGACACTTCATGATTTTGACGCGGGATGGACTATTTCATAGTTGTTACTTTACAACGCGACATCAAGAGGAGGAGACGGAAGCAGATGAAGAGGGGGACGAATAAAAGAGGACACGAAGAGGATGGAGGATAGAATGAGCAGGAGGGGAGGACTGAAAGGAGGAAAAAGAGGAGGGAAAGAGGAGGTAAGGTATGAAATTGAGGAGGACAAGTGGATCAAAAGGGAGAGATGGATGAGAGAATGATCAGGAGGAGGGGGCTGAAAGGATGAAAAAGAGGAGGGAAAGAGGAGGTAGGGTATGAATCAGAGGAAGACAAGTGGATCAATAGGGAGAGGAGGAAGAAGAAAGGAAAAGAGGAGGACAAGAAATAACGTGGAGAAGAGGTGAGAAAAAGAGAGAGGAGAGGAATGAAAGGAGCACGAAAAAAAATTTGGAGGAAAGACGAGGTAAGGTATGAAATAGATGAGGACAAGTGGATCAAAAAGGAAGAGGAAGAAGAAGGCAAAAAGAGGAAGAAAAAGATAAAAACCAGAGGGAAAGGGGGAAGAGGGGAGGAGGAAAGAGGAAAGGGAAAAAAGAGAACGATAAGAGTAAAAAGAGTAGGAAAAAGAAGAAAAAATGGAGGAAAAAGAGGAGAAGGTAGGAAAAAGAGAAAAAGTAGGAGGATAAAGCGTATTATTAAAAAAAAAACGGTATAAGAAAAATCCCCTTTCTTGATATTTTCTCTTCTGTTCATATCCTTTTTTTTCTTTCTCTTTTACTTCTTAGTCTTCTATCTTAATTCCTCTTCCTCTTCTACATTTTCTGATTCTCCGTCATTGTCTTCTGACCCGAGCCTGTCAGACTCTGGTTAGACAGAGAGCTTCTAATATTTGCATAAACCGAGAAAATGTTAATTAAACGAGAAAATCATTTCGTATTACTTTATTGATCCGGTTTCAGTCGAGTTATTGTAAAGGAGAATTCGCGCAATCTTAGAAACATTCCAATGTCGGTAGCTCCCCACTGCAAAATGCAGTCCGGTTGACTATTCCCTCGGACACCTCGGCAAGGCACTTTAAAACTTCTATCGGATCGCTGCCGTGCTAAGGAAAAAAGCCCTATGAACCTACAGGCGTTGCCAAATTTCCCTCGACAAAAACCGAATTTACCGGAAACATTGTGAATATTTTCTTCCATAATTTTCTGACAATTTTGTACAAAATTTAATCTAAAATATCTGAAAATTTCAAAGATAAGTGTGCGCGAATGCCGTCACAAATACACGTTTTATCAAGGGAAATTTGGCAACTCTCGAATGTTCATACGGCGTTCTTCCTCAGCACGGCAGATCTCCAACCCCTTCACGTTTACAGCGGGTCGATTGTCGAATCTTTATCGAATGAGTTTGATCGATAACCCCTTATCTTAACAATGCTATATATCGATCAAGGCCATTCGATACAGAGTCAAGAGTCGACCCGCAGCGCGAGATCTCGGAGACGGCGAAGATTTGCGACCGCGATTAAGAGTTAAGAGCCACCAAAGTATCAAAATTTCCGCGCGGCGGAGCTCCACTAACTCCGCGTCGCTTTTGCTTTGCCGCCGCCAAAACTTTCTGCACAAAAATGCCGCTTGATTTAATTAAAAATAACTTTTCAGCGCGAATCGCTGAGCACGAAGTGAGGAGCGTCACAGCTGCGTTGCCTGATCCCACACGCTCCCGACCTTTTTGCCAGGCACGATTTATGTTAGAGATCCCGGTTTTTTGTTTTTTTTTGGTAAAAGTTACGTTCGAAAGTCAACGTTCAGATTCGCCTAAGGATGTCTGATGACCAAAACCCTGATCAAGTGGTTTAGCAAACCTAACCAGCGGCCCGATTATTGAAACTATGTCAGCCCGACACGACAAGACATGGCCCTATCTCAACCATGCAATATATCGCAATTCGATGTCTTATCAGGCTGGTTTAAATTTCAATAATCGGCCCACTGCGGGCCGATTGTTGGAATTCATAGACAAAGCTATAGACAAAGAAGACATATACGGAGTATGGAGCGATCCTATTTGTCGAAATGGATGGTTCACGTTCGAAAGACAACGTTCCGATTCGCCTAATAATGACTGATGACCAAGAACCTGATCAAGTGGTTTAGCAAACCTAACCAGCGGGCTGATTGTTGAAATTCATAGATAAAGCTGTAGACAAAGAAGACATATACGGAGTACGGAGTGATCCTATTTGTTGAAATGGATGGTTCACGTTCGAAATTCAATTTTCAGATTCGCCTAATGATGACTGATGACCAAAAAGCTGATCAAGTGGTTTAGCAAATAACCAGCGGGCTGGTTGTTGAAATTTATAGGCAATGTTATAGACAAAGAAGACATATACGGAGGATGGAGCGATCCTATTGGTTGAAATGGCTGGTTCACGTTCGAAAGTCAACGTTCAGATTCGCCTTCATGACGACTGATGACCAAGAACCTGATCAACTGGTTTAGCAAACCTAACCAGCGGGCTGATTGTTGAAATTCATAGACAAAGCTGTAGACAAAGAAGACATATACGGAGGATGGAGCGATCCTATTGGTTGAAATGGATGGTTCCTATAGACTAAGGGAGAAAATGATGGACTAAGTAAAGGCTCTTTTGTGGGTTGCCGTTTGTTAGCCTTTCACCTACCTACCTCTTTTGTCCATTGCAACCACCCGCTTCCACCAATATGATACCCTCATTTCCTTTTTGTCCTCTTTGTCTATCGTTTTGTCTACCGATTTCGACGATCATCCCGCTGCTTTGCAAAAATTCGCATACGTGTTCACCGCAATAATCATCATCATCGGGTAAATTTTATTTGATTTTTTGTTCAAAAAGATGTTCATCCATCATCATCAGTCGACAAACAGCATTGACCTCCAACTTTAACTTTTGCCGACCTAGATTACAATGCTTAGACAGTGATTAGTGTGGGGTCTCTAGAATGACTGCTCTGGGTTTTGCACTGTTTTATAATTAGATTTGGCAACGTCGCAGCGGCGGCTGTCATCGCTTTAGTTCGTCGCCTCCCTCCTGCTATTTTATTGCTGTTACGCCGTTTTATCCCCCGCAATGAAGCTCGGAACTTCGGAATAGGTTGTACCTCGTCCTCTAGTTCCCGTAGGCTTCGGCGAAAATGGGAGGTTCGCACGCGCTGGCAAAAAAAGACGACATGCTCTTAAATGATCGAAATTCCCGTGTGCTCCTTCCTTTCGCATGTTATTTCTTCGTCGGTTCATTTTCTCAAACGCAATGGTACTCTCGATTTCACGCACTTTCTCTCATTAATCTTTCCATTGAAGTCCATTCCACACTGAAAAAAAAATCTCGGTGTATTTACGAAGAAAAGGGTAAAATTACCAAGAATTCAGGGTTCTATTTGATCCCAGTGTTTTCTTGGTAAAATTACCATTTATGGAATTGGTAATTTTACCGAGAAATCTCGGTAAAATTATTGACTTTCACGGTAATTTTACTGGACCCCGGTAAAAACGCCAATATTTTTTATCGACTGTGGTAGAATTACCGAGATAAAATGGCAAAGTTACCGGGAATTGGTTATCAATAAAAGTGGTATTCGTACCTGAAAAAAAACAGTAAAAATACCGGTTTTTAGGTAAGCTTACCAGTCTGTCTAGGTAAAATTACCAATAATTGGTACAAAAAGTGAGATGGTAAAGGTACCAACAGGCCTTGGTAAAAACGCCGAGAATTTTTTGTTCAGTGCATTGCTTGATAAAGTGCTCAAAAACACGAACCGAGATTCGGTGATCTTCGTGGATCGAAATATTCGGTTTGCCATAATCGAACTTCGGATTTGTGGAACTAAGCGTTCGAGTTACATTAAATGAACGTACAGTTCGTGTGACTGGGCTGCATATTCGTTCAATTTGGTTCCATCAATGAGTTCGATCACAAGCATATTAATAATTGCATATGATTAAGTTCGTGGTAGTTTGCAGGGCCGGATTAAGGGGGTGGCCACATGGGCCGCGGCCCATGGCGGCAAATTTAGGGAGCGGCAAATTTTGCAATTTTTCTAATGAACGTATAAAAAAAATCGGATTCAGAAAAAAAAATTATCAATGAGAAAAAAGGACAAAATCTCTCTTTCCTGAAAGTATAGTAATTTTTAATTTTGTCGTTTTTCGGTGATACAAGAGACAGCATCTTTAATTAGCCGAGTTAAGAGAGGAACTAAACACGTAATTTGGCCTAGAGCTCAGCGCAGAGAGGAATGATGACGAGGACTTGAGATGAAAAGGACGAGCCCTCGGCGCGGCGGTCGGCATGTAACACATATTAGCGCCTACAAGACTGCATGAATACTTCGCCCATTGCGCCAAACACAGTGCGGTCAGGAGCGGTTGGCGTGAAACGCATAGCGCCTACAAGACTGCAGGAATACTTCACGCATTGCGCCAAACACAGTGCGATCAGCGCGGCGCAGCGGCGGAAGTTAAAATTATTGAGCCTCATTCATTTTTGTTCTTTCAGAATTTTTTGGTTCATTTTTCTTATATATGGAGGGCCTTGTCCACACAGAGATAAGTTTACGGAACTTAATTTTCGCAAGTTCCGTGAAATTTTGCTAGTAGCGTTGACAGGGCTTTCGCCAAAAATGTATCCAACACGAGTAGGTAAACGCGTCTTATGCACCCCTTCCCCTCCGGCACGTTCACTTGATAGTTTTTATTAATGTTTCAAAACGAATGAGAAGGGGGCGGCAAAATACAGGCGGCCCATGGGCGGCAAATAGGTAAATCCGGCCCTGGTAGTTTGATGAAACGCGGAGGATGAAAACCGGAGTTCAATAGAGTTTCAGTAAAATCCTTACAAAATTTGATCTAGCACTGAATTGCTCGGACTCGCAGCACGCATGCGCAACGCGTGTTTTGATCCACCGTCAATTTTTTTTCTGTGCGATGTTGTGATGGGTTCAAGTCATCGAATAAGCCAATGGACCACAAGACAGGGTACGAATTTAAGCATTCTTATACATGTTTCTTGACCAGAATTCCACGTAGAACACGATTCGCGTAACGAAACCAACTCCTAACGGAGATATTAACATTTTTATTTCACATTGGTTACGAGGAATTTGAACTGTCCGCTCACAAGAAACTCAAAGCTCTACGTGAGTCAAATCGCGCACTACAACGGTTTCAGCAAGCTTCTCAATCGAGCAATGTTCATTTCTCACCCACCATGTGTTTTTCAAACGATAAGTAATTTGCTATGGCTGAGCCAAAGCGTCAAGATTGAGGTTGCCAGATTTTTGTGTCGCAGAGACGTTCATGATAACGTTTAGCGCGCGACGTGAATCACGTAGAGCATTGAGTTTTCATGAGCGGACGGTTTCAATTCACGCATCAAGAATCATTAAATATCCTGGGAAGGAGTTGATTTCGATAATTTTTGTTGTGCGCATCGTGTTTTACGTGAAATTTTGGTGAAGAATCGTGTATCAGAATGCTGAAATTCGTACCTTGTCTAGTGGTCCATTATGACCATGATTAATTAATAGCACACATTGATTGTGTAACGACGGTCTTTTTCTCCCTATTTGCATCGAGTCAGAGCTCATTGCAACATTGCATTGCGCTTCCCATGGAAACTGATGATTACGTGCTCGCCTTTGGTCAACGGAGCGACAATTCAATGAAACTGACTGAAAAGTTCGCGGTCCAATTCTGCGGCACTACGGAAGAACGCCGTATGAACATTCGGGAGTTGTCAAATTTCCTTGGATAAAATGATAATTTTTGAGGCAAGTTATGACGATTTTCACTTGAAATTTTCAGAAAATTTAGATCGGATCGAGAATGAAATTCTATGATAAATTCGAGGAAAAATATTCTAAGAGTCCCGGATGCTTAGCATTTTATCAAAATAAATTTCGCAACGTCTGAAGGTTCAAACGGCGTTTTTCCTTAGCACGCTGGAATAAAAAATACAAGAGATCTGAGTCGGGCGGACGGAAGTTAAAACGAAAGGAAATATTCAGGATCTAGGCCATAAAAGGACATCTGCATATGACTCTTTCATAGGGCACTTTATACCGCTTTTAACTGACTATTCAGAGTTGTAGAGTGTAATTGGTTAGAGTAAGGAAAAATATAGCACGAACTTGTTTTTCCGAAATTAAAAAGCGGGTTGAATTCATATCGTGCAAAGTTTGCATTCTCTGTATTTCGTATTTAAACTCTTAACTTCATTAACTTTCAGGTGTCGTAGTGAATAAATGTTTTCAAATGATTCGGAAGTTTTTCGATTTGATGCCCATGGGCGTAGCTAGGGGGGGTCCTGGGGGGGGGGGCTGGCCCCTCCCCTCCAGAAATCTCGTGCCCCCCCCCCCCCAGAAAAACGGGATCCTTCATTCCTCACCCTCCCCCGCTCTCTTCACCACGGGAGGTGGTCCCATGGCCCCCTCCAGAGAAATTTCCTAGCTACGCCCCTGTTGATGCCTCTCTTCATTATTCCGATCATTTACGGTGTTTAAAGTAATTCCTACCTTCAACTGCCCACGGGAAACAGGTGGGATTATCTACATTATTTAGCATTCACCGTATACACACTCCTAAATTTGCAACGGGAAAACCCCCATTTCCCAAATAGAAAAACGAGGGCACAGGTCCAAAATACTTGAATCGGGCAAGTGAAGGTTAAAATGTATGCTTTTCCTGAATTCACTCATTAAATCAATAATTCAGGGTCACATAAAGTACAGGAAAACAAAACGTCACCTTTTTTCTCGACAGTTTTCAACTGACTTCAGCACTGCGGTTTGCCTTGCAAATTGTGTTTGAATATTATTTTAAAAACATACTCTTTCAAAATGAGAGCGGGTTTAATTCATTTTCTGTAAGAGTTGCACGCTCCGTAAGCAAAATAGGGCATATTACCGAAATTCAATTGACTTTTCCCTCTGTTTAACGATGGTAGTGATGGCATTCCTCCCGATGATACGTAAGTTTCTCCATTTGAGTCTTCTCTTCATTCATCCGATTATTTCTAGTGATTCGAGCAATTCCTACCTTCAACTGCCCATGGAAAACAGGTGGGAGTCTTTACATTCTTTAGCATTCACCGTATGTCAAAACATTGTAAACAAAACCGATTTAAAGTTGTTTTACATGATAGATATACATTCTGATCCGTCATTCCACCAGCTCATCCAAGACATGCATGAAACTGCAATTCAGACGGTTTCGATATCTCATCCCAGTAAAATGACTCATTTGATGTTAACTGATCATCGAAAAAATATAATCTTTAATTTTAACGACGTTGATGAGCTGTTCGACTTTATTTTTTACACTTTATCGCAAGCAGAGTACCATGTACAGAATCGTGAAACAGGCCTTGCGCGTAGCATAAAAGACGCCATAAATCAGACAGTACCGATCTTACCTCGTTATTGCATTAAAATTGATGGACTTCCATACCTTTGGCCACGCGAGGGTTGTAGAAAAGAGATAAGCATAACATCCGCCGAACTAGAGCATGGTTCCATTCTAAGTGATTCAGTTTTCAATGCAACTCGCGGTTTCTACCTCAACAAAATTTGGAATTATCGGAACCATTTAATTTTTTTTTTAAAGAATGTGGGCCAAAATATCAGAGGGTCGCCGCTAAAATTACCTCGTACTGACAGTCTTCCGAATTTGCAAATGGGCAAAAATCTCACACCAATATTTTGTTTCAAATTCTTTTGGCGCTTCTTCAAAGGCCAAAAAACTGTCATATGTTATCCAGGCGGCTGTGAAAGATACGAGCCATTCGCAGAAAGCCTTCTTTTCTACCAGGACAGAGCCTTGACGGTCAGGGATTTTTTCGACTTCTCTTGGACAAACATGCATAAAAAATCGATGAATATTTGGGAAGACTATTCAACACAAACCGGTTTACAAACTGCTAACTTAGCAACTTGGAGTAACTGGAATGCTTTTTTTACAGCCGTGCTTAAACACTTACAAAATTCTTTGAACTTTACCGGCTATCATTCCAACGATCATTTCTATCCAACATCTCCATCAAGCTTTTTGTCTGCAAAAGACGGCATAGATGTTGCATTGAAAAACGACGTAGGCCTGAATTTGTTCGCAACAGGAATCATTTTAGAGGGAAGTGATTATTCCAAACTCGATATATCGGTAAGTATTGACACGAGTGCGTTGTGCATCGCTACCCCTCACAGTGGCTACATGTCACAAGGTCTGGTCATTTTCAAAAGTTTTTCACCAGTTGCTTGGATTTTTATCTCTGTAACGATCACCACTCTTGTCATGATGCAATTTATTTTCCAGTATTCGCAGTACAAATTATTCCATCGCCTTTATACAGATGCAGAGGCTGATTATTTTAGGGAAACCTCCTCTTTGTTGACTGTCTACGCTTACTTCATCTGTGGGAGCCCACCATCTTTACATCTTGGTCATTTGTTTACAGGAAAGATTCTGTTTTTAATTTTCAGCTTTGCCACGATTATTATTTCCACAGTTTTTTTGAGTGGCATGACAACATTACTTAGCGACAGAGTTTTGTATCCGGAGATTGACAGTGTAAAAAGCTTGGAAGAATCTGACATGCTCATACAAATTTTTGAGGAGATGAATACAGAAACGAATTTTTTTGACCACTTGAACCAGTCTGAGGCACTGCGCGTAAAACTTGCAGACAACTTGCAGTATTACCGAAGAGAAATGTACGGAGAGATATTTATGAGCATTGTAGACAATTGGAACAAAAGTGATCCTTCACATGACCCTTTACCTGCATTTTTGCTCAATCACAAACATTTTGAAATGGAGATTAAGGAGGCCGAAAAAAATGTGCGTTCGATAGCAGAGACGGATGCCGTTTTAGTCAGTGTGCCATTCTCTTCAAGACCCCCAAAAAATATTCGCATAAGTCCTATCGTTTTCTTAGATCATCAATGGTCTGAGTATCATTTAATGAGTGAATGTCTCATGACGTATCCGTTGGTATTTGCATTTTCGAAAGATTCCTTCTTCTTCGATAAAGTGAATCACATGATGGCTCAGTACTTCGAAACTGGACTTGCCAGAAAGATATTGAAAGCAGATTCAGCATCAGAGGACGAACTGGAGTTGGACGTGCCTTACGCTGAAAATGATTCGGAGCCACGCGCGTTCAATTTAAATGATTTACAATCCGGATTCATTGGTCTTATCTTTGGGTTATTTATAAGTTTCCTAGCTTTTGTAGGTGAACTTTTTTTCGATTACTTTCAACACTTGGTCACTATAAAATTCTTAATGAGGCTTAAAAATGTTCTATTCAAGAGAGGCCGTAACACAGGATAAGGGAGATAGTTTTAGCACGGAAAGAAGAAGGTAAAATGAAATCCTTAATGCCATCCTCATTGTCTCTGAGTTTTTAGCCGAACCGTTTTGGTGGTTGTTAGGTAAAAATTAGCCTTGTTACCCGTTATTTAAATTGTTACGAATTTTAATGTCCAAGTCCGCACACTTAAAATAGATTTACAAATCGTGAAGTAATGTGACGGAGAAGGCTAGTGAATTCGAGTACTGAAAGATAAATAATTAAAGTGTGCTGACCTTAATCAGCCAACGTAAGGGATTATTAAAATAATAAAGATGTAAAATACGATGTGAATATCTTCCACAGTCGAAGAGCTATATTTTATGTACAATTTATGTATAGAGTGTTTGTAAAATTTGAAAAAAATGGAAATAAAAAATATAAAAAAACGACTGCATGGTGTATATATTCTCAAAGTATTACTAGCTTAGAAAAAGTAATTTTTAAAATTTTTTTAAAACATTCGTCAATGAAACTGAATTTTGCCAAGAGGAACTACTTACCTCTCTCATCCATGAAAGCACCTATCTACAAAGGGAAGTTTATCTAAAAAAACTCCATTGTTTCTGAAGAGGTAAAGAAAGAAGTTTCCATTTGTGACTATTGAGCCGTTTTCTACCAAGAGTGCCTCTTCTTCTTTCTCTAGCTGAAGTTTGCAACACGCCCACTCACAGGAAAATACGATAAAAGTTGTATTCAACGTAAACTATAGACGAGCGCTACCATTCCAATAATTGACAAGCGGGAAAGCTCTAATACGTGGGTATTAGAGAAGCGCTCAGCGGTGAGCGCAATTTTAATGAGTCCCAGATTTAATTTACTACCTATTAACTGAGTATGTTAAAATTTGCAATAATTAAAACATCTAAAATTGTGCTTCCCCCCCCCCCCCCGAAAAAAAATCCAAGATCCATAAGAAAAATAATGATCCATTACTTAAGTACCGAAATATTAATACATAAAAAATCCTCGATTTCTCATAAAAACAGAGAAAACTATTCCGGCTCCAAAAAAATAACTTTTCTAGATCATTTGAAGAAAATGTATCAAAGATGAACGTATCACTTAACGAGGCCAAATTAATTGTTTTAATGATGCCCTAATTGGACACGTAAAAAATATTATAGGTAAATAAATGAACGAAATATAAATATTAATAGGTAAATGATGAGACAATAAACGAAATCAATCAACTGCAACTGATTGTGAGTACTGAAGGTAACTTTTAGCGAATCGAAGGCACCATGTGTCCGCTAGGTTGCAGCACACTACGCTAAAACCTTCTAATGACTCATGATCAGACACAACCTTTCCTATGTTTATTGTTTATGCTCTATGATACTCTGTCTTCGTGATAACAGGATTTCATACAATACAATAATCTAATACGTAATTACGTAAATAGAGAAAGAGAATTCTTACAATACCAGAATTATAACCAGGGTAAACGGAAATTACATTCATTTTTTCCTCCTCATATTATGTTGAGCCTGAGTGAAAAATCTTTCCCACTTTCCTTCCGCAGTTTTCTTTCTGACAGCAAATTGTTAATCATGTTCTCCTGAAATCCTTGCTTTCATTTAGTAGATTCGGAATTTCTCATAAATTTTAGGAATTTAAATGCGTTTTTTTCTGGCCAACCAAAGGCAGAAGTTGCCTCTACGCCTTAATTTATAAAGGTAACTTACGTTCTGTGTAATTGATAAACCATGCTGGCCCAAATATCTGAAACCCTCTACTGTGATAACATTTGAATCAGTCACTGTTACAGGGACAGTAATATCTTCAATGTAATCTGTAGGGATATTGTAGGTATAGGTATATCGTAACAAGTCAACAGTGAAACTAGCAGACCATGTATCTCGTTTGCGGTGCTTAAAAATCTCCGCTCCCATTTTATTCTTTTGACAGAGAACAAATCATTTTTCCTCCTTGGTTTTCACAGAGTTTTCTTTGCACAGAGAAGAAAAATTGCAGAAGTTTTTATAAATTGATGTTGGTTGGTTTTCCGTGTAAAGAAGAAAGTATGAAAGGAAGTCTACAACGTCGCAAACCGAGATACGTGGTCTGGTAATTCCACCGTCCAACTGTATTTTACAGAAATTACATTGTGAGTATGGAGATGATCACTAGAATTACTATGCATAGATATGTACCTAGGATAAGGGTGGTTGCAACAGTATTTGTCATGAATAGTCCATAACACCTGCAGAAAAGATCGGTGGTTCCTGAGTGATGATAAGCAGGACTCGTAGGTTTCGTTGAAACGCATGATTCTCATATGTATATGTAGAGGTATGGATTTTTGGCCTGCTGAGGAGTTGATTAAATTAGGAGCCATTGCTCATAAGCTGATAAAGTTAGGAGGAAACACGATGAAACTGTAGAACTTTTGATACTTTCAGAATGTAAACAAAGACTCAACCTCAAAAATCTTTCACAATAATATTCTGTACTCAATTTCCAAAAACTCTATGGTTCATGAATTTTTTAATCAAAGGTAAGTAAAAGTTCTCCAACTGGATGAGAGATGGCCGTAGAGATCATTCGACGAAATTCTCTCTGAGCCATTTTACCTATTCATGGAATCAAGTAAATGTAAGTCCCCGTTTATTAGACGATGCGACGCATGAAAAAATGCCAGGCGAAAGCAGTATCTTTTGTTATTGTAAGTCATAAAATCAGGTTGTAGGTAAGAAAACTTCCTCACACATGGAGGTGATGTAACTTTCAACCTCATCTCCTACATTGTCTGGTGGAACACTTATTACCGTCTTACGGTAAGTAATGGAGAAGCCTTGTTTTATCGTCTCAAAGCGAGTCCTTAAGGAAGGTTATTTACCTTCTTTACTGAAAGGTAGACAACAGGCCAGTTGAAATTTTGCTCTCATTGAGCGTTCAAATGCCTGTGTTAGGTCTGCGGAGATAACACATAAGGTGTCTTGCAATGAATCTGACGGAACCAAATTCACCAGAGAGTGAATGAGTAAATGAGTCATGAAACCTAGAATTTTTAGTACAAATAAGAGGCTAACACATACCTTTGTTATGGAGCAATATGAGAGGTAGAATGTAGCGGTTTCAGAGTAGAGTGTTATAAGGAAGATTTATGAAACTGTCAGTGCCGCAAAAAATCTTAGACTTTGAAAGTACACAATTTTCTGCTACTTCAGATATCTCAGATTTTTTGACACCTAGTTAAACTCAATAATTAGAAGTTGTGAACTGACAGGGATGTGATGACGACATCGCTTTGAGAATAACAGATATTCTATGATCAAGGATACACTCGAGCGGTCCTTTTCATAATTTGCAGCGATGAGGTGGTGACAATTACGAAGGTACAAATCCCTGCGCTTGAGCTGCGCAAAATGCTCCAGTCGTTTATCTATGCTATTCAGCATAAAAATGCAAACCGTGTTGTAATTGGTGCTTGAGAACAACTGTGGTACACTAGTATAATGAAGCATTTTGCATGTATCGCAAATGGCAGATCTCCTACCTGACATACTTTAATTAACCCAAAAACACTAAAACAGTCTCTGAGGTAGCATGATAATTGGTCAAATAATTTCACAGCATTATACTTCAGAAACTTTCACAAACTTCACGAGGTGGGCAGAACGAGTCTGAAGACAAGACACATACGTTGAATAATTCCAAAATATTATGCTTCAAATTTCAGACAATTTCACAATCTTAAATTTCACAACACAATCTTAAACGAGGCGGATGGATTATGGAATTAATTATGGATGGAGGGAGATGGACGAAATATGAAAACACAAAGGAGTAAGCGAGACGCGAGAAGCAAATACGGGAGAGTAGTGTCATCTGAATCTGAATCGCGGCTATGTACCTACAGAAAATGAACATTGATCTTATTAAGCCAGAAGAGGGCCAAAGACGCCAAAACTCATGAACCAATCAGAGAAGGGCAAAAGGATGGCAATACTCTCCAGTACCTAAGTCAAAGACACATAACCTAGATGTAGGCGAATTCTACTAAGGTCTCCGAATAAGGTTATCACCGGTGGAAAAGTTTTCGGAAAACAGAACGCGAATCTTGAACTTTCAGAAGTAATTATAGGATAACTATAAACCGCATAGCAAAGAGAGTTTTAGGACTGTTATTTATTTCTTACGCTAATTTGCATTTAATCGTATTCACAGAGGCATAATGAGGTAATCAAAAAAAAAAAAAGTAAAAATGGCGTTTCGTGCATCGATGAGTTGGTGCGCCATTTGATCGCTTGAGCGCACTAGTATACTAGAGCTCTAGTGGCAGGTCGAAATCAAAAAGCGCCGCCTATCGGCTGAGCGCTTAAAAGACGTAATACAAGCGTATTGAAGTGGATGAGTATGATTCATTCACAAGCCATCAGATGGATGAAAATGCATCCGAGTATAGTTTTTCAAACATTTTGTAGCGAACAAAGGTCGCGAGAGCACCATAATGACGACAGGTAAGACAAAAAGTGATTTTAAAACTTTTTAAAATCGCACCTAAGACAGCAAAACTCATCCTCTTAAAGTTTTGAGAACCATTGTTGAGAGTTTCATTTTTCCCTCGTTTTACAGATAAGTTTCTGAAAAATCTTATCCTCTCTATTCTAATAAAATAAGTTTAAGACGCTCGATGAACGGCGTGAGGAAGGGGAGTAAGACGGTTGATGGGCAGCAGTGAGAAAGGGGAGCTCAAAGAATCAGAGTTTTAATAGAGTCTTAACTTTTAGAGGCTTTTCTTTAGTCATGGACAAATATATGTGGCCCTCTCAAACGATCGACTTCCAAAGGAGGAATCAAAATTCAGAGTCAGGAGAAAATCATCGAGAATATTGTTTGGCGGGAAATTTTGCTTTGAATCATAGTTTTGTTATTAAATTAAAAGTTTATACTCATTAATCGCCGATGAGCGATTTCGATGATCGCGCTGGCCGCAAAGCGGCCCTTAAGGGCGCGCGGCGCACAGTGGATCGAGACAAAGGGAGAGGTCTGACAAAATTTGGAAACTTTAAAAGCTCACAACTCCGTTCATACTAAACTTTGAGGTTTTAAAAGTAGTTCCATCGGTTTTCTCGTGAAATTTTCTTCTAGAAGCTCCCCTCGGAATTTAAAATATGACGAATTAAACATCAAATGTTGCAGTTTTAGTTAAAAATTAAGTGTCCGACCTATCTCATTGACTCGATCCACTGTGCGGCGCTCAGTCGGTGGGGCCGCGTAGCAGCCAGTATGGCAGAACCCCCACCTATAACTCGACTTAATTCAAAAACATCATTTAAACGTTAGTACACCACCAGAAGTATGGGACCGATGGAGATGTTGCATATATGAGGATTTTGCGATTTGACTGTTGATTCTTATGCATAACTTTGCGAGAAACACGATGGTTCCACTGATTTTCTCTGGAATTAACTCCCAAGCTAAGAAACGCTCTCAAACTTGAGGCTGTAATGGAGAGTGTACCCCACGCTGTCCTGAGAGTCGACGTCTACATCAAGACAAATTCTCCATGCAAAGATGGGGAGCAAATTCATTAGCAGGGTTGCTGTGTTTTCAGTTTTAGAGTCCCCAAATAAAGTGGCGACCCTGTTAATGTATTTGCTTCTCATCTTTTCGTGGAGAGTTTGTCGTGATGTAGAGGTAGACTCTCAGGAAAGGGTGGGATACCCCCTCCCTTACGCCCTTAACTTTGAGAGCTTTTTTTGACCTTGAGAGTTAATTTCAGGGAAAACCAGTGGCACTATCATGTTTCTCGCGAACTTTTACAAAAGAATCAATAGTCGAATCGCAAATTCCTCACACATGCAACATTTCCATTGTTGAGTCCCAGTTACGCAAGTAATCGAGAAGTAATAGCGTCGCTGTGATCGGCGGAAACTATGGTTTGAAACGTTTTAATCTCTTTTATTTTCGTGCCTTTCTCACCCCGACGCACAAACTTCAGAGGTGAGTATATTTGGAGCCATTGTATTTTATGTGGGAACTTCTTAAGGTTACATCATCCTTAACACAAAATATCAGCGTTTAAAAGCAAATGCAAAGACTTTCCCATCGCGTTTTCACTTAGAAGTACCCCTTGAAATGTGCAAAACGATAGAACGAGAATTATAACTTCATCTTCGACCACTCCGAATAGCTTGTTCTATTTCGGAACGGGAAAACCCCCATTTCCCAAATAAAAAAACGAGCGCCCAGGTTCAAAATACTTAAATCGGGCAAGTGAAGGTTAAAATGTATGCTTTTCCTGAATTCAATGATTAAATCAATATTTCAGGGTCATATAAAGTACAGGAAAACAAAACTTCACCTCCTTTTATATTGACAGTATTCAACTGACTTCAGCGCCGTTGTTTGTCTTGCACTTGGTGGTTGAATATTATCGTGAAATCATAGGTACTCTTTAAAATATGAGCGGGATGAATTCATATTCTGTAAGAGTTGCACGCTGCGTAGGCAAAATGAGGCTTAGTACCGAAATTCAGTTTACTTTACCCTATGTTTAACGGTGGTAGTGATGGCATTCGTCCCAAAGATACGAAACTTTTCCAATTTGATTCCTTTATTCATTTTCTCAATTATTTCCGGTGTTTCGAGCAATCCCGACCTCCAACTGCCCGTGGAAAACAGGTGGGAGTCTCAACATTCTTTAGCATTCACCGTATGTCAAAACATTGTAAACAAAACCGATTTAAAGTTTTTTTACATGGTAGATATACATTCTGATCCGCCATTTCACCGGCTCATCCAAGGCATGCATGAAACTGCAATTCAGACAGTTTCGATATCTCATCACAGCAAAATGACAAATTTGATGTTAACTGATCATCGGAAAAATATAATCTTTAATTTTAACGACGTTGATGAGCTGTTCGACTTCATTTTTTACACTTTATCGCAAGCAGAGTACCCTGCACAGAATCGTGAAACAGGCCTTGCGCGTAGCACAAAAGACGCCATAAATCAGACAATGGCGACCTTACCTCGTTATTGCATTAAAATTGATGGACTTTCATACCTTTGGCCACGCGAGGGTTGTAGAAAAGAGATAAGCATAACATCCGCCGAACTAGAGCATGGTTCCATTCTAAGCGATTCAGTTTGCAATGCAACTCGCGGTTTCTACCTGAACAAAATTTGGAACTATAAGAACCATTTAATTTTTCTATTAAAAAATGTGGGCCAAAGTATCAAAGGGTCGCCACCAAAAGCGCCCCATAATAATACTCTCCCGAATATCAAAAACGACAAAAATCTTACTGCAATATTTTGTTTCAAATTCTTTTGGCGCTTCTTCAAAGGCCTAAGAACCGTCATATGTCACCGGGGCGGCTGTGAAAGATATGAGCCGTTCACAGAGAGCCTTCTTTTCTACCAGGACAGGGCCGGGACGGTCAAGGATTTTTTCGACTTCTCTTGGACAAACATGCATAAAAAACCGATGAGGTTTTTGGAAGACTATTCAAGAGAAAGCGGTTTACGAACTGCTAACGCAGCAACTTGGAGTAACTGGAATGGTTTTTATACAGCCGTGCTTGAACACTTGGAACATTCTTTGAACTTTACCATCAATTATTCCACCGATATTTCGTATGCAAAGTACGACGTAGATGTTGCAATGAGATACGACGTGGGCCTGACTTTGTTCGCAACAGGAATCATTTTAGAGGGAAGTGATTATTCCAAACTCGATATATCTGTAAGTGTTGACACGAGTGCGTTGTGCATCGCTACCCCGCACAGTGGTTATATGTCACAAGGTCTGGTCATTTTCAAAAGTTTTTCACCAGTTGCTTGGATTTTTATCTCTGTAACGATCACCACTCTGGTCATGATGCAATTTATTTTCCAGTATTCGCAGTACAAATTATTCCATCGCCTTTATACAGATGCAGAGGTTGATTATTTTAGGGAAACCTCCTCTTTGTTGACTGTCTACGCTTATTTCATCTGTGGGAACCCACCATCTTTACATCTTGGTCATTTGTTTACAGGAAAGATTCTGTTTTTAATTTTCAGCTTTGCCACGATTATTATTTCCACAGTTTTTTTGAGCGGCATGACAACATTACTTAGCGACAGAGTTTTGTATCCGGAGATTGACAGTGTAAAAAGCTTGGAAGAATCTGACATGCTCATCCAAATTTTTGAGGAGATAAAGACTGAAACGAATTTTTTTGACCACTTTGACCAGTCTATGGGACTGCAAGCAAAACTTGCAGACAACTTAAATTATTACAGATGAGGGGTGAACTTCGAGATATTTAGCTACGTTGCACTTTCTTTGAACAAAAGTGACCCTTTACAAGACCCTTTACCTGCATTTTTGCTCAATCACAAACATTTTGGAATTGAGATTGAGGAGGTCGAAAAATATATGCGCCCGACAGCAGAGACGGACGCCATTTTGGTGAGTGTACCTTTCTCTTCAAGGCCCCAAAAAAATATTCGCATAAGACATTTTTTTTTTCTAGCTCATCTATGGTCTGAGTATCATTTAATGAGTGAATGTCTCATGACGTATCCGTTGGTATTTGCATTTTCGAAACATTCCTTCTTCTTCGATAAAGTGAATCACATGATGGCTCAGTACTTTGAAACTGGACTTGCCAGAGAGATATTGAAAGCAGATTCAGCATCGAAGGACTCTCTGGAGTTGGACGTGCCTTACGCTGAAAATAGTTCGGAGCCACGCGCGTTCAATTTAAATGATTTGCAATCCGGATTCATCGGTCTTATTATTGGTTTGTTCATAAGTTATCTTGCGTTTGTAGGTGAACTTTTGCTCGATTACTTTCAACACTCGGTCACCGTGAGAATTTTAGTGAGGTTTATAAATTTTCTATCCAAGAAAGGCCGGAACATAGGGTAGAGGAGAGAGTTTCTGACACCGAAAAGAGAAGGATGAAATGAAATGATCAATAGATTAACAGTCAATACATCGTATGAATTTTGAATATTGAACAAAGGGTCGGATGGAAATAGCTATTATTTTATTTACTGTTAGAGGTAGATAAAAATGTTTAAGCCATGTATAGTCAACAGTGCGACTAGCATGACGGGCCCAGTAGTATCTTTTGGACCCAAAGTTTCTTTGAACATTAGTAATTTTGAGCGCCCTAGGAAAACATTGTTGGATCGAAATTATCATCGAATGGATTAGGTTCAGGTGGGAGGAGTACACCCTTCTTTATACATACATGAAATCATTCATCATTCTGGTAAAACATGTCTTGCCGATATCATCCTTGATGTCTAATTCTGGACTTTTTATTTGTGTTTACAATTCGTGAGCTATTACAATGGGCCTGTTGCAAGCTTTTGCTAGAGCAAAAATAAGAGTTATATCTTATAGATGATGCCTCAAAAATCTCGATGAGAGCAAAAAAAAAAGGCAAATTTCTTACGCAGATTCTGAAGTTATGAGTGCTTTTCAGACTTTGTCGATGCGCTTATCGTGATTTTTAAGGCATTATCTATAAGACATAACTCTTAGCTTTACCGTAGCAAAAGTTTGCAACAGGCCCATTGAATACGCTAGTAAATTTGACTTCTGAAAGAAATAAATTTAAAGACTTCTGAAAGAAAGAATTTAAAGTGTACTAGCGTTAATTAGGCAACATAAGGGATCTTTGTAAAGATAAAGAGGTAATTTACGCTGTGAATATTTATTCCGATCAAAAAGCTATGTTCTGTATTGAGTTGTTGTATTTTAGTAGGTTTTATTTTTGTATTTATTGTTTTATTTAGCCAGGGGGAAACGCCCTTCATCATCCCGGTAAAAATTTCCCGCGTCGGTGTTATTTTAATAACTAACATTGTTCGATTAATTGGCATATTTACAACTCAAGAATGACTATGATAGAGAAGAAAAAAACTATTAAACGTAATAACTAAGAAAAAGAAGAAAACAGAATGACAACATCAATCAGGCAACAAAAAAATTATTGCAATGGGCCTGTTGCAATCTCTTACTACTTCAAAAAAAAAGAGTTGTTTCCATCAGTACCTAATTGTCTTAAAAAGCATGAGCGCATTGGCGAAGTTTAAATGCACTCCTAACTTTACAATTCGCTTAAGAAAGATGCTTTCTTTTAACTTCCCGCTTGAATAACGATACTACGGCGCAGGTGAACATTTTGTTAGAGAAGTCGTTTCACCCAACTCTTTCGCAACAGTAATACCCAACATAGCCGACGCTTCATAACATGGCGGAAGCATCGGCTATGTTGGGTATTGCTATCGAAGAGTTGAATGGAACGAATCCTGTAACAAAATGTTCACCTGTGCTGTTGTATCGTTTTCCGAGCGGGAAGTTAAAAAAAAAACGCAAATTTATCACGCAGATTTTGAAGTTAGGAATGCATTTCAAACTTTGCTAATGCGCTCATCGTGATTTTTGAGACATTTACCGATAGAAACAACTCTTATTTTAGCTGTAGCAGAAGATTCCACCATGCTCATTGTGAAGAAATTAAATGCTCTGTGAATATGTCTCTCAATGTAAGACCTATATTTTGTAATTAGTTAGTGAAGATTGTGTGTAAAATGTAAAAAAAAGAAAGAAAAAATAAATAAATAAAACCTAAAAAAACGACTGCATGATGCTTTTATTTTCAAATTAGCCTAAGAAACGTAATATCTAAAGATTTGTAAAAAACGCCAATGAAACCGAATTTTGCCATGAGGAAACACTTTTCCCCTCGTCCATGAAAGCAACTATCTGTACAGGGAGGTTAATTTGAAAAATGAAATTGTAAAAAATATAAATTATCTGGAAACTTTATAAGGTTACATCGTCCTAATTATGAAATTAGCCGTGATTAGCTCTCACGCCTAGCCTGGGAGCTGTGCTCTGGACCGGTTCCTCACTTTGCGATGAACTTACGACTCGGTCCGCGAGCCCCTCATAGTTTTTAACTTAAAGCTTTTAACTAAAAATTATAACTAAAGTTTTTAACTAAAGCTTTTAACTTGAAGCTTAAGCATTTAACTAAAAATAATAATAATGAGAAGACAACATATTCGCCACTTTGGTCAAGGCCAGCATCTTGGGTTTTGGAATTTTGAAAATTTGACCAAAAATTCAAGTTAACTGCCGAAAAATACCCCCTGGTATCGAGTTTCACCAAAATCGATCAAACAGGAGCCGAGTAAGCATTTTCGGCCACGACTGCCATCTTGGATTTTGAAATTTTGAAAATCCGACAAAAAATTTGGGTATTCCGTCGAAAAGTAATCCCTTTCACCAATATTCACAAAAATCCTTCGAAAAATACCCCCTAATACCGTAAATTTCGACTATAATGCTGTCAAGCGATGAATAACCTCGTATCCACAATGCATTATTATAGGGAGAAACAACTTTTCTTTTTTTTTAGGCGTCAGCGGCATTTTTTTCTAAATTTGATTTTTAGGCATGGAAAGGTGGTTTTTAGCTTCAATCTTGCCGAGTGTGAAAAAGATCGCTTCGACAGTTTTTTGTGAAGTGTTGATGAAATCTCAGTACCGTAGCTTTATATATTTAACAAGGGCGGGTTATGTATGTAGTAGATGCATTGACTTTCTCGTCGCGTTTTCTGTAAGAAATACTCCTTGAAATGTAAAGTGCGACGGAATGAAAACTAAACCGTCATCATCGACCGCTCCCGATGGCTCGTTCTATTTCGCATTGGGGAAAATCAATTTCTCAATTTAAAACACGAGGGTCCCCATCGAAAAGACTTGAATCGGGCATAGCGAGGGTTAGGAAGCAAATATTGTGGTTTTCCTGAATTCAATCATAATGTCATAGTTCAGGGTCATATGTTTGAAGCACGCTGAAGCTGAATGTCACCTTCTTCTACGATACTTTTGACATATTTTAACCTACTTTAGCACTGCGATTCGTCTTGCGATTGGTGGAGATAAATTATCACGAAACTATACTCCTCCGAAAATTAAAGCGGGTTGAATTCATTTTGTGTAACGCTTGCATTCTCTGAAGGAAAAGCAAGGTATATTTCGGATGTGTAATATCTTTTCCCTATTTTTAGTTATGATAATGGAGGCATTTGTCCCAAAGATACGAGACTTTTTCTTTTTGATTCCTTTATTCATTTTCTCAATTATTTCCGGTGTTTCGAGAAATCCCGACCTTCAACTACCCATGGAAAACAGATGGGAGTCTTTACATTCTTTAGCATTCACCATATGTCAAAACATTGTAAACAAAACCGATTTAAGGTTTTTTTACACGGTAGACATGCATTCAGATCCGTCATTTCAGCAGCTCATCCAAGACATGCATGAAGCTGCAATTCAGACGGTTTCGATATCTCATCACAGTAAGATGACTCATTTGATGTTAACTGATCATTGGAAAAATATAATCTTTAATTTTAACGACGTTGATGAGCTGCTCGACTTTATTTTTTACACTTTATCGCAATCAGAATATCGGGAACTGGACCGTAATATGGAAATGGGATTTGGGCCTAGCACGAAGGGCGCTATAGATCAGGCAATAGCGACCTTACCTCGATATTGCATTAAAATTGATGGACTTCCATACCTTTGGCCACGCGAGGGTTGTAGGGAAGAGATAAGCATAACATCCGCCGAACTAGAGCATGGTTCCATTCTCAGTGATTCAGTTTTCAATGCAACCCGCGGTCTCTACCTTAACAAGATTTGGAATCATCGAAACCATTTAATTTTTCTTTTGAAGAATGTTGGCCAAAAAATCAGACAGTCACCGCTAAAATTACCCCATGCTGACAATCTACCGAATATGGAAATCGGAAAACATCTTACTCCAATATTTTGTTTCAAATTCTTTTGGCGCTTCTTCAAAGGCTTAAAAACTGTCATATGTCACCAAGGCGGCTGTGAAAAATACGATCCGTTCACAGAAGAACTTATTTTCTATCAAAATTGGAGGGAGGGTGGCGAGAATTTTTTTGATTTTTCTTGGACAAACATGCATAAAAAACCTGTGACGTTCTATGAAGACTACTCCGAAATAATAGTTATGGAATCTGCCAATTGAGCAGTTTGGAGTGACTGGACTGGATTCTATAGGAGCGTTCTTGAACATTTGGAAAACGCTGTGAACTGCACTCTAAGATTGCCAAAAGAGTTCTTAGAGGCACACATAGAAATTGACAATGCCTTGAGGTACGATATAAGTTTGCAATCGTTTGATACTGGAATCTTTTTAGAGGGAACTGATTATTCCAAACTAGATATATCTGTAAGTATTGACACGAGTGCGTTGTGCATCGCTACCCCTCACAGTGGTTACATGTCGCAAGGTCTCGTAATTTTCAAGAGTTTTTCACCAGTTGTTTGGATTTTCATCTCTATAACAATTGCCTTTCTTGTAATAATGCAATATTTTTTCCAGTATTCCCAGTACAAATTATTCAACCCCTTGTATACAAATTCAGAGATTGATTATTACAGGGAAACTTCCGCCTTGCTGACTGTCTATGCGTACTTCATTTGTGGGAGCCCACCCTCTTTACATCTCGGTCATTTGTTCACAGGAAAGATCCTCTTCTTAATTTTAAGTTTTTCTACGATCATTCTTTCCACAGTTTTTTTGAGCGGCACGACATCATTACTTAGTGACAGAGTTTTGTATCCAGAAATTGACACAATACGAAGTTTAGAGGAGTCTGATATGATGATTCAAATTTTCGAGGATAAAAAAATTGAAAAGATTTTTTTTGACCAATTGAACCAGTCGGCAACACTGCAAACAAAACTGGTAGACAACTTGCATTATTACTTGGAAGAGGTGGGTCTTGCAGTTATTTCAAGATACTTTCTTCTTCTCCGATCTCATAACATCACTGCCCTGCCAGTAGACGATTTGTTCCATCATGAAGCCTTCATTGAGGATACCAAGGGGGCTGAGGAAAACATCCGTTCATTAGTGGAGACGGACGCCATTTTGGTGAGTGTACCTTTCTCTTCAAGACCTAAGAAAAATATTCGCATAAGACATCTTGCATGCCTAAATAATCAATGGTCTGAGTATCATTTAATGAGTGAATGTCTCATGACGTATCCGTTGGTATTTGCATTTTCAAAATATTCTTTCCTCTTCGACAAAATGAACCAGCTAATGACTCAGTACTTCGAAACTGGACATGCCAGAGGGATTTTGGAATTTTCTTCAAATGTAGAAGGCCAACTGGAGGGCGTGCCTTACGCTGAACAAAGTTCGGAGCCACGCGCGTTTAATTTAAATGATTTACAATCCGGATTTATTGGTCTTGCTATTGGTTTGCTCATAAGTTTTCTTGCTTTTGTAGGTGAACTTTTGTTCGATTACTTTCAGTACTCGGCAGCTGGAAAATTTTTAAAAAGACTAGAGGGCTCCGCCCCCTGGCCGCTCCGCGGCCCAACCCCCTCGTATATTCTGTCAATTCGTTATGAAAATATCACTTAATTTTTTTTAATTTACATTATTCTCGTAAATTGTATTAATATTAATACTGCTGAAGTTCTGTTAAGTGCTTATTCATTCAAAAGATCATCTTCAATTTAGCTAAAAACTTACTTCAATTAAGGTTGGAGTTTTAAAAAAAGGTGAATAATCAGTTTGAAACGGTTTATATGGGATAAAATAAAATGGATGGAAAGCAAATAGGATAGAATATAATATAATATAAACGAAATATAATAGGTTTGTCATTAATAAAACGGGATGTATTTATATTAACCTTGATAAAAGGCCACAGGTCGGTTTGATATTTAAATTAAAGAGTGGCGGTGATGCGTAACAATTTTTGGATTTGCTGCTGCAATTCCCGAGTAGTAGTGATCGCCATAAATTGCGATTTAATCGGAGAATATATCGCGATTTTATCGACGTCGCGATTTATTGCAATATTATCGGATAAAAAAATCGCGATTTTATCGACGGCGAATCATCGCAATATTATCGGGAGAAAAATCGCGATAAATTGCAATAAAATCGCGATTTTATCGAACGCGATTTTATAGAGATAAAATTGCAATAAATTGCAATTTTTCATCAACGCCTACTAACGCATGAATGACGCTTATGAAACATGTTTCTATGCCGCCGCCGCTGCCGTTTTTACCAAGGTCCGTTGGTAACTTTACCATCTCTTTTTTTTATCAATCATTGGTAATGTTAGAAAGGCAGACCGGTATTTTTACTGATTTTTCCAGGTAAGAATACCACTTTTATTCGTAATCAATTCCCGGTAACTTAATTTACCATTTTATCTCTGTAATTCTACCACAGGCGATAAAAAATATCGGCGTTTTTACCAAGGTCCATCGATATCTTTGCCATCTCACTATTCTTGGTAATTTTACAAAGACAGAATGATGAGATTACCAGTAGAACCTCATTTTACCAACCGTATTTCATAAAGTACAGTACGTATTTCATAAAGTACAGAGGAGGGAAAATAAAAAAAAAAAAAAAAATCCAATGAAAACTCGGTGTCAGTCAACGAAATGTAAAAAGTTGTAAGGTTGCGAAGCGCCGATCCATCTACATAGAGGCAATTCGCACTTGGGAATCATGTTGCGGCCATAGCCTAATGGAAAAGTGTTGGCCTACCACCGTGGCGACTGAGGCGATAATCGTTCATATGTTGATGATCCTAGCGACCGGTAAACGTGATGGACGCACGGAGAACGCCCAGAGTTAACGCCAGGGGATGAAACCCCTTGGGGACGTGATGGTACAATTTTTTATCTACCAATATTATTTTTATTATTTTTATTTTATCGGCGATAAAATCGCAATTTTTCCGTTGAAAAATGCTACTTGGGTTGGGTGATTTAATTTTACCGTGAATAATATTGGTAGATAAAAAATTGTACCATCAAGTCTCCAAGGGGTTTCATCCCCTGGCGTTAACTCTGGGCGTTCTCCGTGCGTCCATCACGTTTAGTGAAATTATAATTTTAAGTTATATACATAATAAAAAAAGGTTTGTTCATAGGGACAAAATTAATTGTTTTTAAGATAATAAGTACATTTTGCATTCCTCAATTTAAACAGTAGAAAATATACAAAGTTAATGCAGAACTTCTTGATAAACAATGTTCATTGCTGTGTTTTTATTTTTGTCGTCATCAAAATTAATGATTTTTATTTTTAAAACCCTCTTTAGTCCTACATCTAGACAATGCTAGAGCGAACATTGGTCTTTCTTTATCTATAAAAATTCCCACTCTGTCAAACGATTGCCCTTGGCTTTTACTAATAGTCATAGCAAAAGCTAATCTAACGGGGAATTGTTTCCTATTCAAAACAAAAGGTAGGTTCGTTTGTTCTTTTGTGTTAAGTGTAATTTTTGGTAGTGAAACTATTTTTCCTTTTTTTTCTCCGGTTAAAATTGAGCAATGCAAAATGTATTTATTTATTTTTAAGACAATTAATCTTGTCCCATTGCACAATCCATCCTCGATACAAATGTTGCGTAGTAACATAACCACAGCTCCTTCTTTTAACTTCAAATTTTGACTTGGCATTCCTGAAGGGTTCAGTGAAGCTAAGTATTCTGGTTGATATCTCAGAGTTAACTCGTCTTGGTCTGTCAGGTCTCCGTCCACTGCAGTTGCCCAACTGAATCCTTCACTCACAATTGTTTCTCCTTCCATTTTTGAGAGTACTTCTTCATTCAATCTGTCAACTTCACAATTTCTGGATGCAAGAAGTATTGATGTTTTTAATGTTTCTTCGTTATATTCTTTAAAAATGCTATCAACAATGTTTTCATTACATATCATTTCTGATGGGAATTCAACTATTTCTTTCTTTCCATTTCCGATTTGTAGCAGCCATTCACTGAATTCTTCGTTGTTTGCTCTCATATTTTTTTTCAAGTGGAAGATTTTGAAATGTTTCCATAAAGGAGAGCTTATTAAAGCTGATTTGACTATTTGATTTCTGCTTCCTTTCTTTACTACTGGCAATAATTGTCTGAAATCTCCGCCTAGGCAAACTGCTTTTCCTCCGAATGGATCATTGTTTCTCATTAAATCTTGCAAGGTTACGTTCACTATTTGAAAAGCTGTTGACAATATCATTGAAGCCTCATCCCATATTATAAAATCAACTTCTGTTAATATTTGTTTTAATGCTGTTGTAAGTTTTGCCGGTTTAATGTCGTTTTCGGATGTCATCTGAAGTGGCAATTTAAAAACCCTGTGAGCTGTTTTCCCACCAGGAAGTTGACAAATGCGGTTATCGAAACGTGCGATTATCGATACATGCGATAGGGTGTGTTTGATTGTGTTTCATGGTGTGTTTGATGTGTTTGATTGTGTTTCATGATGTGTTTGTTGTGTTTGATGTGTTTGATTGTGTTTCATGATGTGTTTGTTGTGTTTGATGTGTTTGATTGTGTTTCATGATGTATTTGTTGTGTTTAATGTGTTTGATTGTGTTTCATGATGTGTTTGTTGTGTTTGATGTGTTTTAGGTGTATCATGATGTGTATATTGCGTTTTACGTGTTTCATGATGTGTTTGATGTGTTTGATGTGTTTCATGATGCATTTGATGTGTTTTATCCCGGTTCCTTAACATAGTTACATCCACTATTATAAATGACTATACTGTATAGGTAAAATTACTGCATATTATCCCGGTCACTCTGAAGAAATCCGGTTTTATCCCAGTCATTACTGCTTTAGAAAAAAACGATGTATCGAAGATCGAAACACAAAGATCGATATCCTTCCTGTTTTCCCGGTTTCTTAATATAGGTACATCCCGTTTTATCCATGACTATCCTGTATAGGTAAAATTCCTCCACTTTGTCCCGGTCACTATGAAGAAATCCCGTTTATACCAGTCATTACTGCTTTAGAAAAAACGATGTATCGAATATCGATACACAATGATCGATATCCTTCCTGTTATACCAGTTTATTAATATAGGTACATCCCGTTTTATCGATGACTATCCTGTATAAGTAAAATTCCTCCCTTTTATCCCGGTTATTATGAAGGAATCCCGTTTTATCCCAGTCATTACTGCTTTAGAAAAAAACGATGTATCGAATATCGATACACAATGATCGATATCCTTCCTGTTATCCCGGTTTATTAATATAGGTACATCCCGTTCATCCATGACTATCCTGTATATGTAAAATTCCTCCCTTTTATCCCGGTTATTATGAAGAAATCCCGTTTTATCCCAGTCAATACTGCTTTAGAACAAACGATGTATCGAATATCGATACACAATGATCGATATCCTTCCTGTTATCCCGGTTTATTAATATAGGTACATCCCGTTCATCCATGACTATCCTGTATAGGAGGTAAAATTACTCCCTTTTATCCCGGTTATTATGAAGAAATCCCGTTTTATCCCAGTCAATACTGCTTTAGAACAAACGATGTATCGAAGATCGATACACAAAGATCGATATCCTTCCTGTTATCCCGGTTTATTAATATAGGTACATCCCGTTCATCCATGACTATCCTGTATAGGAGGTAAAATTACTCCCTTTTATCCCGGTTATTATGAAGAAATCCCGTTTTATCCCAGTCAATACTGCTTTAGAACAAACGATGTATCGAAGATCGATACACAAAGATCGATATCCTTCCTGTTATCCCGGTTTCTTAATATAGGTACATCCCGTTCATCCATGACTATCCTGTATAGGTAAAATTCCTCCCTTTTATCCCGGTTATTATGAAGAAATCCCGTTTTATCCCAGTCAATACTGCTTTAGAACAAACGATGTATCGAAGATCGATACACAAAGATCGATATCCTTCCTGTTATCCCGGTTTATTAATATAGGTACATCCCGTTCATCCATGACTATCCTGTATGGGTAAAATTCCTCCCTTTTATCACGGTTATTATGAAGAAATCCCGTTTTATCCCAGTCAATACAGCTTTAGAACAAACGATGTATCGAAGATCGATACACAAAGATCGATATCCTTCCTGTTATCCCAGTCTATTAATATAGGAACATCCCGTTCATCCATGACTATCCTGTATAGGTAAAATTCCTCCCTTTTATCCCGGTTATTATGAAGAAATCCCGTTTTATCCCAGTCAATACTGCTTTAGAACAAACGATGTATCGAAGATCGATACACAAAGATCGATATCCTTCCTGTTATCCCGGTTTATTAATATAGGTACATCCCGTTCATCCATGACTATCCTGTATAGGTAAAATTCCTCTCTTTTATCACGGTTATTATGAAGAAATCCCGTTTTATCCCAGTCAATACAGCTTTAGAACAAACGATGTATCGAAGATCGATACACAAAGATCGATATCCTTCCTGTTATCCCAGTCTATTAATATAGGAACATCCCGTTCATCCATGACTATCCTGTATAGGTAAAATTCCTCCCTTTTATCCCGGTTATTATGAAGAAATCCCGTTTTATCCCAGTCAATACTGCTTTAGAACAAACGATGTATCGAAGATCGATACACAAAGATCGATATTCCTCCTGTTATCCCGGTTTATTAATATAGGTACATCCCGTTCATCCATGACTCTCCCGTATAGGATGTAACTTTCCTCCCTTTTATCCCGGTTATTATGAAGAAATCCCGTTTTATCCCAGTCAATACTGCTTTAGAACAAACGATGTATCGAATATCGATACACAATGATCGATATCCTTCCTGTTATCCCGGTTTATTAATATAGGTACATCCCGTTTTTCTAGGACTATCCTGTATAGGTAATAATCCTCCCTTTTATCCTGGTTATTAGAAGAAATACATCCCATTTTTATACCTGTCTACCTATCAATAATTCCTTTACGGAAGAATACATTTAAATTTCCCGGGATTTTCAATGACGTTTTCTGATTGGTTAATGAAAGACCAATGAGAATGCGAAATGACACGGACGTACACACAAAAAAGGCCTTATTTTTTTTTACTATAGTAAGAAGATCCCGGTTTATTAATATAGGTACATCCCGTTTTTCTAGGACTATCCTGTATAGGTAATAATCCTCCCTTTTATCCTGGTTATTAGAAGAAATACATCCCATTTTTATACCTGTCTACCTATCAATAATTCCTTTACGGAAGAATACATTTAAATTTCCCGGGGATTTTCAATGACGTTTTCTGATTGGTTAATGAAAGACCAATGAGAATGCGAAATGACACGGACGTACACACAAAAAAGGCCTTATTTTTTTTTACTATAGTAAGAAAGATTTAAAAATTCTTTTCTCAAGAGAGGCTCATACACTGAGTAAAGGACGGGGTTTTGACATTGAGAAGAATGATAAAAAGTTAAATCTTATTTTATTACCTGCCAATCTATGAGCTCCGATTATACAAATGGGAAATAAATGACATCTATGAGGTTATTACTTAACCAACGATACAAATTCACTCCACTATGGATATATCTGACAGTATGAACATGATAAATTATGTTAGAAAGCTTACTGATTATGTCTAGGCTCTACGGTAAAAGACACTATTCGACGATTTTGTTATCCTAAAACATGATTAGCTAATGATTGAACTTTGAGTCTCAATTTATTTTATACATTGTGTCTTTCAAATTCAAGCAGCTCGAAAGACACTCTGAATCTTCAAATCACTCCAAGATGTACATATGTATAATCTACTCATGTAAATGTACATAGTGTTTTTCTCTAAATAGAATCCTAATTTCAATTTCTATATTCATGTGAAAATAGTGTCTTTATTGGTAGGGTTAATTAGAATCCCCATAAGATAAATACTCTAGTATTTTCATTCAATGTATTCAGAAACTATGTGCAAATTCTTTATTAATGTCATTCAAGAAAATTTATCCCATGCCCCATGTTGTAAATGTATTTCCCTAATAGCCTGTCTCTGATATACTTTATCATAATAGAGTTATATATATTATAATGAGGTACATCTGCACATCCCAAAAGACGCAGTAACTATTTGGACCGAGTTCTTTAGAAAGGAACCAACCCCCAATTTTGAAAAAAATTGAGTTAAGAATGTTTTTGAGTTCCACTGGTCGTTTAAATTCCCCAGCCAAAAACTCAAAGTCGAGAAAAAAAAATTAGTCTGTGTTAAGAGGGGTTAAAGTTCATTTTCTACATTGAGCCTTATGAAAAAAAAAAACGTCAAACCTATTTTTCTAAGTTTCAACTTTATCTGTGTTGGCTCCTTTCTGTTGAACTCGTTCTATTTGTGTGGCTTTTCACGGAGAAAGATGAGAGAAGAGACAAAGCTGTTTGTCCGGTTTTGGAATCGGCAGAGTTTCTGAGGTGGAGGCGAAAGGGAGAAATCGTCGCTCCTCTGACTTGATCTCTATTTCCAAGTGAATCTTGTGCTCTATATAACTCTATGCTTTCTGGGGCTCACGTGGAAATAGAGATACACCCTGACGTCAGAGGAGCGACGAAATATGGTCACGTGACTAAGGATTGCGTGCCCGTTGAATCTTGAGTTATGGTCTCGCAACTCGCACAATTTGAGGCTTCATCTTGGTCCTACTTATGCCCGAAGGCTCGTAAAACTACCGACGTAAGCAAGCCCAGTAACACACATTACGTGCAAGAGTTTAGGGTGATTACCGTTGAATAGACTTGAGCGTGGTAAAGTTTGCAAGCTGGCAACAGTGTTTGCCCACGATTTAAATGTATAGCATATCGATTTTGGATAAGGGGCCTGCTTCAATAATTATCAATTAATGTTCGTGCAATTTGTTTACAAATTGTTTCTTTATTTAGTTTTCAGCAAATTCACACAATGATTATAAAATCCACGGATAAAAAAGAGCACGGGGTTGTTGGGTGATATGGACATTTGCAATTAATTGTGGTAGCACACAAATTAATCGTGGTCGTACCCCAATTAATTAGGTTACCCTGGTAAAAATTGGCAGTAGAATCTGTGTTTCAAAATACCATAGACCTACGGCCGGCTGTAAGATTTCCAATAGCTTCTATAGCCGGCTACACAATTTCTTATAGCCTTTTATAGCCGATGGCGATTAGGCAACTCTCAGCCAGGCGATAAAGTGTATGCTAAACGTCACTAATTACGGATGCTAGGACTTAGTGAGTTTTTAGACCACTGCTCTCTTTTTGGGCCGTAGTATCTTGATTTATTTTGTCAGGAAAGCTCCGTACTTTTGATGGATGCCTGCCATTCCTAATATATTAGAGCGCCTTCAGTTTTGTCTGATACTGTGCAATACCTCTGGTGTGAAACAGTTGCTTCAAGCGCCGTGGCAGGCGGGCAGCCAGCGCGAAACGCGCATTGGCGCCTACAAACCTAACAGGGATACTTCACGCGTTGCGCAATACGTGAAGTATCCCTGTTAGGTTTGTAGGCGCCAGTGCGTCGCCACTCCGCTTTGTGTTAGACTCTAATATTTAATTTGGCGGAGTCAGCGTTATTCAACTCATGACTTTGAAATGTTTGCACATCCTGTATGGATTATTCTCGTTTTAATTGATGAAAAAAAATATGTATTAGAGGAAAATATAACTTGTGCTTTGTAAATATTAAGGTAGTTCCTTATCAAACTTGATGATTTCCAAAGCACACGAATTTCCACACAATTTCGTATAGCCTTTTATAATCAATGGCGAAAAAGCAACAGCCAGGCGATAAAGTGTAAAGCTCGGCTACAGGAACTATAGCCCTGCTGCATCATTTTTTATCGCTTCGTATAGCCCGGCCGTATGATTTTCTCCGCATTCTACAGAAAGCTATATGATTTTCTGTAGCCTCCTTTAGCCGGCTATAAGAATTCCTATGGTATTTTGAAACGCAGCTCTTATCGCCAATTTTTACCAGGGATACCAACCGAATTGTTGCGGTACTACTCTAACTTGAGTTGCGGTCCTACCACAATTAATCAGAAATGTCCATATCATCCAACAAATTGTGGTAGTACCACAATTTTAGGGGATAACCCCTTACACTTTTTTTTCTGTGTCATGTGCGCCAAGCAACAGTTCGACGATCTATAAAAGTTGTATTGCAAAATTAAACGCGTACCTAGCAATGGGCCTGTTGCAAACTTTTGCTAGAGCAAAACTAAGAGTTGTTTCTTACAGATAATGCCTCAAAAATCACGATGAGCGCATCGGCAAAGTCTGAAATGCACTCATAACTTCACAATCTGCGTAAGAAATTTGCGGTTTTTTGAGCTTCCCGCTTCGAAAACGATACTACGGTACAGGTGAACATTTTGTTAGAGGAGTCGTTCCATTGGCGGCAATACTTATCATGGCCGACGCCAGTCCGCCAAAACACGTGTGATGGGACAAGATAACACCTGAACAGGATTAAACTAGGATTAAACCAGATAACAATCGGCGTGTTTACGTTCATATTTTCCTCGCCCGCCTTAATTGACCTTGAACTCTCCTCGAATTACGCGAGGAACTGCGCAAGCGTCAGCCATGATGAATATTGCCGAAGATGGAGCGACTCCTCTAACAAAATGTTCACTTGTGCAGTAGTATCGTTTTTGAAGCGGGAAGCTCAAAATAACGCAAATTTCTTACGCAAATTGTGAATTTATGAGTGCATTTCAGACTTTGCCTTTCTCAACCTTCATCACCTGGCGAATTCTCTCATTACGGACACGGTCCCGTCTCGAAATGCCGGCAGATCGCCGCCAAAAATCCATTTCAGTTGCCCTCAACATTTCTTGCGCACGACGTCATGTCCAGGCAGTCATGCTGGTATGGACATGTGCAAAGAATGTCGGAGGAGAGGTTGCCCAAACAAGTTTTGGATTGAGTACCACCTGGGAAGAGGCGACGGGGACGTCCCGTAAAGGGTTGGCGGCAGGGCGTTGACGAAGAGATGTTGCGGTGTCAGTTGCCCGATAACCTCTGGGAAGACAGGCATATGTGGCGTTTGGGGGTCGTAGAACGCCAGAGTGCGTTGTAAAGCGACTTTAATATAATATAATTTCAGACTTTGCCGATGCGCTCATCGTGATTTTTGAGGCATTATCTATAGGAAACAACTCTTCATTCTGCTCTAGCAAAAGTTTGCAACAGGCCCATTGCCGTAAATTAACAAGAACCTTAAGATTTGCTTCGATAAATTGCACCAATAATTTATCCAAACAATGAAGGATAAAGAATGAGGCGATTTCAAAAGTACAAAAGACGAGACCGGACCAGAGCGCCTTCATTTTCCTTTGATACTCTACACTTCGTCGCGCGGTTAGTTTAGTTGCCTATATGACACAAACCGAAAGAAGGACTTATTTCACTGCAAAACAGGCGCCAGCAACTCTTACTCCGTTTAATTTTCTTACACCCTGTAATAATTCAATTTTCACCTTGTAGTTTTTTCCACCTTTTCCAACCATATCCAATTAACTTCATGTATAGTTCTGTATATTTATTTCTATTTAATACTCGTTTATTTCATTAAGTATAGTTTTGCAAAACATTAAGTGCCTGTTCATTCTATATCACTACCTAAGAGAAAATGTTGAAAGATCATTATTAGGTCTGCCCATTTCATTGTATTGTAAATTATTGTTGGGATAATGTACTGAATAAAAATTTAAAAAAAAGTGCATACTTCAGCTAAAACACGGGAAAAAAAGATTGCTAATTTAACAATTCAATTGTTAAAAAATATGTCCGACATGATCCAATTGTACATTTTAAAACTATAGGGGTGGTAAAATTAGCATTTTTTCATTGTAAAATCTACATTAGAACATGTCGGACACTTTTATTTACTGCAAGATTTTTGAATCTGCAATATCATTCTTTCCGTGTAGTATTTTATTAACCTGTTTTGTTTTTTTCAGGATAGTAGTGTATGATTCCCGTTCTGCCCTTCACTGAAAAAAAAGTATAGTAACATCCACTATAAATCTACTTGATTTTTACACAGTGATACCATTTAGTAAAATCAACCAGAATAATGGTAGTATTCGCCAAAGTTCTGTTGATACTTACCATAGTATAGTGGATACTACCATACAGTCCAGTATTTATTACCATAATGGTTTCACTGTGTCCGAGTTTGGTAAAATCTATTATGTGTGTTTTCAGTGTTGGACTAATTACATTATAAATTCCTGCCTGCCTTGCATTTTAAATAAATCGGCGCATAGGAGGAAAAAGAGCCTTTTCCCCCTATGCATGCCTCTTTTCCTTCCTTCTATTACCTTTTTTCCTCCTTTTCTTAAAAGCACGCTACACGGTTGCAAAACGAACATTTTTGATCAAGTAGATGTCATTCCTCTCGGTTTAGCGAAAGTTATTGAGCACTGAAACGCAATTCAATGACATATGCAAGCTATCCACGATAGGTACAATCTGTAACACCATATATCTCTCTATGTGGACTAAACCGGAAGAATGAAACTTACACATGCAATCGAGTCATTTTTTTGCAAAAACGACTTTAGAGCTGCGCGGTGCAACTCAAATTTTGCAACTTGATGCATCATTCGCGTCGAACCAATCCGAAAAATAAACGAGAGATTTTCCCTGAAAATGTTTCCGAATTTTTACTGATTTCCCTGAAAACTCCTGAAAATATGTAGGTTTGTTAATTAACAAACGAAGTTACACGATCTAAGTAGTACGTTAATGCTCATACGTCATTTTTTACGAAAAATAGCTTATTTTGTCGTTCACTAGATAAAAAAAGCGTAACTACATCTTAACGTTGCAAAATTTCCAATCGCAATGTACTTTTTCAACGGAAAACTGGTGAGCATTACTATCTAAACATTTCACTGAATTTTCGCCTGACTGCGCGCGACAAAGCAAAAATTTGGACACGTTTTAGACAATCATAATCTTGTAAAAACTTTGAATAGTTAGATAGTCAATTTTGCATTTCATTCATTTCGTCGCTTTCCAAGCGGAATTATTTGACTGATTTGAAGCATTGCACAATACTATTGACGAATTCTTCTTTTTCAAGTAATTGTAAGGCGTTTATGACTGTAATTTCCCGTATCTTTCCATCGAACTACACTAAAAAATCAGCAAAATTTCTGACGAAAATTGCTCTTCTAAAACTTCAAATTGTTTAGGTAAATTTTTTGCCGTGGATTGACATTCTTTTGTCTAGGAGGCGAATATTTTTAGATAGCAGTAGATGACAATGCTACTTGGGAAAATAAGTGATTGTTCGGTTTGAACGTGTAAACCGCATAGAAGCCATAATCGGAGCAATCTCAAAGCTCATACTTCGTTTCTGCAAGGAACGGCGCGCGTTCCCCGACCGCTCGCAAGGAAACATTTAAGTCACGGCTGAAAATTTATTCAAGTTTCGCGATTGAAACACCCGCAAGGCGAGCCTTTCTCGGAACGTGCAGTGCCGGGTCGCCGAGAGCAACCGCGTATCTTAACAGTGTTGATGGCTCCAGTTACGAGGTTTCTACTTAGGCGGACCAAGTTCGTGTTTCCTTCGCGGGCACCGGTCGGCAAGCAACGTAATTCTAAGATCCCCGCAAACCACCTGTTGCGTGTTCGTGCTCAGACTCGACCTGTAGCCATATTTCAGCGGGACTTCGGGGTTTTCAGCCGGTGTTCTGTGGCGGAAGTTGAACAGATTGAACTAAATTGCCTCACACTGAAAAAAAAATATCGTTGTATTTACCAAGAAAAGGGTAAAATTACCAAGAATTCAGGGTTCTATTTGATCCCAGTTTTTTCTTGGTAAAATTACCATTTATGGAATTAAATGCAATAAAAGGGTATAATGCAAGAAAAGGGTAAAATTACCAAGAATTCAGGGTTCTATTTGATCCCAGTTTTTTCTTGGTAAAATTACCATTTATGGAATTGGTAATTTTACCAAGAAATCTCGGTAACATTTTTGAACTTTCTCGGTAATTTTACTGGACCTTGGTAAAAACGTCAATATTTTTTATCGACTGTGGTAGAATTACCGAGATAAAATGGCAAAGTTACCGGGAGTTTAAGTAAGAGTTAAAGTTGAGATAGTGATACTTTTTTTTCAGTGCTTACAAAAAGCAATGGAAAATTTGCACATTTTTTTATTTTTTCATCTAAGAGTGCTTAAAGAGCTGAATTCGCAGTAGTTATTCTAGTTTTTTTCTGACTCGGGAAGTAGTAGGAAAATATATCTGAAAAAGAGAAAATGCACCACTTAGTGACGTCTTCTGGTGGCATTTCCCATTTAAACACATGTATGTTAGCAGATCAGATCATGATTTCATATCTCCTTGAATAATTATTTAATTTTCGAACCGAGAATATCCTCGTGTTCAGTTCTCTCAGTCGTCCCACTTGAACACAAAATTCATCAAATTTCAGATACCTAAAAACTCCCTATTCAGACCCTTCATTCACACAGTAAAAAATAAAAATAAAAAAATAAATAAATAAAACATAAACAGGACTTCATTTTGCAATTAGGAACTACAATTTCCAGCTCAGTTCAAAAATAGCGTGCGTGCCATTAGTTTTCCTATGCACGTAAGTGTTTTCACGGATGAGCAATGAATTGGACGTATTTCTATCAAACGGAACTATAAGCATCATGACGTGAGCCCTTAGGGTGCGTCAAAAAAAATGAAAGTCTTAAATGTTCCGCTCCCCAGGCGGCAATCGATGACGTTTGGTAAAAAAACATGTTTGCCAAAATTTGGGCCAATTTCAACCATTTTAAATGGTGCCAAAGGTCAATTTTGTGATGAAATTATGATATTTTGGTTTAGACCTCGATTTCGTACAAAAAACTCGATTTTACGCTGAAATCGTGCGTTTACGAGAAAAATGCCAAAGAACTCGACTTGTAGAGGATGAAATTTTACACTAGGAAGACGTCTTTGTAACCGATAAAAATCAAATTGAACCAGAAAATCTCAACTCTGTATTTATTTTTTTGGTCCTCAGAATTTCCGAGGTCTTACAAAGTAGAGGTTTAAAAGACTCATTTTCCACGAAAATGAGTCGAAAGAGGGTATAAATGAACTGTAGGCAAGTGTTGAGGATGCAAATGTCATCAGAACTTCCTCAGTTTCAAAAAAAGTTCCAACTATTTTGCACAATCCTCGAAAAAGTGTACGGCTCGAGAAGCAGGATCGTGCTATAATAGTAAGGGGAAAGTGCGGTTTGACCGGGAAAAATTTCGTAACAAACTTTCCCTATGTAATCGTCATCAGTAGGGCCCCCTGAACAACTTCCTAAAAGTTAAAAATGGCCAGACCCCGGAATACCCCTCAAAAAAAGTCAAAATTTAAAATGGCGGCCGTAATAAGAGGGTCCGGGAAATCGGTATTTTAAAATGCTCATTCTGTCTCATCATGTGAGGTATCATTCCCAATGTAATTTTGGTCGTAAATTTCATAAATGAATATTCCATAAGGCCCTCCGGCCAAAGGGGGTGCTCCAAGTCAAAGATGGCGGCCAAATGTGAAAGGCAGGAGGTTTTATTTTTTTTAAACTTTCACCGAAGGAACAAGGAAAGTGAAGTGTCTTTATTTTCATGTATTTATGGCCAAGAAACTTAAAGATGTTATAAATGCATTTAATAAAGGAAATTAAAGGAAACATACGACTACCGAGAGAAACGTAATCTCAGAAGGGGCCTTGCGGAATTCACTTATGAAATCTACGACCAAAATTACATTGGGAATGATACCTCACATGATGAGACAGAATGAGCATTTTAAAATACCGATTTCCCGGACCCTCTTATTACGGCCGCCATTTTCAATTTTGACTTTTTTTGAGGGGTATTCCGGGGTCTGGCCATTTTTAACTTTTAGGAAGTTGTTTAGGGGGCCCTACTGATGACGATTACATAGGGAAAGTTTGTTACGAAATTTTTCCCGGTCAAACCGCACTTTCCCCTTACTATTATAGCACGATCCTGCTTCTCGAGCCGTACACTTTTTCGAGGATTGTGCAAAATAGTTGGAACTTTTTTTGAAACTGAGGAAGTTCTGATGACATTTGCATCCTCAACACTTGCCTACAGTTCATTTATACCCTCTTTCGACTCATTTTCGTGGAAAATGAGTCTTTTAAACCTCTACTTTGTAAGACCTCGGAAATTCTGAGGACCAAAAAAATAAATACAGAGTTGAGATTTTCTGGTTCAATTTGATTTTTATCGGTTACAAAGACGTCTTCCTAGTGTAAAATTTCATCCTCTACAAGTCGAGTTCTTTGGCATTTTTCTCGTAAACGCACGATTTCAGCGTAAAATCGAGTTTTTTGTACGAAATCGAGGTCTAAACCAAAATATCATAATTTCATCACAAAATTGACCTTTGGCACCATTTAAAATGGTTGAAATTGGCCCAAATTTTGGCAAACATGTTTTTTTACCAAACGTCATCGATTGCCGCCTGGGGAGCGGAACATTTAAGACTTTCATTTTTTTTGACGCACCCTAGTGAGCCCTGTTATGCACATATCTTTATGGGTCTCAGGGCTCATGTCTTAATGCACATAGTTCCGTTTGATAGAAATACGTCCAATTGTTGGTCCTAATTGCACAATTTGGTTCAAATAAAATTCCCTCTCTTTTCCAGTAGGGTCGCTGTCGACCAAATAAATGATCATGATAAATAAGAAAATAAATGAAAAAAACTCTGAATCAAATCTTGAAAGGAACCGGGAATTTTTCGACCCATGTGCCCCAAAATTTGCTCTCCTAAAAAACATCTCTACAGTACAATCAAACCGAGATCGGCAAAAACCCCTTCTCTGCTGAAAATGTGCAAATTTTATCCTCGAGCTCTCGAGACGTTATTTTATTATTCAAAAGAGGAAATCACCAGCGCGAGTTGCGATGGGGAGTGACGAGAGCGAATTTACCGAAAGAGAGGAAATATTTTCTTGGAATAGGTAAAAATTAAAATGATTAAACGAACGGGAGGATTCGGGGAGCGGCGACGATTAATCAGTGACGCCGCATTTTGAAATTTTATATTTTCGTGATCAAAATGGGGGATTTAATTAAGAGTGACAGGGGTAAACCCCAAGGGAGGAGGAGCCCGCACAGTAGGCTAGCTAGAAAGCATTAGCAGACGAGGATGGTACTCGTGAGTCTTGGAAATGGAGATGTTGGATTTGTGAGGAATTTGCGATTTGACTATTGAGTCTTATGTAAAAGTTCGCGAGAAACACGATGATGCCACTGGTTTTCTCTGAAATCATCTCCCAAGCTCAAAAAAAAGCTCTCAAAGTCAGGCCAAAATGGAGGGGATATCCCACCCTATCCTGAGAGTCCACCTCTACATCAAGACAAACTCTACATGCAAAGATAGGAAGCAAATACAATAGCAGTGATGCCGTGTTTTCAGTTTTGGAGTCCCCAAATAAAGTGGCAGCCCTGCTAATGTATTTGTTCCCTATCTTTGCATGGAGAGTTTGTTTTGATGTAGAGGTGGACTCTCAGGGTAGGGCGGGATATCCCCTCCATTTGGCCTCACTTTGAGAGCTTTTTTGGAGCTTGGGAGATGATTTCAGAGAAGACCAGTGGCACCATCGTGTTTCTCGCGAACTTTTACATAAGAATTAACACACAATTAACACAATTAACACAATTAACACAATTAACACAAATCACAAATCCCTCACACATGCAACATCTCCATTCTGAGTATATGATGATTAAATTATTTCTGATTCGGTAACATGCCATTGTTAGTCTGTTGTTATATTAAACAGAGCCAAAAATACAGATATTCATCAGGAAACATGTATTGGAATGCCTAACATTGTACCTTGTCTAGTGGTCCATTTTATCGATCGACTTCGCAAAGTAGGCCAGCCCCCCCCCCCCTCCCTTCCGCCCCGAAGAACTTTCCCTTTTACTAAATGGACGTATTTCTGCCAAACGGAACTATTTGCATTAAGACATGAGGCCCAAGACCCATAAGAATACATGCATAACAGGGCTCACGTCATGATACACATAGTTCCGTTCGGCAGAAATTCGTCCAAATGCAGCCCCTTCCACAATGATCATCCACCGTTAGCTGAACGCATTTACCGTTTAACACACAATTAGATACAACACGTCCGAGACGTGGATTGTGAAAGGGACGTATTTATGCTGAAAGGAACTATGTGTATAGGGTAGGCGTGAGACATAGTTCTTTTTTGCATAAATGCGACCAAAGAAGCAAGGAAGCACCTCAACATTCCGCCCACTGAGCACCGTGACAGGAGAAGCAAACGGAAGGGGCAAGGGCTTCGACTCTTCGGGTTTAATAAAAGGCGGAAATGGGAACAGAAAACAAACAGCGCGGGGAAGTGGGAAAGGGGAAACAGACGTAATTTAAAACTCTGCCGCCTCCCCATCAATATTTTAAAACGCGGCTCGGCGCGCATCAGTGATTGCGAGACCCCCGTTTGCGATTCGATATTGGATTGATTCTTTTAACGCTTTCGGAGGGCTCGATATCGCCGATTCATCGAACAGCATTTATCGTTTTTTGTCGTCGTCGTTCGATTATTTTAACGCGTTCTAAGGGCCTCGTACCGTCGATATCGAACTACATTCATCCTTCATCGTTGTGTCGTCCGCTGAATTTGGACGGTACTGTTTTTGCAGACCGGCAATTATATTGACCTATGCAAAAAAAAACCCCAAGAGCATTCCAGTGTTGCTAAGATTGTGCAACTTTTTTTTACCTTGCACGTATAAACACTGGGGGAAAAAAACACATTGGATCTAGAGTCCAGACTCTTGAAAACATTGACAAGAAAAAAGACTCTTGATTCAATCAGATTTAAGCTTAAATCAAAAGGAAATCCGCTTAAATTAAGAGGCTTGGTTCTTGATTTAAGCTTAAATCTAATCTTCTATACTAATAAAGCAGACTTCACGTTGATTGACTCACTGACTGACTGACTGACTGACTCACTCACTCACGTATCAGCGGATCTCGTGAACGGGAGGCCGTGTGACCCTGAGATTCCGCACTGGGATCCCTCTCTACCCCGAGGCGCCGGATAAGGGAGGATTTCGCGATCCGCCCGCCGGTTCGCGGGATATCGCGGTCCGCGTGGGTCGATTTTTCCGTAAGGACAACGGGTGCGAGAGAGAGTGCGAGCGAGATAGAGCGATTTCCGCGTCTCGCGCTGGAAGACAGCTGATAAATTTTACGTACGTTCTTCTGGTACGCGCAACGGGTGCGAAGAAGATGGAAGGAGTTCGGCGTCCAACGAGTGCGAGGAGGATGGAACGAGTTCGGCGTCGCGCTGTTGGAAACGCCGCGCCATGATTTTTGCGAGCTCCGACTCGTGCATCCGTTGCCGGGCTACTCTCTCAGGGATGTGAAAATCTGGAAAATCTGTCTGTGCATTAGTTCTGTTTTGAAATGATTTAGGCGAATTCTCGAAAAATTTTGAGAGAAGCTGTTGTTTGGCTTCAAAAATAAAATAAATAAACCCAAATGGAACATAAAGACGGTGTGCAACGTTGCAATCGGAGGAGAAGCGGGGTTTTTGCGCGCATTTCATCAATACTTGACTCCGATCGTGGAAGGCGCTCTTGATACAACTATTTCACCACGGGGGATGTCCACATTGCTGCTCGCTATATTGAAGGCGTTCTGTACTGTGATGACGGCTCGGTCGAACAGCGCCTGCAGACGCGGTGCTGACAGCAGAGCAAAACTAGAACATCGTTTCGACATTCTCCACCTGCTTTCTGTTTCTATCATAGTTTACCGAAACACATGAGTCATACTTGCAAAATTTTGGATCATCGCTAATGTTTTTTCCTTTTTTTTTTCTTAATTTCAAAGCATTAAATCTTATACAAGGAAACCGATGGTTACATCCCATAGTTCTCGTAAAATCGAGATTGGATTCTTGCAATTCGTCACTTTTAACAAGCAGAAATGAAGCGAGCAACTATTTGAACTCCGGAGTGGGTATGTGGTATCATAAAAAATTGAAGGAAAATCATACGTTTTCGCCCATCCCAAGTAACAGATGTTTATGAGTTTTATGCGCACATTTACGTAGTCTTAGTTGAGTAAGAAATTCGCGTGTATGCCACGATATTGATTTGAATGACGCGCAATTATAATACTCTTAGAAATTCGCCAGGAACACGACGTATTTGCCGTGATATCGTGGTGATTATCGTGTAATTTCTAATTTGTTTTTCAAAATCCCTGGAAAAATCACGTTTTCTCCGCGATGTCGATGACAAACCCGCCATTGCTGAGAATTAAACGAAACCGTTGGTTAAATCCCGTAATTTTCGCGGCTGAAACTCACCAGCTGTAACTTCAATTAAACATTGGACTGACAAAAGTAACACATCTTTATGAAAATAACCAACTTTTGATTGGGTATTGTTGATTATTATAATGATCATATGAGCTTACTGCAGAACAGACCAAAATAGCAGCTTTAATCAGCATACTACTAAGCTCTGCATTTTTATCAAACCAGTGCGTCTCGCCAATTTTGAAATAGTAAAAAATAATTCAGAAACACAATTAGTAACTGATCACTAATCACAGTGATTGCTGATGGTGGGGGTTTTCCTGTGCGTAGCACGGGTTTCCTGCTAGTAAATATAAACCAATAAACTAGCAGAAAAAAGACATGGAGAATTAAACAAAGTAAAAATTAAAGCACTACCGGTTACTTCTCTCCCCAATTTAAAAAAGGTAAATATATATGAAATTTCTATAATCATCTTTTCAGAGAGAATAGATCGTTGGCAGTTAACAATATTGTTGTCAAGGTGTATGTGAAGATCGGGAACCACAGGGTGAAGCAAAAGCTTAAACGCCACAATATTGTTCCCTCGTGAAAATGTTGAGAGAGTTTGTCAGTGATATGTCCAACACAATGCTTTGCGCAGTAGAGTTAGGTTCAAACCCAACTGAGCAACTAAACCAGCACGGGAGATGTTTTGTTGCATATGCTGCCTAATTGAAGGCGCACTGCCAGAGCGATGATCTTCGACGCGATACGTTTTTTGTAATAAAGCTCTTACCTTTTTTGGGCGCTTCTGGGTACCAGATGCGCCCTTTCCAGCCGTTCGACTCCCCCGATGTAACATGTACTATACTACATACCGTTTTGCCTTATGGGTAATGACGCCATTCTGGTACACCCGGGAAAATTTGATTTTCTTCTGCATCTGGTATTCGTAAAAGTTTTCGTGAAATGTTTTCATTTTAAGCATAACAATCTCGCACGGACGTATTTCCTGGTTAAACTATTTTGGGGCTTCGTTATGCTTAAATGCCTCATATTCGAGGTTGTAGTTTCAGATTGATTCGAAAAAATCACGAACAGTCACGTGATCTCTTCATTTTAGTGACGTATTACTGTGCTATTTTGTGATTGGTTCATTTTCTCGGCGCAGCATCGTCAAGCGTCAGCTGTTTGCGGCTCTGGATTCAGAGACAAGAGACCCTCCACTGGCCTCCTAGCGACAGGTGGAAGCTTTTACTTTCGGGGTTTCAACAATTCCTTATGGACAATTATTAGGGAGCAACAGTCATCACCCTAGTTTCGGCTGTTGACTTACCTACATGGTCGATGATGAGCTTCGGATGACGTCATGAGCCAAACAACTTTCCCAAACGTCGGCCATTTTCGGCTTGTTTGCAAAACGAAACTGCCAACACGTTGTTGAACATCAACCATGTAGGTAAGTCAACAGTAGAATGCTGAAGTCCCGAAAGTAAAAGCTTCCACCATGGCCAAGATACTAGTGGAGGGTCTCTTGTCTCTGTCTGGATTGAAGGTTTAAGGTTATGTCAGAGAGAATAGAAAGTTAGAGGCCCGACTCGATGCTAGGTAATTGAAACAGATTCGCTCGCAGCGCGCTCGCTGGCAACGTACGCAACTACTATTTTCTATTGTTTTCCAGAGACTAGCGGCGGGTATGTTGCTGCCGGACCACCTTCACGTAGGCAATTTGTTATACATCGTCCGTCCGCAATACTCTCGCTTGGCCGTATGAAAACGTTCCTCGCATGCGCAGTGTTGAAGAAGCGCCCTTCAACGCTTTGGCGTTGGAACTGCTTGTTCTAAATTGGCAGTGTTTCGGTAATGTTAGCTACGCTGCAGCTGCCTTGCTAGAACCTTGCTTGTTACCAAATTGTTGCCTAAAAAATAGTTATTTTTAGGTAATTTATTTTAATTAAGAATACACCTTCTTGAAAGAGCCAGGCCAAATAACAGCCCGTTTCGGACCCTCGAGGATATCGTTCGAAGGTGTCCTGAACGATACCTTATTATGAGACACTCCCTCAGGGGAAGTTTAAGCAAGAGTTTAAAGTTCATTTTGGCGATGCAGGGTTCCGAAGTTCACATTTTCTATCATTATAAGATGTTAATATGTGCAAGTAATATGTGCAAAAAAAAAAAAAAAAAAAAAAAAAAAAAAAAAAAAAAAACAGCTATACTTGATTTCATCTTATATTCTCCGAGACATAGTATCATCGTTACTCGTGAATGATAACTGTTATTAATAATAACATTTTGTGACTGATCTTGATACAACGTTGCAAAGTTTCTTCGTAAGAAGTGTGAAAATTAATCGTAATCATAATTTTGTGTTTCTCTCATGCTATGACTGCAGTAGATGTCACATCATGTTGGTAGGCACTAATAATCAGTCTATATTATTTCTGGGTGACAATTCTTATTGAATTAATGCTATTCTAAGAGTGTTACATTTACAGTGTTGCAAATTTTATACATTTAGAAGTTCCCCGGTTCATTCTAGTATATAAATTTTTGCAGTTGGTAAAATTTAATCTAATTTCTGGTTTGTGACACTTTGAGGGCCTAAAATCTGGGAACTGATCACTACCGGATACTTTACGTCTTGAAACTCAGTATTTAGCAGCCGTGCTAAGGAAGATGATGACATTCGTGCACATTTTTCTGTGAAATTTTCAGATGTTCTAGATTAAATTGCGTAATAAATTTTCCGAAATTTTTGGAAACAAATATTCACAATTTTCCCAGTAAATTCAGTTTTTATCGAAGGAAACATGGAAACGTCTGAAGGCTCATAAGGCGTTCTACCTTAGCACGGCAGAAAGGGACTCAAGTTGAGATCAGCCGTTGGCGCTTTTTTTTTACCAGGAAGAGGTGAACTTGACTCGCACTAAGCAAGGGAGAAAAACAATAGCAAAATTGTCCATTTAAGAGCTGCCGACGTAAGTTCACTGAAAAAAAATTCTCGGCGTTTTTACCAAGGTCCGTTGGTACCTTTACCATCTCACTTGTTTTACCAATTATTGGTAATTTCACCAAGACAGACTGGTAAGCTCACCTGAAAACCGGTACTTTTACTGTTTTTTTCAGGTAAGAATACCACTTTTATTGGTAATCATTTCCCGGTAACTTTGCCATTTTATCTCGGTAATTCTACCACAGTCGATAAAAAATATTGGCGTTTTTACCAAGGTCCAGTAAAATTACCGAGAAAGTTCAATAATTTTACCGAGATTTCTCGGTAAAATTACCAATTCCATAAATGGTAATTTTACCAAGAAAAAACTGGGATCAAATAGAACCCTGAATTCTTGGTAATTTTACCCTTTTCCTAGTAAATACACCTACATTTTTTTTTCAGTGAGGGAGAGGCGAACGTGACTCACACTGAGCAAGGGAGAAAAACAATGGCAAATTTGTCCATTTAAGAGCTGCCGACGTAAGTTCCTCTCGCGGAGGTCGCTCGGTTTTAAAACGACGGAATCGCTTCTCTCGGGGCAGTAATTTCCGATACGGTTAGAAAAATCTGAGGATTCCATTATCGTGGGAGTACTCCACCACGAGTGCCTCATTTATTAGAGCAAGCTTGATGAATCTGCCCTCGTTACGGTGCATCCCTGCGCTCTCGACTTCGTGAATGGGTTCTGACTTCGGGAGCGATAAGCATTTCCTCTTAAGCGAATCTGGGGTCGCGTGCATAAAACATTTATGGAGTTCGATATTGAGGTGATGCAGATTTTGCCTTCTCATAGACGCACAGTGCGGCATCCTCATGGACGTTGCAGAAGAAAATCGGTTAAAGACACTTGCATTTAAATAATGAAGATAGTAGCACCGACACATAGTGGATCGAGTCAATAGGAGAGGTCAGCCAAAATTGCAAAACTTCAAACACCTGTAACTCTGTTTATACAAAACTTTGAGGTTTTGAAAGTAGCTCCATTGGTTTCCCTGTGCAATTTTCTTCTACAACCACCCCTAAAAATTTAAAATGTGATAAATTAAACATCAAAATTCACAGTTTTAGCTGAAAATTGCATGTCCGACCCCTCTGATTGACTCATTCCACGGTGCGACATAGAGAAACCCTTTGGCAGCTTCAAAGAAAAACACTCGAGAAATAAGAAAATGTTGTATCCCAGGATTTTTTGCGTATTTTTCGAAAAAAGTTCGTTTGAGGTTGGCAACCTCGAATTCGCCCTGAGTTAACTATGTAAAAGCAACGTGAAACACCCAAACTTTAACTTCAAGTTGTGTAAAAAAACTTTGCCTCCAACAAAGTGCTTTGGAAATCGTTCAATTTGACACGGAACTACATTCATATGTACAAAACACACATTAAATTATCTTTTAAAACATATTTTTCTTTCGTTATTTTTGTCTTCAATGAAAAACTTTTCATCAATGAGGATAATCCATATAAAGGGTGCAGACATATCAACATCATGAGTTGAAAAACGCTGACTCCGCGAGTTTCAGTATTAGAGCCCCACACAGAACGGAGTGGCGAGCTACCAGCAAGCAACGCCCACTGGCGCCTGCAAACCTACGGGGATAAATCACGCATTACGCAATGCGTGAAGTATCCCAGTTGGGTTTGTAGGCGCTAATGCGCGTGCCGCGCCGAGCCGCAGCGTGCCACGGCGCACAGTGCGGCATTCTTAAAGACGATGCGGACAAACATCGGTGAAACACACTTAACATTTAATAATGAAGATAGTGGCACCGACATAGGAAAACCTTTTGGCAGTATCAAGGTAAAACACTCGAGGAATAAAAAAATGCCATTCAAGATTTTTTGCGTATTTTTTGAGAAACGTTGCTTTGAGGTTAGCAACCTCGAATTAGCCTTACGCTAACAATGTAAAGGCAATGAAACACCCAAACTTTAACTTCAAATATCTCTGATAGTCGCAAAAAGTCGCAAGATCTTTTTGGTAGAATTGAAATTGGATATGTGAGGATTAAGAAAATGTCAACCACCCAGAGCATTTTGCTTTTCAAACGAGACATCTTGATTTGAAGTTGACTTCTTTTTCTCGTGTATTTCTTGTGAACCAGTGGTTCTTGACCCATTTCCCACCCACTTTTCACCCAAATTTTAAGTACTTGAGAGCAAAAAATTTGAAAATGAACCATCATTGTGAGTCAAAAATATCTTTAAGATGACAAACGTCAAAAAAAATATTCAGATGTCGAGTTGTGATTTTTTTATTTTTGTCCACAGAAGGCCACAGGGTGTGTGAGACGCAGCAGCGTTGTTCGCTTTCATCCAAAAACAGAGCGATCCCAGGTTTGAGTCTTTAAAATCCGTCGAGAAAACAAGAATGATGTTTGCATATCGGGCATCTTCACAGCAAGTATAAGTAATCGACATTTTGCGTTATGGGAAGTAGAACACACGTTGAACACACCGAAGTTGAATAGAGTTGTTTGCTCCGTTCTCAGCACGTATTTTTGAGCACGTATAATTTATAATCGAGGAATATTTTATGTGGCCTAAATTCTCCTTAGTATGTTTACGATTTCCGTACATCAATCTGGAGCTCGCTTAGGTACCATCACTTTTTTTGAACACATTTGATTATTATCAATCTCTGATTGACCTAAAATTATTTCGGTTCAACGGATACATAATAAAATGTGCCGCTTGATGTGACGTCAATAGGACGTTTTGATAAAATTTGAAGCATATCCAAAAAATTGCTCAAGTTTGATCAATTATGCATAGCACTCTTTACTTCGAAGTTTTGAAAGAATTACTTTTGTAAGTTAAAACTCTCCGGAGTTTAGGGGTGATTGAATTAATGACCTGTAAGTTTGACATGATTTTGTGGTGAAGTATGATTGATCGGTAAAGTTCATCTTGAGTCTAGAGCCTGGAGTAATTTACATCATGTTTTAAATATGAAGTTGCCAAATCGGTGAATAAAAATGAATAAAAAATAAAATTCGGAACAAATTTTACAAATCAACCATCAACCATTTTGAATTTAAATACTCCTTTGTCAGAGTTTCAGGGTAAAGAAGTGTTTAGGCGAGTGAAAACATCCGGTTACCTCTGCGTATTCCACAAAAATTTTGATTTTGAACATCTATTGCCATCCAACAACGGAACAATGCAAGAAACGTCTGTCCTAGAGTCCCTTTATACTGAGAGTCAAGACAATGCGAATCCATTTCTGATTGGTTGACCAGATTTTAGGCCTTCACAGTGTCACAAACGGGAATAAAGATTACATTTTCACCAATTGCAAAGATTATAATCTGGAATGGGCCGAGGAATTTCGGGTTCGACAAGGAACAAACGGAATGAGAGGAGGAACGGAGAAAGGAATTTAAGAATGAGCCGATCAAAGATTACGAAAAACGTTCAATTTGTGTAATCTTTATTCCCGTTTGTGACTCCATGAGGGGTGTTGTCTTGACTCTCAGTATGAAGGGACTCTAGAATAAATTAAAGAGGCTGACGATGCGGAGAAATCGGAAACCGAGTTGCAACCCTGTGATTGAAGTAGACTCCATAGTGGAACGGTTCGGGACAGGGTTAAAACGCTCTCAAGAGTGCTCCATGAACTAATAGCATTCAGTTCACGCCACCACCACTTTCCAACCCTTTTGTCCTCGTTCACCTCTTCGCGGCTTATGCATCTCAACTGAATTTTAATTTGAGTGGATTTTACATAAAAAGTTCTGATCCATGTTTTTTATCGTGTCCCCCTCCCTTTTTTCAGGTGACATCCCTGCGGCTGAATTTGTTTGACCATCGCTGATGCGAGATTGTAAATTGAGCGCCGAAAAAAAAAGATGCTGATATAACATTCTGGATGTAAAAAAAAATGCGTGACAACTGACAAACGTTGAATTAACCGCTACAGCAGTTGCGTTCGCAATGTCAAGATGTGAAACTAACTGCTGTGGTGGTCAATTTAGCGTTTTGTGAGTTGTCGAAAAAAATTTTTTTTTTCGAAATTTTGAGAGCGAGAGAGGACCAAATCCACAAAACGCCTTCAATCCGTTGACTAGGCAGTAGCGCGTGCTTCGGAGTTCGAATAGTCGTATCGGAGTTCCTGCGATCCTCCTATTTGTTACTTTAAGATCTCGTCAATACATGAACCTCTGAGAGGCGCGATAAAATTGAAAAAGGACTACTAGATAGAGTAAGAAATTAGCACTACACCACAGATTCTATCTTAAAAATGTGTAAACATTTTTACAACTTCGCACGAATTAATCTGTGACCTCGCCGAAAAAAAATTATGCTGATTTAACATTCTGGAGGTAAAAAAATGTGTGACAACTCACAAACGTTGAATTAACCGCTACAGCAGTTACTTTAGCAATGTCAAGATGTGAAACTAAATGCTGTGGTGGTTGATTCAGCGTTTTGTGAGTTGTCGCACATTTTTTTTTACCTCCAGAATGATAAATCAGCATGATTTTTTTTTCGGCGAGGACACAGATGAATTTAAGCTAAGTTGTAAAAATGCTTACACATTTTTAAGATAGAATCTGTGGTGAAGTACTAATTTCTTACTCTGTCTAGTAGTCCTTTTTCAATTTTATCGCGCCTCTCAGAGGCTCATGTATTGACGAGATCTTAAAGCAGCAAATAGGAGGATCGCAGGAATTCTGATACGACTATTCGAACTCCGAAGCACGCGCTACTGCCTAGTCAACGGATTGAAGGCGTTTTGTGGATTCGGTCCTCTCTCGCTCTCGAAATTTCTTTGCTCCTACTTACGGCTTTAGTTATTGTGCGCGGTTTCTTAAAACTTCCCACGAACATTATTTCTCTTAACATTTGAAGGTCACCGAAAATCACGTACCTGGAACAGAAAGACAAAAACAATATTAATGTACACTCAGTAAAAGCAATAGAAAAGTTAATGATATTTATAAAATATTGCCTCCAATGACTCGTTCGACTTCCGAAAGTCCGAAAAACCGAAATAAGTGCCGGTAAAGAACAGCGTCATCTCCTTTCAATTGGTCGTAAAAAGACCTATTAAAATTACAATCTATTAATAATATAATGATGGCACCAGCAAGTGCAGACAGAAATCATTAGTGAAGACACAGTCATTAAAAACTGTAGTGTACTCATGCCAGGATGGATATTTTTGGACGACATATTGGCTTTCTCGGCGAAACGCGCCTGATATAAGGCAAAAAATACGTAATTTTCTACTCGTTGACCGTACGTCGTTGTTGTTTAAAAAAGATCCGGAACATTCCTGTGAACTAAATCGTCGCCCCTCTGAGTGAGGGCGTATCTCGATTTACATATGGATTACATTTTGCAATAAGGAACCACAGTCTCTGGCTCCTCCATAAAAACACCTTTTCTGCATAGCGGAAACAATGGCACATATTATGTTGTTTCTAAAATGAGCCAGAAAAAGTGGTTCTTTATTGCAAAATGTGGTCCATATGAGCCCTACTCTCCGTATAACTCTATGCTTCCGGGGGCTCATGTGTAAATGGAGGTACACCTTTACGTCGGAAAAGCGACGAAATGCAGTATCTATTTGTCCAAAATACAAGAAATGCGCATTACTGAACGAGCTCATTATAAAATGGGAGTGTCTTGTTTATTTGCTTATTCATCACAGATACACCGGCCCGGTCCAACCGATCATGAAATAACCGCAACATCCCCTTGAAATTTTCCTTCTTCCCTTAACCTAAAAACGCTGGTGAGGTAGGTCAGGGCTCCTCGTGGCGTGGCGGGCGCCACTGCTCGTCTCGACGAGGGCGGCAGATGCGGCGGGGGCGGGTTGGCGTGTCTGCGACGAAGCTTTTCGATTAAATCGAATTTTTTGAGTTATCAAGATATCAAAAAGTGCCCATACTTTGTGCCCACCCTGCACCCTGTAAGGATAAAGGGATAAAGCGCCCCCTGCCCCTTGGAAAAACAAGGTGGGGGTTTGAGGAAGATGTAGAAACATACACCGGCAAAATAGATGAAATAATCACCGCAAACCACGCTTCGATATCTAGATCAGGTAACATGATACAGCCAGAATTAGGCATTAAAATACCTTCAGAAATGAATGAAAATCGGGCACTTTGACCCCTCATCTCTCGAAAACGGTTCGTAAACTCGATTTGAAGTTTTAGTATGTGTAAAGGGTCATCCTAAGGATGTAAAAAAGCTTTACACGGACCCCCATTTCGAGGGCCCAAAAACGGGTCATTTTGTGCACGGTTCTTTTACCGATCGACTAGTAATTAATCGAATCGGAAGACGTAGATCGAATTCGATAGTGGTTCGATGTATCGTTTTGTTAAAACAATAGGGCAAAACCTTAAACGAAAATTTTAGGATTTAGGTAGGATAACCTAAAAATGAGAAAATTCCTAACGATTTTACTTTTGATCGCCATTTGATACTTATCAGAATCAAAAATCTATCACAAGAAACCCGTTCCCTCAGATTACTCGATTAAATTGTACATGTTAAACCAATCGATATCGATACAATCTCATCTGTTTTATGTATCGAATACGATCTATTCGATCAGTGGCGTGGCGTGAATAGCGATGTATCGATTGTTATGCCATTTAACCCTATGGTAAAGAATCGATTATTAAGGTGTTTGCTGCGAACACCCTGTTTATCGATCCTTTACCATGGGTTTACATGGCTGAACAATCGATACATCGCAATTCATGCCACGCAACTGCATTCGATAGTTCGGTTGATTAATCGCAGATCGGAACACTGAAGTCGGCGGTGAGCCGTTGCGTGGTGAGAAATCGGGGGCCGGTCGCGCCGACGCGACGGGGGTGGAAGCGAAGCGTGAAAAAATCGGGCGTCCAGAGACGACGGCGTCGCGGGGAATCAGAATCGCACGGTCGACTCATCCATCCTCCATCAAAAAACCATTACAATCCATTCCCATTTCCATATCCTTTTACGACTGTTTTCGCCCGCGCTCCGCCGCCCGCCCCGGTCGAATCAAATGGCCCAACAGTAATGTGACGAGACTCTTCCTTCGAGCACCGAGTGCGAACTCTCGCGGGGGGTGGTGGCACGGGGGTGGTGTTGGGGGAGGGAGGAGAGACGTCTTCCGCGATGGTGTCGAACTGGGCCATCAAAATTTGCCATATTAAGAACAAAAAAACGTTGTGCGAACGTACGGAAGTTAAGCAATTTCTATTCGGGAGAAAACATGATTGAATAAACAGAAAAAAATAATAAATTAGAAATCAGTAATATATAAAAAAAATAAAAACAAAGAAAATAATTTTAATTTGGGGGTGGTGGCGCGGGGGTAGTGTTGGGGGAGGGGGCGAGAGACGTCTTCCGCGATGGTGTCGAACTGCACTGGAAAAAAAAAACACATTGGATCTAGAGTCCAGACTCTTGAAAACATTGACAAGAAAAAATACTCTTGATTCAATCGGATTTTTGCTTGAATCAAAACGAAATCCGCTTAAATTAAGAGGCTTGGCTCTTGATTTAAAAAAGATTCTGATTGAATCAAGAGAACTTTTTCTTGACGATGTTTTTAAGAGTCTGGACTCTAGATACAATGTGTTTTTTTTTTCCAGTATGGGCCATCAAAATTTACCATATTGAGAAGAAAAACGTTGTGCGCACTTACGGAAGCTTTTCGGAATAAAACATGATTGGATAAACAGGAAAAAATAATAAATTAGAAATCAGTAATTTATGAAAAAATAAAAACAAAGAAAATAATTTTAATTTTGAAAAAAAAAACTTACATTTTGACATGAGGCCTCTGCTGATATGACATTAATTGCGGAAGGACTCGGATCAAAATGATAGTTTTTTTCCAAAATTAAACTATTTTGTTTGCAGCATAGCTTGGTTTTGTTTAAGCCGTATTTCTATTTTATTCATTTCCTATTGGGAAATACGCTTTTGGCGAAAACCATGCAATTAGTTTCTTCAATTTTTCAAAGAATTTCAGTTAAAATGTAACCCAAGGTGCCTGAAACTTTCAAACAAAAATACTTATACATTTTCTTCTGGATGAAAAATTTTAAAATTGAAGGAAAGCATTGTAAAAGAATGAGAATAACAAGAGTAAAATGTTGATCAAACAAAGGTTGGGAATTTTGGGACAATTGCATGCCCATTATCAACGAAAAGAAAACGTGAAATGAAAAACTGAAACCCGTTTTTTAGTGTATTGTATTAATTGCGTAGTGTTTTTTAGGGTTCCTGAAAATTTCAGACAAGTAGACACATACATTTTTTCCTCATTAAAAATCTTGAAACACAAGAAAAGTACATTCTACACACTAAGAATCCTCTTTAAGCGCAATTTTAAATCAATCTCATTGATAAGGCGTTATTTTTTGCTATTTGACCATCCACGGGAAAATGAATAAAATCCACAAAACGTTGAAATTTTGTAACAGAAATTCCAAGACGTAGAGGATTTTTCTACAAATACTTCAGGACGTTAAACGCCTAAAAAAGTGGAAAGTTGCCGAATAATTAAGGTGGTTAGAGTGAACAGTTCAGTATGAAGCTATTTCCATTTAAATCTTCCGTCACATTCATGCAATGATACAACTATTCGAACTCTCCGGAATGCGTGAGGTATCACGCCGCATTTGAAGGCGTTTTCAAAACAGCCAAGTTCTGATACCCGGATTATCGTTTTGCACAGTTCATATTATTTTGTTTCCATTTCTAACCACTTGTTTATTTATAATCCTCCTATAAAAATTACCCATTTGCTATATACAATTCTAGCTGAAGCGCACTTCAGCTATGCATTCACCACTGCAAAAATTTCAAAGGAAATCGACAAGTCCAGCGTGCATGGAGGCAGGCCCGCCACAAGGGTGGGATACTGGGTCGCTGGTACCGGGGCCCGTGTTACCCGTGAAAAACCACTACGAATTCACATGCAACCCTTGTTTCGTAAGAAAAAGTGACAAATTTACCCTAAAAATTTTGCAAAAGGTGAATAGATTTTCAGAAACACGCTGGGCACTGTAGAATTCTTCTTAAATTTTCAAAGAAGTATACTTCCTGGAAAATTTCTATCTATTTTCAAGATTTTTAGTACAGAGGGATATTTTTAGTAACTGCGTTTCATTTTTTCCGTCGTCAGATGCTAAGAGTCTCCACTCTGGGCATCCTCGACTTCAATGGCTCATGGTGCTTGGGGCCCGAACCTTAAAACTGGTACCAGGGCCCGAGATGGGATGTGGCGGGCCTGCAGTTCAGTAAACATAATTTTGAGTAAGTATACTGAAAAGAAGGTGTAGTTTAGGGGAAAGTGACATGTGTGTGATAAATATGTTTCATCATTTGCAGTCAAACCAGCAGCTTTGTTAAAATTACGAAAAACAAAATGACACCAATGGTTTAGCATCAACTCCAGAACTTTGAAGTCAGACCAAAGACTGTAAAATAGGAAGAGCACGCCAACACGAGAAAGTTAACCCCCGCATTCCGCCAAACTTCCCATTCAAAGAAAGGACTGGATACATGACAGGGGATAAGCACTCAAAATTACCTCTTCACACTCGCGATCCCCATGAAGAGAGTGTTAACGGTTTCAAAGTAATAAAAATAAGAGCACTTGTTCTGAACGAGGATTTCCTGATTTTCCTTATTTCCTGGTTCATGTGATTCATTCTCCTTTATATATTTCAGAACGGAAATATTTTACGGTTTCTCGTAAAAAATTCAACCATTGCACGGACAAAGTTTTCAACAACATTCAATTCCTTTTTTTGTCAAATATCCGATGGAGTAAAAAAGTTTCGAGTTTCTGATGTTGATTTTTTTACACGGAAACGAAATACTCCGGTCAAATAGGAGCACGTCCCACGAACAAACGTTTTACGGTTTTCTGGGCTGAAACTTTGAATCGTAAAACTGAACTATCGTTTCCTTGAGCTGAAGTTCGGTTCTGACAACCAAGAAAATTAGTTGTACATCCTATAAAGTAAATCCTGTCAAGTGCAGTTAGAGTGCATATTATAGGAGAGTATATGGACATGTTGGTGATTTTGAGGTTGGGTTATAGAGCTCTTAGGGACGAACAGGGCAGCCAATTTATGAATTAAAATTAGCCAGAGTGATTCATTACTACAATTGTGACGACCTGTCGTATGTAAAGCATGTATTCGACTTATTATTGGCAACAATTTACTCATTTCTACGAAAAAAGGCTAATTTATAAGCGTGTTTTGCCATTCCAATTTGATATTGGAATCTAAAGATTGGCAGTGACATTTTTCGTGGTAGTAAGTTGGCTGCCCTTTTGGGCCCTAGAAGCTCCATTTTTTTACGTGTTCATACCCTTCTCCATATTGGTACTCTGCATGGACTTATTTGTGCTGAAAGGAACTATGTGGATAGAGTTTACGCGCAACATAGTTCCTTTTAGCATGAATACGCTCGCTTGCAGTTAAGATAACATCCTCAAGGCGTGAAACTCACAGCAAAGACAGCTACACTGGAAGAAAAACACATTGGATCTAATCCAGACTCTTAAAAATATCGACAAGAAAAAATACTCTTGACTCGATCAGATTTGAGCTTAAATCAAGAGCCAAGCCTCCTATTTTGAGCGGATTTCCTTTTGATTTAAGCTTAAATCAGATTGAATCAAGAGTCCTTTTTCTTGTCAATGTTTTCAAGAGTCTGGACTCTAGATCCAATGTGTTTTTTTTTTTTTCCAGTGTGGAACAAACATTTTGAGGACATCACTCTCTGGATACCAAGATGTTATTTTTACATTTTGAGTTTGTACTTAATTTCGATATTTTTCGTAAATTCTTTGGTCTATAGATCCACGTTCCCGACATCAAAACAAAATTCGACGACCGTCACAACCGATCGCATCTGACCTAATTAACGTCGGAGATTTTTCCCCGACACGTGGCCGCCGCATGACCGTCGCGTCGAGACGGCCCCGGAGAGAACAAATTGCATGCAGTTCCCAGAACCAGGAGCCCACACCTCGTCACCGACCCAAAACCACCCGACTCCCGCCAAGAACCCCGGGCAGATACGTCGTTTTGGCAAGGCCCGGCGGGACCGGCCCCGTCCGTTTAATATGGTTACGTGCGCTCCAGATTTGATGTTTCCCGTTCATTCACTCTTTTTATTTAATTTCAGCCGAGCTCTTCCGACGCTCTCGGCCCAAAGCGAGCGTAAAATCAAAGCTCACGCTCAACCCCCCCCCCCCCCCCGGGAACCGCGACCCTTATCAACCCTCCCCCCCCCTCGCATGTTCTCCTCACCTGCTGGCGTCTGCCTCGTTCAATTTTAGATTTTTTAATACCGTTTATTCGAACTTTTTTTTTTTTTTTTTTTTTTTTTTTTTTTTTTTTTTTTTTTGGTTTGAGTCAACTGTTGTATTTTATTTAATTCTCCCTGGGTTTTCTTTTTCTTCTTTTTTAAACCCAGCTTTGTGCATTCGAGGTTTTAATTTATTCCTCTGACACTGTCAATTCTCATCATATTTTTTTTTTCGATATCGAAGTGGACGGTTCCAAATGGAGGCGTAGGTACAACTATATGGAGAAGTTGCGAAAAGCTAAAAGTTAAGCTTTTAGGGCCATGGCTCAGAGAATGCGTTTATGATGTTTTTAGTGCTTTTTTCCATTCCGTTTTTCTTTTAATCGACTGTTATATTTCATTTAATTCTCGCGAGGTTTTCTTTTCTTTTTTTTTCAACTCTGCTTGGTATGTTCATGGTTTTAATTTATTCCTATAAAACTGTCAATTTCTATCATCTTTTTTTTCCAACATGGAAGTGGAATTTTTAAATGGAGCAGAGGTCCTACTTTTATTTCTCACTTATTTGTTACTTTGAATGAAAGTTTTTGATATTTTCGACCGTTTCTGCTTAAAATTTTGATGAGAATGTTTGTTAAAAGAGTGCTTCATTTTTTTCCCTGTCTAATGGTTCATGGAGAAAAGGCTAAAATGCACAACTTCAACCCTCGATGGCATGAATTAATTTTCAAGTTCAGATTTTTGGGGACACTAATCCATTTTGTAGCTTGCATAGAAAACATAGAGAGCGAAATGTTTTTTCAGAATTTAAATTTTTGGGTATCACATATTCAAAAAAAAAAAAAAAAAAACTATTGAAAATTTGAAAAATCACGCCATAGGAGATTCAATTTCTATAAACCCAAATAATATATTTTTACGAATTTGCAATGCTATGCCAGGGTTAAGCTTTTTAAACCACTGCTAGATAAAACATTGCTGCTTGAATAAAGTTTTGGCGTAAAAAGCGAAACAGAATTTGTAAACCGAACTCAAGTTCTCTAGTTAGTTGAACCCATGTAACTGAGGTATGAAGAATATTGTTTATACAACTGCAGTTTTGCGAAACCTTGTAAATTACCTCCATCCATCCAACCGCGATAAAATTTGTCCAACAATGTATCTCGACTCGGAAAAACTCTCCGAAAGAGCGGAGACTTTACTCTGACGAAGATCAACTTTTGCTCGCGGCGATTTTCTCTCAGTCTGAGAGCGTGCAAAACTTCGAGTGGTTAGTTTCCTGATGTACTCGCCGTCCCGTCTCATTGACTCCGCCAAAGTTGCCTTTTCGCGAGGGATCCCTCCAATTGTCATTCAAAAAAACCCAACTCGCACACAACGAGGACATTTTTTTCACAAAAACCGGCTGCGTGGCTCATCTTTTGTATTTTCTTCCTCGCCGGTTCATTTTGTGTCTTCCGCTTTTCCGATGGTCAATTTCCGGTTCAACATTGTAGGCATGAACCGTCGAAGCATTATGCTGCCAGCCACGCAGCGGGAAAATAAGACATATGCGTCCCTTGGAGGTTGCCAAATTTCTTCTGATAAAATCATGCATTTTATGTACATAGTCATAGTATCTTATTTTATAGTTTTGCTACTTCCGTTTTTCCGATAGTAAATTTCCGGTTCAACTTCGTAGGCATGAACCGCCGCACAGTGGATCGAGTCAATCAGAAAGATCGGACCTAAAATTTTTGACTAGAACTGCAAACTTTGGTGTTCACTTCGTCATATTTTGAATTATAAAGAGGGCATCTTGAAGAAAATTTCACGAGGAAACCAATGAAACCACTTTTAGAACCTCAAAGTTTTGTATAAACGGAGTTTGAGAGATTAAAGTTTCCAAAATTTGTCCGATCTCTCCTATTGACTCGACCCACTGAGCGTCGAAGCATCATGCTACCACACAGCGAGAAAATAAGACGTATGCACCCTTGAAGGTTGCCAAATTTTTTCTGATAAAATTATGCATTTCATGTATGTAGTTATAGTTTCTTTGTTTTATAGTTTTGTTACTTCCGTTTTTCTGAAAGTCGACTTCCGGTTCAACATTGTGTGCTTGAATCATTGAAGCTTACTGCTACCATACTCGGGAGAAATAAACGTATGCACCTCCAAAGGCCGCCAAGTTTGTTCTGAGAAAACTATAATTCCTTGCAAAACAATCGAGAATTCCTCTTGAGAGTTGAGTACAACTGAAAAACTGAAAGGAAAACAATAAAAATTTTCTAAAAAAATGTTTTTTCATCGAAAGAAATCTGTATGCTCCAAAGAATTATTCGACGTTTTTACCTTGGTAAGGCATTACGGTGATTTTGAATAGTCACCCGAATGATCTTTAATTATCATATTTTAGTCCTCCATTTTAAATTTTTGACTCAAATAAGAATGGCTGTAGAACAAAAATATATACACTTTACCGTGCACAAATATTTTAAAATAGTTGACTTTAAAAATGGAAGGAAAGTCAGTATTCTTAAATATTAAGTATAGATTGAAATTATCTCAATGGATTTTCGGACGCACTTATACATTGTTTCTTTAACAACTGCAGGCAAAGGATCGACGAGTTTCTGACCCGTTAAGTTTACATTGTCCCTCAGATCATTAAACGGATTACCGATGGGTTGAATAAGTCGCAACGAATGTCTTAAAACAAGGTATAAAGGCAATACTCAGTCGAAGCACGTACTAAAAGTTCTTTACAGGAACCTATAAACGTTATCCCACATTGTTACGGAATCAGGTTCTTTCTTGGAAATTGTATGCCACCAAGTTTCATTTATCGACGGACTCTAACCCTCGATGAGTTCCATGCTTTCATTTCATAATGCTTTTCTTTCAAAAAGTTCTAATTATCTGCACTATACGTAGAGAGGTAATCGTGTTCCTTATTTTTCAGTAGAAATAATCCAATTTTCAATTGAACTTTGCACCGTTCAAAAACCACAAAAGAGCACAGACAATTATCGATACATTAAAATTATAAAACTTTTTAAATATAAAGCAGACCACGCGAAAAGCAGTGGCGTAGTTAGACAGTTTTTATGGAAAGAGAAGGGATCTACGGTCGAAAATATCTCATACTATATTGGGGGCTCAAGCGATTTCGACCATATCAACAAATTATACTATGACTACAAATTATACTACTAATTATGACTTTTCCAGCGATGGGGGATGGAGCTTCTCAACGCCACTGGTGAAAAGAAACATCGATGGCAAAAAACGTGACACTATTGAATATATTATTCTGGTGAAAAAAATCTTCCACTCTTAAATAATGTACAACAGACATTTCACCTTAAATGGAAAGCCAGCTACAACTTTTGTTTTTTCAACAAGTTCTGCTACTCTTGCCCCTTGTTCACTATATCAACATTCCACGAACGCATTTCGTTCCAGTGTGGAAATGCCTCCCTGAACATAAAACGAGTGTATCCGAAGCGCCTTCGATATTTTGTGTAGGCAACATAGGCATCCTCCATGCACGAATAGTTGTATTGAAACGTTGACAGTAATGAAAAAATCAGCTTTGCTATTTTTGTGAACAAGAGCGTTCTGAAAAAATATGAGTTGCATTAACCTAATTTACTTTGAAAAATGAAAAAATACGCGTAAAATTTAAAAATCTAGTCACTTATTGTGTACGCTTAAATGAGCGTGATGCGACAAGTACCTCAAAATTAAACTGAATGCAGGCACTGTTGGGAAGAAACACCGCATACGGTAAGATCACTAACAAAGAGGGGGAGGGGGAGGGTAAGGGGAAGGTTGAAAAAAAAATCGCGTAGGAGTTGATTTTTCGAAAGTTCGCTGTTCACAAAGGACGTACTTATATTATTTATTATATTTTACACAAAAGCATTCCGAAGAGGAAAACTATGAAGGAACGCGTTGGTTCGAACCTATTCTATCGGCCCATTCAGGCAATAAATTTATTGCATGATGGCATCATCCTCTATCCTAGAATCGATCCGACAAACTTAATGAAAAAAACTTTCCTTTCACTTGCCTGGTGGGGGGTCATTGTCCCTCGTCAAGTTCAAAGTTACACTCGTATTTTCACACGACAAGGTTGAATAGACGCTAGCGTTGTGAGGTTTCGTAACCAACTTGCATGCTCGCTGCATCCAGAATAATATAGGCGTAGTTGCCACACTGGGCTCTAAATTTTTACTTTCTCGCTACCTAGGGTAGAGGGTCATCCTCCAAGGGGGAAAAAATTTGATATTTCATAATTTCTAGACGTTTTAAGGTACCTGGAGTCAAAATAACCATACTTGAAAAAATATGTGTCCGTCCGTCCGGCGGCCCCCAAATCCGTGTACAGCGATAACTCAAAACGAATATGTTGAATTTCATTCAAAATTTGCAGAGAAGACCATATCTATGGTCTCCTTATGCACGTCAAACGATTTTGGGGTACGCTAACATTTGGGGGGGGGGGCTAAGGGCCAAGATCCATTCTTAGCAAAATCACACGGAGAGCTCATTTTGAAGGACTGTAAATTTTGAAAAATGCCTTTAATTCTTGAAAAATGGACATCAAGTACACCACCTGGGTCATTAATCTAAGTTTCTAAAAGATCTCTTGAGTTAACTCAAAATTTAAGGGATACGGGTCACATGACGAGGGCACTTTTTTTCACACGTAACGACGAATCGAAAAAAACCAAGTAGATTAGCGTCGTTATCACTTTGTAGCTTACGAGCAATGGACTTTGTCAAAGTTATTAGTTAAGCAGAATAATGTTCAATTAACCCCAAACTGGGAACGAGCAGGAAGAGGCAGGAACTGATACCTGCAAGTTTCATAAGAGGAGCCAACCGGTATTAAGATCTCCTCCTTTATAATTTTCAAAGCCGATTGGATTTTCCTGAAGAGTAAGTTTCAGAAAACAATTCTCCGAGAGCAACAGTCAGCAAATTCTACATTGTAAGCAGGAAAATGCGGTTATTGTTGTCGTTTGGAGACAATAGGGAATGTAAGTGCCGGCACGGCTTCCGATTAAAGTTGAAAGTTTATGAAATAAGGAAAACCCTCTCTATGAGTTTCAATTAGAAGTTTCCTACGACATTAAATTTCAGAACGTGATGAAATAATAAACCTTCTCTTAGACCGTCACCAAGCGTATTTGAAAGGGTAAAAAGTTGTTGAATTGCGCATTTGACAAGCGATACTCGCCTGCGTACTTGATGTCTTTGTTCTTTTTACGGTCTCGCATTTAAATTAAAAATTTAAACCTGTGGTGTGCAAAGGGGTCACATTGCCAGATATACATTGTTTTCTTATTTTTGTTTGATCATCTGAAACATTCTATAAATTAAACAGATTCAACCAGAATTAGCTTGACTTCATTAGACTCTGCCTCGTTTCCCCTGATATTTTATTTTCTCAGCGGACAACTGGGCAAAACAGGGACTTGAAATTTGGTGAGCATGTTTTTCAAAAGAAAGGGACAGTTTGAAGGGGTTTATTTTCTTACAGAGAAATTGTTCAACGACGCTGTCCGACTGAATTTTCTTTGCGCTCTCGATAAAATTCAGTGAAATTTTCAGACAAATTCAACCAATAATTGCTCTGTGAAAAAATAAAATGGCGGTGGAAATTTTGAAACGTCGCACGGCGCTTTGGTATATTTTGGCCAAAAGGTGAAGAAACGAGTCAACACTTAGTCAAATTAGATTCAGAAATAGAATCAAAGTTGATTAGACCTTATTTTTAAAACATCGGAACCAAACACTATTATTTTTTACTGACAATGAGTTCGCATCACCTTGTTACAATGATTTCGAAAATTTCTTATTGTAATTATCTATTCTTGCTGGCGATACGCGTCCCTGTCTCGCTCCTTGAGTCAATGCCTCGGCGGCGATATCATATTGATTGAACGACAGAACCTTCTGCCAATGAACTGATGAATGCTGCCATTCTGCGGCTGTCAAACCGAGCTCGGATTCGGTTGATTAATGTTCGGTTGGAAAATGAATCGCCCGGTGTCCAAACCGAACAATTCCATCATCCGAAGGACCCTTAATTACAAAAGTTCTTACGGACACCAAGGGTCATCGGAAAGTTGACCTTATGCGGTTTTAACACCGACCAGTTTGGAATGACAGGGAACCGAGAATTCATTCCGACTCGAATCCAACCCTGGAGCGATGCAGATCGAGTTCGCGGCTTGGTGTCGTGACTGTATCGATTTATTGCTGATTTAATTGTAAATTTTGGGTGATTTGGACGACTGAAAACAATTACTGAACCGAGTAATTCAGGGACAGTAAGGTCACGTTCAGATCGGACCGAAAGGTCATGCCAGTGTCGACGAGTCGACTATTTTGAAGCCACCTCAATAAAAATCGTCATTTCCGGAACGGAGAAAGTAACTCGGATGGTAAAGAGGACCACCATTTATCTGCCAACTGACAATTTTACTTAGCTCAAGCATAGTGGATCTTGAATTGGTTCTCAGAGTTGTTTCTACCTTAATTCAAGCTATATTTTTCTGAGAACAGAAAAAATGCCTGGATTAAGCTATAGAAAAACTTAGATTAAACAAAATAATTCTTGCTTTAAGATTGAAATGTATCTTGACGGTAAATTCAAGAATTTGTCTTTTTTAAGTGTGAAAAAACTCAAAATTAAGGCACTGTAAAGCAGTGCAATTTTTGAAGCAAGGCAAATAATCGACGTCCAAGTCTTGCTGGAAATGGCATTTCTTGTCGAGCTAGATGACACGACCCTCATCAGACTAACAAGGCCCTGTTTCTTACGCCCGGGCTAAGTCCATGCAAGCCGAGTTTTCAAAGAGAATACGTCACTTGACTCGTTAGTTAATTATCTGGCACGATGCAGATGGGTGACTACCAACGTTCCTAGCGTTGCCTCCTCGCGTGGTCAAAGCAAGCGATTTTAAATTAAAATATGCCGTTTGTTGAAAAATCAGGTCTAAGGGACCCTCACCCGAGAGTTTCGAGGGTCTCGAGGCTGCGTGCTATAAGAAAAAACGCCCTATGGAAATCTAGACGTTCCTAAATTTCTTGTCATTGATTACAAATTGTATGAAAAGCTTGTGTGGTGTTGGTAAATTAGGAGAGAAATTTCAGTCAAAATTCAGTCCAGAACACGCCAAAGTTTCGGGAGAAAATATCCATACGTTTTTCCCAAAATAAAAAATGTATTGTGAAAATTTGGCGCTTCCCGCCTTTCCTTCCTCTTAGGGGGTTCGGGTACAGCCAGAGTTTTTTTTTCGTTCTTTTATTTCTAATTTTTTCCCTTTCTCAGTGATTCCAGTGGTTTTTTCCGTGATTCATGCAATTTTCCTCGTAAAATCGTTCTCTTTCTTGTTTATTTTGAAGTGTCAATATTATAAACTTCCTCAATAATTCTAAGCGTTTATTATCAATTTTTTTTTTAATTCATCTGCTTTCATGGTTTGGAAAATTGCTTAGTCCCTGCTAAATGAGCCCACTCCTACTTCGATGAAGCCTCGACACAAAACACCCTAAGGGGGTTAGACCACGTAGCAACCAGGGAGCGTACCCCCAAGTTGTCGCCAAAAAGTCACTCTTTTCAACGAATACTTGCTAATTCTCGTGCATTACTTTTTAGTATAACAATGGCATAACGTAGTCATCGCGAGAGAAAAGAGCTAATTACGTGGGCTAAATTCCGGTTCTAATGAGCAAAAACTCCGGATACCTGAACTAAAAACTTTCCTGCTCCATATGGGTATGGACCGAAGTTTTTTCTCCATTCGCGCGTGCTGGAGTCAACTGCTCACTATGAAATTACCCCATGCAAACGAGCCACTCAGCTTTACGCGAGAGTCCTTCAACTTTTAAAAACCCGCGCCTAACGTGCCCCGGAACGGCGCATCCTCATCTTAGCCCCCCGACACTGCTGCCAAATCGACCGTATAAAAGGCCAGATACACCTGCGCGCTACACGCGCGTAATGACCCGAAAAGTATAGGATCCGATACAGAAACAAGAGACCCTCTTCTAGTATCTTGCCCTGGTAAAAATTGGCGATAAGAGCTGCATTTCAAAATACCATAGGAATTATTATTACCTGATTTATTTTTTCGTCGTGGTTATCTTAATTGATTCTTTTATTCTATGGCTATGGCTATGGCTACTTGAATAGAATAAATTAAGATGACCAGGAAGAAAAAATAAATCAGGTAATAACCTTTATCAAACCTGGTAAAATAGAAAACTCACATAATACCATAGGAATTCTTATAGCCGGCTAAAGGAGGCTACAGAAAATCATACAGCTGGCTGTAGAATGCGGAGAAAATCATACGGCCGGGCTATACGAAGCGATAAAAAATTATGCAGTCGGGCTATAGTTCCTATCGCTGGAGTATACACTTTATCGCCTGGCTGTTTCTTTTTCGCCATCGATTATAAAAGGCTATAAGAAATTCGTGTGCTTTGGAAATCATTAGTTTGATACGGAACCACCTTAATATTTACAAAACACACATTATATTTTCCTTTAATACATATTTTTTTTCATCAATTAAAATGAGAATAATCCATACAGGATGTGCAAACATTTCAAAATCATGAGTTGAATAACGCTGACTCCGCAAGTTTAAATATTACAGCAAAACTCAGAGCGGAGCGGGACGCGGCATGCTGCCAGCACGACACGCGCACTGGCGCCTACAAACCTAACAGGGATACCTCACGGCACCTCACGCATTGCGCAATGCGTGAAGTATCCCTGTTAGGTTTGTAGGCGCCAATGCGCGTGTGGCGCTTGGTCGCCCTCTTCCGCAGCGGCGCGGCGTACCACGGCGCGTGAAGAAGCGTGTCTACCTCAAGAAGCGCGTCTAGCTCAAGAAGCGCGTCTAGCTCAAAAAGCGCGTCTAGCTCGCAGGTGCGTCTGCGTCTTAATCGAGGATTTTGACGCGGTGACGGAGGGAGTCGAGGTAGGAGTCGGCAACGCGGGATCACACGGTCACAAGCTAGTTTACACGAGGAGCTGTTTGCTCAACTCATAAAAAGGACGAGAGCAAACAAGCAAGAGCGAAGCGTTTTCGCTTTCGGAATTGCTGAAACAAGGAAACCGGGTGGGAGGAGTAATGAGATTTAAAGTGAGCTTTGAATCGGCACCGGAGAGCCGAGCCAGCCGGAGGAAAAGCGGGAAAAGTTGGAGGACAGCCACTTGAAGTGCCCCGTTGCCAGATCGGTCTTAATTTCATGGGTTTACGCACCCAGGGCACTTACTACTCATTATTCCTGCAAGGAAGGCAGTGTTCGCATCCGACAGGCACCATGGGCAAAATATGCTCCATATAAGGATTAAAATAGTATCAATAGTAGGAAGGTAGTAGAAAGGTATCCAGGTGCTGGTTCGGCTCCTGAACTACCTTATTTTTCTGGACTTCCTCGTCTAGTGAGTGTTTATAAATTAAGGAATTATTTTTTGGCATTTTTTACCCCCCTCCTTCATGTGAAATTTCTTACCGCAACCCCGGACCCCCGTAGTCATTACGTAACGCTTGACAGAACCCCCTTAAAATCCCAAAAAATGTGAAAAACTGTTAAATAATTACACCTGGGTAAAATTTTAAGTCCCGATCTTTCATGATCAGAGAAAGATCGTGCGAACTTTCTTAAGCAAAATAGGTTTCTTTTTAACCAAAATAGGTTCCGTAACGCTTGCACTGACTTCCTCCTCCCCTCCCCCAAACTTAACGTAGTTCATGAACACTCCATGACCCCTGCTTATTCATTGCAGGTTGCATATCCAACCCCTGAAATTTCCAAGAAGCTTTGCAAAACTTTCCGAGGAAAAATAAGGCTCGATCCACGGTGTCTTTCCACGTTCAAGAACGTGGCAACCTTCCGGGCGACGAGATGACTGAACGAGGTGAGAAAGAAAAACGCATTTTAATCGATGCATGCTAAAAGGGTGCGAGTCCAAAAAATCGTGAGCCGTAGAGTCCTGCGTAATCAACGGAAGCCAAGGCTCATGAGTTTTTGAACTTATGCCCTTCTAGCAGGCATCGAGTTTCTTCCTTACTCGAACCCGGAGCGCCTGGATTTCCACCCTGAGGGAGCCCTCGGGAGTGGACCCGAGAGAGGGTAATGCCTATCCGGCCGACGCAGGGGCGGGGGAGGAGGGAGGGGCAAGGCAAATCGAACTCCCGAATCCCGATGCAGATGCTCATTTCATCCCGGGGATTAAACGTCGTAAATGCGGTGTTGCCAGCTCGCAGTTTCAAGTTTACTTTTTTGCGAGGAGTTCTACTGTGTTGAGTACAATGGCGTAAATGCAATTTTGTACATTTGGACGCTGCCAGGTGTCTTCGGATAAAAAACGAATTTTCTAGAAAATTCGGAATTTTTTCAGTAAAAATGTCGCGAAATCTTGCTCTCATAATAAGAATTTGCGCGAGAAAATTGGATTATTTCGTATAACAGCGCTCGTTGAACCGGCCTCTTCTCTCCAATTTTTCCATAAGGCAGGAAATTAAATAAGAATTAGAGATAAAAAATAAATTCAAAAGTCAGTAAACACCGTCTCGTGATGTCATGGGTCGGAATTTCTCATTTAAACACATGTATCTTATAGGGTTACACCATTCCATTAATGGCAATTGTTTCTGCTAATAATGTTGGTAGATTAGTCAATACGTCCTCTCAAATCATCCCTAATAGTGTGCCATTCAGAGACCAAAGATATTTTCGCACTTAGGTCACTGATTAATTTCCATTTGGACGTCTTTATGCTAAAAAGAAATATGTTGTGCGCAAACCTAAGCACATAGTTCCTTTTAGCATAAATTAGTCCACGCATCAAAGAAATACATCAAATTTCACGCGCCTGCAAAGTTTCCAGTCATGCACATGTAAAAATTTAAAGCGGAAATATCTGTCAATTTCCCAAAAATTAAATGTAAATTTTTTCGCACTTAGGTCACCGATTAATTTCCACTTGGACGTATTTATGCTAAAAGGAACTATGTTGCGCGCGATCCTAAGCACATAGTTCCGTTTAGCATAAATACATCCATGCATTAAAGAAGCGTATACACGCCTGCAAAGTTTCCATTCACGCTCATGCAAAAATTTACTGGGGGAATATCCGTAACTTTTCCCAAAAATAAATGAAAATTTGGCAACCCTCAAAAGTTCATACGGCATTTTCCCTCGGCAGGGCAGTTTTCGAGGGGGTGGGTTTAAACTTGGCGATGAGGTCTCGGTCGCATCGGAGCTAATAAGGGTGTCTTTCGGGCGGATTTGTTTGCTCACGGTTGACTTCGGGGGACACGTCGCCGCGTCGCCCCTCTGAAGTAACAACTTATCTACATCTTTCGATGAGGCCTGTAACACGTTTAAATACATGCAATCTAGAGCTCATGAAAAATTAACATACGCTGTTACTTCAGACGGGTGACGACGTGTGAGGTTGAATCCTGTCTCGAAGAGAGCGACGAGAATAATTAGACTAGTTTTGTTTCGAGCTGTTTCGAGCTGCCTGGAGTTCAATCGGGGCCAATGAGAGGAGAATGGACAGAGGTTTCCGGGAATTAATAGCGTGTAACCAGCAAAAGGAACCCGATTGGATTTACGAACCGGTTCAGCTTTCAGCGGTCTGGAGGTTTAAGTTTTCGGTCTGAAAGTTTAAGGGTCGTACTGATAGTCGTTCTTTAAGACCTTAATCAGATTTTTTCATTGTGGTGGTCCTCATGTGGTGTACATTGGGATTTAGAAAGGTTTAAAGTTTAAAGAGACCTTTATCGTAGCATCATAAAACATACCTTTTTTCATAAACCTAAAAAGTGAGGTTGAGGAGCACTGAAAATTTGTTTTTCTTGAGATATTATTTTGACATAAAGCGTTGTTTCTTGTCGACGATTTTTTTGTTCTTTGCGTGAAAGAAGAAACAAGAGTGACAATTTGTAAGAAATATTATCCGAGTATAGGTATCAATGAGCGGAATATCGATGACAGAGGTAAAACAAACGCTTATCCTCATTACTTTGTCTAAAAATCTAGGGTCGAGTTTCATTTTTTTAAAAGGAACCCAATCAAAATATTCTCTTGAAATTCTCAACAAATATTTTTAAATACAAGAAAAGTTCTCGAAAATTTCAAGAAGTAGCGTTGGTTTCCCTTTTTAAAAAACAAAACTAGAGTGGAGACGATCAATAAACCAAAAAAATTTACGTATTTTTCGAAAACCATCGATATGATCACCGATAACTTTATTCGAGAAAAAAATTTTGCAAAATATATTTATGTGGCAAAAACACGAGAAAAATGGATACGATACGGTATGATACATACTTGTTGGTTAGGAAATTGATTTCGGAGATGAAGGGGCAATAAATCAACCCCTCAGCCTCACATTGACAGAGCTGCGCTGCCTTTGCTAAGTCAGAACGCCGTATGTGCCATCAGGCGTTGCCAAATTCCCCCTCGTATCAACTAATTACGAATTTCCAGGACTAGTGAATATTTCATCTCCGATTTTTCAGAAGATTCTGTTCGTAATTGGATCTAAAAAGTCTGAAAATTTCAAGGAAAAATATTCTAACCAGTTTTCAAAATTTGTTATTTTCAGAGAGGAAATTTGGCCACATTCGAATGCACATGTGTCGTTTTTACTTAGCACGGCAGTACGATCCTTGCGATGATGTGGCAATATCGAACCTCGGAATTAAAAGTAATTGTTTCTTGGCGCACTTGTTTGGTTGCAGATCATTCCGCCGAACGCCATCTTGACCGATTCCGGGTCGAGTGAAATATTGCCCCGATTCGAAGCAATCAAGGGTGCATCGATGCGCCGCGCCGCGGCCGATTGAAAAATGAACTCCAACTTAAAGTTTTCAGTTTTTCCGGACGAGCAGCCAAGTGCAGAGCCAGCCGTCTCAATATAATTGAACTTTCAGAAGTTACAGAGCGCCACGCCAAAACGATCGTGCAGACGCCGCATGCTGCCAACAAATCGTCTGGTTTTTTTTTTCTTATCGAAGTATCCTTTGCAAGTTCAACTTTTAATTGGAAATCCGACGATTGTGCCGCGAGCAGTTGTAGTTGGGTAACAATGAGGAATTGGAGACAATAAATTTTACACCTGCAACAATCTGAGCAATATGGCTGGAAAAAATACTGAAAAAAAAATCTCGGTGTATTTACTAAGAAAAGGGTAAAATTACCAAGAATTCAGGGTTCTATTTGATCCCAGTTTTTTCTTGGTAAAATTACCATTTATGGAATTGGTAATTTTAGCGAGAAATCTCGGTAAAATTATTGAACTTTCTCGGTAATTTTACTGGACCTTGGTGGACCGTGGTGGTTCGTGGTTGCCGGACAACACCATAGTGTTCTACGCCGCATTAACTTTCAGAAAAATGTATTCGCAAGTCAAAATTCGATTATGATTTAGTAATCCATTGATCTATCGGCTAACGAATCGTTCCCTAAAACGATAAAAATACTATGAGCAGTGCCCTAAAATAATGCAAAATGGGCAGATTTTGGCGCGGCGAGGCAACTTGCTCTTGCAGTCAATTTGTCTCAGTCCGGCGAAAAGTCATCAATTTGACTGCACGCTGCACGAAGCCCCTTGCACTCTTCGTGTCACGCGAAGAGGACGAAGTGCCACGATCTTGGGTATCTTTCTTCTCTCGCTACAAAGAGTAGCTTTGATCAATCGTCTTCCCTCTTGGTCACACGTATTTTCTGCGCGTGCTATGAAATCTCACGGCTCATGGTGTGCCTCCAAATACCATAAGGATGTACACTGAAAAAAAATTCTCGGCGTTTTTAGCAAGGTCCGTTGGTACCTTTACATCTCACTTTTTTACCAATTATTGGTAATTTTTCCAAGACAGACTGGTAAGCTTACCTAAAAACCGGTATTTTTACTGTTTTCTTCAGGTAAGAATACCACTTTTATTGGTAATCAATTCCCGGTAACTTTGCCATTTTATTTCGGTAATTCTACCACAGTCGATAAAAAATATTGGCGTTTTTCCCAAGGTCCAGTAAAATTACCGAGAAAGTTCAATAATTTTACAGAGATTTCGCGGTAAAATTACCAATTCCATAAATGGTAATTTTACCAAGAAAAAACTGGGATCAAATAGAACCCTGAATTCTTGGTATTTTTACCCTTTTCTTAGTAAATACACCGAGATTTTTTTTTCAGTGTACCCTTTTTTAAGTACCATACGTTGCAATATATCATGTAACATGTAATCATTTAATCATGTAATCATTCACTCGTGTAATCATGTAATCGCATACCATATCGTAGCATGTGCCATAGTGTCGGTCAGAAGCTCATTTTCTACAAATTATAAAAAAGAGAAAGAAATAAAGGTGGAGAAATGGCGCCGAGTCGGTTTCAGGACATTCCGTCAACGATTTTTTGTCCGCACATCTCTTTTGTCCAGTGGTTTACGTCCACGCGTGAAATAAGCAACAGGGACTTGGTCCAAGTGTCATATTTTAGTCCGTGTGTAAAATTATATTGACAGTAATGAAATGAGAAAATTGTGAGAAACGAAAGAGTTGTGGTAACTCATTTTTTCAATGAGATGTTATTTCCTTCTTTTGATCAATCTTTTTAAATTGTCATGGCTGAATATTTGGTTTGATTTCCATCCTTAAAATTTTCGATGAAAAATAGACCTTATAAATACTTTTTTTTAATGAAAATATTACTTTATTTTAAAAACATGTACATTTTTAAAACATGGCAAATATTTGTTAAAGCTTTTCCAAGCGATGGCATCGATATTAAAGTCAATGAGCAGTAGTTGTGTTGTAAGAAACTATGCACAAATGAATAAAAGAGGGAAGAACCGAGAATCACACAATCTTCGGTTTTAGCCCATTTGTACATCGATCTTTCAGAGTCAAGTACGTCCTATTTTGAGCGTTTGGTTGCGCTCACACCACGCTTCAGCACAGTAAAAGCACAAAATATAAAGGAACAAATTAATGTGCTTTGAGAATCATTAAATCCGACAAGGAAAGACCTTAATATTTACAAAACACACATTAAATTTTCCTTTCATATAAATTTTTTTTATCAATTTAAATTAAAGTAATCCATGCAGAGTGTGCAAACATCTAAAAATCATGAGTTGAAAAACGCTGACTCCGCGAGTTTAAATAATAGGCCCTAGCATAAAGCGGAGTGATGCGACGTGCTGCCAGCACGAAACGCGCTCTGGCGCCTACAAACCTAAGCAGATACTTCACGCATTGCGCAATGCTTGAGGTATCCCTTAGGTTTGTAGGCGCCAATGCGCGTTCCGTGCTGGCTGGCTGGCCGCGCCGCAGCGTGCCACATGCCACGGCGCTTCACTATTTCACAATAGAGGTGTTGTACAGTATTATACAGCAGAAAAGCTGAGTCTGCTTCATTTTGCGGGAAAATCAAAGCCAAGAAGTTCCAAAAATTCAATTAGAGCCCGAAAGATATTTTTTTGAGCTCTAATGATTTTCTCTCATTGAATAAATCTGGAAAACTCAGGAGACAATTAATAGACAATGGTCCTGTTACAAACTTCAGCTAAAGCCTGGAAAAGAATACTTTTTATGAAGAAAATTACCAAGACATCACGATGAAAGCATCAAGAAAGTCTAGAATACATTCCTTTCTTCACAACCTGTGCAAGAAATAAGAAATTGTTTAAAATATTCCTGCTTCAAAAACAATTTTAAGGCACAGATCATCAGTTCATAGGGACAATCGTTCCATCTCAACCCATACGCACTAGGATGCTACGCAAATATTCAAAGGTCCAGTTACACGATCAAATTGAGCCATCAAATTCGGCCTCTCATCGGTCGCATCCTCACCTCAGGTTTTTTTCCACCAATCAGAGCTTCAATTTGATGGCTCAATTTGATCCAACGAACTACACCTCTAGAATGGCTGACCAGTGTTAGAGACCCGGAACGTTTTGAAGTTGATATAGGTTAGGTTTACTTGGGCTCACACAGCAGGCTGCCATCTAAACCCATGTCAGACGCTGCCCACATTTTGCCGAATATTGTTGAATAAAGTGATAGCAATGAAAAGATTGCTGAACAATCGCACCTCAAAAGGTTTTCTTTACTCAAAAAATAGGAACTTTGAAAGAAAACCTCAAAAAAATGAAAGTTTACAAAGGTTGAAATTTTCACATGTAATCCTTATGGGCAAGACGCAGCAGAAATGGAGATTGAGGTTAGCTATACTTGGGCTCCCACCCCCCTCCTGCCTTCAAAAACCGGCCCATGCGCGTTACGCAGGTTTGCTATCTCGCGGCCATTCTAGAGGTGTAGTTCGTTGATTTGATCGTGTAACTGGACCACAACACACGGCCGCGGCGGACGCCAACCTACCAAAACACACATGACGAGACGGGACTGTTTCAACCGGTGTGATTTTATTCATATTTTCCTTGCGTTGATAATGACCATGATTTCAACTTTGATCAAAATATTGCTACGAAAAAGGTCCTAAGCGAGAAAAGCACAATAGCATTGCAGATACACAGCTAAAACGAAGACGTCGTAATTGTCACCTATCCGAGCCTGAGCTACGGCCTTTTGCAGATGTCGCGGTTCCGAAGTCTCGAGAGTTGCTTGAGAGCAAATCCAATTCCAAACTTTCTGCGGCTTTAATTTCAGGCGGCGTTGCCGTCATCATGAATGAGCTGGATATTTTTTTTTGGGGGGGGGGGGGGGTGTTGCAAAATGAATTTTTACTGGAAGAGTGGGTCACTAGACAGAAGAAAAGTCACGTGCTTTATCTTCAAAGCATTACTTAAAAAAACGGTTCTTACGATAAGAAGTTCGTAAACCAACCATTGGACTAGATATTAAAAAAGATTTCAACCATAGATCGAATGGAAATTCGAACTATGGGAATCGAGCTCACTTTAACAGTGTTTCTTTTGCAGCTCTCTATGGAGCACACCTCTTTCCCACTCGTATTTTGTTCCGTTTGGCACAAACACATCCAAAGTTTCATATCCTAATCTTCATATGAAAGCTATTTCTCTGTGCCTCTTGACAACCGCTATCATGAGCTCGAGAGAGACCTTCATCTCATCTCGCGATATCAGAGTTGATTTTGATGAAAAGCGACGGACAGGCCAAATTTGATCCGAACAGTTGCAAACATGACATGGAGTCGGCCGAAACTTGACCGCTAATTACGATTCGACGGGTTAATAGTAAAGTGCATCTCAAAGTGACATGTCGTGCTATTATTACAGTTGCCAAATGTTGATTACATCCAAAACGCCTACTATGAGAGCATGTCAATCTCACGGAAATTATTATGCCTCATTCATTTTTATAGAATGTAGGAGACTCCGCGCAAAGTTGTCGGATTTCAATGCAAAAATACGTTTTGATAAGAAGTCTTTATGGAATTTGATGCCGAAACTACTTACTTTCATACCACTCATCATTGCGCCCTCAATTTTATCAGTTAGGCAGACAATCATCCAACGTGTTGGTATAGTTGCATGCTTGGCTCTGTGACAAAAATGGAGAGTGAAGGGTCTCTGGCAATTCAAAATTCTCAGAAAGACCTGCAGCCCGATTGTTGAAATTTATGTCGGCACGACAAAAATCGAAAATCGATTTATTACACGGCACAGATAGGGCCATGTCTTGTCTTATCGTGCCCACATAGCCAGTTAAAGTTTCAACAATCCGGCTGCAGGTTTTGAAAAATCGCGATGAACCAAAGAAAATATTTCCCGCTTTTAAATCATGATATTAATGTTTTTCCCAATCAATCAATCAACCGACCAAGCAGAGTTTTACACCCCCCCCTCCCTTCCACGATTCTACCATCCTCGTTGGTTGCGCTCATCGAAGACAATTTTTCAGGATCACAAATTGAGGGACTTTGAGGAGGACAAGGTGCATACGTGCAGCTTTTGCCATTTCAAGAAATACGTATTTAAAGCTTCAAAATTACATGGATCCTAATGGCGGGGGGAGGGAGGGAGTTCAAACAGACTTTTTGATGCTTGAAAATTGCGGAATTTTTCACAGAATTTGCATTAAGACTAATTTAACTTAAAATCATTTAAATATCAATTTTTCAAAAATTGCACTTATGCGCCTCTTTTCCTCCAAGCCGCTCAATTTTATTTGAATAAAATTGACTGACCGGAAAGGGAAGTTTCTGTCGGAATCTCAAGATCAACCCAACTTGAGGAAAAAAATACCTCCCGAGAATGTATGTAGGAGTCATTCAAGTATCACGTAACGCAATTTTTCCAAAAAAAAGGAGCGGGATTTTCCAATTTTGCCCGTTTTTTCCAAATCCACCCCCCCCCCCCGGTTTTGGATTTGCTACGGAACGCTAGGCTTGATCCTTCTCTTCCCCTCGTAACGCACTGTAACGCTGGCTCATGCCCCCCTTCCCCCTAAAAACGTTACGTAATGCTTGAAAGGCCCCCTACGACTCTTTTACCGTGGACATTCGCATTTTTCATGCAGGTAAAATAGGGGATTTTTCGCGACGACGAGACAACGCGGTGGGCCGAGACGAAAGCTCCGAAATTAGCGCGGAATGAAACAACGGCAGCGACCGTCCGGGGGAAAGGGTTCCCGGTTGCGGTGAGGAAAGGGGCGGCGAGGGAGCGGGGAGGAAGGAAGGAGAGGTGGGATTTGTTGCATGAGTAAAAGCTGAAAGAAGTGACGTTTAACCATGATTAATTTTTCGTAAATGCACTCGGCATTCTACCACTCCCGCGGCCCAAATGTTGCCGCCGTTCCTCGCAATCGGGGTTTTTGGCGCACGGCTCAAATAAGCTCGGACACATTCCGTCACCGGTGTAAGCTGTCTGACCCCCTAATTGTTCCTCTTTTATCACAATGGGTCAGTTTTGCTGGTCACAGAATCAAGTTTTAATGCTTGATTCTTGTAGATTGGTGAAGAATAGTAAGATCTGTCCAAACAACAACTTTCTACGCTTAATATTAGTAGAGATATCGTCCTTTGAAAATTCGGGTTTCTGACGACACCCACCGCGGTAATGACACCCTTGGTTCCTTCCACCTTGCTATCATCCGAGATTCACGTTGAGAGACTGGTGCAAATACGCGTCACATCGACTGATGGAGGCAAGGTTGAAGAAACCAAGGGTGTCACTACCGCGGTGGATGGCGTTAAAAATCCAATTTTCCAAAGGGCAATAACTTGGTTAACATTGAACGTTATAGAAGTTGCAGTTTGGACGGATTTCATAATTTTTAGCTGATCTACAAGAATCAAGCATCACAGCACGATTCTGTGATCAGCGCAATTTACTTCTTTTTTTTGGGAGGAGGGGGGGGGGGAGACAATAAAACTTGACATATTCATTTACATGCGTAGCAGAAAGTCGAAGAACCACACAGAGAAAAAGCATCGTGTCTGAAGACTAGAAGCACGGGTTCTATTGACGTATTATCTAATCTGGATTCAAGAACCGACATTTCTGGTTTTGTGAGCCGTAGCTTCAATCACTCGTCACTGAACCCGAGGGGGGCGAGGGCGGATGTTGTGTCTACAAATATATGTAGCCCCCGTTATATGTAATAATGGCGGCAACTAGAGCAGAATTGATTAAGCGATCTGCTGGATCAAACATATACCAGGTGCCTCTAGGTATCGAAATCGAACATATCGATAGTGAAACTCCCAAACTACATACGTACCTCGATTCGCTACGTTGCAGACATCCTGTCATATTTACTTCATTCAGAACGTCAATTCTTAAAAACTTTTATGATTTTTCGAGTCTCTTCGCAAAGGAAGCTCTGCGCAAACTTCAAGGATTGATGTTGATTTATTCACCTTCCAAAAAATAAGATGAGACTGGAGATTTTAAAACACCACGGTCGAGGTACTTGGTTTGGGAGTTTTACCTTTGTTACCTTTCATCGAATTGTAAATTGACCTTTCGTCAAGACCCTCTCTTAGAATGACGCGGTGCATTCAGCGCAAAGTTTTTTCGTAAAAACCGCAGTACGATGCACCATATAAACCTTACTAATCACTTCGCGAAATCTTACATACGGTTCTGGTAATTTTACATTCGGTTCTGACCTGGTATTCAAACTAAAACAAACTGCAGAGAGGATATTCGAAAGCTTAACAAAACTTCAGAGAAAAGTAGCCTCATACGTATGAGCTGAATATCACGATTACGCTGAAACCGCTGCTAAAATTATTATCTCACTGCATATTCACCTTCAGATCTAGAGAATTTGATGATTATGGATAAAATTTACCACCGCCAAAATCACTATTAAATCTTCTGATTTTAAAACACTATTATGAGGCGCTAAACGCATGGACCAGTTCTTTAAAACAATTCCTCAAAACACAAAGTAGCCGGGGGTTTAAAGCCCCTTCAAAAATACTCAGACACGATAAAAAGCTCGGCTTAAGACGAACTTCTAACTTGGCTCTTCATCCAATTTTTAGCTGCATAATAGTTCATAAACTTTTCAGAATTGCGCAGAGATAAAGGGAAGCTGTACTTATTCTGAGGAGCAAAATAATTTAGAGGCATCCGGGGGCCTAGTTTCGAATTTTCGATCAACGGAGGAACAAAAGAAGAGCAAACATGAGCTCGAAGTCATAGTCTCCGTGCTAAGGAAAAACGCCGCATGAGCCTTTAGGTGTTGCCAAATATCCTTTAATTAATCGCAAATTTGTGGCAATATTTATAAAAAAATTTCCTCCAATTTTTCAGAGAATTTTGTTCGTGCTTTGATTCAAATAGTGTACAAATTTCAAGGTAATATATTGATGACTTTCCTCAAAAATAAACATTTTATCGGAGGAAATTTGGCAACTCTGGAATGTTCATACTGCGTTTTTCCGTAGCGTAGTCTCCGTAATGAAGCGAAGAGCGTGTTTGCGTGCGCCAACTTTTTGCAAAAACAGATGATCGCGCCGCGGTTATGAAACCCGAACGATTCGAGCTATCGAAACTTTCGAGTTATTGTCTTCGAAAAGGCGGAGTTATTTCGAGGGATCGACTCGAGGTTCGAGACGCGCCACGCGTGGGGAACTCGGTGTTAGCGTGGCGGATTAGCGGTGCTTTGAAAGTTCGAGGCGGGAAGTTTGCGACGCGCGAAAGTTGCGAGGGAATGATTCCGGCGTCTTTCGTCTCGTATTAATTTCGCGGAAAATATCAATCTTTTTTATGCGCGCCGCGGGCCGCCCGGGACGGCGCGTGCCGCCGCGTATTATTAAGTAATTCCGACGTCGAAGTTCGCACATCGGTGCCGCTCGTGGAGAACGTGGAGCTTTTTCCATCTCCGCCGTGATAGTGAAGAGAGCAGTGAGTGTCAAATTTTCGAGATCAAGTTCCTTCAAAATTCGTCTATTCTCTTTTGAATGAAATCACTGAAATAGCTAAAACAGCAAAATTCATCTTAATGTTATAAAAACGAGACACTTGAGAAAGCCGCAAGTGCGCAAAAAAATGATAAACACTGGGAAAAAAAAACACATTGTATCTAGAGTCCAGATTTTTAAAAATATCGACAAGAAAAAGTACTTAAGATTCAATTAGAATCTAGCTTAAATGAAGAACCAAGCCTCTTCATTTAAGCGGATTTCAAGCATTTGATTCAAGCAAAAATCCAATTGAATCAAGACTATTTTTTCTTTTCAATGTTTTCAAGAATCTGGACTCTAGATCCAATGTGTTTTTTTTTTTCAGTGTAGTTTCAGGCAAGACAACAGTATGTGACAATATTCTCCAGAGAGCCAACGAAAACAGCGCTTTCAAGTGATGTGCCGCCCTCTTCGGACAGCTTCTATCCTGAAAATGTGTTTGTTGTGTGTCCAAAACGCAACCACAAAAGCATGCAGAGGATAGCAATTACGACTGTCTTGCCTGACAATAAGCTAGCATGAAAATGAAAAATACCCTTCTTGTGTAATTGAAATAAAATCAGTTGTCTTTTATCATTCAAACTACTTATGGGAGTCTTTCGGGCGATTAGTGGCAATTTGACAAAGAACGAAGGCTTCTTTCAATGAAATTTCACGGTCAGAAGCTTCTGAGCCAGTATTTTCTCAAAACTTCATTTTGCACTTACTGCTCTCTATTAAAACACCGCAAAAGAGGTTCGCGGTTTGCAAGTCTTACCGCTGATATTCTACTAGTAAATGAGTCAGTAGACGCGCGTATAGCTTCTCACTGAAATTAAAATTCTCGGCGTTTTTACCAAGGTCCGTTGGTACCTTTACCATCTCACTTTTTTTACCAATTATTGGTAATTTTACCGAGACAGACTGGTAAACTTACCTAAAAACCGGTATTTTTACTGTTTTTTCGGGTAAGAATACCACTATTATTGGTAATCAATTACCGGTAACTTTGCCATTTTATCTCGGTAATTCTACCACAGTCGATAAAAAATATTGGCGTTTTTACCAAGGTCCAGTAAAATTACCGAGAAAGTTCAATAATTTTACCGAGATTTCTCGGTAAAATTAACAATTCCATAAATGATAATTTTACCAAGAAAAAACCGGGATGAAATAGAACCCTGAATTCTTGGTAATTTTACCCTTTTCTTGGTAAATACACCGAGATTTTTTTTCAGTACTTGCTTAAAAACTAGTTCGATTGGTACCATCAGTCACCCTTCGAAGAAAAAAAAAAGAAAACGAAAGCGAAAAAGAAATCTACTCGTCAGGTCTCGAACCTTCAACCCGTTGAAAATTGACCGGCGCTCGTGTCCGCTAACAAAGCCACAATGAACAGTGATTATTCTGTGCGAATGCGACCCCGAAACTCATTTATTAGTTTGCATCGAGAGCGAAACAAGTTGCCCGAAACTTCACCGGGACTCTAGAGGGGAACTTACGAGTGCCTCGCCCGAAACTTCGCTTAATTCCTGATTTTCCAAGGGGCCAACTTGTCGCTAACTTCGGGACTTTTGACGGTGAATAGATAGTTCATCAATTCATTAATTCCTTCGACTCGGACGACTGAGACGATCTCTTTCGCTGGAACCGAGTCGGGGCACTTAATTGAAAGGATTGGAGGACAAGACGCGTAAGTGCAGTTTGTGCTATTTCGAGACATACGTGTTTGAAGTTTCGAAATTACATGGATCCTTACGGCGGATAGAAAGTTCAAATTGAATTTTTGATGCTTAAAAAATGGAATTAGGGAGCGAATTTTTCAGAGAATATGCATTAAAACTAGTTTTACTTGAAATCATTAATATCTCATTATTTTCAAAAGTTGCATTTATGCGCCTTGTCCTCCAAGCCCCTTAATTGATGTATCTGAACACTTTTAACCCTACTTTATGTAACAGGGATCAAACTGATCTGGCGCTTGATAAAAATATTATTTTTATAGCCCAAGACACCTAAGCTTTGGCAAGTGAACTATAAAATAACCTCCTTTACTGCAAAACTATTACATTTTTTGCATTTAACAAAAAATAAAAAAATCGCTGTCTTGGGAGAATTTTTAGTTATACCCGTTGATAAGTACTTTAATCTGCCTGGCTACCTGGTGAGATTTCAATTGATTTTGAAGAAATAATCCCGCAAGGAAAGCCCTAACATTTCAACACATTTCAATACAGATCAAATCAATCTTTTGATTCAACTCAAATTATCTGTTAAGTTGAATAGGATATTTTCTTCAATCAATTCATCATCAGATATTTTGATCCCCTCATTAAAAGATTTGAGAGCTTAAAAACCTTACCTGAAAACTGTTCAGAGACCAAAAATGTGAACGTACCTGTAAAAATAAAAATGCACAAATTACAATTTGAGCATTATCATAAAATGTTATGCAATCATTAAACAGACTTATCAGAATAAAGTCTGCATCAAGAAAGAACCCAGTAGGAAAAGTGTCAAACCACGTTAAAATAGAACCGAAAAAAGAGATTTGCATAGTTTTATTTCTTCATAAGACTCAAAGTTAGAGATAAAGCTTAATGCCTATTTTAACAATCTTCTTACTCTTCGACTTTGAATTATTTTTGATAGAAAAAAATTTTCCAGTTGAGCTGAAACAGTATTTTTACTCATTTTTTTATTTAATGGGCTACGTTTTGCGACACAAACCTCTGTTTCCGGTTTCTTTCAGAAGAACATTATGTGCAAATAGTTCCTCTGTCGACAACTGCAGCAACCATAATAACAAGCGAGGCTTTTTTATCACTGTTCACTGTTCACGGAAAATAAGAGGTGGGGGTTGTTGAATGATATGGGCTTTTCCAAATAATGGAATCAGTGAGAACGTAAACACACCAACTCGATAACTCGAAAATGCTCAATTTTCATTAAAGACAGTCAATTTTAATAAAGGTCATTGAAGTTAGGGCATCTTTTCAAACTCGGACTTGTAAAGTGTCCTTAAGTACTTGTCTTCCGACACCATGAATGTTTTTTTTAGACTAACTTCTACACTTACTGTGCGGTTTTGTGTGGGTTTTGATTATTTTAATTTTTCGAGTTGGTGTATTTTCGTTCTCACTGATTCAATTATGGTCGTACCCCAATTAATTAGGTAACTAACCCAAGTCTTGCGGTACTGCCACGCAATTAATTGGACGTATTTCTGTCAAAAGGAATTATGTGCATTAAGACATGATCCCTAAGACCCATAAGAATATGTGCATAACAGGGCTTACGTCATAATGCAAATTGTTCCTTTTGGTAGAAATACATCCAATTGAAATAGTGGTTTTCCATCGCTTAGAGTCCAAATGTAACTTGGCATAACCCTCCGTTTGATTCAGTTCCAAGTGGACTACATTTTGCGATAAGAAACTACCACTTCGGCTCATTCAAAAATGGACTTAACTGCACGGAGAATCTAACGGCACACGTGTTATCTCTCAAATTCGCTAGAAATCGTGGTTTCTCATTGCAAAACACGGTCCAATTGTGTTTTCATTCCTAACACGCAGACACACAACCCCACGCCGTATTTTTCAGCGTATCAAAATTCAAGCGCGCAATCCTCTCTCACCCCATCAGTATTTTAAACCGACCCAAGGGAGTCCCATTTCCACGAAAAACGAAACTTAGCCGAGACTCCGTCGTCGGCCGCGTTGCCAATTCGTCGCGAAAAATTTCATTTTTTACAGGGAAACCATCGCGTTTCCCGACAAATTCGGCAGTCTTTTTCGTTGATGGTCGGACACTCGGCTCCAAATGAGGAAAAAATCGAGGCTTCGCGTGCGCTGGTACCATTACGCGGGGCATCTGGAGACAACCCGATCTAGATTGAGGAGCGCCCAAAACTCCTCCGTGAATTTCCACGGAAAGGGACGCTAGGGGCGTCTTTGCGAAGGAGGGACCATCGTCCCTCGTGACGGGAGGGGATGGTCACGTCATCCCTCTCATTGCCGCCACCGAGGTTTCTGCCCTGGTACTATTCTGCGGTTAAGAACACCGTAAGAGTGTTCAGCTGTTGCCAAATTTCTTTTGATATAACACATATTTTCAGGGAAACTTGTGAGGGTTTTTTTTTCACAAATTTTCACAGAATTTAATTCGCAATTTGGCTTCGCGATGTTAAAATTTCAAGGAAAGATGACCGTGAATTTTCTATAAAATAAATTTTTTTTCGAAGGAATTTAGGCAAGTTTCGAATATTCGAACGGCGTTCTTCATCAGTATATCACCATTGTTGGAAGTTGTATACCTCTACCACCGGTTAGAGCAAGGCAGAAGGAACGGCTGAATGTCTTCAAATGCCGGGCGTTTGAAGATAGAGGTGATATTTTTTCTTCGAAAATGGGTTTTTGCACGGAAATCACCGGCGACGTTGTTCAACTGAAAATTTAGAGGAACCAAAATTGACACGAAGGGCACCATAGAGGTTACGCACTTCGCAATTTTGTTTTCTCTACAGCTTCTTCTCCTTCTTCTTCTCCTTCCCTTGTGTTTCTTCTTCTTCTCTTCTTAGATTTCTTCTTCTCTTCCTAAGTTTCTTCTCCTCCTCTGGTGTTTCTGTTTTTTTTTTCTTGTACTTCATCATCTTCATTTTCTTCTTTTTCTTCTTCTCCTTCTTCTTCTTCTTCTTCTTCTTCCTCTTCTTCTTCTATTTCGACCTTTTGACTAAGGACAGAGTCTTGCTTGTCTAGCCTCAACCTCGATTTAAAAGATGTCAGTGATCTTCTGGGGACAAAATGCTGGATTCGTCCGTCTCTGAGACGGTCTTCCAGGTTAAGGGTAGTTTCTTTCAACCAAACTTTAGTGTATTTTTGTAGAGCGGCAAATTCAAAATCGGAACCCAAATACCGATTGTGCGGATCTATTCGCAGACTTGTTTTTTTAACTGTTTATGTATACGCCTTTTTCCGTTCCGGAACGGTTTAAAATAACCAAAGGTCATTGCTACCCCTGCGGTTTCACCGGAGATTGCCAAACGCAGAATTATCTTATTAAACTTCGCGAGGGATAATTCGTCGCTTGGCTCACACGAGGGCGTAACTACGCATTGAGATGAGCTCGGAAAAGCATCGAGTTGTATGGACGACATGGTTCATTGCATGGTGTACATACGCCCTTCTGTCAGGAGGACGACGAATTTTATTTTCCTGTTCGGCTGGCCGACAGTGTCGTCTAAGCGTGCGAGGGCGCTTGTTTACAGCGGAGGAGATTTCTGTTTGTCGAGTGTCGGGATCCTTTTTTTATCATTCCAATTAAAAAGTATCGCCAAGGAGATTACCCGCCTTTAATTCGAACTTCGTCGAAGGGTGAAAACCGATACCACTTTCACCCCGTCCAACCGATGACCACCGCTTTTTGCCGTGCTATGGAAAAACGCCGTACACTGGAAAAAAAAGTCGCTCGGATCTAGAGTCCAGACTCTTGACAACATTGACAAGAAAAATACTCTTGATCCAACCCGATTTTTCCTTGAATCGAAGAGCCGAGCCTCTTGATTGCCTTATTAGAATACCTTATTAAGTGAATATTTGGTTTTCTTTCCGCCTTTAAAATTTTTAATGTGAAATATACCTTATGTATACATACTTTGTCTTTTTTAATGATAATATTACTTCATTTTAAAAACATTTACATTTCTAAAACGTGGAAACCCCTTTCCAAGTAATGAAATCGATATCAATATTAATGAGCCGTAGTGAAGTAGAAGGAAACCACAAAATAATGAATCAAAAAGGGAAAAAACCAAGAAGGAAGCAATCTTTGGTTTCAACCCATTTTTACATCGATTTCTTAGAGAAAAACTCGTCCAATTTTGAGCGCACACCACGTTGCAGCACAGTAAAAGTACAAAATATAAAATAAAAACTTAAACTGCTTCAGAAATCATTCACGAAACCACTTTAATATTTACAGAACACACATTATATTATGTTCCTCTAATTCATATTTTTTTTATCAATTTAGATGAGAGTAATCCATGCAGAGTGTGCAAACATTTCAAAATCATGAGTTGAAAAACGCTGGCTCCGCGAATTTAAATCTTGCCTGAGCCAAACTCAGAGCGGAGCGGCACGCGGCATGCTGCCAGCGCGACACGCGCACTGGCGCCTACAAACCTAACTGGGCGTGAAGTATCCCTGTTAGGTTTGTAGGCGCCAATACGCGTGTCGGGCTTGGTTGTCCTTCTCCGCTACACCGCTGCGTGCCACGGCGCAAGCAACTATTTCGCAACAGAGGTGTTGCACAGTATCATACGAAATTAAAGGCGCTCCAACATACTAAGGATGCTAGGCATCCTTTAAGAGCACAGAGCTTCCCTCGCAAAATAAATCAAGATACTACGGATGAAAAGAGAGCGGTAGTACAAAAACTCAGCAAGTCCTAGCATTAGTATTTAATGACTTTTAGCAAACATTTTGAATTTCATTACAGAAAAAAGTGATTCGGTTCAGGCAGAAATATTCTTGAGTATGCCGTCGAGAAGATATTATTTTGAATCGAGAGTAAAATAGTTGAATAAAAGCGGTTTCTGCTTGATGTAAGTGACTTTGCTTTTATCCAAGCATTCTTTCCTCTTTAATTAAATATTATTTTCTTTATTGATTCATACGAAACGTCAAACCTATTCTAGAAAGCAAATAATGGTACATTATACAGCCATTTTATTTGCGTTTACAAATTTTTCCTAATGCCAAAAGAGTTCTTAGATAAACCTCAGTTTCCTAGGTTCCTAAAAACTCTGCTCTCGCAGTAAGTAGAGGTTTTATTGGGTTCCTCGTAAAATTTTCAAGTAGGCGCAGTCATTAAATTTAAAATATGATGAAATTAACATCAAAATTTCCAGTTTATCATTTTATGTCCGACCTCTCTGATCGACCCGATCCACTCTGTGACGTCGCAAATCAAGATGCATAGTTTGGTAGTTTCACCGTCGATTTTAATTTAGCTTCTGAGGCGCAATAAGGCAGTTGCATCGGTCACAAAATCGTATTTTGACAGTTACAGCTTTTTAATTAGCAAAATACGATGAGATCCGCCCAAGCGCTCAGTTTCTGCGCCTAATAATTCCTGAGATATCGGCTGCACTCAAAAAAGCTCCGGCCGTGGAGGCCAGAAGCAGCGGACCTGGAGCACGGACTGGATGTGCTATATGGCACTACCGTTCGCTTACGCGCTTGACGGGCGGGGTGCTACGGCTGGGGACGACGCGGAGCGCTACGGACATGAAAACCGTAAGTCGCGGCCTCGAGCGGCATAGGCAGCTTGCGCTCTCCGCGCTACTTACGGGCTGGACGGCCGGAGCTCTGCGCGCCGACGCTGTCCGCGACGTGGTGGATTTTTTCGGAACTACAGCTGAAAATTCACCATTAAAGTACATAGAAAAGAAAAACTTTCCAGCAAAGTTTTAAACATTGAGTGAATTATCTTGTGTCAATTTCTGAACAATATTTTTTTTCTTTCCTTCTTTTTAAAATAGGTATATATTTCTTTGTTGATAGTTCATAACAATTTAGTTTCAGGAAAGTGATGGATAATTCACTGTCTAAGAAAGAAAAAGAGCATATGAACGTTAGCTTGTTGATCATGTTTCAGATATCAAGAGAGATTTGAACTCCTTGGCTGATAGTTCAGCAAGTCAATTTGAGAAAAGAGATAAATCTTGGAGAAGAGATGATGTTAATTGAGAAAGAAAATCAGCATATGAATGTTAGCTTATTCATCGTGTAGAGATATCAAGAGAAATTTTCAAAAACCTAACTTTAATGTTGCAAGCCTTCATAGAAATAAATAAAGCACTGGGGAAGCACTGGAAGGAACAAATGTAGATAGATCAAAAATTCTTGCTACCTATTTTAAATGTAGAACAGACTGCCCAAGGTATGATAAATTGCTAAAACTCATTGCAGCGAAAAATGTAAATTGAAAAATCATTTTTATCACTTGGCAGCCCGTTCTCAATAAATGTAATTACTTTCACTCAATGAGAATTCAGCATTTGTCAAAAACAAAACCTGGTTCATCCCTCAATAAAAAATACGAATGCAAAGTAGGAAATCACCTAAATGATTAACAAAGGAAAACCACAGGCGTAGGTCTGGGTACTTACAGATTTTTACTCCTTACGACTAGAAGAGCTTTAGAATCTTGAAAATGAGGTTGAGAATATTTCAAAGTGTAAATTCAGTAGTAAAAGTTGACAAAACTTCAAGATATAACTCTCCGCAATAACTACCGGATACAATTTCCACAAAATATTAGCGAAGAAATATACCACCGAAAATTGTCACACTTGTTAAAATTGTAGATCTTCCCATCAGCAAACTGAAGCGCGATTCACACAAAATTTTACCACTATTACAGTACACTGAGCTCCCTAGAATTGGGATATGGAATCAGAGAGATATTCACAGCAACAATGTTTGCACTGGCTCTTATCGGATAATCAACGCAGGCAAGATTGGCTTACCTATAGCTTCCGCTGGCGGACAGCTATTTTGGCAACAGAGAAGGGAGGTGTTGGATGTCGGAGAGTGAAATACTACCTACTCTCAATTGAAAACATTTAAGTATAAGCCAGAGATTAGATTGAAATGGAATAAAAAATCAATCTAATCTTATGAGCAAGCAAAGGTGGCACAATGAAGTTGCAATCGGTAAATAGACATTCTCGTGTCTACATTATCAGTATTTTAGTGTGGCGGTAATTTACTCTGTGGGAAGATGCGTGGCAGGTAATTGATTGCTTTTCTTTGATTTAAGTTCTTTCCCTTAGTAGGGGGAAAATAAGTGAATTGCAAACGAACTTACAGGAGGAGAGGATATGAGCTCAGTGCGTAGGTAAAACTGACAATTTTCATTTAACTCTCGTCGCATTTCCGAAATTATTTGACAAGCGTTATCACACAGAACTTTAGAATCAATCGTGCACCGCACAGAATCAAGAAAATATATGGAAAACCTCCAAAATTAAACGAAAAACGAACACACGTAATGAGCAATGACCAACAATGACAAGCAATTTACTAGATTCTAACCTCAATAAACAACGCTGAGTGGTGGCTGCGATCGCTCCCGAAAATGTTCAAGGCTGGCGGCAACTTTAAATTCACGCACTGAATAACATTAACGTAAAATATTATAATTTTCTGCGAATACACACGTAGCCGTCTCAATTTTAATCTGATGGTGACGCCATTTTCCGAAAACTGAATCTCACCTCACTGCCAACGGCCGTGGAAGCGGTTGGTTCCGATCCTGAAACCAGTAACTTACGCTCGGCTCCTAACCGGTCTTACGGCCACGAAGGCCGCGCGGGCTCCACGGGACATCGGCCGCTGGGTCCAGTACTAGCTGGCGCACAGCGCGTTAACGCCGGGATCACCAGTGTCCAGAGCAACCGGGTCACAGGGCCGTAGTTTTTTTTTTGAGTGTGGGAGGCCTTCGTGGGCACGGCTTTGTGGCTTTTCAAAAAAGAGAGACTTTAAGTTCAGACGTTAAGAAAGTTTTGAGCCGTTGAAAAGGTGGAAACCGTTTGGTGGTTAATTACGGCACCGCTATGTCTAACTTAATTAGCTAATGAGCTCTGTTTCTACCATAAAAAAGAAAGAAAAAAAGAAGAAGAAAAAATCGTTTTTGAATACAATTTTACGTCATATTAAACACAGTAACACAGCACACGCCTGCAGATTAGTCCATACTGAAGTCCACTGAAGTCCACTGAAGAGAATTGAATTGTCTATAATTGAAAAATAAGTCCAATAGCTTAAATTTAGGTTAAATATTTTAGAAGTTATATTTAAGCTACATAAATTATTATATCATAATAACACAACCCTTTTATCAGGCATTCTAAAATACATGTTTCTATCGGTCAAAACGTATTTTTTGTCAATGAGGCTTTTTTTTCAAAAAGTTCCCCGAGTCGGAGCACCTCCTTCCAAATTTTCGGGAATATCATTTTTGTCTCACGCATACTTTAAAGGGGTCAAACGAAATTTCAAGTCGAATGGGATTTCAGGGGGTCTCAGAGGACGAAAACTAATTTTTCTGACAAATTTGGGGTCATAAATCTGACTGAAAGTACTCCCGGAGGAAGCATAGTGAAGGAAGAGCGTCTTGTCGTGTGGGAAAAATTGAAGGCGCGCGGGATACAACTATTCGTGTTCGGGGGATGCCCGTGTTGCCTGCACTCAGGATTGAAGGCGTTTTGGTTTTCATCATACATTTCTTTCCTCTATCGTTAAGGAGCCTGTAAAATAGGGCCTTTGTGTCCTTTTTTGGGGGGAACTCAAAGTTTTTCTTCAAATATGGCCTAAACAAATTCTTATGATATGACGATCCTCCAGTTAAAGCTGTTTGCTTGAGTTTAAAATTGTAGAACACCTTTTGGCGGTACATCATTACAAAATTCATTTTTTTAGCTATGTATTTATGCTAAAAGGAACTATGTGCATAGGGATTGCGTGTGTTATAGTTCCTTTTAGCATAAATACGTCTATATGTGCTCTACTTCGGACCTTGTCGAGTGATTCATGTAGGAAAAATAGATAAATTTGTCAACATCCGGCCAAAGTATTACAAACGTCATGTGACGTTTCAGTATTTCCGCCGCCGTTTTATTTTTTTACGGAGATAATGTTGGTTGAATTTGTTTGAAAATTTCATTGAATTTTATCGGCAGCACAAAAAAATTTCAGTGACATTTTCGGCGAGCTCCGTGAAGAAATCTCTTTGTAAAAAAATGCAATGGTGGTGGTAATTTTGAAACGTCGCATGGCGTTTGTGATACTTCGGACGGAAGGTGACGAATTTGTGGAAAGGAATTTTCCCAATACTGAAATTGTGTTACGTTCTTCCTTTTGAGGAAAGACTATTCAACACTGGAAAAAAACACATTGGATCTAGAGTCCAGACTCTTGGAAACAACGAGGAGAATACTCTTGATTCAATCAGATTTAAGCTTAAATCAAGAACCAAGCCTCTCAATTTGAGCGGATTTCCTTTTGATTTAAGCTTAAATCTAATTGAATCAAGAGTACTTTTTCTTTTCAATGTTTTCAAGAGTCTGGACTCAAGATCCAATGTGTTTTTTTTTCCAGTGTACTTTGGACGGAAGGTGACGAATTTGCGAAAAGGAATTTTCCCAATGCTGAAATTGTATTACGTTCTTCCTTCTGAGAAAAGACTAATTCAAGTATCAAAAATTTGACAACACCGCGGTGATCGCAGCGGACGGCGAGCAAAGACGGGCTACCTTTTAAGCACAAGCTACGCCATGCACCAGGGGCACTTCGCTAGCAATGTTTTCCCGACCGAATCCTTCGATCTCCCATTCAAATATTGGAATTAAATATTATAGCTACCTTATTTTCAAAGGAGAGATACATGTTTTTACATCCCCCGCCGCGCCATCCCGAGGCGCCGAGAGGAACCTCATGCAAATGGAGCGACGATTCGCCGCTCACTCGCTGTTCCCATTCGTAAGGTAATGCCATGTGAAAGCAGCCGGGATGTCGAAAGGGTTAGTTTCCCGATAAATATTCCTCTTTCGGGACCGACTACGACTTGCAGAAAACATTGAAGTGGCCCCTTTTCGCGGAAAGGTCTCTTCCGAACGGGAATATGATAAACTCGCCGAGGCAGACTGACTCTGCTTCTGAGCCACAGCGCACAATGGAGCAAGCCATCAGAAGAGGTCGGACATAAAATTTGTGAATAAATTGCAAATTTTGATGTTTATTTCGTCAAAATTCCAATAATCAGGGAGGCTCCTGAAGGAAAATTTCATAACAAAAACAAATGAAACCTCTTTTGAGCTTGTTTGGTTCATATTTCCGCAAACATAAGCTTTCAAAATTTTCAAATTTTGTCCGACTCTCCGTATTGACTCGATCCACTGTGCGGTGCACAATGAGGCGACTATTTCGTACAATCTCGTGCCGAGAGAAAACGCGGTATGAGCCTTCAGACGTTGCCAAATCTCCTTCGATTGAAATATTTATTTTTAACGAAAGTTATGCGCATTTTTCCTTGAAATTTTCAGATATTTTAGATCGAACTATAAAAAAAATTCTCTGAAAATTTGAAGGAAATATACCAGAAAATGTTCCCGAAAATTTATGTTGAAGGGCGGCAGTTCTGTTATATGTCTATCATTATTTTTCCCGCCCAATTCAAGCATGTTCGTGAGGTTTCGGGAGGTTTCCGCTATCACTGGCGCTGGTGCGAGGGAGATGACAAACAGGCGGCGTAATTATACGCATAGGATGTGGATATGACCGCGGACAAAGGCACTTGACGGACGCAGAGAGCCGTGTATTGTGTTGAAGAAGTAGGCGCCAACAGTGGTTAAAGTCTCATAAAACAGGAGATAAATTAGTTTAGGGTCCCGTTGATGATGCTCCTGCGATTAAAACTGTCCTCCGCATAACGCCAGGCTACGCTGTCGCACCCGCGAAACAAAATCCCGAATGCTTCTGGGAACTGTGGGGTCCTTCGTGAAAAACATAGTGCTGAAAAAACACTAATTATATGTTATTTGTCATATTTATTTTTAATTATTTATATTTATTTATCTATTTATTATCATATTTGTCATATTTATTCATTAATTTAGAGGCTAGACAAACAGGGTCACGGCCCTAGTTAAGAGGTAGAAGAAGAAGAAGAAAAAAAAACAGATTTTCAACCCCCCCCCCCCCCTCATTCCTCTGACCTTTGTATGAGACACTTAGCACAGATCTGCAACCCCTTTAAGAAATTACGTTATACTCAGTTCAATCCCTACCCTCAAATTAGCGTATTGTAATGGATTTTGTATGCTAAGTTTCCTCCTCGCGTTGATTTTCCATCTTAGATTTACACAAAATTAGCGCCTCGCCCTCATTTTAGCGTAAGGTAGCGCAGACCCCCCCCCCCCCCTCCCGGTCTTCTGCAACGCACCCGATACGGTTTCAAGAAATTCCGTCAACGACTTTTTACTATGTTCTTGCATATTACACATTTTTTTAAAATTTTATCGGCACTACACAAATTATTTGATTAACTTAAAACTTTTTTTAAAAACCGATTATATAGCACTTACTTTCTTATTGGTCTCTACGCACTAGAAAACGCACGTTCTTTGTTCTTCTTGTTCTAGTGCGTAGAGAACAATAAGAAAGTAAGTGCTATGTGATCGGTTTTCAAAAAAAGTTTTAAGTTAATCAAATTACGATTTTTTATCCGCACTTACGTCCACGAGTAAAGTAAGCACTGACTTGGTCCAAGCGTTTTAGTCCGTATGTAAAATTTTATTGACGATATCGAAATTAGAAAATTGACAGGGAAGGGGAGGTGTTGTTATTGTAACTCATTTTTCCAATGAAATGTTAGTATCTTCTATTGAATCGTCTTTTCAAACTGTCATTGGTGAATATTTGGTTTTATTCCCGCCTTTAAAATTTTCGATATGAAATATACCTTATGTACACTTTGTCTTTTTCAATGATAATATTACTTCATTTTAAAGACATTTATAATTCTAAAACGTGGAAAACCCTTTCCAAATAATGACATCGATATCAATATTAATGAGCCGTAGTGAAGTAGAAAGAAACCACGTAATAATGAATCAAAGAGGGGAAAAAACCAAGAAGCAAGCAATCTTTGGTTGTAACCCATTTTAACTTTGATTTCTTAGAGAAAAATTCGTCCAATTTTGAGCATCTGGCTCCGCGTACACCACGTTGCAGCACAGTAACAGCACAAAATATAAAGTAAAAACTTAAACTGCTTCAGAAATCTTTCACGAAACCACTTTAATATTTACAGAACACACATTATATGTTCCTCTAATTCGTATTTTTTTAACAGTTTAAATGAGAATAATCCATGCAGAGTGTGCAAACATTTCAAAATCATGAGTTGAAAAACGCTGGCTGCGCGACTTTAAATATTGCCTGAGCCAAACTCAGAGGCACGCGGCATGCTGCCAGCGCTACACGCGCAATAGCGCCTACAAACCTAACTGGGATACTTCACGCATTGCGCAATGCGTGAAGTATCCCAGTTAGGTTTGTAGGCGCCAATGCGCGTGTCGCGTTTGGTCGCCCTCTTCCGCCGCGACGCGGCGTGCCACGGCGCTTCAAGTAACTATTACGCAACAGAGGTGTTGCACAGTATCATACGAAATTGAAGGCGCTCCAACATATTAAGGCTGATAGGCATCCTTTAAGAGCACAGAGCTTCCCTCGCAAAATAAATCAAGATACTTCGGATAAAAAGAGAGCGGTAGTACAAAAACTCAGTAAGTCCTAGCATTCGTATTTAATGACTTTCAGCATAAATTTTGAATTTCATTACAGAAAAAAGTGATTCGGTTCAGGCAGAAACATTCTTGAGTATGCCGTCAAGAGGATTTTATTTTGAATCAAGAATAAAATAGCTGAATAAAAGCGGGTTTCTGCTTGATGTAAGTGACTTTTCTTCTATACAAGCATTTTTTCTGCTTTACTAAAAGATTATTTTCTTTATTGAGTCATACGAAACGTCACACCTATTCTAGAAAGCAAATAATGGTAACTTAAAGAAATTACTCAGACACTTGCGTTATTTCCGATGTTATTTCCCTGGGTTTTCCGGCATTTGACAGACTGTGACGATCATGGTTATCATTATACAGCCATTTTATTTGCTTTTCCAGATTTTTCCTAATGCCAAAATTTTTTTTAGATAAATCTCAGTTCCCTAGGATCCTAAAAACTCTGCTCTCGCGGTAAGTAGACATTGTTTGGCGGGCGCTGAAACACCGTCTCCTTTGCACATGAATCATTTCATTTATTCATTCCGTGAGTTTTATTTGCAACCACTAATAACGCGTAGTGTCGAGTTAGTTCCCTGGTTCCACCTCGGGCGCAGCTCCTTTGACTGGCAACTTCGTAGCACCGTCTCGTCCACTGCCGTACTATAGGAAAAAACGTCATATGAACATTCGAATGTTGCCAAATTTCCGCTCGGAATATATTTATTTTCGAAGAACATTACGAATATTTTTCATTGAAATTTTTAGACACTTCAGATCGAAATACGAAAAAAAATCTCTGAAAAATCAGAAGAAAAATACGCACAAATTCTCCCAAATATTCGCGATTGGGAGAGGGAAATTTGGCAACGTCTGAAGGCTCATACGGCGTTTGAATCTCTTCCGCTGTTGAATGCGGTCAGGTCTCGACCGAGCCCGGGTCGTGCGGTGCATTCTAACTTCTATTTCATTAATGGACCCGCCAAGTTTTGTTTTATGCACAAAATACGGCGCGTCCCCCCCCCCCCCCCCGACCGAGCAGATGAAACGCTTTAAAGACTCCGCCCGAACTGACGGTGTCCGTGTCCCTTCGAGGTCTCTAGACCTGTGTCAAGCTAATGCGAATTTTATTTCCGGATTCCGGATTGGTTTGTACACGCCGAACTTTTACCGCCCCATTTTATTCATTTTTAAAGACTCGCACATCCGTTGGGGTCTCTATACTGCCGTGCTCAAAACGCCGTATGAACCTTCAGGCGTTGTCAAATTTCCTTTGATAAAACGCGAATTTCTTTTTAAGTTTGTGAATATTTTCCTCCCAATTTTTCAGATAGGTTGGTTTGCAATTCCACCTAGAGATTCTGAAAATTTCAAGGAAAAATATTCATACAACTTCTCAGAAATGAACATTTTACCTAAATAGATTTGGCAACTCTCGAATGTTCATACGGCGTTTTTCCTTAGCACGACAGCACACTTGTATCAATTAAAAGAGAATTTTGTTTCGAAGTTCAAATTTGGTTTTTACACGCAAAACCTCTTGATTAGGCTACATTTTGTGATTGGGGGCTACGATTTATGACACATCTGTAAAAACACTCATGTGCGCCCTATGCACTGCCCCTACATGCATGGTACATACGCCGCTTCTAAACTAAGCCAGATTATGTAGTTTCCAAAACGCAAATTTAACTACACATTTCGTCGTTTCCTGGACGAAGAAACGTAACTTCATTCCAAGGTTGCAAAATCGACTCAAAGGATTTAATATTTTACGAGAATATACCCGTGCAATTTTTGTTCAAAATCTTTATGATTTTTGAATGAAGTCAAAAGAAATTTTAGTTAAATTTTCAGTGAGAGATGCCCAAGAGGTTAAAATGCAATTTGCCTAGGAAAATTTGGCGACTGCTACCTACTTGCCAAACCTCGAATATTGGTCATTCGACTTGCTATTGGGTAAAGGCCGTGTAGTTTGGAGCGCCTTAAGGTTTTTCAACCCTATCTTGTGTCTTAAATAATATATCAAAGGAGGAAGGAGGCAATTTTCTAAAAAGAGTGCAAATTAATTGAAAAAGAATGTTATTCCATTGAAGGATGCTTTGCTGCCAAACTCATACGTACTTCATACACCTCATGTGTCCATCAGATAACCGACTTGTACTTACCCTACGCCACTCGGAATTTATATAGTAACTGCTGTGTGTACAATTTAAATAAAAAAAAAAAAAACTTTAAATGCTCATTCTACTCACGGGAAAAATAGATTGCTGATTTAAAAATTAAATTGTTAAAAAATAAATGTACATTTTACAATAAAGGAAAGCTAATTTAACCACGTAGGTGTTTAAATTAGCATGTTTTTAATTTTAAAATCTTCATTGAAACATGTCGGACACTTTTTTCAACTGCAAAAACGCTAAATCAGCAATTTCACTTTTCTTCCGTGCTTGCAGGTCGTATGATTTATCACCTTAGATTTAAGGCTTACTTCTTCGAAAGTTCAAAAAAAAAAATTTCAACTCAACTTGACAAGTATCGCTCTCTTGGAAATTTGCCTGGGGCAACTAAGTTACCTTTCAAAGTGGCCGGTCGCATTATAAAGACCTATGAACACACGGTGGCATTAAACACAAAAATTTGAGCGTTTCATCACTTAACTTTCCCTTTCATGCCTCCCCCAATTTCAGTTGAATGCATCAAAGCAACAACAAAATCCGCTCGGTGACCTATTTAACAATAACACTGTGACCTCGCGTCAAAGGACACCGACAGGACGGATAAAAAACACGGGTCCCCACGCCCTTTCGCAAAATCCCCATCATCTGAGTGGAAATTCATAGAGCATCCTGAATCGCCCTCTTCAAAGATTGCATTCCAAAGGGTTCTAATTAAAATTCATAATGGTCTATCATAAAAAAATCTCTCACTGGGTTCCTGAGGGCGGGTTGCATACAAATCGACCCGCTGTCCATGCTGCCATTTTTCTCTGACATCGGTTGCATAATGTTTAATTTATTAGTCCGATTTTAACGAGCGACGCAGCCAGAAACTGAACTGATGAACTGAAACTTCCAACTGAGATATAACTTCGCAGGATGAGGCCACTTATTTTCACAGCTGCACGTCTTCTAACGACTGATTTAATCATGGTAGACTGGGATTTGCGATTTTAAAATCATTTCGGTATTTTGAAAGACTTAAGCGTGTACAGTTGCCGTGAATACAGACACAATACCATACATTTTTAGCACTGTTTCTTAACTAAAGTAATAAAAGAAAAAACCAAGAAGTAGGCAATCTTTGGATTTAACCCATTTTTACATGGATTTTTTAAAGAAAAATTCGTCCAATTTTGAGCATCTGGCTCCGCGTGCACCACGTTGCAGCACAGTAAAAGCACTAACTGTAAAATAAAAACTTAAACAGCTTCAGAAATCATTCACGAAACCACTTTAATATTTACAGAATACACATTATATGTTCCTCTAATTCATATTTTTTCATCAATTTAAATGAGAATAATCCATGCAGGGTGTGCAAACATTTCAAAATCATGAGTTGAAAAACGCTGGCTCCGCGAGTTCAAATATTGCTTGAGCCAAACTCAGAGCGGAGCGGCACGCGGCATGCTGCCAGCGCGACACGCGCACTGGCGCCTACAAACCTAACAGGGATACTTCACGCATCGCGCAATGCGTGTAGTATCCCTGTTAGGTTTGTAGGCGCCGATGCGCGCGTGGCAAACTCCATCCAAGCGCTTTGGCTCATCGTTGCATGTTGTTTACACTTTCCGAAACCCAACTTCGGTGAACAAGAAATTCAATTCAAGAACCAACAAATTTTCGTTCAAATAGAATATAATCCTAACTGGCCGAGGTTGTTTGATTCGGTGAGCCGAGAATGCGGTTCGTTGAACTAACTTCTTGGTCCATATGGAACAAAAATTCGGTTCTCTCATCCGAAGAGGTCGGTCTGCACGACCGGAGGTTCAGTCTTCCCTACGGAGAAGCGCCCATCGCACTTATCGATTTGACGCTGAGAGAAAAAGTTCAGTTGCAGGGGCTGAATTTCGGTTCACATGGAACACCAAACGTTTTCGGTTCATATTTAAACATGCTTGGAGAGGCAGCAAGTATAAAAATACAAATAATTAAAAGAAGATTTCTTAAAACCATTAAGTAGCCATATGTTGTAAGGTCTCAGAGTAATGTAAATAAAGCAACAAAAAGAGACAGCGTAATGGTTGTGAGAAATCTTATTTTTATTATTTTTAATTATTTTTTTTATTTTTATTCTTTGGTTCAGGTAACCGAAGTTTTCAGTCATATGAACCAAATTTGAGTAAGCTGAGACAACATTCGGTTTTGTGTGACCGAGAACTTTGGATACCTCCGCCGAAAGAGTTCAGTGTTTAATATGTATAGAACTTGTTTTCCTCGTGTAAAATCAATTGTGTAGTACGATAGAATCGTTCAATGGCCCTCTCCTAATTATTTATTCCCGTGTAAAAGGCTCATCCCTCCAGATAGTTGCCGCCTAATTCAATCCATCTCATTCCCCACGAAAGGTATATACTGCCGTGCTAAGGAAGAACGCCGTATGAACATTCGAGAGTTGCCAAATTTCCCTTGGTAAAACGTGTATATTTGACGCAATTTAAACATATTTTTCCTTGAAATTTTCAGATATTTTAGATTAAACTGCGCACAAAACTGTCTGAAATTGTTGGAAAATAATATTTACAATTTTCCCAGTAATTTTGGTTTTTATTGGAGGAAATTTGGCGACGGCTGAAGGCTCATACGGCGTTTTTCCTGAGCACGGCAGTATAATACCCCAATCCGTGGTTTATCACCGCAACTCATCCCAACAACTAACAACCCCCGCACGGTTGCCACGCCGCCCGAAAACTCTATGATAAAACGAGCGAATACGCAGGATATTCGCGGAGATATGGCAACGCTTAGCGGGATCCACACACCCGGGTCCATTCTTGGCGGAAATTGCATTAGGAAAGTTGGCCAATTCCGCGGATCAAACAGGATTACGGGGCGCGACTCGCCAAATTGAGCTTTTACCGGATCAGGAAGCGGGCATGATAATTAGACGAAAAGCTCTTCCAATCGAAACGGGCTCCTTTTCAGCGAATCAGACGGGGCTGAAACCCGGGAAAGAAAGCGGTCGTAATGCTGCGCCGCGCGAGTGCAATCCAGTTTTGGTTCGCGGAAGTTATCAAGTCGGCGAAATACACAGTGAGCTAGGCTGCTACAGAAAGCCCTCACTCTAAGATCATGGGTACTGAGGGAACCATTTCAATTCACTTGGAGCGTCGAAAATTTTCGGTTTAGGTAAGCGAGCTTTTCGGGCACGGAAACCAAAATTTTAGTTCAGGGAACCGAAACTCCGTTCCTATGAACGAGATCTTTGGTTACCCGAACCAGAGGACTTTGGCGCTCAATATAAGCCAAGTTTACTTTTCATTGAATAAGGCTCTGAGCGAGGTTAATATATTCTAGAGACCCCATGCGCATCGTTATGGCATCTTAAATTAGATTGCTAAGTTGTGAGTCCCCGAATTGAAAATTCCTTCAATTTGTCATATATGAATCAGTTGTTTTCAAGAGGGAAAGATTCCATTTCTGCCATAATGTTTTCTTGGAAATTACTCCATACAGATCACAGAATACGCATGTGAAATAGGTACTAAAAGAAGCACCAAACGTCATAATATTCCTTAAATTGCGGTCACTTTTCGTTACAGCAGAGATGTTTCAAGTTTTCTCTCCTTCGATATATTTTAGAGCAAATTATGAACTTAGCGTTCATATTTTGGGTCCAACAAATTATTCGTGTGGGCTTTGACTTTTGGTAACGGAAAGTGCTGTTGCACAAGAAGGAGGCCATCAACAATAAAATTGCAATCTATTTGTTCTGAATAAACAAAATTAAAAATCCAGAAGTATATGAGCAAGAAACAAAGTATTGACTTTTATGCTTAAAAACCATGCGGATGTGTTTATCACGGTACCATCTGGCACACGCGCAACTACGCGTAGTGAAGCCCGAGGCCTGTCACTTTCAAACAAGTTAGGTTTGGTTCGGATAGGCAACTAAACTAACTGCCCGGTAAAACTGAGAGTATCACTCGGATTTGAAGGCGCTTCGCTCTCAGATCGTTCTTGGAGGTTCTTTAGCAATGAAACTTTCACTACGTCGATGCAATTTGTTGCAGTTTGGTGAGTTAACACGCTCTTAAGGATGTTAAAATGGATCAAAATTTAGAGGCCATAAACTACACCACATTTCGCAATAAGGATACACTACTTTCTCCTCTTTCTTAAATTCATTTGCCTGCACAGAGATATAATTGATAGAACAATTCAAACGATTGTTGTTACTAAAGTAAGTAAGAAATAGTAATTTGTTATATCCAACCGATCGATGGACGATCAAATCGTTCTCAATAATGCTGAAGATGCTGCTTTACTATGCCAATTCGAGACTTAAGAATAATATATTTGAGTCATTACAGGCGACACGGCAGTACAACCTATCAGGTGAACTATTTATTTTTGAAGACGTCACATGGCACATACTTTAGGACTTAATTCCCCTTGCGTATCACAACGTGTAGTGTTCATGAGTTTTAGCGTTTATGCTCTTTTGAAAATAAAAAGTTTCAATTAAGTAACGTTTCAGTTTACTTTTCTTATCCATTCATCATCTTAAGTGGGTGAAAGAGGCAAGAGTGCTGCAAGAGTTAGTGTTGAATTGGTTCTTGTTGAATAAGGGTCGAGTAAGTGAGGAAACACTTGCGGAAAATACTGATCAAAGATAGAGACTGTTTAGTTTGAACAGGGTGATTGCTGCTGGAGATAAAATACTAGAGGGGGGGGGGGGGGGGTTCTGCTGGAATTCTTTCGTTGCTCTATGCTGATTTTTTTTTTTAAATCTGCCACCATCCTCAATACAGACCAAGATTTTTCAAGATAAAATTGCATAATGCTGACGCATTTAAAAGTTTGTATGAATAGTTCCTACGACTTTCATACAATCTTTTATATTTAACACATAAAACATGTAAAGGGAGCTAAATAACATAAATTCATAAAAATTCAAAGTGTAGGAAGAGTTATACCGATTAATAACCACTGATTAAAGCATCTAAAATAAATATACAACTTGTTTCATTATGATTATAGAAAAAATAGTGAGGTGATTTTTTTTTTTTGTTATCCGTTGGTAATTGTGTATACGGAAAAGTCATGCGGCCAAAATTAGTCTCAATCACTATTACACTCACCAAATAGAATTTGCGCCGTTACGTGCGGCTCAAATAAAATTTTCGCAATGATAACAGCAAACGGGATTGAAAAATATTCTTCTGATTTCTTTTTCTTTTTCCTTTTCCTTTTCTTTTCCTAATTTCTTCTGTAATTTTCTCTTTTATTATTCCTTTTTTCTCTTCTGCTCTCTTTTATTACTTTTTTCTCTTCATTTTTCCTCTCTCTGTCTCCTTTATACTTCTCTTATCTTTTTCACTCTCCTTTTTCCTTCTCTTTTTTCTCTTTTCTCTAGTTTCCCTTTTTTTATCCCAAAATCAGCGAATTACGAATAAAAATCTCTAAAAAAAGTATCGGGATCAAAAATAAACGCCACAAAAATCTCATGCCGCTCACCGCGACGAAACAAAATACGCAGTCTTTCGTTAAAAATTTAAGAACCATGCGGGCGGCGAGAGCCATTCCGAATCGGAGTGTAAAATACCCACAACAAACAACAAAACACCCACCCTCAAAGCTTGGAAAGCCAAATATCCCGGCGCTACGAGGCTCCCGAAGCAGACAACAATTAGGCGCTTGGCTGACATAAGGGCGTAACTACAATTTGAGATGAGCCCTGAAAAGCATTGCGTTATACGGACTACAGGGTTCATCGCGAAGTGTAGTTTCGCCCTTATGTCAGGAGGGCGACGAATTAGGCGCCGCCCCGCGAGTATCGTAACTCAACTTAAAACGCATCCCACGCACCAAGAACGCTTGAAAAAAACGCTTTAAGAGCCTTCGGACGTTGCCAAATTTCCTCCGTAAGACTATGAATTTCCCAGAAAACTCACGAAGATTTTCTTTCGAATTTCGCTTTTAAGATTTTACTCGTAGTTCAATCTGAAGTATGATAGAATTTTGAAGAAAAATATCGGTAACTAGAGTCCCTTTATACTGAGAGTCAAGACAACACTCCCTCATGGAGTCACAAACGGGAATAAAGATTACACAAATTGAACGTTTTTCGTAATCTTTGATCGGCCCATTCTCAAATTCCTTTCTCCGTTCCTTCTCTCATTCCGTTTGTTCCTTGCCGAACCCGTAATTCCCTGGTCCATTCTAGATTATAATCTTTGCAATCGGTGAAAATGTAATCTTTATTTCCGTTTGTGACACTTAGAGTCCCTTTATACTGAGAGTCAAGACAATGTGAATCCATTTCTGATTGGTTCCCGTATTTTAGGCCTTCACTGTGTCACAAACGGGAATAAAGATTACATTTTCACCGATTGCAAAGATTATATTCTGGAATGGACCAGGGAATTGCGGGTTCGGCAAGGAACAAACGGAATGAGAGAAGGAACGGAGAAAGGAGTTCGAGAATGAGCCGATCAAAGATTACGAAAAACGTTCAATTTCTGTAATCTTTATTCCCGTTTGTGACTCCATGAGGGGTGTTGTCTTGACTCTCAGTATAAGGGACTCTAGTGACACTATGAAGGCCTAAAATACGGGAACCAATCAGAATTGGATTCACTTTGTCTTGACTTTCAGTATAAAGGGACTCTATCGGTAACTCTCTTCAAAAATAAACCTTTTATAGATGAAAATTTGACGACGTTGCGATGATCATACGACGTTTTCCCTGAGCGCGGAACCGAACTGCGAAACTTCGAAATCTGTAAAAACGCTCTCGGGTCTGGACCGGCGTCGCGAGCGGTTGATACGCGTTTTAATATTTCGTGAACCATGAATAAATTATCGGTGCCCCCCCCTCCTCGCCCCTCCCGCCGGCGAAGCCGCAACCGCGCCTCGGTCCGCCGCTGGGAAGTTTTCTAATAAACCGCGTTGTTTTACGAGGCTCGCGCGAGGAGGGGGCGGTTTTTCGAAAGATTAACCGCGCCAAAGACGAACGGGAAAACCGCTCCTCTCGACGAATCCCGGGTTGTATCCGCATGATTCTTGGTCGTGCGGTTGGAACGGGATTCCTGGAGTTTCCAATTTAACCGATCGACCCAAATCAGCTTAACCGCATCGTGTCGCATGTTTTCTCTCTCACGTGTGTTGTTTTTTTCTAAAGCAACCTTGACTGGAGTACATACGGAATTAAAAAGGGTTAAGGAGACTTGTAGAATAATTAGGAAAACCCGGTAAAAGTTTCATAGCATTCCATGCATTTGCTTTAATTAAAGGAGATAAAATGGACGTATTTCTATCAAACGGAACTATGTGCATTATGACGTAAGCCCCGTTATGCATATATTCTTATGGGTCTCAGGGCTCATGTCTTAATGCACTTAGTTCCGTTTGGTAGAGATGCGTCCAAATGTTAGAGATCCTGAGACACCGCAACCAAGATTTGCCCTCTCTGCACCTATAGCGCTTCAATCGGATTGCATTTTGTAAAAAGAAATTATGAGCATTCCAATGTTGCTGGGGTTATGTCGCATGTTTCCCCCACGTGTACTGTTTTTTTCTGAAGCAACCTCGACTGGAGCACATACAGAGTTAAAAAGGGTTAAAGAGACTTGTAAAATAATTAGGAAAACCCAGTAAAAGTTTTAAAGAATTCCATGCTTTTGCTTTAATTAAAAGGGATAAAATTTTAACGAAGGTCCTGAGACATGAGACACCGCAACCAAGATTTGCCGTTTCTGCACCCAGCGCTTCAATTGCATTGCATTTTGTAAAAAGAAATTGTGAGCATTCCAATGTTGTTAGGGTTATTTCGCATGTTTTCCCCCACGTGTACTGTTTTTTTCTGAGGCAGCCTCGACTAGAGTACATACAGAGTTAAAAAGGGTTAAAGAGACTTAGAAATAATTAGGAAAACCCAGTAAAAGTTTTAAAGAATTCCATGCTTTTGCTTTAATTAAAAGGGATGACACGTTAACGGAGATCCCGAGACACCACGACCAAGATTTGCCCTTTCTGCACCTAGCGCTTCAATTGGATTGCATTTTGCAAAAGGAATTAAGAGCATTCCAATGTTGCTAGGATTGCGCAACCTACGTTTTTTGCAAAAAAATTACTGAAATCATAAAAAAATTGAATTTATAATGGCAATTTTCTTCTAGAATTTATAGCTTATTGGGAGTGAAGATACAACTTGTGTAGATGATCAGTTTTTAATTGCAAGGTTGAAAAAGTTGCACAATCTTAGCGGCATTGGAATGATTTTGGTTCCCTTTTGCAAAATGCGATTCAATAATTTTCCGTATGTCTTCTTCAACTATCACTTTGTCTATCAATTTCAATAATTTGGTTCTAGATTACAGCTGGTTCTAGGTTGTGTGAACTCTTGAGAACTTCACCAGATCCGTGAACTCTAAGGCCTTTTATAAGTTTTTCAGAAATTATGTCGAGTAAATAAACCGATTGGTGGGATTTTGCTCGAACCAAACTTGACCTGATTAAACTTGATCCTGAGACACCGCAACCAAAAGATACCATTTCTGCAACCAGCGCCTCAATTTTCTCTGTATTTTCTTAGACTATCGCTTTGTCCATCAATTTAAAAAATCTGATTCTAGGTATTATGAACTCTTGAAATCTTCACCGGATGCGAGAAATCAAGGCCCTTCACTGAAAAAAAAAAATCTCGGTGTATTTACTAAGAAAAGGGTAAAATTACCAAGAATTCAGGGTTCTATTTGATCCCAGTTTTTTCTTGGTAAAATTACCATTTATGGAATTGGTAATTTTACCGAGAAATCTCGGTAAAATTATTGAACTTTCTTGGTAATTTTACTGGACCTCGGTAAAAACGCCAATATTTTTTTATCGACTGTGGTAGAATTACCGAGTTAAAATGGCAAAGTTACCGGGAATTGATTACCAATGAAAGTGGTATTCTTACCTGAAAAAAACGGTAAAAATACCGGTTTTTAGGTAAGCTTACCAGTCTGTCTTAGTAAAATTACCAATAATTAGTAAGAAAAGTGAGATGGTAAAGGTATCAACGGACCGTGGTAAAAACGCCGAGAATTTTTTTCGCCGTTTATGTTTTTCAGATGATATAACGAGTAAATGAACCAATCGATGGGAATTTGCACGAAGGCAACTTATTGTATTGATTCATAGAGCGGGCCGCGTGGTGGCTACGACAAATTTCAGGATTGGTATCCCGGGAACGATTAGCCAGAAGCGGGGAGGGATCAAGGACCTGCTCAGGACGCAGGACCCGGGGCACGAGCGATCGTCCTCTACCCTTAGCGGTGGCCCCATCCCTCAACCCTCCCGGCTCTACGTGATCGTCGCCCTTCATCTCGCGTTATCTTCGCCCGACGCAACAGGTTCCCTCTGGCCCGTTGCCAGTAACCACTGAAAATAAAATAATTTTAAACAGTGGTGAAGTGTAAATCATCTGCGATTGGTCCACGTTTAGCAGAAAGGAACCAAGCCACATCAGATATTGCCAAAGTTATCTGAGCAATAGGTCAGCCGCGCTGGTTACAGAATCGTGTTTTGATGAGGCTTGATTCTTTTAGATTAAGGCCTGCATAGACGATCAAATTCCCAACCAATTCCGATCAAAGTAGACATGCTGATGACTGGTGGTCACCATCTACCATCAAATTTTGACGGGCCGCACTTTTTTGTTCAAAGTAAGATCAGAAAGGAGTTCCACCATTCATCATTTCCTGCCACAGGAAAAATTTCTGCCAAGTTTTCATTTTAAAATGAAGCAAATTATTGAGTTTAAGACTGATGACTTCCGACACTTTGATGCTACTTTGATCGGAATTGGTTCGGGAATTTGATCGTCTATGGAAGGCTTTAGCTAAAAACAGTAAGATCCGTCCAAACAGAAACTTTTTACGTTCCGTATTAATCGAGATATCGCCCTTTGAAAAGTCGTGGTTCTCGACGTCATCCACCGCGGGAGTGACACCCTTGGTTTCTTCCGCCTTGAATTCATCCGAGTTTAACGTTGAGTAACCAGAGCAAATGTACGTCACACCGACTGATGAAAGCAAGGTGGAAGAACCAAGGGTGTCACTACCGCGGTGGATGACGTCAAAAACCCAACTTTTCAAAGGGCGATAGCTCGGTTATCATTGAACGTAGAAAGTTCCTGTTCGGACAGATCTTATTATTTTTAGCTAATCTAAAAGAATTAAGCATCAATCACAATTATGTGACGAGCGCACCTGACCCATTTAATTTTTTGAGAGAGAACGTTTGTGCGGATTCTTTTGAATATTTTAAGGAATTTGCTTCGTGCTATGCAGAGATTCCACTGTTTGAACACAAATCCGCACAACCGTTTTCAAGTAAAACATTGAAATTCCTGATCAAATTTGGCAATAGCTGATGTGGCTTGGTTCCTTTTTTTTAACGCGGTCCAATTGATACTTTTCCATTTGATGCTGCGTTGAAGAATCGATTTTCAAAGTTTTCGGTGCGAACACCCTGATAATTGATCCTTTTATGTGGGTTCAAATGGTAGATGAATCTATTTATCGCAAAACACGGCATGCCACTGATTTTAAAGCCAGTTTCGGGGGATAATGTGGACGGATTCAACCGAAATTCTTGCCTGATTTTTAATTATTGTGTTTTAACAGAAAACTACGCAACACTGCATGAAACTGGAAATAGAGCTAGTATATTCTTTATAATCTAGATTATATGTATGCACAAAAATCATTCACGAAACCACTCTAATATTTACAGAACACACATTACATGTTCCTGTAATTCATATTTTTTTTATCAATTTAAATGAGAATAATCCATGCAGAGTGTGCAAACATTTCAAAATCATGAGTTGGAAAACGCTGGCTCCGCGAGTTTAAATATTGCCTGAGCCAAACTCAGAGCAGAGCGGCACGCGGCATGCTGCAAGCGCGACACGCGCACTGGCGCCTACAAACCTAACAGGGATACTTCACGCATTGCGTAATGCGTGAAGTATCCCCTTAGGTTTGTAGGCGCCAATGCGCGTGTCGCGCCTGGTCGCCCTCTTCCGCCGCGGCGCTTCAAGCAACTATTTCGCAACAGAGGTGTTGTGAGGTGAAATAGAGCTAGTATATTTATAATCTAGATTATATTCACAAAAATTTTAAAGGCGTTAAGTGGTTTAGTTCCCTGTTATGGAGAGTAGACAACGCGAATTGCAATTGAGTCGATTCCACTAAGACTCGTTCGTAAGTAATAGAGTAAGGCATAATTGGATTTTAGATGAAAATATGCACAAATCCGCAATGACTGATGCGCAGGTAAGCCTACATAAAGTCCTAAGAACCCCTTAAAAAGTTTTAGTCTATGGTGAGGAAAAAACCTATAGAGAGTGACAAGAACATGGCACTACACTGGAAAAAAAAAAACACATTGGATCTAGAGTCCTAACTCTTAAAAACATCAACATCGAAAAGAAAAAATACTCTTAATTCAATCGGATTCAGGCTTAAATCAAGAACCCAGCCTCTTAATTTGAGCGAATTTCCTTTTGATTTAAGCTTAAATCTGATTGAATCAAGAGTATTTTTTCTTGTCAATGTTTTCAAGAGTCTGGACTCTAGATCCAATATGTTTTTTTTTTTCCAGTTACTCTTTCGACGCGCCATTTTTTCCAAAAAATTCAAAATCTACAGTAGAACTGAAAACGACGAATTAAAGCGCCACCTGACAACGGGATCCCGAACTAAATGAAGTCGAATGTCACTTAAAGGTGTTATTTTAATAAGATCACCGCCGCCGGCCTCCAGCTATCCTTCCCCCGAATTTTGACACGACCCCCTCTGCCCTCTCCCGGCGCTCGCTTTTTCGGCAAACCTCCGAAGTTAATTAAATTGTATCAAGAGCTGGTGGCGGGCTCTAATAAAATTAGTTAGCGTTTGTTGTTGTTCCTCCTTCTCCTCATCATTTGCGTTTTTCTTCGATCCTGGCGAGAGCCGAGAGGGACCACAGGTGCGAAAAGAGGGAGAGCTTGGTCAGGATAAGTTTAATACTCCGGCGTTTCATTAAAGCTCTTTCGCCAGAAAAGCGCCAGAAAAGAAAATCGCAAACAGAGGGAAAAGTTTGAGGAAAAGGTTCGGCCATTTTTTTAATACGTATTAAGATTGGATCATCTTTATTGTATTACATTGTTATTTTGTACAATACCACAATTACAATATTGTACATTATGTCAATGTATATTGTTCCACAATTGTTTCGTTTAACAATCGTTATATTGAACAATACAACAATTTCAATATTGTACAGGCCGAAAAAGAGGTAAAAAAGGTATTTTAAAAGTTTCGGCCATTTTTTTTAATAGGTATTAAGATTAAATCAAGATTAATAACAAAATTGAATCGTGGTAAAGATCTTGGGAAGAGAAATTTTCCCGACGGTTTAAGTGCACCATTCCTGCCCAAAATTCTGCTGATTTTTTCGTGTGATCAGAATTCTTTATCGGTAAAATGTTTTATCAGAAACCCTCAACAGGTTTTCAGAAGAAAATAAAATTTGCAGATGGAAACCTTGCAACTTTTACATGTATTTACGCACTTTCGTCCGAGGCATGACGAATGGACCACTAGACAAGGTACGAATTTCAGCATTCTGATACAGGTTTCTTACCCGAAATCTTACGTAGAACACGATGCGCACAACAAAAATTACCGACATCAACTCCTTACGAGGATATTTAATGATTCTTGATGCGTGAATTCAAACCACCCGCTCATGAAAACTCAATGCTATACGTGATTCACATCGCGCGCTAAACGTTAGCATAACATTCTCTGCGATATAAAAATCTGGCAACCTCAATCTTGACGCTTTGGCTCAGTTATAGCAAATTGCTTTTAGTTTGAACAACACATGGTGGGAAATGAACGTTTGCTCGATTGAGAGGCTTGCTGAAACCGTTGTGGAGCGCGATTTGACTCATGTAGACCTTTGAGTTTCTTGTCATCGGGCCTTCCAAATTCCTCGTAACCAATGTGAAATAAAAACGTTCATATCTTCCTTATTAGTTGATTTCAGTAATTTTCGTTGCGCAAATCGTGTTCCACGTGAAATTCTGGTTAGGAAACATGTATTAGAATGCTTAAATTTGTACCTTGTCTAGTGGTCCATTGTGGGCTTGGTTAAGCAAAACTTATCGTCGCAAAATTTCGAAAAATACGAGAGATATTCACACATTTCACGTCGATTTTCGTAGCACGAGGAAGCGAATGATCTACCCATTTGTTAAGCCGCCCAAATCGTATTTATCATCCCCTGATCCCGGGCGAGTGGGCAGAGATGAGGTCATACTTCACTCTCGGAGAGAATTATTCCGCCGGATATCTTGGGCGAAATTTCTCGGAGAATTCCGCATGCAAGGTTCGCATTTGATGCATTCAAGGGATTCAAGGGCAGGGCCGTTTCTCATGTCACATGAGGGGTGGTCGTGGCGGGGTTTGTTATTCAGCGCACTGAAATGCAGTAAAGGTTAATCTCGATGGGTCGCGCAAGACGCAGGAATCCTTTTTGACAGCGCTGCCCCGGCGCGGCGTTGCCAGTTTCCGATAAAAAGTGATTGAATTAGATTACTAACCCAAATTTTGCGGTACCACTACAATTAATTATTGGGAGTGTCCATATGGATCGCGTTTAATAGAGAGGAACCAAGCCACATTAGCAACTGCCAAATTTAACTGGGCAATGTAATTTTTTACAAGAGAACGTTTATGCGGATTCCTGTAACAATTTTTAGGAGTTTACTTCGCATATGCAGAAAACCACTGTTTGCACGAAAGTCCACACAATCGTCTTCATGTAAAATATTAAATTGCCCGATCAAATTTGGACCAAATTTTGGACCAAATTTCTATGAAATTTTTACTACAGATTTTCTGAATTTTAGATTTAAAATATGGATAAAAACACTCACAAGTTGTTTGCCCTCTCTCAACCGTTATAAGACGCGTGCTTCAAAATCTCCGTGAACCGCTAAACTGATACGCGTTGTAGTCTGTGCTGTTGTCACCGGTTGAAAACGCCTTCAACTTCGTGTGATACATCACCGCACGCATTGGAGTCAATATATTTGTATCAAAAACCATTGTGCATCTGGATACTACCTCGTGGGATTTTGAACTGGTAACCAAGTCACATCAGCCGTACCTAAATTTTATCGGATGTTTTATTTTTTCACGTGGACGTGGATCTGCTGAAAATTTCAGATAATTTTCTTGGTGACGTGTGAAGCAAAATATTTTCAAAATCAAATTAAATCAAAAGGAGATATGTGCTCAATAGATGAGTTGACTTGGCGCCTTTACAGATCCGAATGAAAATTTCGTGAACCGTTTTTGATCTGGCAAAACTATGTGCGGGTCCGCTCGTGAGCACTCCAAAATGAAAAACGCATTCGTGTGAAAAGGACTTCCTTTCTTGAGGAGAATTCGTCTGGTTGCGAAGGAGGGTTGGGCTCCAACAATCCATCAATTCACGCTTTGTGCTACTTTGGTTAAATGAACCAAGCCCCCGGATCTGCCCTTATCTTTTCTCCTCGCGATAATTTCGTGTCATTTTTCAAGGGGGCACCCCGTGCTCTTCGGGCCCCGCGTGAGCGTGTGCATGAGCAAAGGCAGGTTGCCACGTTGCCAAAGTGTACGCACTTGAATTCGTAATAATGGCATTGTTCGATAGAAAAAGGGGTAATGAGGTCGAGGAAACACTGAAAAAAAAATCTCGGTGTATTTACTAAGAAAAGGGTAAAATTACCAAGAATTCAGGGTTCTATTTGATCTCAGTTTTTTCTTGATAAAATTACCATTTATGGAATTGGTAATTTTACCGAGAAATCTCGGTAAAATTATTGAACTTTCTCGGTAATTTTACTGGACCTTGGTGAAAACGCTAATATTTTTTATCGACTGTGGTAGAATTACCGAGATAACATGGCAAAGTTACCGGGAATTGATTACCAATAAAAGTGGTATTCTTACCTGAAAAAAACAGTATAAAAAACCAGTTTTTGGGTAAGCTTATCAGTCTGTCTTGGTAAAATTACCAATAATTAGTAAAAAAGTGAGATGGTAAAGGTACCAACGGATTTTGGTAAAAACGCCGAGAATTTTGTTTCAGTGAAACGAGGACTTGAGGTGACAGCTCGCGATGGGTAACGAGTTGGGATTTAAAATTGAGATTGTATAGGAGAATGTTCCCTTGTTAAAATTTTAGTATAATCCGATGAGTTCATTACAAAAATCCTTTTTCACTCATGTGTGAGATGAGAAACCGCTTTTCGTGTGCGTTAATTCAAAGTTCCAGCTCGCAAGAGAACAAACGTTAACCAGTAGAAAATCGAGCAATTTCAGTATGTTTTACGATGAAAGATTTTTTTCTAATGACTGCACTTTTCTTGACAAGCTCTGAAAATTATATGGAAGGGGCAATTGTATCAAATCAAATAAGAATTATTTGCCGAGCAGGTTAAACAGCTTGAAAGGTCAATCTGACCTCTGCTGATTTTGGTTTTTTCGCGAGGGAGCAGTTGAGATTTACTGATTTTATTATAAATTATGAGCAATAATTTTTCACTTTAGAGTTCAGCACTCTTGAAAATTTAGGATACGTTCAAGCGTTCTGTGTGAAATTGTGTATTGTGTTTGTTCATGTATTGTGAAACTTTAATCTTTACTGAGTCACCTATCTTGTTCATTTTGTAGTTAGTTTGCAGCACAGCAAGAAAACCTGCCGTGCTTCGAAAGTATATATTTTCTGTTTTTGATGCTCACTAACTAATACCTTCAAAACATCAAATTGATTTCGATCCATTCATCACGGATGAAATAAGTCTTAAATAACGACACTGCCGAAGCTGAGAACGGCGCCGGCCCCTTCATGCAATGCAACTGGGCTGCAGTTAAGGAAGTTTTGCGTAATTATCGATTTAATATAGGGAATGTTCCTAGACCGCTGAATTGTCGTCAAATGAGAGAGACAGTCCCTCGATCTTGAAAAAAACATGATGACATTTACCAGGTTTTGAATTTCTCCTCCCCATTCATAGAGAACACGATAGCAGCATTTTTACATACAACTCTTGCTGCACAGAGAATGCATAAGAATATATTCTAGATAGATATATTCAATTTTCAAGGTAGACAAGAGTCTACCTTGAAAATTACTAGACTAGAGTCTACCTTGAATATTAGAGGTAAAATAGGAATAGCGCATTCCACTTTCTCTTCGTGTCTATTTTGTTTCCTCAAAATTGTCTTGTCAGAACGCCTCATCAGGTAAAATTATCGTGATTCCAGCCACTCTCTTCTCCCCGTAGTACGTCTAATCGGCAAACCATTTCGCCGAACGATTCAATCGCGGTTCACGAACTCCAGATCCCCAAGATTGATGTGTGCATTCACCTCCCGCCTAAACACATTCCACGCCGGTGAAAGAAAGAGGAGGGGCACCTCAGCCCCTCCTTTTAACTCCCTAGCTCTAGCTTCCCACCCCTACCCCTCAGCCCTTAGACTCCTGGAGGGAGGGAGTAGCAAAGTCAAAAAGCGATTTATCAATTTCCATAAATCCACGGCGGGAAATCGCGGTCTGATACGAATGCGAACGCGCTTTTTATTCGAACGCATTACGTCGCTCCTCAGACGTATGTCGTAACTACGCTTTGGCATGACCCCTGGCGGCCTTATAACCCCACACTTTTCGGGGCTCACGTCAGGGAAGAGATACGCTCTTCCGTCAGAGGTGCGACGATTATCTCATTCGGCGCCGCGAAAGGCGATTTGTCACGGGCCTAATTTGCCGAGGGAAAAACGAGGCGGGGGAGAGGGGGCCGGCAGTTTGAGGGGGGGTGGGGGGGTGAAAAGGAAACTGATGGTAAGTGAGCCGTCCGACAACCTGGAGAACAAAAGCCGCGGTCCCGCCGAGTTGTTGCCCCCGGAGAATTTTAATTTCTGAGCTGGCGTTTTTTTGCACGTATGTGCGTTTCTCTGAATTTCGCGGTTGCATATGCTCCCATCCCCCCTCTACCGCTCCCCTTTGATTTCCGAGATGAGAGAACGAAGGTTTTAAAATCTCGCCCTATCCTTCCCCCCCCCCCCCAGGCCCCCCTGGCCAGATACTAGGGATGGTTGGATTCGTTCTCTCTGGTGAAGGGGTAGGATGGGGGAGGAGGAGAATATGAGAGAGAGGCGAGGGGGAGAGAGAGGAGGGAAAGTAAAGAGAGAAGTGGATCTTTAAAATAGAGGTGGTACGTGTACAGGGTGGGGCAGTGGTCTATGCTGCCGTGCTAAGGACGAACGCCGTATGAGGCCTCAGACGTTGCCAAATTTCTTTTGATAAAAACCGAATTTACTGAAAAAATTGTGAATATTTTTTTCCGAAATTTTCAGACACTGTTGTACGCGATTTAATCTAAAATATCTGAAAATTTCAAATGAAAATGTGCACGAATGTCGTCAAAAATACATTTTTTATCGGGGGAAATTTGGCAACACTCGAATGTTCATACGACGTTTTTCCATAGCACGGCAGTATGGGCAACTGAACATGTTTTTAACGGGTGCAGCATGGTGATTGAAATTCGGGTAAGTCCATCGTGAGAGAAAACAAAAATAATTTACCAACACACTGAAAGAAAAAAGTTCGATCCAGAACCTAACTTCGGTGTTCCATATCGTTCGGACCGTTTGGTTTTTCTAACTATCCTATTGCTTCGTAAAACCGTAGTTCGATTTATGCAAACGAGCTTTTGGCTGAAATTGACTAAACTGAAAAGAAGGTTGTTGAATGATTGTTGAAAGAACCGAATGGTCAGTTTGACAAACCAAATTGTTTGATTAAGTTGATATGCAATATGAAATTGTTTTTAAGTAATTGAATTTTCTTTCGACACCAGATCGCAATTTTGCTTCCTTTCACAGAAACTGCCAGCTCTCCGAAATTTTAAATTATGAACTGCTCTTGATTTAAAGTGTTTGCATTTACACATTGTCATTCCGAAATGGCGGCCGGTCGAAGTTTTGAAAAGTTTGACTTCTTTAGGCGTCATTTTGAATTCAAGATAGTTACAATCATTCGATTTCAACACAAATGTTCCTTTCTTCTCCCTAGAAATTTCAGTTGGATCATCAGGAATTTCTGGTTCCTTTCATTTCGAGGAGAGGTCCGGTTGATTTAAAGAGATTTCCAGATGATTCAACGGAAGTTTCTGTTGCAGCATATTCGATAGTAACAGTTTCCTAATTGAAAGTGAAGATTCGAAAATCGACTTGGATTTTTGCTCCATCCTGTATACAAAAACTCAAAAGATATGCTGACTGAGACCGCTAGCGCCGAGTTACTTTTTTCTCTGCGTATGGACCACATTTGCATTTCCTCGGTGTTGATTTAATTACTGGGGGATAAAATTTCCCCGTGAGTGACACGATGAAAGCCTTTGATCTGGAGTGTGGCTTAAACGAAAAGATATGCAGAATGCGACTGACATGCAATTGTTTTTTTTTTTTTTTCGTGTGATAAATGTAAAGAAATTAAAACACTCATTTACGACGATGCAGTGCTTTTACGCAAAAAAATCCAAGCCCAGAGAATGATTCCTGTTTTTCCGAAAGGCTCCTAGCGTCAACACCTTTTGAGAATAGACCACTAGACAAGGTACGAATTTAAGCAATCTGATACATGTTTCTTAATCAGAATTTCACGTGAAACACGATCCTTACAACGAAAATTACTGAAAGCAACTCCTAACAAAGATATTAACGTTTTTATTTCACATTGGCTACAAAGAATTTGAACTGCCCGCTCACAAGAAACTCAGAGCTCTATGCGAGTCAAATCGCGCACTACAACGGTTTCAGCAAGCCTCTCAATCGAGCAATGTTCATTTTCCACCATGTGTTGTTCAAATTATGAGCTATTTGCTACAGCTGAGCCAAAGCGTCAAGATTGAGGTTGCCAGATTTTTATATCACAGAGACTGTCATGATAACGTTTAGCGCGCGATGTGAATCACGTAGAGCATTGAGTTTTAATGAGCGGGTGGTTTGAATTCACACATCAAGAATCATCAAATATCTTAGTAAGGAGTTAATTTCGGTAATTTTCTATGTGCGCATCGTGTTCTATATGAAATTTTAGTTAAGAAACATGTATCAGAATGCTGAAATTTCTACCTTGTCTAGTGGTCCATTCAAACAGTTAGTGAATGTAGAAAGCAGAGGATCACTAGGTTTCGATGTCTTTGGTGATCAAATATACAAATAATTCCGCCATTAAAGCACATTTGTTAAAAACGAGGCCATCGGTTTTCCTCAGTTGATAATAGAATTGATACACTTTTGCGATAAGGCTATTACTAATAACTCATATTGATAAAACTTGGAACTGAAGGCATCACTTCACAAGCAATCATATCCCGACTCACCGAAGCTGTGCTGATTAAGTCATGCTTGTATGTTCCAGCTAATAAAAGAGCAAGGCTTGTGTACCTGAAACAATAACAAAAAATTCGAATATTAAAGTCAAGCTTTACAATTTCTTAATATCTAAGCCTTTACACTGTAACCTCCGTGAAAATATCATATTGTTTTTTGTTTTTGTTTTTTTTTGGCGCGTATACGTAGTATACCGCCTTTGCGATCGTTTCGAACCCTACTCGATACAATAACCGAGTCCCTTAGTTCCTTACCGAAAAGTGACTACCGCGAACTTCTGAGATTTTCCAAAGCGTGTAAAAAGTTTATTTATCCGTCAATAATTATGATTTAAAGTTGTTTCTCATTCTGGGGCTCGCTAGTTTATGTGCAGTGAATACCAAGAGTCTACGTTACTTGGTTTTTTTAAAAAAAGCCTAAGAGTACGACGCGCTGATTTAAAATATGCATATATAAGCGGAAGCAAGCGAACTGATTCGAGGATGGCTGACCAGTTCGGCACTCCTTGAATGAGAATTTCACTCACTCCGTTTTGTTCAAAACGTTGCTTTGACATATCTCCACACCACTGTTATCCTTTTCAAAAGTTGGTACTCCTTGCTCTGATAGCCGGGGCCAGCAGGATAGTGGTAAGTGCAATCTGTGATGAGCCTCGAGACTCATTAGACCATTTGCTAAACCTGGCTCATACAGGAGTCCACTCAGCCCTCTCGTCCCCACGCTCCTGATCACTGCGTCGGCGTCACGAAGAACAATGGGCCTTGGGCCGCCTTGGGTCCCAACGCGGCCGATACCCGTACCCCAATTACTCACGCTTCATTAACCATTTCACCGTCACGCTAGGATTCGTCCAATTTTCAAAAAAAATTGTTTCGCGTGTATTTAGCAATTTTTTCCTTACTCTCCGTTAAAACACAAATAAAAAGAGACCTCATTCATAAAAATCGGCCGAATAGAAGAGAAGTTACAGTAATCGAAATCCGAAGAAATGAACAAAACCTCGACTTCTCGATACGAAAAATAAAATGAAGGGGGAAAAAAGAAAGTATAAATTACAATTAAATATAATTGACCTCAGAATTTGACAAGCAATTCATTTATATACCTAACGCTGAAAAAACTGGGAGAAATTACAAAAAATTCGCCTCTTGCAAGGGGCTTCTTTGTAAGAATTTTGACCTGAAGACAACGGTCGAATAACAGCAGTACTCCATACAATACACGGTGTGCCTGAACGAGTTAAACATTTTTTATACGTCCAAATCGAAAAATCGTTATATTTTTAACTACAATGTCTCTTGAATCGTTTAAGCCAAAAAAAAAAAAAAAAAAAAAAAAAAAAAAAAAAAATTCCGTCGAGATTCTGGAACGCAAAGCCGCTTTAAAAGTATTCTGGGGCTATAATAGCTAAATCACCGGTAGTAAATCCCGTTATATTATTAAAAAGAAATTGACTCCATAGTTTAATTCCTTAGTTTCTTGAATACGATTATTTTAAGATCTTAAACATTTATACCACCAATTTTAGACATGGGGTGATTTCCTGAGAGCCGATAATATCACGAATTTCTCATAGAACCCTTCAACAGTGGCTTGCTTTTTTGGCAGCCGATTCGGCCATCGAACCGGAGTTTAAGTGGAAGCTGATAATAACCCAAAGCTCTGAGAAAAATTTTGAGATGAGTATAAGAACGGTTTGTTGTAAGTAACGAGGAGAGGCGGGCAAAGCGGTTAAAATCCGATCTAATTTTTACAGTTTTTCTGTTGAATTAATGTTGCCGCGGGCTTCTGACTGTGTCCACACATAGTTTCTGTTCAGCATATCGATACATAAGTATTTACACACGTAGAATCTAATTTTCACGTCGGGGAGTCGACATATTTTGTATTTTTCGATTTTATACGGAAAATTGATGGTTTTTCGGGATTGAAATTATTATTGTTTCATGAAAAATAAATGCACCCAAAATGACTATAGCATATTGATTTTTACACATTTGCACTCACGAAATTGGTTGGTAAATTCAACGAGTGGGTGCATCGACCTGGTATATCAAGTTTCTGCAATTTTTTACGGCAAATCAGTAGATTTTCGGGATGTAGATTGCTTACTTTCAATTCATGAATGAATAAAGCAACGACATGGTTGAACTTCTTTGCATGGAAAGACGTTTAAAATAACAAAATCAAGACGTCTTTAATGCAATTGCATTTATATCGAGTCAATTTCTTTTCAATAATATAACGGGATTTTTACTACCGGTGATTGGGTATTTTAGCCCCAGAATACCTTTAAATCGACTTTATCTTTTAGGAGTTCGACAGAATTTTTCCTTTCTTCGCTTAAATTATTCCGTAGCACTTTTCTTCAAGAATCTGATTAGATTTTGCTTGAGGCAGATCAAAAAACTTAAATTCGATCGAATAGCTTTCTACATTCACAATACACGGTCTCGTCAAGGTGCGTCTTTGACCTCGCAGTGTTGGATCGTGAATTCTCTTGTTGTGCTGTTTGCCTGTTTTGAAATCTCTGTAAATGAAAACTAAAGGGGTTGATATGTGCGAGTTAATGACGCGCCTTATCAACACATTGTGTTGGAGTTCACTGCTTGTTTTTTTTTTGCTGCAGTTCACTCAAAAATTGATATTGGTCTACGAGGGCGGAAATTTTTGCACATCGATTTTTGTCACCTTCAGTAGAGAATTGTAATCTTAAGATTTCGACGGGAAAATCTTTGTAGTGTCGGGAAGAATAAGTCACTAGCAGATGTTGATTCACATTTGGGCCGTAGTGGGAATTTTAAAAGGCTATTTCCCAAAACTGTACTTTCCCAAATCTAAACCGCAAACTTCAAACGTGTAAACATTATTAATCATATTGATTTGTCATTTTGGTAGGTTCTAATGCCACTGCAAACATCTTCGTAGATCACTACTCATGCGCTACTACCAGTAACACAGTTTTGAGTTTTTGTGGACAAACGTCCTTTTCCCGCAGGCGGTCAAATTTTTTTATGTCATTGCAGTATACTGCTAGATACATAAAAAAAACGCGCACATGCTGCAAAAGATTGGTTTCATTTCTTTTAGTTCTTGTCCATGTCTCAATGGTTAAGTCTCACTCCTATTCGATGCAACGAGGAAGTCACAATGGAAAAGTTCAGAAGCAAATTGGCAAAACAGTCACCATTGCGGCACGCTTAAACAGAGATCGCGTGAAATTCGCCTTTTTGTTACTGTAAAATGAAATATAAAGAGGCGATTCACTTGAATTAGTGCGCTCTTCGCGCAAATATGAACGAGACATTCTCACTAATTTCTCACGTGCAAATTAGCAAATCTTGTTTGCGCGAAGTCTATTCATGATTTGTTACGTTGACCTGTCTTGAAGAGCTGGCCGACGCTTTAATCTATTCTATTATCTTTAAAAGACCGCTCATTCTTCAATTTCTCGTGCTTTTTACATCCATTCTTTCACTTTTGTGGTTTGCATTTCATCATTAACCAAAATTATTTAAAATTCATGAGCCACTTGGAATAGTTTTTCTCCTTGTCGCCAGCGAACTGCGATATTCGTTGTGACCATCCGCACGGAATAGAATAGCGAAATTTGAAATTGAGTAATTGGTGTCATCGCTCGGGGAAAAAAACCAATACAAAGGATTGACGTAAATAGCGCCGAAAGATTTAGATTCAACCCGAGGTTTAGACAGTTTAAAGTTGACGGTTCAGAAAGCTCGGTTTTATGAAGAAGGGTATTTTTCACGTTGTATATTTCGTGTCATATTTGGGTTTCAGAATTTTGAATTATAATTCATTCATATACCTTCCTATGTTACCCTAGGTCGATCTCAATTCATTTTTTGGTAAAATACAGGTGTGTCTTTTAGGTTTTAGGAACTCGAATTTCAAAATCTCAACTCAGTTTGAGGAAAAAGCTGTTTCCTGATATATTATCATCAGTGTATGAAATTACTTTCATCGTGGATGCTTACAAAAGGTAATAAAAATGAAGTAATTCGTATGTTGCAATTATTTAACTGCGGTTCAAACTTTGTGAACCTAAAAGTTCGATGTAATTTGTTGACTTTGACTCAGGACTTTTAAAATTAGTACTATTTTATTTGTGGCACTACAAAAGGACACTATGGAACGGGAAGCACAGTTACACAACTACTAAGAATAGTGTGCAAACTGAATCGGTGTGCGTAAGTCCAAATACTCATGAGCCACCAACGGTGCTAAGGAAGAACGCCGTATAAACCTTCAGACGTTGCCACATTTTCTTTAGATAAAATACAAATTTTTAGGAAAATTTGTGAACATTTTTCCTCTACATTTTTGGACAATTTTGTACGCAATTTGAACTAAATTATCTGAAAATTTTAGAGGAAAATATTCATAACTTTCTTAAAAAAACATATTTTATCCGGGGAAATTTGGCAACTTTCGAATGTTCATACGGCGTTTTTCCTTAACACGGCAGCCCTAGCGTCCCGCGTGATCAACGAAAGCCAGGGCACATATGATTTTGCACTTACGCCCGTCTAAAAGAAACTGATTCAATCACGGTTCCAGTATCCACCTCGGTAACTGAGAAATCCATCCATAGTTGGCTTGAATTCACCTGCTCACCTCGCGTCACATGCTACCAAGCGTAGCCGAGTCAATTAGTTTCATAAAGTTTCAAATTAAATACAAGAATAATCGAGTCTAAACCACTTGAAAGCCATTCATTGCGTCAACTCGAAACTTTTCGAAAGTAAATAAGAGTATCTGCGAAGCGGAACGGGGTGAATTAAAATGCGCCCGCCTCGCTAGCGCCGCTGGAGACACTTCCAGCATGCCACGTTGCCAAACCTGCATAATATTCGACTTTTTTCCATAGTCTGCATTGATGGATACCTGCGTTTCGGCAACCTTGGAAAGGGTGCCCCTTGAGACGTCCTTGAAATGATTTACACACACTTCCGGCTGCGGAATCGGCGCCCCGGTATTCTAACCTCAAACAGCCCTCGACGCACCGCAGACAGCGATGCCAGTTTGTCTTCCAAATTGCAGGATTTCTAATGTATGTCCGATCAGGACACATTAAAAATTGGAAGGAAGATAATCAGGAGCGTAAGAAGAAACATACGGAACGGAGGAGGATAAGAAGAATAAAAAGGGAAGAAAAAGAAGAGGAACGAGGAAAGGGAGAAAAGGGAGAGAGAGAGGAGAAAGAAGATAGATGAATTTATTTTTATTCATGCTCTCTTTCCTTTTTTCTTCTTTTTTTTCTCCCTTATCCTTCAAGGAGTGACCGACTTCAGAAGATAGGATATAACTAAATCACATCAGGATGTGACTGAAAAAAAGAAATTTAAGAGTTTACTCCACTACAAGACTCGATGTTAGAGAAATAAATCTCTACACATAATTCCATCTCTTATCTTCCTTACTCTATAATATAAAATAATAAGAATATGCCACGTAACACATAACACCTGCGACGCGAAGCTCTTCGGAGGGGTCGGGCCTCGAAACAGTCAGGGGGCGTACCCCCTAATTCCAAATAGTTTCACTAGTTTCAAATTTTCGGTAATAGAGCATTTAACTCAAAATAAATTCACGATGATTTGGGTGATTACCCCCATGTTGTGCTTCATTCCATGAAGATCACATTCCGGAACCAATTCCCACCCAAGTGTCGAGTCGATGGTTTGACATAGAAAAAATGTTAAACCATTGCCGTGAAATTCCGCAAGGTTCTCAGGAAACCACTTCAGTTCTACTTCTCAGGGTTGGGGAAAATGTCGCAACTAACAAATGTCGTTCCCCAGTTATTCAACAAATTGTCATTTCAAAAGTTTGTGTTGACAAATTGATTAGTAATAAATTGGTGTGTTCTAACAGCTGCTAAAGAGCAATATAATTCCATATCTGGCCCTCTATTCCCTATTCCCTGTCAACTTTCATGACATAAAACCATTTTGACTATCACCAAGAGCCTTGACGGATCAAGCTTGAGCACACAAAAACTTTTGCACTGCACTGTTACACTTTGACGATGAATGATGATTCACTAAAAATCACCGCGCATAAATCGGTTACCGAGCGAGATTTGACAACTTAATCCGTGTCGATGAATGGTTTTTCATTAATGGCACTTAATTGAGTTAAGAGTGTCAATAAACATTTAAAACAATGCACATTTTAAACCGGGTTCTATTAAACACCTGATGAGTTAAGTGCATTGCAAAATCGCGAATAAAAGCTCTCTTCCTCAATGGAAAATAATGAAGAGCCAGAGGCCAAAAAGTATGAAAATACTGCAACACGTTGTCAAAATTCCCCTCGATTATTAAAAATTAAAAAAAGAGGACGTTTTCAGCCGTATGTATGAAACCCTGCACGGACAGTCTAGGCAATGTATACAGGGTGTCCCAGGATTAAGTACGAATATTGAAGGAGTCGATTCTTTGGGTCAAAAAAAGACGTTTTTTGAGGTATAACTTTTTTACCAAACGCTTTCCCTGGGGGCCACGGCCCTCCAAAATTGGAGAAAAAAAAATCGTCTTTCTATCACGGTGAGAATTTTTATCAACCAATATTAATGAAAATTGGTGAATGGGGGTTATTTTTACCGGTTTTTTTTTCATTTTTGACCTCCAAAACAGGGAAACATATTTTTGGGAGGAAGGTTGGGGGTGGGGGGTATTGCACCTAAAAGTGGCCAAAATTAATAATTCCAGTGACAAAAATTAAATAAATATTAAATAAAAATTTTTTTTTAAAAAAATTGAAAAAAAAATAATAGGACGTCTCTGATCGGAGGAGGTTCATTTCTAGCTGCAAAAACAATAAAAATAAGGAATTACTGATTGTGTTGAGCGATGGCAACCTGATTCCAGTTTTTCATCTTTTAATCACTCCCATCGAGCTCAACCCAACTTTTCATCGATAAGTCGGTTGAGGTTTTAGTACGCTCCTAAAGTTTGCCTTAAAAGTTCATGCTATATTGCTACGCGAACAATATCTTTCAATCCAGAGCGGGAGTTTTTTTTTTTTTTTTTTTTTTTTTTTTTTTTTTTTTTTTTTTTTTCCCGCACAGATGCATACACTAATGCAATAAAAGGAAAAATCCTCTCTGCTCTGATGAAAGCCAACCCGGTGAATTCACCCCAAACTGCCGCGCGGTAAGGAAGAGCACCTTATACAAATTCAAATGTTGCCAAATTTCTTACAAAATAACATCAAATTTCAAGGATAATCACCGATATTTTTCACTGATATTTACAGATATTTAATATCAAATTGCGAAAAAAAATTATGCAAAAACATGAAGGGAATACATTCAAAATTTCCCCCAAGAAGTCCCATTTCAGCGGAAGATATTTGGCAACATTCAAATTCTCTTACGGCGTTTCTCCTTGACACGGCAACGGAGTCCGCGCGGAGAAGATAATAGGTTCCCAACTTGAACTTGGGGGCATAAACCCGCATGCAAGAGGCTTAGTCGCCCGGGTTGGGGGCATATTCCATTATAAACTGCGAAAATAAAACTTGAATAATTTAAGACGCGGGTCCCATATCCCTGGCGGGGCCGGGGCCACGTTCACGCCCGGATCGAATCCCTCTCGGGTTTATCCCGTCGGAGTCGACGGAAATCCGACGTCGCCGATGACCCCCTCTGCCCCCGAAACATCCGCGCTTTAATTTATTTTCAGGTAAGGTTCAGAAGGGTCAGACTTTTAACCGACTCGTGAGTGCGGGGGAACCCGCGGTCTCAATCCCGTTTAAGCTGCAGGGAGCCCTGCTGCCGCAGGCTCGGGAAATCGAATTATTTTTTAAGACCCTTTATAAATTTCTTCACCGGTGCGATGTGTTTTCTCATTGCTTGGCAGTCTAAAAACGATGATTTGGGAATCCCCCGTTGTGTTTTACATTTTCTCGGTTGAGCAAACACATTGGATCTCTTAGAAACAGTAGTAGTAGACTCTTAAAAACATCTACAAGAAAAAGTACTGTTGATCCAATCAGAATTTAGCTTAAATTAAGAACCAAGACTCTTAATTTAAGCGGATTTCATTTTGATTCAAGCAAAAATCCGATTGAATCAAGAGTATTTTTTCTTGTCAATGTTTTCAAGAGTCTAGACTCTAGATCCAATGTGTTTTTTTTTTTCCAGTATAAAGTAATGGCGTTCTTTTATTAAAGCGAGGGGTCTGCCTGACAATTGGTTGGCGAATTCCTTGCACCGAAAAATGGATTGCTGATTAAACAATTAAATTGTTAAAAAAAAATGTCCGATTGTTTCAAATGTACATTTTACGATAAAAGAAAGCCAATTCAACCATGGGGTGGTAATAGTAGCAATATTTAGCAAATGGGTGGTTTTTATACGAGGATTAAAAATAAACAAGTGGTACGGAATGTAACAAAATAATATGAACTATGCAAAACGATAATCCGGGTATCGGAACTTGGCTGTTTTGAAAACGCCTTCAAATGCGGCGTGATACCTCACGCATTCCGGGGAGTTCAAATAGTTGTATCATTGCGCCGTAAGAATGTGACGGAAGATTACAATTGAAATAGCGTTCATGCACGCTGGCCTTTTCGATTTCCTTTGACGCTTTTGCAGTGGTGATTGCAAAGCTGAACTGCGCTCCAGGTAGGATTGTATTTAGCAAATGGGTGGTTTTATACGAGGATTAAGAAGAAGCAAGTGGTTAGAAATGAAAACAAAAGAATATGAACTATGCAAAACGATAATCTGGGTATCGGAACTTGGCTGTTTTTGAAAACGCCTTCAAATGCGGCGTGATACCTTACGCATTCCGGAGAGTTCAAATAGTTGTATCATTGCGCCGTAAAAATGTGACGGAAGATTAAAATGGAAATAGCCTCCATGCACGCTGGGCTTGTCGATTTCCTTCGACATTTTTGCAGTCGTGAATGCATAGCTGAATTGCGCTCCAGCTAGAATTATTTTTCATCGTAAAATCTACATTGAAACGTGTCAGAAACTTTTTTCGACTACAAAATTGTTAAATCAGAAATTTCGTTTTTTTCCGTGTGAGAATGAATATAAATTCAAGAACGCTGTGTTCCTTTCCATTAAATTAAGTCCATTCTTTGGTGGTCTGAGGAGGATCAAATTGTCACGTGATACTATTTTGTGATTGAATTCGGAACTTATTTCCTATTTGTACATTCATTTGATTTTATTTTTTTTTACAATCAAGTGTTGATGCCATCGATTACTAAACATTAAACTCGCCTTTCTTGAGTTATAGTAAGAATTTGGCCGGTAAAGGAAGCCTAATTTGCACATACGAACATTCGTAAAATCTAGTAACTAACAAATGTATACCTAAAAAGAAAAAAGTTAAAAATAAAAATAACTTTTTTCATAAAGTTTAAAAACTAGTTAGTTACTTAATACCTTCTCTACTTATGTCACTATGTGCACAGGAGTCATTTCGCTATAAATTTTGGCTAGCACATGGGGGTGGTTACTTTGGTTCATCATCGTAAAATTCTTCATTTTGTTTTTTGCGTAGTGTGGAGATGTGTGGAGAGAGTAACTTTCTTGAATGCAGCATCCGGGTATTACACTCACTACAAATTCTGTGATTCTGATTTTTGACAGGCGCATACCTACTCAGACTTATAACCTATGTAGTATGCCGGCTCTAAATAAAAAACCCACCAATTTTACGCGAAATTTGGAGACATGGTCGTGCCAAGAGTCAAGACAACTTAAAGTACATGCACTGCGATGAATTTATGAATTCATTCTCCAGCTTCTCTACTCGTAAATCCTGACCATTCGTATCTCTTAAGCCTATTATCAAAAATGCCGCAGAATAAGGGTGGGATTATTTTTTTGTTTTTTCGGCGCAGTCCTCCCTTTTCCATTTTTCATCGGTCTCTTACCTGTTCACCGGTTCGTCTGACCTGAGGAAATTTTTTCTCCGAGCGTGAACTTATATGTTAAGAACCTCATTTTTTGCTTTCTATTCCATAGCCTTGAGGTATCGTTGGTTTTACAGAAAATTTAAGGAATGATTTTAAACTGAATTAGCACTATTCGCAAAGCCTAGGACTGAAGTCACAGCTCAAGACTCCTTTTCAAACAAATTTTATTCTTTTTAGATAAAATACCTCACATATAATAAAAATTTAAAACTGACGCGACAAAGTAGAAAAATCAAGCTTGATTGCACCGATATGATCTCATCGAGAAATACATGCTTTGCATTGTTATTATTTTTTTAAATTTAAAAACGAACCTGTTGAACACATTGTACCGACAAATTTGTTACAAGTAAATAAAAAAAAAAAAAAACATTAAGATACTTTGACTATCTTGACAGCGATGCTTGGATGAAAACTGTCCTACTCAAGTGATGTGCGTGTTGCATATCGAAAAAAATGAAGGCTGACCGGTTTTTTTTAAACACCGCTTGCGGGCCGGTTATTGAAAGTTTAAGACAGCCCGATAAGACATTGAGTTGCGATGTATTGCATGGTTAAGATAGGGCTATGTCTTGTCGTGTCGGGCCGACATAGTTTCAATAATCGGGCCGCTGAATGGGTATCCTGCACGGAGAAAAAAAACCTCGTGCGTGGGACCCAAAGTATAGGCCATATGGATCTCTGAAGTTTTCAGATTAAGCATCTGAACACTTAAGGTCTAACTGTCGAGGTTCGGATCACACATCTGAAACTTCAGTTCTTACATCTGAAGTACTTCAGATGTGAGAACCGAGGTTCTTCGGATGTGAAAACCGAAGTACTTCAGACGTACGTGAAGTTTCAGATGTGTGATCCAAACCTTAGCAGCTGGACCTTAAGTGTTTGAATGCTCAATCCGAAAACTCCAGAAATCCATATGACCTAAACTTCGAGTCCCACGCATGAAGTTTTTTTCTCCAAGTGGTGTATTTCTTCTCTATTGTTGTCAATGTTGCATTCGCAAAATATGAAGGCGCAACGACAATGCCCTCCGTCATATCAGCGATACCTTTCGAGGAATAGATGTTCCAGGCGGTACTTGTGGCCGCAAAAGGTGCATTATAGCCCATTTTCGCTCACGCTCTGGCATTTACATCCAGAAGCGTTTTAAGGCGCCGGCAGGGTGCAGAGGGATCGATGGAAAAGGCAGCCAAGGCAATTCATGCCGTTGATGCAGATCCAAAACATGTGAAGGTCGGCACGACAACACCCGAATGCAAATATTACGGGTCAAGAGATCCATAAATGCATCTTGAAACAGAGGAAGGCACCCTGCCTTTCTTGACAAAATGACCTTGAATCAAATATTCCTGTTCAGAGACTGTGTGTGTAGCATATTGAAATGAATGAAGGCAGTCGGATACACTTCATCGCAATCCCTAGATGCAAATATTCCTGTTCAAGGAATATGCGTCTTGCATATCGAGGCGCACTGATTTTCCTCGGAACAACGCCTGGATGAAAATATTCCTTCTTCGCTGTCGTGAATAAGGCATGCTCAAAAAATGAAGGCGCGCCGGTAATTTTCACCGCGGTGCATGGTATATACTCCAAGAAATAGAAGACACTGATTTTCTTCAGAACAACGCCTGGATGCAAATATTACTTCTTTGGTGTCGTCAATGATGCATGCACAAAAAATGAAGGCGCGCCGGCAATTTTCACCGTGGCGCATGGGAGAAATAGATGATTTTGGCGGTCCCTGCAGTCGCCGAAAGGTGCATTGTAACCCGTTTTTGTGCTCTCGCTCAGGATTTCAAGTGCAGAAGCATTATTAAGGGGCACAAGAGGCGGTGGAAAAGGCAGCCAAGGCAAACGGTGCCATTGAAAACAGATCCGAAACTTTTGAGGGTCGGCTGAGCGGGTATGACTGCGTCTCATAATTCATGTCAGTGTGTTCCTCGGCCGCTCCTGAGGCGTCACGGTTGGGAGCGGTAAGCAACGTTGCAATATCACCGAAGTTTATAGTATTTTCGATACCGCGAATGTACGCAAATGTACCCCTATGAAAATCAATGGAGAATTTGCACAAAATTGTTGTTATTTTTTCATCTAAGAGGGGTTAAAGAGCTAATTTTGCTGTATTTTTAGAGTTCTTTTTCTGATTTGGGAAGGAGTATAAAAATATATTTGAAATATTAGAAAATGGATCACTTAGTGACGTCTTATGGTGGCATTTTCCATTTAACCACATGTATTTTAGCAAATTAGATCATATTTTTCATATCTTCTCCAATAATTGTTCAATTTATGAGCCAATGATAACCTCGTATTCAGTTCTCTCAGTAGTTTCCACTTGAACACACAATTCATAAAATTTCAGACACCTGAAAATTATCTATTGACCTTTGTTTGTTGAAAGAGGTTTACAGAATTCCAAATTTTATCCATTCACCTTTATATCTATTTCAATGTCAACATTTTCCTATTTATAATAATGCATCACTATTCTTGGGATGTTGCAAATTAAATATATATTTTCTAAAGACTTTTCAAGGCAACATACTTATTTAAGAGTAACAAGCCGAATATTATACGATCTGAGATAGAATGATGGAGAAACAGTCGGAGCTTTTACAATGTCTGCAAAGGAATTCAGGGTCACACAAAAATTATAGTGCAAAGTAATCTTTATGGTACAATTATTTTCGGAACTCGAGGCGATGTTGTATCTGTTGTTCATGCGGTAAAATTTGTAACGGAACCGATTGAGGAAGAAACGTTACGAAAAAAGTGTTGTAAGTTCTTACAAGGCACTGAAAGTGAGACTAGAATCTTAGTCTAAGTTCAGAGTTTTAGTATGCGTCAAATCTACCATGAGCATTAAGGGACCTACAATGCCTTTTTTCCATGCATCCCACATGCATTTATTATGACGAACACTGGCATCTGTGTTCTTGCAGTGGTCGTAAATCCCAATCAAGCTTATGCATAAGAGAAAACATCCAGTGCATAATAGAATTGCACAATCTCCTTATTAGAGGGGTGCAGTGAGCCTGATTCACACAGCCCTACACCCTTAAATCTCGTGCGGGACCTTAGATACATTTTATTTTATTTCTGCGACTGTCGCAGTCGGAGCTCGTGGGGACACACGATCTGTTCCTTTGCGATCGTATTTTAACTCTACCGCCTTTATGCATAACCCAGTTCGGACGAAACAGAATGGCAAACCTGGCAACTGCATCAACAAGAGTGCGGTTGACAGTTCGTTGTCAGCTCGGGGTCTAAAATCAACGTTGCCATATTTTTCTCGCGTGAACTGATATGCTTAATTATTGTTGAGCATTTGATTATTAGTGTTCAAAATGGCAACTGTGCTCTCCCTCCCCTCCCCAAAACAGTCTACCGTTCGCTTCCTGCATTTGCCTCCACCTCATATCATCCTTTATTCTGCCCAGACCACCCGTTACACATTCCCTCTTCTAAATGGTCCCGTAGGATATTTTTCACCTATTTAATTTTTCATATAAAACCCACCGCTATGTTTGGGATCAATGGCTCAATTTTGATTTTCGTTGGACGAAAGGCCCTTTTTCCATTGACGGTCACCTTTGCATTTGAAATTTCCATACTGAGGAAAAAGTATAGGTTTATCTAAAATGAACTCACATACCTTCTTTTGATAAGCTTTCGAATGAGCTATTATGTATTATCTATTAATTTTTCTGCTAGGTGATTCTTCTTTTTGAGCACTTCCCCGCTAAAATAAGAAGGTTTGTGTGGTCGTTTTGAGGTTATCTGGGCGCTGTCCACGGCACCACACGACGGCACAGGACGCTAAGATTAGCTGTGTTCCGATTCTTGAGAATTTCCTTAAACTTAAAATATATGTTTTCTGTAAATGCAACAGGGGAACTAAATATAAGGTGCCATTGCCACAAGCCACCTTCATTCTTTGGAATAATGTCATACGCTTGAGAAAACGTCATCTCGGTAGAAAAGCGTCCTGACATGCTATGCGCCGATGCACGCCGCGGCACTGCTGTGCAGTCAAGCAAATCCAACGCGCCTTCATTTACTATACATGCATCACGCACAACTACCGAGTGCGTATAGTTGTATCCAAGGGTGTTTGCATTAAGACCGTCTCACGGAAAAGACAAAAACGATCAATTTTGTCCTTACCGCAGGCTGTATAAAAAGTGCTAAATCTAAGGGGAACTCAACTTTTGACCGTGCTGTTCTTTAAATTTATCATAAATATAGTGTGGTCTAGTGAGTTATGACGGCAAGAAATTATCATGAACAATTAAAATATTATTTTCCTCGAATGTGAGTAGGTGTCGTTCAGGGTCTACGGTAGGGCCAAAAAGTCTAAAAAACGTTAAAAGTTATTTGAACCAACCCTCACCGGAAAATTCGTACTTTATCAAAATAAATTATGCAACAACCAAAAGCTCATGCGGCATTATTGAACGTGTGTTTTTTCAAAACTCCTCAAAATATAAGGGTCCACAAAACCCGGATCTGTCAGACTAGGGTTAGGAAAATGTTTTACATACTTTTTGGCACGATATAAGGAGAGAAAAATGAAATCCGCATGGTCAGAAACCCCCCGGAAAAAGTCAAGGGTTTGCGGTAGGGCTAAAAAGTCTAAAAAACGTTAAAAGTTGTTTGAACCAACCCTTACCAGAAAATTCGTACTTTATCAAAATAAATTCGGCAACAACCGAAAGCTTATGCGGCAGTATTGAACATGTGTTTTTTTCAAACCTCCCCAAAATATAAGGGTCCACAAAACTCGGATCTGACTAGGGTTAGGAAAATGTTTTATATACTTTTTGGCACAAAAAAAAGGGAAGAAAAATGAAATCCGCATAGTCAGAAACCCCCCGAAAAACAATATCCTGTCTCCGTTGGTTCTTGCCGGGTATTTAACGCTCCGTATTAAAGCCGAAACACTGCTCGCATCGTAAAAACGACCCTTTCTAATTCCTGTTGCGGCGCGAGGGTCGGAGGTGGGTGGCGCGGCTAAACGGTCGCGAAGCCAGCGGCTCAATTTAGCGTGAGTATGGGCGAGCTGCAGTGGGCAAGGGTGGCAAAGGGGCGGCTAACGAGCGCAATCACTGGGAAACAAGAAAAAATGAGTTGTAATAATTGTCAGCGAGATTAAGGGTCCCCGCGGACCCTTCCGCCCTTTCCGCAAGGGTGGGTCCGGACTGTGGACCGTGGAACCACCCCGTAGAAATTGCGGCTCGTTGCCGGGAATCCGGGATGCATGCGAGTCGGAATTCAGCCGCACTGAGAAAAAAATCTCGGTGTTTTTACTAAGAAAAGGGTAAAATTACCAAGAATTCAGGGTTCTATATGATCCCAGTTATTTCTTGGTAAAATTACCATTTATGGAATGGTAATTTTACCGAGAAATCTCGGTAAAATTATTGGACTTTCTCGTTAATTTTACTGGACCTTGGTAAAAACGCCAATATTTTTTATCGGCTGTGGTAGAATTAATTACCGAGATAAAATGGCAAAGTTACCGGGAATTGATTACCAATAGAAATGGTATTCTTGCCTGAAAAAAACAGTAAAAATACCGCTTTTAGGTAAGCTCACCAGTCTGTCTTAGTAAAATTACCAACAATTGATAAAAAAAAAGTGAGATGGTAAAGGTACCAACGGACCTTGGTAAAAATGCCGAGAATTTTTTTTTTCAGTGCGTGTTTGGGAGAAAACTTCTTGCGTTGCCAATACGAAAGTTTAGGGGAACGAATGCGTCCCCCCACCCAATTTTTCGAGGAATTTAGTTTGCAGTCTTATCAGGAGTACACTGTTGTTCACCTGCAAGAAAAGCTAAGCATTGGTATTTGAAGATGAATTTCGTAGGGATGCTAGGACGGAATAAGTAAAAAAGCTAACATCTGAGGCCATTTACACAGCTTACAAAATAATTATGAGGGTGTTAACCAATCTGGGAGGGAGAACAGAGTGTGTGATAGAAATTTAAGAGGAAAAAAAATTAATCAGCAAAGAAGAGAGGAATAGAAAGGAAAAAAGAAAAACATAGAGAAGAAGGACGTATTTCTTGTGATGGAAATACTAGGCGAAAATATAAAAAGTAAAGGGAGAAAAAATATGCAAAAGTAAGAGAAAAAAAATAAAAAGGTTGGAAAGAACCCTAAAAATAAAATGAAAAAATCGTTGAATAAGAGAGAAAAAATACAAGAAAGTAAAACGGAAAAATGGAAGTAGAAAAGGAACAAAAAATGAGAAAAATATAAGATATACAGAAAGCGATGTCATTGAAAAGAAACGAAAAAGAAGAGGGGAAAATTCAGGTAGAAAAGAAATAAAACAACAATCAAAAAACGAAAATACAAAATAAAAACTTTTTTACTTATGAGTGGAAAATTTGCAACATTTGCATGCCCATACGACGTTCCTCCGCGGCACAACTGAGTTCCTTTTCTCATTTTTCTTTCTCCTCCGTGGGGTCAGATGATGGAAATTATCCTGTTCACTCTTTCAAGGGTCTCGTTTGTTTTTTGTTGACCCCGGTTTTTCAAGCCCCCCTCATAAGTTCTCCGCAAGGATTGTATTTATTCTGGTTTTCCATTGTTTTTTTTTTCCTTTTCCGACGCAGAATATAAATCGGCGCTCGAAGCGAGGTTACGGGAGGAATGCAACCTTTTTGAGGATCTTGGAGCCTCGTTAAGAGAACGAAATGCATACCTACCATTGCAAGTCTCACAATTTTCAAGCATTTGTCGGATTTTATGTTTCCTCCCATCTCTTTTTTTACTCAAATAAAAAGTGGTGATAATTATTTGAGTCGTGAGATAAAATTGCAAATTATTTATTAAAGGTGAAAAGATAGTTTTCTCCTCAATAACAATGCATTACATACCATGATGAGCGCATTGATAATGAAAGAAAGAATGGAAAACATACAGGATTGCAAAATCTCTATAATCTAGTGATCTTAGGATTGCAAGCTCGCGGTGTGCACGCACTGTTCGGAAATCGGGGTAGGTTCGAAACCAAGAAAATATTACATACTTTTCAACGACTTGTGCGAGGGCTGTAGTATACGCGCAATGCATGAAGTATCTTGCCGACTTGTAAGGCGCCAGACTATGCGCCGCGCGCAACGTGCTGTATGCGCAATGCATGAAGTATCCTGCGGTCTCGTAAGGCGCTACTTCGCCGTGCGCGCTGGCCGCACTGTGTTTGATGCGATTATTCAAACTAGCAGGTGCGACGTCAGCAGTTTTCAACCTATGATTTTGAAGTATTTGTGAAGTTTGCTGGAATTATTTTCATTTGTAATGATAAAACATTACATAAAACCTCCTTACATCCTCCTATGATAAAGGTGACAGGCGATTTAACAATGTTTTTATGTGCTTTTCGTGTGTTATTCGTAGATATGCCAGCTTAAATTGTTACTGCCGTATAGTTGAAATTTTTGTCAAATTTAGCTTCATATCGATGTTACGGTGAGCCGCCATCTTGTTTGTTTATTTACGGTCATAAGAGCATCATGAAGCCTAAGAACTCGTTGACCGATCAAAAAGTGGCAAAGTTTTCCTGTAGGAAAAAAGATACGAATGGCCATACTCTGTCTATAAAGGTACTCTAGTGGACATGACAGTCAATACTGCTCGTCGATTTTTCGTTGGATAAATCAAGTGCGGCTAGGAAGCAGCGACGTTGCAAATCAAGGAGCATGTCCTGATAGTGATACCCTCTTTATCGATACATGTATTTTGATATGTATTGTAATATGATGCAAATTCGAATCTTAGGAGCCGATGACTGTTCTGGAAAACTGAGGATCTTCAGCTCTCGATATTACCGACTAAACCTCAGCGATCTGCGCCTCACCCAAACGGTCCGCGGAAAATGAGGTAAGGAAACGGTTTCAGCCGAGATGCACATATCCTCTCTGAAATTGAATCATCTGCAAGTCTGACGTAGCCGGGGGCCGGAGAGGCCACAGCGACGTGAGAAGTGCATTTTTCCGGCGCCATAGCTATGAATATTTCAACCGAAAGAACCGGGCGTTCCGCCGGGTGCGGTCTCGGGAAAAAATCCTTACGAACATTCACACGTTGCCAAGTTTCTTGTTACTATATAGACAATTTCAACCAGAATCAGCCTAACGATACATACATAAAGCCGCTTCTATAGCGCCGCCTCGCGCCCTGCGACGTCCAATCGCCATTGCCCCCTATCCTCCCAGAGATCATCAAGTAATTGGCACCTGCTGATCTCCTCCTCCACCCCTTGTCGCCAACCTTTCACAGGACGTCCACGCCGTCGCCTTCCGGGAGGAACCCAATCGAAGACCTGCTTGGGCAACCGATCATCTGCCATCCTTCGCACATGTCCATACCAGACCAACTGCTTGGACCTGATATCGTGCACGATGCCCTTCTCCACACCCATTATCTCGCGTACCTTTTCATTGCAGATACGTTCTCTTCTCGATATCCCAGCAGACTTTCGCTAAAAGTCCATCTCAGTTGCCCTAAGTATGTCTTCAGTTCTTTTCTTGAGTTGCCAGACCTCACTCCCGTAAGTTACGATACTCTTCACTATGACGTTGTAAATTTTTCTTTTGGCCTCCTTGGAGATACTCTGGTCCCAGAAAACCCCATTTAGCATCGCAATAGCTTTCCTGCCTTGCACATTCCGATCTTTAATGGCCCGATCCAAATTTCCGTCCTTAGTTAACTAAACTCCCTGCGATACATTTTGCAATTATAGGAACTACAATGTCTGGCTCGTCCGTAAAAAACACATATTTGCCGTTAAAAACTTCAGTAATTGATGTCATTCTGTGTTACTTTTTTCGTGTCAGGTCAACCAAAAGGACTTGGTTGCTCAACACGATTGTGTGTTAAACAATCGACCCAAACCGTAGGCCGAATATGGGGCAACATTTGGACGTTCATACGGCATTTTTCCTTAGCACGGCAGAATAGTACTTCGTCCAACTTATTCGATTTCTGAAAATTTGGCGGTTACGCTTCTCTTCGAATAACTCGCTCAATTTTTCAATGCGCTTCCGGAAACTTTACGAGGAACTACTCATAACTTTCCTTAAAATTAAATACCTGATGGTTGAAAATTTGACAGCTTTCGCGTACTCGCGCAGCGCTCTCCCCGAGTGCGGCAGCGATGCTCCCTGCATATCCTCCCGACCTGCATAGGTTTCGAATTTTATCCCCCTCTCCTTCCCACCCCTGCATCCCCCTGCATCCCCCTGCATCCCCCAGGCCCCACCGCAACAGAGCGCGACTCCGTATGCATGGAAAGTTGGACGGCTTTGAGAGTCGAGCCGGTGAGATGAGCTCCCCTCCCGAGCCAACTTCATGAGCAGCGTTGCCAAACTGCCCGTCGGAATCCGGGTTTCGAGGGGGTGGGACGAGCGATCTGGCAAGCGGCTATCGGTTCCCGGCGAGATGAAAGGTGGGAAGTGTTAAGACGTCGGGCTTTTGAATGCGCGCCCTGTCGTCGGCGTCGCGTCGGGAGCCTGGAAGTTGGGAGCTGCGACAACCGGAAACCAATTTCGAGGAGCGGGGCCTCGGTTATTATCAGCCGATGCCTCATAATTACGCCCATTAGTCGGGAGCATGGCCTGACGCGGAAGCTTCGGTGGAGACGGCCTCTGCGAGGGATGTCTGTATAAGTTGACACAATTCTTGAAACTGTTAGTTGCTATCACGGTAAGATAAGACAAGGGAACCCCTCCTGTGGGCCGATTATTGAAATTTATAGACAAAGCTATAGACAAAGAAGATGTAAGGAGTGTAGAGCGATCCTATTGGTCGAGATGGGTGGTTCTTATAGACTAAAGGGATAAATAATGGACTAACTATCGGGTCTCTCGTGGGTTGCCGTTAGTTAGTCTATTACCTACGTCCTTTGCTCATCGAAGCCACCCGCTCCCACAAATAGGATCCCTCCATATCATGTTTGTCTTCTTTGTCTATTGCCTTGCCTATCAATTTCAATAATCAGTCCACTGTGCCATGCTAAGACAACGTATTGACGGTGAAACTGCAAAATGCGTATCTCGGTCGCGGTGTTTCGTAATGGAAATGTTGCGTGTATGAGGAATTTGCGATTTGACTGTTGATTCACATGTAAAAGTTCGCGAGAAACACGATGGTGTCACTGGTTTTCTCTGAAATCAACTCCCAAGCTCAAAAAAAGCTCTCAAGTTGTGGCCAAAATGGAGGGGATATCCCACCAATGGGGGAAGATGTTGCATGCGTGAGGAATTTGCGATTTGACTGTTGATTCACATGTAAAAGTTTGCGAGAAACACGATGGTGCCACTGGTTTTCTTTGAAATCAACTCCCAAGCTCAAAAAAAGCTCTCGAGTTGAGGTCAAAATGGAGGGGGTATCCCACGCTATCCTGAGAGTCCACCTCTACATCAAAACAAACTCTCCATGCACAGATGGGGAGCAAATACATTAGCAGGGTTGCCGTGTTTTCAGTTTTAGAGTCCCCAAATAAAGTGGCAGCCCTGTCAATGTATTTGCTCCCTATCTTTGCATAGAGAGGTTGTCTTGATGTAGAGATGGACTCTCAGAATAGCGTGGGATATCCCCTCCATTTTGGCCTCAACTCAAGAGCTTTTTTGAGCTTGGGAGTTGATTTCGGAGAAAACCAGGGGCCACATTGTGTTTTTCGCGAACTTTTACATAAGAACCAACAGTCAAATCGCAAATTCCTCACACATGCTGCAACATCTCCATTCCCGCTCCCCTTTTATTTTTTAAAAGAAGACTGAACGAACATCATGGCTTGAAGTTTTCACAGAATTTTCTTCATTAGCAGAGGAAAAATCACTGAAGTTTTAAAAAGAAATGACGTTCTGCAGTTTCCCCATATAGAAAATAATTAAAATATGATAGGTAGTATGCAACGTAGCAAAGCGGGATACGCAACTCTGCAGTTTTACCATCGATATGGAAATATGATTGTGCTATACTTCGGGAATTGATTTGTTGGGTCTATGTAAGACTTTCCTCGTTCTCTGACAGTTTCTTTGAAACACCCTTTTTCCGCTTCAGGTTCGTCAAAAATTTGGGTTTTTTACCAGAAATATGTCTATGATTTGTCTGAGCGCCAAAGGTTGGTAAAAATTTAGTCGCTGAAGTAATTTGATTCCATTTTGTAACAAGGAACTAGATACTATTTTTGACTCAAGTCAGTCAGAAAAATTAGTTCCTTTTTACTGAATGAAGTCATATTTTTAGCATAACTTTCATTTGTTTGTCGTTTTAAAAAGTTCACGCTTTCATAAAAAGGTGGTGTGTACATGATGCCTTAATTAAAAATAGGTGTAACTTTAAAAGTAAAGATCTTGCAAACCACCTTCCAATGAACACGTGGATAGCTTAAACGACGAAAAGAAAACACGCTAAAAATTACCACCATCAATGGCGAATTGACTCAAAATGAGACCGAATTTAAAACACAACTGAAGAGATGGGGAGGGGGGATTTCTGTCCCTCGATAATGGCCTTGTCAGTAGTCCTTCAGATTTCAAAAACAGAAGTAAAGTTGAAACGAAAACTGAATGATGATGAGGGACCGACGAGGGGACTTTCCCAACTTATTATCCTCCCCTTGAAACTCTCTGTACTGAACCGAACGCAAACTCTACCGAAATCGACAAAAACAATTGGACTGAGGGCTGATTATTGACATTGATGGACAAATAGGTATAGACAAAGAGGACCAATTGGAAATGTAGGGATCCTATTAGTGGAAGAAGGTGGTTGCAATGGACTAAGGAGGTAGGTAATAAAGTATAACTAACGGCACCCCACGAGAGACCCTATAGCTGGTCCATCATTTATCCCCTTAATCTATAAGAACCACCCATTTCAACCAATAGGAACGCTCCTTGCTCTTAAGGTCTTCTTTGTCTAGCGCTTTGTCTATCAATGTCAACAACCAGACCGAAGGTGCACTCACTATGCCACCCGAAAAGAAAGCAAGAACAAAAATATTTTCTTCGGCATAGATAAAGAGCAAAGTTGCACAATCTTAGCAGCATTGCAAGCCCTGCAGGCCTTTTAACCGGAGATGCCCTAAATTGGAAAATAGTCTTCGAAGTATCAGATGCACCTGGGCTAAAAACCACAGCGCACACACTAAAAACATTTACCCGATGGACGTTAAAGTTAGTACGTGTGCACTTTGCAGTGCACTTCTCATGTCCTTCCAGCGAAAGTTCTTAAGTGTTCCTGTTCGCGAGTATTTACCGACCGGCGGAAGAATTTCCGGCATGGTGTGCCGCAGGGTTGCCAAGTCGTACGAATAAACGTGGATATTTTAAACGGGTTAAATGGAGAGGAATGCCGATTCTTCGGCACCATATGGCAAAAATGGTGTGCTAGTCCCGTGTGCGCTCACTTGTTGATCGCTTGTTAACCTCCTTCGAGCGTAAATTTGAACTTTCTGCGCGGCGTTGCCAAACGCCACCGAGTTATTCTCGAATTTCAGGGGGAGACCCTGGGGATTTCCGCGAATCGCGGCAACGGGATCGTCTCGCGTAAAGTTCCTGATGATTCCGCCGAGCCTCAATTTTCGGGGTAATTCGTCGCCTACCTGACATAAGGGCGTAACTACACTCGACGATGAGCCCTGTTGCACATATAACTCGATGTTTTCCCGGACTCATCTCAAATTGTAGTTACGCCCTTTTGTCAGACAAGTGACGAATTCAACACTCACTTGAGTTTCGGGAGGCGAAACAGACGAAGTTCCATCCACCTGACGTTCCTCGGAAGAATGAACTTCACTCAGGTTCGAAATTTGCTCGAGGCTTTGCTATAGTTTCGAGGTTTGCTTCCACACGACAAACATCGGCTGCGTTACTGAGGCGTGTTCGTGAAGACGCAGACACTTTGATTGTTTTCGAACGGTATTGTCGCTGTCTCGGTGAGATTAATTTTCCACGAACGCGGTTTTATCATCTAAAGATATTAAGGTTCCCTAAGTTGGGATCTGTTTCTTGAGGTTATGAAAATTCCTACACTATCGTCTTAACACACACTGGGGGAAAAAAACACATTGGATCTAGAGTCCAGACTCATGAAAACATTGACAAGAAAAAATACTCTTGATTCAATCGGATTTTTGCTTGAATCAAAACGAAATCCGCTTAAATTAAGAGGCTTGGTTCTTGATTTCAGCTAGATTCTGATTGAATCAAGAGTACTTTTTCTTGTCGATGTTTTTGAGAGTCTGGACTCTAGATCCAATGTGTTTTTTTTTTTTTCCAGTTCACGGAGAAAAAAATTTTGTTCATACTGAGCACCAGATTGTTTAAGGTCAAGTAAAAGACGTTTTCGGTCACAGAAACTGAATTTTGATTCAACTGACCAGAATTCGAAGAAAACCGAAAGCTTCGGCTACGAACCAGAAAACTTCGGGGTTAAATGGACCGCGTGTTAAACAGAAAGGGACCAAGCCACATCAGTTTATGCTATCTTCAATTGAAAGATATAATTTTTTAGGTGAAAACAGTTGTGCGGATTTTTGTGCACATTTCAGTGAATATTCTGCGTAGTAAGATGCAAATCTCTTAAAATTTGTAAAATAATTCGCACAAACATATATCCCTTGCAAAAATACCCAGTTAAATTTGGCAATCGGTGACATGGTTTGAATCCATTCTGCTAGACGCGGTCCAAATATACACGTATCATTTCAGTCCCTGTAACAGTATATTTGTTTCTCAGTGCAGAGCGTTAACTAAAAATCTGGCGTGAAATATCAGTTTTTGGAATGATGAACCTTTTCAAAAAAAAACCTGTCAAAAAGTATGATGAAAATTTGAGGAAGTTGGGAGGCAATTAATCTATAATTTACTTAAAAATTACTTAAAAATCAGCACAATTTTGAAAAGAAATTGTGCTGGCACATTCTTGTAAAGAAAATATATTGTTTGAGTCAATTTAGCACTATTGGAATAGAGTTGCTAGTAGGAAACTATTGAGCATTTGTATTAGGGAATTTCACTGATTTTTCTTCTGATTATACCTTAAAAATCAGCAAAATTTCGAATAGAAATTTTGCTGGCACATTCTTGTAAAAAAAAATTATTGTTTGAATCAATTTAGCACTATTGGGAAAGAGTTGCGTTCTTTTGTCTGAAGAATTTTGAAATGCAACCACTCTCTTTCGAAGACACGTCCTCTTCCTTCCCTTCCAAACACATCCAGAACCTCACAAAGGCTTAAAAATTGAATTCCAGGTGAGGCTTTTTGACACGTTCTAGTTGCAGGCTGATAGTGTGATGCAAGCAGTTGGAATCAGTATTCCAGTGCTCATGTCTTTCCAGGTCGGCGGAAATGAGCCTGAATGCGCACACTTCCTCGCGGATAGGGAGGTACCCTGGTACCGTGCTAAGGGGGGAAATGCACGTTCTTACAGACGTTACAAAATTGCACTTAAAACATAGATTATTTGGAAAATTTGTGTGTACTATACTATAAGATTTTCAAAGAATGGTACTTGATATTCAAGTAGCATATACATATTCTTAGAAAAAAGTCAGCTTTTTTTGGATATAGGTAGACATTGGAGGACGAAGTTCAAAATCACGTGTCACCGATTGCGAAGTTCTAGACTTCCTACCATACTTAATTTTACAATCGAAAAACTAGTAACCCTGGTAAAAATTGGCAGTAGAATCTGTGTTCCAAAATACTGTAGACCTACGGTCGGCAGTAAGATTTCCTATCATCATCATATATATTAACTCCGAGACCTCCTAAATTTGCGTATCTACTATTGCTTAGTTGCAGCGTTCTACCGGGCCGATTTTCATGATTTTTGCGGCTATCGACGGGCAATGTCTCTAGATGAACCCGCTTTGTTCAGATATTTAAAATATGACCAGGTTTTTTTATATGACATGGTAAAAATTTGAATGTTCCCATTCAAACAATGTAATTTACATTTTTTGTCATAGTTCGTTTGAGCGTTCTACTTGGCTGATTTCCATGATTTTTGCGGGTATCGACAGAAAATAGGCCCTAAATGAGCCCGCTTTAATTGAATTTTGGAAAAAGGACCCAGATTTCTTTAAGAGTATACCTGGGAGCTTAGAAAAGGGGCAAAATTTGAAATTCACCCAATACATTCCTCTCTAAAATAAAAATTAGCACTGGAGATTCTGAGACATTGCAACCAAGAAGTGCCCTTTCTGCAATCTGCACCGAACGCCTTAATTTCGACTCCCTTCGGAAACGCACGCTTACCTTGCACTCTGTAGTCCAAACGTGATAGACGAGACACGGTGTACGTTTCATGGATGATACAAAGTCACAGGGGACGCACACCGTCCCTCCGCTGACAAAACAACGTATCTGCACTTCGAGATGACCTACGCCATCCGTAAGAACCCACGTTTTCTAGGGCTCGCCTAAAAACGAGGTTACGCTTTTAAGCGAGGCGTCGCGCGAGGGGGTTGTAAGTCACCACAAGCTCCGAGCATGCGGGCATACGTTACGCGAAATCTAAATTCTGCCCCCGATCTGTCCCGAAAGGAGATCTGCCACGCGTGCTAAGGAAAAACGCCGTATGAACATTCGAGAGGTGCCAAATTTCCCTTCATCAAACATGTAGTTTTGAAGACATTCGTGTATATTTGGACCGCGTTTAATAGAAAGGAACCAAGCCACATCAGCTATTGCCAAATTTAACTGGGGGATTTAATTTTTTGCGAGAGGGCGTTTCTGTGGATTCCTTTGAAAAATTTAAGGAATTTGCTTCGTACTGTGAAGGAAATTCGCACAAAAATCCGCACTATCGTTTTCATATAAAAAATTGAATTGCCAAATTAAATTTGGCAATAGCTAATGTGGCTTGTTTCGTTTCTGTTTAACGCGGTCCATTTTTCCTTTAAATTTTCAGATATTTTACGTAGATTAAATTGCGTGCAAAACGTCCTGAAAATTTTGGGGAAAATATTCACAATTTTTCTAATAAATTCGGTCTTTATCGATAGAGACTTGGCAACGTCTGACGGCTCATATGGCGTTCTTCCATAGCATGGCAGCATACGCTACGCGAAATCTAAATTCTGCCCCCGGTCTGTCTCGAAAGGAGATCTGCCGCGCTAAGGAAAAACGCCGTATGAACATTCGAGAGTTGCCAAATTTCCCTTCATCAAACATGTATTTTTGAAGACATTCATGTATATTTTTCCTTTAAATTTTCAGATATTTTACGTAGATTAAATTGCGTGCAAAATTTCTGAAAATTTTGGAGAGAAATATTCACAATGGACCACTGGGCAAGGTACGAATTTAAGGATTCTGATAAATGTTTCTAAACCAGAATTTTATGTAGAACTCGATTCTTGCATCGAAAATCGCCGAAATTATTTCCTATCCATGATATTGACGTTTTTATTTTACATGGGTCACATGCAGGAAATTTGAATTGCCCGATTGTGATTGTGAGTCCAATCGCGTATTACAACGGTTTTGGCAGACTTTCTCGATCCACCACTGTTTATTTCCCACCCTGTTGTTCAAACTATAAACAACTTGCTACAGCTGAGCCAAAGCTTCAAGATTGAGGTTGCTTGGTTTTCATATTGCAGGGAATGGCATGGTAATTTTTAGTGTGCGATTTGACTCACCTAGAGACCATTGAGTTTTCATGAGCGGGAGGTTTGAATTTACGCGTCAAAAACATTAAATATATTTGTTAGAAGTTAATTTCAGTAATTTTCGTTGCACAAATCGTGTTTTACGTACAATTTTGAATAAGAAACATGTTTCAGAATGATCAATTCCGTACCTTGTCTTGTGGCTCATTTTTCTAATAAAGGTTTTTATCGATGTAAACTTGGCAACGTCTGACGGCTCATACGGCGTTCTTCCGTAGCATGACATATGCATACGGTTCGCGAAATCTAAATTCTGTCCCCGGTCTGTCTCGAAAGGAGCTCGCCAACTTCATCTTTCGGCGATGATGCATTAGACGCACCGCCAAGGGATATAAATCAAGGGTCCCGAGTGCAGGGACAAACATCGAACTTCCCCCGCCCTGAATTTTAAATACTCTTCGCGAGTATCTCGGTATTCGTGTCGGGCGTCCCGTCTAATTACTTTTATCAGAAAATGACTCGGCTGGGGGGCTGCAGCGGCGGAAATGGAGTTGTGTGCATGAGGCTTTATGAAAAACGACGTATCGCTCGGAGCCAGAGGAGTAAAATGGATTACATTTTGCAGTAAGAAGCCACTCTCTCTGGTCCATTTTAGAAAGAACATACACTGAAAAAAAAAATTCTCGGCGTTTTTACCAAGGTTCTTGGTACCTTTACCATCTCACTTTTTTCACCAATTATTGGTAATTTTACCAAGACAGAATGGTAAGCTTACCTAAAAACCGGTATTTTTACTGATTTTTTTCAGGTAAGAATACCACGTTTATTGGTAATCAATTCCCGGTAACTTTGCCATTTTATCTCGGTAATTTTACCACAGTCGATAAAAAATATTGGCGTTTTTACCAAGGTCCAGTAAAATTACCGAGAAAGTTCAATAATTTTACTGAGATTTCTCGGTAAAATTACCAATTCCATAAATGGTACTTTTACCAAGAAAAAACTGGGATCAAATAGAACCCTGAATTCGTGGTAATTTTACCCTTTTCTTGGTAAATACACCGAGATTTTTTTCAGTGTTTAGAAAGAACATACATACCACTGGTTTCCCTGTGCGGATGTAGACGTATTTATGCTAAATGGAAATATAAGCAAGTGGAAAGATGGGGTGTGCTCGTTAGTTGAAGGCCATAAGAATGAATGGGAATTTAAAAATGCCAGTGACGTCAGCGTCAACGACCGAGACCGGGCGGGACGGGGAGATCGGTGGCGGGACTCTTTTAACTGATGAGCCCTGTCCAAAAGGCTCTTGTCACATACCCACGGCTCACGAGTTGGCGCTCAGTTCCTTTTGATTTAATGTCAAATCCCGCTTTCCCATTTTCTCAAAAGGAGCTATATCCACTTTTGCATTGTTTCTTATCCAGCCTCCACGAGCACACCCATTTTTCCACTTGCACGTAGTTTCTTTTAGCATTAATACGTCCATATGTGCTTTTATAGGAGAGCCAGAGATACCTTAGTAGCCTTAGTACCTTAGCAGTGGTACCTTATTGCAAGATGTAATCCAAATGAAATTTCACATAATCATTCATGAAAATTCACATGAGCTTTCGTGAAATTTCAAATGAAATTTGACGAAACTTCATTTTGCTGAAAAACAAAATTTTACACAGGAAAAAAATATGGTAGATTTTACCATACTCTGATACGCAGTGCTTCGAGTATGGTAATAATCACCAGACTTTATAATAGCATTTACAATATTCTGGTGAGTATTACCTGCAGAGATCTGGTGAAAACTTCTATAATGGACCACTAGACGAGGTACGCATTTCAGCATTCTGATACATGTTTCCTCACCAAAATTTCACGAAAATTACGGTGCGCACAACGAAAATTACCGACATCAACTCCTTCGGAAGATATTTAATGATTCTTGGTGCGTGAATTGAAACCACCCGCTCATGAAAATTCAATGCTCTATACGTGATTCACATCAAGCGCTAAACGTTATCATGATAGTCTCTGCGATAAAAAAATCTGACAACCTCTATCTTGACACTTTGGCTCAGCCATAGCAAATTACTTATAATTTGAAAAACACGTGGTGGGAAATGAGCATTGCTCGATTGAGAAGCTTGCTGAAATCGTTGTAGTGCGCGATCTGACTCACGTAGAGCTTTGAGTTTCTTGTGAGCGGGCAGTTCAAATTCCTCGTAGCCAATGTGAAATAAAAATGTTATTATCTCCGTAAGGAGTTGATTCCAGTAATTTTCGTTGCGCGAATCGTGTTCTACGTGAAATTCTGGTTAAGATACACGTATCAGAATGCTTAAATTCGTCCCTTGTCTGGTGGTCCATTCTGATTATTTTAACTAAATAACTAAATAACCCAAGCTTCCAATATACTCTGGGTTTGCTCAGTCCCTCCATTGTTTTCTGCGCTGAATTCAGCGCAAACTGTACCAAAATCAACACAAAATTTGGGTTGGTTTGTGTTCCACTTCCTACACAAATATTTTTACCAGTGCAGACGCTGCGTAGGAAACCCCGAAGATTTCGAGTCATTTCGAGTTTTCGATCGATTGTTTGTTTATTCAGACTCCGTTTTTTTCGTCATGTTCACATCTATTCCTGGACAAATTCTGAGAAAAAAGTGCCCATAGAGGCGGTTTTGAAAACGCGTGACTTGAAGTGAGCGCATCGTGCTTCGAGGAGTGGATATTAGACATCTCTCATATGGTCAACAAGATTTGCCTGGAAAAGTCACGTGCTTTCAGAAAGCACGCTAGCCGCTTGCTGTTTCCTCAGAACGACAGACCCATTTTCCGCGATAAAATATTCATCTTCCACGAAAATTACGAATCTCTTTCTTTGAAATTTCCACATGCTTCACATTGGGCTGCGAATGGAATCCTTTGAAAAACTCGAAGGGAAACTTTTAACAAGTTTTCCTAACAACAATTTTATCAGGGGAAATTCAGCAACGTCTGCAGGGATAGGACGTTTTCCCCAAGCGTAACAAAGTCGCCCTGGATTTTGTTTGATTTTTCGTCTGGAAGCGCAGCCAATCACAACCGCGGATGCGATGGAATGCTATCGTGCTCCGTAAAAACGCCATGCAAGCCATCAAACGTTGCAATCTTTCCTTCAGTAAAAAAACCGAATTTACCGGGAAAATTCTGAATATTTGTCCACCATTTTTTCCCACCAAGTCTGCCCACAATTTAATCTAAATTACCTGAAATTTTTACGGAAAAATACGCATAATTTTCCTCAAAAATGAATAATTTGTCGGAATAATTTTGGCAACAACAGAATACCCGTGCGGCATTCTTCCTTAACACGGCAGAATGCGTATGACTGACAGACTCCTTGCCGTTATTTTGCGTCTCTAGAGGCCGTGAATATTTATGAGGTTTACTCATCGTACTTCGCAATGTGAGTGACAGTTTGAAGGAGCTCGGAGATTCTGTCTCGGCTTCCGTCTTTTCATGAGTCTACATCGACACTACGGGCTCGCCGCATTCCCAGATTTATTTTTTTTTTTATTTTTTTTTTTTGTTTGGCATGAATACGTCTTCTGACTGTAAGTCGTTCCCTGCTTTAAAACAATGGACCACTAGACAAGGTACGGATTTCAGCATTCTGATACGTGCTTCTTAACCAAAATTTCACGTAGAACACGATTCACACAACGAAAATTGCTGAAACCAATTCCTAACGAAGATATTAACGTTTTTATTTCACATTGGTTACGAGGAATTTGAACTGCCCGCTCACAAGAAACTCAAAGCTCTACTTGAGTCAAATCGCGCACTACAACGGTTTTAGCAATCTTCTCAATCGAGCATTTTCCACCATGTGTTTTTCAAACTATAAGTAATTTGCTACAGCTGAGCCAAAGCGTCAATATTGAGGTTGCCAGATTTTTATATCGCACAGACTGTCATGATAACGTTTAGCGCGCGATGTGAATCACGTAGAGCATTGAATTTTCATGAGCGGGTGGTTTCAATTCACGCACCAAGAATTATTAAATATCTTCGGAAGGAGTTGATTTCGGCAATTTTCGTTATGCGCGTCGTGTTTTACGTAAAATTTTGGTGAAGAAACATGTATCAGAATGCTGAAATTTGTACCTTGTCTAGTGGTCCATTGTTGGTTTTTCGTTACAGTTAAGATACTAACAAGTATATGAATTGAAATATTACGTCACCTAACCGTAACATGATATCTACAGACTCAACGAGCGACGCGGAAAACATTCCGTTGGGGTTTTTTCTTTAAGGGTTTTTTTTTTTTTTATCCCTTGATTTTCTGGGCACAGCCTATGCACGTAAATTCCCAAAATCGATAGCCCACAAGTACAAATTTTCTGTAGCCCAAAAATGCAAGTGAGTATCGATTGGTTGGACCTGAGTTTCGATCGCACATAGCGCAAATTAACGAAACCAAAATTAAATTAGAAATGTGAAGAACTTGCGAACTTTGCGACGAGTCCCACTAATGCGATACAGCGATCGATATATCGACTAAGCGATAATCCCCCACATCGACAGCCCATAATCGCAAATCGTCCCGCTTGCGCTAATGGGCTATCGATCTCGGATATTTGCGCTTGTGGGCTGTACAGAATTTTTTTGCTTATTAATCATAAATCAAGCGTAAAATAGCACTGACCTCCGTATATATATAAATTTTGCCTCGACCGATTAGCTTGCTTAGATTCGTAAAGCAAGACCCTCGACAATATTTTATCCCTAAAAGTGGTTCTACACGGAAAAAAAAGTGTCAGGGGTCATACCCTAAAATTGTGGCACTGTCCCAATTTGTTGGATGATATGGACATTTCTAATTAATCGTAGTAGCACCAGCAACTCAAGTTAGGGTAATACCGCAACATTTGGGTTAGTTACCTAATTTATTGGGGGTACTACCATAAATAATAGGGGTGCTACCACATTTTATTGGGATGGTCTATATCATCCAACAACCTCGTGCTATTTTTCCCGTGTAGGCTAAAATTTAGTTCGATCAATGCTCACTTTTCCCGGTAATATTATAGGCGCGATTCTATACGTCATTTCATTGGCGGATCCAGCGAATTGGCAACATTGTTTTTCTCCCTTTAAACCTATGGAAATGTATCGATTATTGGAGAGGCCAGGTGCTCCGGTAAGAATCGATTATTTTAACATAGGATTAAATGGAGGGAATCCGTGTTGCCAAATTGCTGGATCCGCCTCTGCGTCATTTACCTTCGAAAAATTATATTTGTGAGAAAAAAAATTCGTTCACGGTTTAATAATACATTGGCCAAATCAACTATGGGCCGATTTTAACATTGGACGAGAAAGAGTGGGCGCAATCGTCCAATGGCCAAATAAGATAGCACGCACGTTTTTTAATAATAAGGTTCCATTACAAGATGGCGATTTGCTCAAAATCTCAAAGCGCAAACAGACGTATTTATTTGAATCAGCCATCAAATGTCGCAGAATAACCTCTGACTGCGTTGAGGAGTTAATGTGCATATACCGCAGTCAGGGGATACGATAAACGCTTAAACTCGGTCTCCCGTTTCCAGCCGATGGCAGCGATGAAAAAGTTGGCGCACTCGTGTCAGAACTGCCGAACAGCCCGGGAGATTATGTCAACTTCATACCGCAATCTCCTCGCGCGCAGTTAGCCTTTGAATACGCCCAAGTTAGTTTTAATCATTCTATCAATTACAAGTTCCCTGATACGCTCTATTTATAAGCTGTTGCACGTTATCGGAACTTTTCGCCGTATGCACCTGACAAACTTTCGCAGGCACCCGAAATTGGAGCTTAATTAAGCCCGTCCCACCGTGTTCTTTCCTTCGCCCGCGTGTGATTTTCGAACTTGTTGCTCCACGTACCACGATAGGCGCGTTGTTAAAGTCTACAATGACTTGCTAAGGAAAAAAAGCCGTATGAGCCTTTGAACTTTGGTATGTTTCCTTCGATTAAAAAAACTAACTTCTCGGGAACATTCTAAGTATATTTCCTCCATTTTGCGAGGTAATTTTTCTTCAATTTAATTTAAAACGTCTGAAAATCTCAAGGGAAAATGTGCATAACTTTCCTCAAAAATAAATATTTTGTTGGTAGAAACTTGGCAACAGCAGAATGCTCGTGCGGCGTTCTTCCGCAGCACGGCAGTACATTGCAAACGATGAGTTGGATTGCATTTTGCAAAACGGAACCACTAGCATTGCAATGTTGCTAAGATTGTGCAACTTCTTTTGTCTTGGAGGAAAAACCCGATTATCCATTAAAAGTTTCTATTTTACTCCCTAAAAACTGTAAATTTAAGACAAAAATTACCATCTACATTTCATAGTTTTTCACGATTTCCGCAATTTTATTGCAAAAGATGAAGTTGCACAATCTTAGCATCATTGCAATGCTAGTGGTTCCTTTCTGCAAAATGCAATCCAGTTATCCGATGCTTCGCTGCGCTCAGCGAAAGTGCTATTAAAGGTTTTTTGGAGTTATCCGATGACCTGTCATTTTGTAAACAAAAGCTGCCAACTTTCCAGCGGAATTGGTCAGCGCCCGCAGTGCCCGCTGAGCGCTGACCAATTTCGCTGACAAGATGGCGGCTTTTGATTACTAACTAGTTTACGTCATCGCTAAGCGGATAGCTAAATATGGCGGACTGATTTATTGGGGGGAAACGCTGCGTTAGACATCACTGCCGGGGGCGATTCTTGAGAAATGGCAACTCTGTTTTTCCTCCATTTAAGTGTATGCAAAAGAATCGACTTTGGATGAAACAGCTTGTCTCACCTAAAATCGATATTTTTGATGGATTTAAATGAGGGAAAAATAGCACACTTGCAAAATGGTCACTGCAGACGAGACGTCACCACAGATATTCTCTGGAGTTACTTGAAACAAAAGTATTGCCAAAGAAAATTCTCATCCATCATCATTGAGCGAAAAATGCCGTCCATTTTCAAACTCAAATTTTGCCTTGCTCGAATACATTGCTCCGATTTTTGGTGCGAGGTCTCTAAAACATATTTTCTCTGGTTGCACTCTATGAAAAAATCCAGAGGCTTCCTTGATTTCACAACCCTTTTTGAAGTAAACAGGTCATGGTGAAGTGAGCTGTTATGCGTAATATACTTGAAATAGACTCAAGCCTCATACATGCTCATGAATATAGTTCAATCTGAAAACTGAGCATGAATATTCAACGGATGATGCCGGAGCATTTTGCGAGACAGAAATCGCAGCAACAGGCCTAAATCACAGGAAAGTGCCTACTGTAGAGTTTGTGGCGCCAGGGCCGGAAAGAAAATATTTCACCGCGTCCGCTTTGACAATTCAAGCAAGTTAAAGGGTGAAGCTTACTAATGGATGTAGTAAAAAATATGCATACCTGCAAGTGTTCTAGTCCGAATCCCCACCCATTTGCAAGGATTATAAAGAAATCTGACAAACTAGGCGTGTAGAAATATTCTGTGAGTTTTCTTCAAAAATATCTAATCATTCAAATGTATTCGCCAAAAATGTAAAAAAAGATGTTTTGGAACGTTTTCTTTCATAAAATGATAGTGAATGAAGCATAATGGACCCATGAACAAGGTATAAATTAAAACACTACGCACTTCTTTCCTTTCGAAATCTTACAACGAAAACGATTCACACAACGGGTACTCTGGAAACCAATTCCGATACAAATTTAAGTTTTTTTCAATTGAAAATTTTTTAAAGGGCAAAAATACAATGGACCACTAGACTAGGTACGAATTTCAGCATTCTGATACATGTTTCTAGACCAAAATTTCCCGTAAAATGCGATGCGCATAGCAAAAGTTACTCAAATCAACTCCTTACGAAGATATGTAATGATTCATGATGCGTGAATTCAAACCGCCCGCTCATGAAAACTCAATGCTCTACGTGATTCACATCGCGCGCTAAACGTTCATCATGATAGTCTTTGCGATATAAAAATCTGGAAACCTCAATCTTGACGGTTTGGCTCAGCTATAGCAAATTTCTTGTGGTTTGAACAACATATGATGGGAAATGAACATTGCTCGATGAAGAAGCTTGCTGAAACCGTTGTAGCGCGCGATTTGACTCGAGTAGAGCTTTGAGTTTCTTGTGAGCGGGCAGTTCAAATTCCTCGTAATCAATGTGAAATAAAAACGTTAAAATCTTTGTTAGGAGTTAGTTTCAGTAAAATTCGTTGCGCTAATCGTGTTTTACGTGAAATTCTGGTTAAGAAACATGTATCAGATTGCTTAAATTCGTACCTTGTCTAGTGGTCCATTGTTGTAACTTCTGTTTCATCTTAGTAAGAAATACTTGTTGATATCTCGCTCTAAGCTTGGATTCCAAGGTTCCCATTTTGTGAGACGTTTTCCACGAGTGATTTTGAGACCTACTTTAATGGCCGAACGAGGTTTTAAAATTTCGCGATGAAGACACGCACTTTCTGGTATCCAACGATGTGTAACTTTCGGAGATTAATAGCAACTATTTTTCGAATGAAAATGATTGACGGGTGGCATAGTTTGGCATCAAACAAGGGTTGAACTTAGTTTTTAATTGTTATCTTCAATAAATGCCAAGTAATCAGACGTCGTTCCGGTGTGAAATATGATCAGAAAATCTTTCGAAATCACACGAATAGACGCAGGTATCGCGGGTTCTCTAAAATGGTTCGTCCCTGGCCAGGATCGACAAAAAAAAAAAAAAAAAAAAAAAAAAAAAAAAAAAAAAAACTGACTCGGTGTGGACCTGCATTAAGCTCCGTACGTTTGGACGATTCAATTTGGCGACGAAAAAATGCACGCTTTAATCAAAACACAGTCGTTGAAGGGGAGTGGGGAATACTAATGTGCCGAAAAAAGTAATTTGTGCGGAAAAATCTGATCAAACGAGAGTTAATCCGTTTCCCTGAAACTGATCCGGGGTGTATGTGTGAACGTGGGGTCCGTCGCGATATTGCCAGTTTAAACATTATCCCCAAGGTTTTTTATCGGAAAAAATAAAGGAAAAAGACGTTTTGTCGCTGTGAAAACACGCAACTTTATCTTTCAGAATCCCACAAATAGGGAAAATTATTCCTCTTGGCTTGAGTTCAATTTTAGAGCAAAATAATCTGTACTTGCCGATTTTTTAAGATTAATCGATGGATTCTTTAACAAGTTGTTGATGCACTACCAGTATACAATTTAAAGTGTTATACATGATCCATTAATTAGACGAAACGGACAGTTCCATCGTTTTGGCGTGCCTATAACATATTTATATGTAGGCACGTTTTGATTTCGTTCTGATGTAGAGTGTACAGCCAGCCCTGCTTTCTGTACTTTTCAATGGGTTTTTTTCCAAATCTTAAGGTACGTGTGTTAATTTTTCATATTCTTCCTTTTTTTCAGTTTTGTAGAACAACCATGTTCAAGTTATTAGAGAGATGAATGAATTAAAATACAGACGAATGCACAAGAAAAATGCGTATTTACCTTGAATTGCAACTTCACACGCTACTTTTCATGTTTTATTTTAGCTCAGGATTTTTCAGAATATGCGCACAGTTGTTTTGAAGAGTTTTTAGCTCGAGAGAACGACTTGAGCGCGTCTCGGGGTATACGCGCAATGCATGAAGTATCCTGCAGACTTGTAAGGCGCTAGACTATGCGCCGTGCTGCACGCGCAATGCATGAAGTATCCTGCGGTCATGTAAGGCGTTACTGTGCGTTCCACGCTGCGTGCCGTGCGCGCCAGCCGCCAGCCCCGCTCCGGCCGACTTTTACGTGTGGGCTCCCTCGTGGCTTGATCCGTTTTTGCTTCTCTTTTTGAAACTCTTAATGTAGATAGGGGTGTCAATCTGGTTAAAGTGACTCTATGGAGAGAAGGAGAGTAGGCAAGGAAACATTGAGGTATTTCATTTTTACTCAAGCACAGCTCCGTTTAAGGGGCCCGGGGAAAAATGGATCCATTACGTTACGAAGCAAGTTTGGACCACATTACTAAATTATGCAATAAGGAATTTCTATTTCTAACTCATCCTTGGAAGCATCTATCTGCAAAGGGAGTTTCCCTATGCAGATAAGCGCTTCCAACGGATATGCGATTAGTTTAATCGCATATCCGTCTTTTCTAAAATGAGCCTAAAATGAAAAACCCCGTATTGCAAAATGTGGTCAATTTCAGCTACTTATTCTCTAAAAATATCTCTCCAAAAACCTGAATTAAAGCTGAAAGTATCCAAACATAAAAATTCACCATCGAATGCAACAAATCGGGTCCCGCTACTTTCAGCTTCACTTTCGGTTGCGAAAAATAGGTTTTTTTAGAAAAAATATGCCTCTACGTGTGTTAGACCATTTTTTTTTTGTCGAAAATCTAAAGTGAAACAATTATTAAAACGTGTTTGAAATCTCGACGTGTGTGTGTTACATCCGGTGTTAATTCACCCGAAGCAATAAAATTACCTCGACCAATTTCACCTGGTCCAGCAGCCCATTTGACACGGGCGTTATGTGGACCGCCAGCATTGGAGCGGATAAAAGAGAAATGAGGCCGGTTTCGAAATTCGCTCGCGAAAAATCGAATACGGGGTTGGCTTACGCTGCCGTGTTGAGGGAAAACGCCGTATGATCATTCTGCTGTTGCCAGATTTCTCCCAATAAAATATTTATTTTTGAGAAAAGTTGTGCATATTTTTCTTTGAAATTTTCAGATGTTTCAGATTAAATTGCGCACAAATTGCCTGACAAAATGGAGGAAAAATACTCGGAATTTTACCGGGAAGTCAGTTTTTTTTTTCAAAGGAAATACAAAAACGTTTGAAGGCTCATACGGCGTTTTTCCTCGGCACGGTAGAGTACGGGTGGCGGGCGGATCGCGGATCACGTAAAAGGATTCAATTAAAACAATGATGCGGCGCTGGCCCATTAACGGCGGCTCCGGAGAGGGTGGGGGGTGGTGGAGGGGGAGGGGGAGGGGGTGAACGATTCCTGAATAATTCAGACAAAGCTTTTTCCGAGCCGGGATCCTCGGCTCGCCGTTGGCCCGAGCTGGATATTTTCAGTTATTTGCTTTCAATAAGCTCAACTGCTCACCTCATAATTGAGCATCGGCGCGGGCCGGCCGTGCCGTGCCGCGCTGTGATTTAGCGGTGTTGTCAGATTGCAGCGGGGAAACCACCCCTGAAAAGTCGATCACTGAAAAAAACATCTCGGTGTATTTACTAAGAAAAGGGTAAAATTACCAAGAATTCAGGGTTCTATTTGATCCCAGTTTTTTCTTGGTAAAATTACCATTTATGGAATTGGTAATTTTACCGAGAAATCTCGGTAAAATTATTGAACTTTCTCGGTAATTTTACTGGACCCGGTAAAAACGCCAATATTTTTTATCGACTGTGGTAGAATTACCGAGATAAAATGGCAACGTTACCGGGAATTGATAACCAATAAAAGTGGTATTCTTACCTGAAAAAAACAGTAAAAATACCGGTTTTTAGGTAAGCTTACCAGTCTGTCTTGGTAAAATTACCAATAATTGGTAAAAAAAGTGAGATGGTAAAGGTACCAACAGACCTTGGTAAAAACGCCGAGAATTTTTTTTCAGTGATCATGTAAAGGGTGTCCCAAAGGTCTAGTGCACCCCCTCTAAAATTTTACGTACTTATTATTAATATTTAAAAAAAAAAAAAAAAAAAAAAAAAAAAAAAAAAAAAAAAAAAAACACCTATGGGCAAGTTTATGAATCAATGTGAGCTACATTTGTGGTTTTCCCGCATTGGGGCTGTGGACCCTAACTGTTTTTTTCAAATGGCAACCCCTCCCCCTGTGCGATACATCAGTTGAACGATGATTAAGAGGGAAAATTTTCGAGCAAACCGCAGGTCGCCGTTTTGATTTTTGACAGAGTGGTGGCAGGTCAAGTTCAAAATTCGGATGGATCCAAAACTCCCAAGATTTGGGAAAACCTTGAGATCCAGAGATTTTTTTGGCGCGAGAAACCCGAGTTCGGCGTTAGTTTCTCGAAAAAAATTTACTTTTTTCAAAATGGTGGTCAAAGGGAAAACTGCAAGTATCTAAATTGCTTACCCATGGATATATGCATTTAAGCTGGCACCCGTAGGTCATTCGGCGCGAAAAATTCGAATCCTGCGTTGGTTTTTCGAAACGCCACTTTTTTTCCTAAATGACGACCTCTGAAGAAAAATTAGTATTTAAGCCATTTTTCTGCGCACTCCATGCGTGACAAAATTGCATCAGATGTACAGTTTGGCAACTATGAAAGCCCTGTTTTATGAAAATTCGATCACGTTTCACGAAGTTTGATAAGGTCTAACGAGAGTTAAAAGAGTTCTTGACGGAATCTGTATCGAGTGTTTTCAGTGTTTGACAAAAAAAATACGTGAAAGTAGCCAGAATGATCGAAATTTAATCATGTTTCAAGAAGTTCGCTATGAACAGTAGCGCTTCTGCTTAAGATATAGAGAAGGTCGAATTGACACGGATGAGATATAGACGTATAATTGTTGTATTGCAGTAAATCTTGGAGGTATATGTATACGCACAAAAAATATCCTCCCTGAAAAGCTACTCAACGCTTCGCGTTTTGCGTTACTTACATTTCTTCCTCAGAGGCGACTATTGATAAAATCCATAAGACGATGTTGATGAATTACTCGATCTTTTTGGTTAAATCTCTAAGATATGTAGGTAGGAACATTCCGAAATTTAAATATGAACAGTTAACTTTCACACTTTTCCGGAAAAGCGATGTCATTGCCTATGCGCAAAAACTTCTTTCATTTTAATGTTCATTGTTCATTCACAGAAACCGACCTCCGGTTCAACTGAACGAAATTGCCGTCGAAGAGTTTTTAGTCTCACTGTGTATGTCAAAGTGTAAACAAATCGGAAATTGCCATCACCTCCTTCTATTTCTCTATACTTAAAAACAACACGCTCCACACGGAGAAAAAAAACCTCGTGCGTGGGACCCGAGGTTTGGGTCGTATGAATCTCTGAAGTTTTCGGATTGAGCATCTGAACACTTTAGGTCTAGCTGCTGAGGTTTGGATCACACATCTGAAACTTCAGTTCTTACATCTGAGGTACTTCAGATATGATAACCGAAGTTTTTCGGATGTGAGAACCGAAGTTTTTCGGATGTAAAAACCGAAGTACTTCAGTGAAGTTTCAGATGTGTGATCCAAACCTCAGCAGCTGGACCTACAGTGTTCAGATGCTCAATTCGAAAACTTCAGAGACCCACATTGGTCCGAGAGCCCGACGACATTTTGGGACAAACTCGGGACACGAATCTTGACTTCTTGAATTTGAACTGACACGGAAAATGGTTGTCTGCCACGTGTTGGCACACCTCACAACGTGCCCAATGATCATTTTCAGTGTCAATTTGAGTACAGCTTTTGATTTCAGTATTCAAAACTTGTGTTACGAGTTTGTCGCAAAATGCCATCGGGCTCTCGGACTACATGACCTAAACTTCGGGTCCCACGCACGAAGTTTTTTTCTCCGTGCACGCGTCTTAACGATGACTCCGAGTGGCCGAGCCCCAAATGAGTGGGCGCAAAGTGCGTTTAATGATTTCCCACGCACTCAGGGAGCCGGAAATTAAATTTGAATAATTCAACCCCTTCCCTGGGTCCTCGGTCGCCATGATTCCGCCTGGGGGGAGGTCATCATTGTTTACATTTTGGCACCCTTGACCCGAATCTACGGGCCCTATGAGCGGAACCTAACGAAATTAACACGATTAAAAGCTGCAGAGTTTTCCGAGGATAAACATCATAATGAGTTCGAAAATCCGACATCACACGCCGGAGGGTCCGCGGCCTCCAATTAGGATCGAGAGCGCTTAAAAACAGCTTTCCGGGAGCATCGTCGAGTGTTTCAGTCAACATCGGAGCACTTCAGCCCCCGGCCCGCCTCTCAAAATCGAATCGGTATTTGAGAGCTGCAGGTAAATAATACTGTCAGCGCGGATATCTCATGAACCGCCAACTCGCTGCACTTACATACAACCTGGGGATCACGAGTTTCTAACGTTTACAACATTTACACGCGCGAGTAACTATTCCCGACGCCGGCAACAATCGCGAGACGTTAATTATTTTCGGGCCGTTCCAGTTTTCTGCCGTGCTGAGGTAAGAACGCCGTACGAACCTTTAGCCGTTGCCGAATTTCCCTCGGTAAATCACGAATTTTCGGGAAAATTAGTAAATATTTTTCATCCAATTTTTCAGATAATTTTATTTGCAATTTTACCTAAACCTCTCGAAAATTTATCGGAAAATACATAATTGATAACCCCCACTGGTAAAAAAAGTAGCTTGGATCAAGATTTCAGACTCTTAAAAACATTGCCAAGAAAAAATACTCTTGATTCAATCGGATTTTTCCTTGTATCGAAGAACCAAGCTTCTTGATTTAAGCGGATTTCCATTTGAATCAAGAGTATTTTTCCTTGTCAATGTTTTTAAGAGTCTGGACTCTAGATCCAAGCTACTTTTTTTACTCAAAAACAAACATTTTATCGAAGGAAATTCGGCAACTCTCGAATGTTCATACGGCCTTTTTCCTCAGCACGGCAGTTTTCACGGGTGGGTGGTCCAAGGGGGGGGGGATTTCTTCCCCGATTTAAAGGCGGGGGAAAAATGCGTGCCTCCTTCGCTCCAGGAGAGTAAAAAAGCGGGAGATAACGGATCCTGCAACCCTTTTTTCTACCTCGTTTTTTGATGCTTCCCGTCAGCGAGCGCGTACAATTAAACTACAAAACGCACTGCTTGCTCGAAGCCTTAGCCGTCCTTTCGGCTTCCAGGAATAAGCTAAATATTTTAAGCACACCTATAAAATTCTGGTCTTCGGGGGGAGGATTTAATTTGATTAATCAAGCTATCTCCTTCTTCCCTTCCGCTCTTGGAATTTCGTGACAGCTGGTGGCAGGGAACTTAAGGGCTTCGTTGCCGGATGTCGTCGTCGTTATAGTTTACTCTCCTGCGGGATGATTATTGAATTTGATAGAAAAAACGATAGGCAAAGAAGGCATAGAGTAGGTATGAAGCGATCTTATAGTTTGAAATGAGTGGTTCTAAAAGACTGAGGGAGAAAATGATGGGCTAACTATAGGGTCTCTCATGGGTTTTGCTGTTAGTTAATCTATTACCTACCTCCTTTGTCCTTGCAACCCACCCCTTCCACCTATAGAATATCTCCATATCCTTTTTGCCCTCTTTGTCCATAGGTCTGTCGATCAATTTCAATAATCGGTCCGCTGAAGATTTTTAATGTACGAGGTGATCAACAAAAGAAGAGCCCACGGCAAGTACAAGTTATCAACATTTCGTGATAAGATGGGGAGTAGAAGTTACAGGAACCTACCAATGCGGTTGATATTTATAAGTTGGATTTTGAAAATGGAAGAATTTTTACAAACATTGATGTGATAAATACTTCCTTTATAAAATTTTCACACTGAGAAAAAAAGTCAGAGCACACGAACCGAAAGCACAATATTCTAAGTTGGCCGTACTATTTGATTCATGTCACCATAGTTTGAGACTATACTACGGAAGTTTTTCTAAAGGTTGTTTGGTTTGGTCTGAAACCGATGTTGCATGAACCGAGGATACGGTTCTTAGAACCGAAAGTGCGCTTACGTGAACCAAATAGTACACCCAACACAGAGCGAGCACCGCACATACGTGTCTTTTGCCCGAACTTTTGCCTTACTTAAGGATTGTAAAAATCGGCTCTGCTACAAGAAACTCCGCTCATATTCTCCATAGATTAATTACAAGCACATTTCAAGATAAGCGACTTCGTAAAAACCAAATTGAGCCATTTTGTTTCGTTAATACGTTTAGGCACCGCATTATTTTGTTTCATTTTTATTTTCGGTACGGAGATGCTGCCTACCAGTTTGGAGCTGCACGCGGCCATAAATCTCGAGTGAGTTATACATCTCGGCAACACAACGTCGAAAATATAATTGAGAGACGCTATATCACGGAGTAAATGGCTTGGAAATATATATCACATGGTGCATGCGTCAAAAGCAAAACGGGCGCATAACGGAACTTGTTGGGGGTTTTTATTGCTTACATGGTGCCACTAATCGACGAAATGTTCCATGAGCTTCTTGCAGCCAAATGCGGCGCAGTTAAATGTCATAGCCGACTAAACTGTAGAGGAAACAATTAAAAATATGTAAGTCCCAACGGTTTACATTCATCGTTCGTATGTTTTTATGATATGTGTACAGTTTCGCACTGTAAACGTTCTTCCTAGGTTTCTGTCATGAGATCCAGCGATCCAGGATTTGATGCAATACGCACTTCAGTGACGTAACGTGCTTTGCAATGTATCTGTCGCAGGCAAATAGTGAAATCAGGCATTTGTCAAATGCCTAGGCAGATAATTAAATTTTGACGGTCCACAAAATTTTGTGAATTTATGGCGAAGAGCTCACGAGTTTTCAATATTTTTTGGAAAAATAACTCATCAGGACAGGAAAAGTAAGGAAGAAAATAAGTAAAAAAAATTGCGATTTTTTAGTGTGGGAAATACATTGTCCGATGAAACTGAACTGAGGCAATGCAAAAAATTCCCGGCTTCAATCTACTTAAGTATTTAAGTCCTCTTTATGAGGCCCCCTTCATTTAAAAATAAAAATTAAAACTTCAAATGCACAGTGCCGATCTATTTAAAACAACGCAAATATTTCCTCTTCCTCTCCTTCTTTACTTCTTTATTTATTTAATTTTTTGTCGACGCCGAGCATATGAGTGATTTCTCAAAGGACACATTAAATGAATTTCTCCCTAAAGAACAATTATTTTGTAGACAAATATAATGGGCATCTTAATTTTTTAACTTCCGTCTCCTTTTATTCCGTCATAAATGGTGTTGGTTTAAGCAGATGCTAACGGCATCTGGTAGCAATTGCATGTATCATTCTCATAGGAGGCGTCACCATCCGGTTTACTAATTTTAAGGAAACTGGTTTCTTCTTCGAAGCAAAATGTTATATTGAAAGTAGGCAACCGCACATGTCCCATGCCGCATCGCGTTCCCCGCGGAAGGGACTCACTCCGTTTACTAACTTTTAAGGTAACCGTTTTCTTCTTTCGACACAACGTGTTTTCTTCTACCAAGCAAGCTGTTGGGTTAAAAGAAGGCAACAGCGTCTGGCTTATTGCATCCTCCCCCGCTGAGGGCGTTCGCCCCGTTTACTAATTCTGAGGAAAACCGTTTTCTTCTACCAAGCAAGCTGTTGGGTTAAAAGAAGGCAACAGCGTCTGGCTTATTGCATCCTCCCCCGCTGAGGGCGTTCGCCCCGTTTACTAATTCTGAGGAAACCGTTTTCTTCTTTCGACACAACGTGTTTTCTTCTACCAAGCAAGCTGTTGGGTTAAAAGAAGGCAACAGCGTCTGGCTTATTGCATCCTCCCCCGCTGAGGGCGTTCGCCCCGTTTACTAATTTTGAGGAAACCGGTTTTCTTCTTTCGACACAACGTATTTTCTTCTACCAAGCATGCTGTTGACTTAAAAAGAGGCAACGGCCGGACTCAGAAGGCGTTCACCCCGTTTACTAATTTTAAAGAAACTGGTTTCTTCATTCAAGCAAAAGTTGGCTTATTTTAAAACAACGTTTATTTTACTTAAGAAAACACGATTCGCTTGTTTCAAGCGAATCATGTTGTCTTACATTAAGAAAACCGTTAGTTTCTTCCAAGTCAAACCCGTTTTGAAATAAGTAAAAAATCCAAGTAGACGCGTTTACTTAAATTCAGGAAATCTTTTTTTTCCGTGTGTCGAACGTTAATGAAGTCGAAGTGTCATCTCCTTGAAAACGCATCTTAATGATACTGTTTTTAAGAGAAGGGTCCAACCTTCCATCGTGCGTAGAGTCAAATAGTAGCTTATTTTTTTATTTTTCACATTGATTCCTCAATAACCTTAATAACTGGAAGTTTTCATGATTCTCATCTTCATAACTTCGATTCTTCGATAACTCAAATTTTTCATCCCTGAAGATTTAAGTGGTTGGTGCGTGGATGTTTACTGACCAAGTGCGATGACTGTTTGCCTAGCGACTAAGCTCAAAGTTAACCTGAAACTAGAGAAAGCTCCGAGATCTTAATAATAATAAAAAATAATAAAAAAAACTGTCGGGTTGACGAGTTTCGATTCTGCGTGTTTTTGAAGGTATTTCACCGTCAATATTTTCTTATTAAGCCACAGCGCATCCCTAGTTTCCATACACGCACGGTTAGAACAATCCCACGAATTCGAGGCAAAAATTAAATATAAGCACGAGAAAAGTCGAAGGCTCTCATAGAATCCACGGAGAAGCGGTTTTTGAGATGGGAATGATGAAAAGTAAACGCGAGGAGAATTCAATAAGAAGTTTCAAACCCATGTTGCCACATGCCATGAGGCGTGTCAGAGAGCAGTAAGCGCGCAAAAATTGACGTCACTGCCGACGAAACAGCAGTAAATCAACGTTATGCAGCTAAAAAGCGGTGTGCTTACTGCTGTCTTGTGCGAAATGGTGTCCTTTACTGCCAACGTCAAAACCTTAAAATTTGTCAGTGGAGAGAATTTAATCGAGCAAGCATTTAGAAAATCCGTTGTTTCCCATACGAAAGAGCGTAACTTCGTTCCAAGGTTGCAAAATCGACTTGGACAATTCGGTTTTTCATGAGGACAAGACTTAGGCATTTTTATATGAAATTCTGCCGATTTTTGCATGTAATGAGAAGAGAATTGAGCGAAATATTTGGCCAGGATTACCTAACAGTCCTAATTCCCACAATTTCTTCAGAAAGACATTTTTGGACTGAAGGACCATTCAAATACTACGTAACGCACTTTTCCGATTTTTTCACCCCCTCTCCCCCTTGTAACGCACTCGTAACGCAGCCATATACACCCCTCATTTGAATTACGTGACGTTGGCCTGACCCCTTCCCCCAATTTCCGAGAAATCAAGAAAACGCTGAGAAAACAGCTTGAAAAAAATTTGGGTTTTTTTTTTAGATACTCGTATTTTGCTGAAATGCAACGGGAAGAGATCAACAAAGGTATGAAAAGATTCATCCGGAAGAGGCGAAATTTACGATTTTTCGCGCGTCTTTCCAAAGTTTTTTGCCCACCGGCTCAGATTTGTTACGTAACGTTTGGCTTGCTTCCCTTTTCCCCCTTATTACGCACCGTACTGCTTGCTCATCCCCCCCCCCCTCTTCCCTAAGTGCCAGTGTCGTGGCGTGAACTGCGATATATCGATTGTTATGCCATTTAAACCTATGTTAAAGAATCGATTATTAAGGTGTTCGCTGTGAACACCCTGTTTATCGATCTTTTTCCATAGGTTCAAACGGCAGATCAATCGATCTATGGAAAATCACGCCACGCCACTGCTAAGTGCATTACGCGATACTTGAACGGCCCCTGCTTGAGCTGCTCTCTTGAGAAGCACGTCAGAGTCGACAACCTGTCTCTCGGCGCGGGAAAATCTCGGATTTGGGCGCCAAATCGGGCTCTGGGGCCGGGCTCGGTGGCGGAGAAGAGCTTATTACGCATAACTGACGCGTCACCGACTCACCGCTTTATTTCAGATCACTCGGCGCCCAGATATGCTCCCGCTCCGGTTCCCGGCTAAATGTTCCGCGAGATGAATAACACGTACTTGGCGTACGAATCAATACTCCCCCTCGCGGGCCACCCAGCAACATGTTGCTATAAATCCACCGTTTCGTTATGTTTTGTGTTCTCGGAGACAGCTTATTCAAATTTATCGCCGAGTCGGGCGCCCTCCGCAAGACGGCAGTACGTGCTTCTCGTCGTAAGCCGCGACACCTGGGAGGATACGCACTAACCGCGGTTCAAGCTCCGAGTGCACTTACGACTGTTTTCCCGAGGAGCCTGGCGATAGATTTCGCCGTGTTTTTCGCTAAATTTTCACTTATTTTTGTGTTATTCCCGCAAGACGGCAGTACGTGCTTCTCGTCGTAAGCCGCGACACCTGGACACTCTAACCGCGGCTCAAGCTCTGAATGCACTTACGACTGTTTTCCCGAGGAGCCTGGCGATAGATTTCGCCGTGTTTTTCGCTAAATTTTCACTTAGTTCTTGGATTTCCCATGTAAGGCGGCAGTATGTACGCGAGCTGCAAAACCCGTAAGGTCTCACGCTCCAAATACATTTACTACTGCCTTCAAAAGGAGCGTAAACACGGGTTTGGCTGTGTTTTTGCTAACTTTTCACTCATTTTTGTGCGCTTTCCGTAAGACAGCAGTACATGCTCCTCGTCGTAAGCCGTGACACCTGGAAGGATACACTCTAACCGCGGCTCAAGCTCCAAGTGCACTTACGACTGCTTTCCCGAGGAGCCTGGCGATAGATTTCGCCGTGCTTTTCGCTAAATTTTCACTTATTTCTTGGATTTCCCCTATAAGACGGCAGTAAGTACGCAAGTCGCGAAAACCGTAAGGGTTCACGCTCCATATGTATTTACGACTGTTTTCCCGAGGAGCGTGGCAATAGATCTATCCGTGTTTTTCGCTAAATGTTCACTAATTTTTGGGTGTCCCTTGTGAGACGGCAGTAAGTGCGCGAGCCTCGAAACCCGTAAGGGTTCACGCTCCAAATGCATTTACTTCTGTCTTCATAAGGAGCACGGTGAAGGATTTGGCTGTGTTGTCGCTGACTTTCCACTTATTTTTGTGTGCTTCCGGCAAGACGGCAGTATGAACGTTTCGACGTGGGCTGTGAAACCTGTGGGGGCAAGCGGCAACCAGCGACCAGCAGGTCGATTGTTGAATCGTTATCGAATGATCCTGATCGATCAATCCCTATCGAAGCAATGCTGTTTATCGATGAAGGTCATTCGATATGAATTCAACAATCGACCCACAGGGCTTATGCTCGGAGAGCGCTTCCTGCTATTTTTACGAGTAGAATAGCGCGCTGCTGTCTCTGGCGTTCAAAATGTTTCATAACGAAAATTTCAGTTAATTCGCCTGAACTTAGTCAAGCAGCTCATGCTGTTGGGAAGAAATGGTGAGATTAACCTAATTTTTTACAGTATGGGGGAGATCAAAAGATAAAAGACCAAGATGAAGATGAGGAGCCCCTCAAAAATTATGAAAAGTACATAACATACAACCGCATTATACCTTATTTGAAAGTATAATTTCATCATGTCCCTTACCATTTCGTTTTTTCAATTAGTGCAAGTTTCCATTGAGCTCTGGGTAAGTGTCTAAGCTTCTTCATTATCTTGACCCAGTTCGTTTGGGGAGTGAAGTTATACTATCAAATGGTTATAGCTTTCTGATCAAATTTCATTACTCACAGTGAAATTGAATGATGCAATCAGAATGAAACCACGTAAATCGCCGAAATATCTTGCTCACCTGAAATCAGAAGAATTATAGATTTTAGGAATAGTACAAATTGTAAATTTTCGCTTTTTCACTGTCTTGAGAGGAAAACTGACATGAAAAAGAAAAACTTGAATTTTGACTCAAATCCTACCTTGCTAAATTGACCCATACGGTTCAATTTTTCACATCGATGTACCTGCGAAATGTTTTTTCAAAATTTTAGGATTTTTGCAAGAGATCAGAAGAAAAATCAGTGGCATTTTCAGTTAGGCATCACAAAGATTTTCCTGGTAAAAATGAAATTTGCGAGGGGAAATTTGGCAACATTGAAACGTAGATACATTCCTCCTCGAGGGAGGCGACGAAAAGAGCACTACAATAGTGGGAGAAAAAAATCAACCCCTTGACACGTTGCAACAAAGTGTCACCCCTCCCTCCCTTGATTTGGACCGCGTTAAATAGAAAGGCACCAAGCCACATCAGCTATTACCAAATTTAATTTGGCATTTTAAATTTAATTTAATTCCTTAAAATTTTCAAAGGAATCCGCACAATCGTTCTCTCGTAAAAAACTAGATTGCCCAGTTGAATTTGGCGATAGCTGACGTGGCTTGGTTCCTCTCTGTTGTTGATCCATTTGTACCCCCTCGGTTCATCAACCCTTTGCGCGGGGGAATTCGGCAACATTGAAATGTAGTTACGCTCTTCCTCGAGGGGAGCGACGAAAAAAGCACGACACTGGTGATAGAAAAAATCAACCCCTTTGGAAGTGCGGACCCTTCCTCCCTTCATTTGTACCATTTTGGCTCATCAGCCCTTTGCGCGAGAAAATTTGGCAACATTAATACGTACTTACGTTCCTTCGCGAGGGAGGTGACGAAAAGAGCACCACAACAGTGAGAGGAAAAAACCCACCCCTTTACACGTGGCAACAAAGTGCGACCCGTTTCTCCCTTCATTTGTACCCCCTCGGCTCATGAGCCCCCTCCCCGGGGTCATTACCAACGCGGCGCTAAGTGGGGGCGCAAACTGATTGCCGGCGCTTTCATCACCTGGGCTAAACCGAGGCCCAGGTTCAGCAACCGGAGGCCCTCGGCTTCAACTGGTTGATAAGTTGCTGAATATTAATTGCTGCTCTCGCTACCTTTACCCTCTCTGACCTCCCCCTCCCCCCGCCGCCCTGTAACGCTTAAATTTACCACATTTCGGCTTTGATTAAGTCATTCGTCATTCCTCCCAACAGCATGGCTCGCGCATAATTTTCTAGTTTTTCAAATGTCCTGCTGCCCCTCCCGAGTTTTTTTTTACATTTTGTGGATGCTTTTTGTGAGGTAATTTCTGCATTTTTTCGGTTGTCTTGGTCTCTGTTCCTTCACACATTTTTGTCATCACGAATTTACTGCACACCTACATCCAACTATATCTGGATCGCAGTTAGCAAAAAGGAACCAGCGCCATTACAGTGTTTTCAAAATCTTCTTACTTCTCACTTTCGTTTGAAAATACTTAATAATGTCAAGTACTGAAATTTACAGAATTACATTCCTTTAAAATTAACAATTTTTTTGGTGTGAGGTCAAAAGTATTTGTTATGCTGGGAGATTTTTTAGATAAATATTTACAACATTAACTACCACTAAAACACCTTTTATACCAATAAAACACCTTCTGTTAAAAAAAAAAAAAAAGAAACAAACAAAAACAAAATTACCATTTGTACAACACTTTAATCGCGTTGTTTCCTTTTCGCTACATGCGATCCATCTGATCTCTGAGTCGCAAGTACGTTAAGTTGCATCATTTGATTTGAAGGAGCATCGTATACCACAAAATTGGCGAACCATTTTCATGCATTCGTTGTTTTCTCTTTTCACGTTGGAATTTTTTTGAGCTCAGAAACGGACACAATATATGTGTCTCGACCGAATTTTACTTATAAATTTAGAGCCGTGACGAGAGAGAGTCTGGACTCTCGTTCTTTCTATGTTTCAAAAATCCCCACCTCCCGCCGAAGAAAAGTTCAAGTTTTCAAGTTCCACAAGAGGGTTAAAATAAATTGGCAAATCTAGGCAGCAACGTCATTTCATTGATTTCAGTTCTGATACGTATGAAAAATGCAGTCCACACAAAATCAGATAGTATAGCTGCACTGAATTTATCAATAATCCTCATGAAAAATGATGGGATCTGTTTTTGATAAGGTCTTCCCCTGGCTTTCTAATCAGAATCGAGCTTCGGTACAATCAAGGCTCAAAACTGTCGTGGATAGGAGGAACGCCGTATGAACCTTCAGACGGGGCCAAATTGATGAGTTACGAATTCACCAAGAAAGTTGTGAATTTTTTTTCCCCCCAGATTTTCAGATAATTTTATTCGAATTCGATCTAAATGAGTGTCCACAAATGTAAATGAAAATTTTTCATAACATCCTAAAAAATAAGTATTTTAAGAGTAAAGGCAACAATCGAATATTCATACAGCGTTTTTCCTCAGCACGGCAGGGTAATGAAGCGCCTGATCGAACTCATTTTTACCAGGAAACTACAAGTATGTCTATGTTGCTGAGATTATGAAGCTTCCAAGTTTACGATAGATCAACTGGACGGCGTTAAGCGAAAAGGAACCAAGCCACGTCAGCTATTGCCTTTAACTGGGAAATTTAATTTTTTGCATGAAAACAGTTGTGCGGATTTTCGTGCAAGTTTTAGTGAATTTTCTGCATAATACGAAGCAAATTCCTCAAAATATGTCAAAGGAATCCGCAAAAACGTTCTGCTTGTAAAAAATTGAATTGCCTAATTAACCCTTTATTGCATAGCGTTGCATGAAAGCAACAAATCGACGGTGAAAGTCGGCAATCACATAACTCGGTTTGCGACGTCGCAGACTTTCTGTCATACTTTATTTTTTAAACGGAAAACTACTCAACGGTAATTCTTTAAAACTGCCGTGATTTTTCTTCTATGTGCGAGGAAAATTCTGCAAAAACTTCAAGGAATCATGTCCATTTGTTCTCCTTTAAAAAAATAACATAGTTGCGGAGATTTTCAGACACCGCAAACGAGTTATGTGATTGCCGACTTGCACCGTCGAAATGGTTTTCAGCTTTATTTCTATGCTGGAGTATTAAATTGAATCAAAGCAAGAAATAATTTTTGGGGAACATTACATGTCTGATCTCCTTGCTTAAAAAAAACCATAACAATCGATTCCAACCGACTCTAGTGACAAAAAAATACTGTACAATGTAGATTTTCTCTCCAAAATCAACGATTTGCTCATGCAACAAAGGGTTAAATTTGGCAATAGCGGATGTGACTTGGCTCCTCCTAGCTAAACGCGGTCCAAGTAGCTCCTTACTAAAAAAATTCAGTTTCGTTTCCCTTCTTCAATTTGCATTGTGTGGGTGTAGACAAAGCAGGGTCCCTTCAGTATTTTACACCACAGCTTTTACCTCATCGCTTCAAATTCAACCCCAAAATGCACGGATTTCTCAAGACGTTTAAGGACCCTACCCAAAGGTCTGTCAACATCGCCGGAGCCGCGGTGGAGCAACGGAGGGCAGGTTGCGCCCTGCCAAGACCGGGAGCAAATTGGGGTTTTAGGTAATTAAGTTTCCGCCGCGAAAGTAATTTCGTACGCACGCAATGTAAACAACAGCCAATCGGAGGAGTGATTCGCTGTGACGGGAGCCCGCACGCTGCACTCCGAGAACCCCCGCCCCGCCACCTCCGCCCATCGCTCCACCGCACACTGGACCGAGCCAATAGAAGTCGGACACTACTTGGGAACCTTGAGAGCTAATATTATCTAGAATATGAAAGGAAGAAGTTTAAGAGTTGTTTCGTTGGTTTTTTCGTACAATGAATACTTTCAGAAATACTCCACTGAAAAAAAAATCTCGGTGCATTTACTAAGAAAAGGATAAAATTACCAAGAATTCAGGGTTCTATCTGATCCCAGTTTTTTCTTGGTAAAATTACCATTTATGGAATTGGTAATTTTCGGTAAAATTACCAAAAAATCTCGGTGAAATTATTGACTTTCTCGGTAATTATACTGGACCCCGGTAAAAACGCCAATATTTTTCATCGACTGTAATAGAATTACTGAGATAAAATGACAAAGTTACCGGGGATTGATTACCAATAAAAGTGGTATTATTACCTGAAAAAAACAGTAAAAATACCGGTTTTTAGGTAAGCTTATCAGTCTGTCTTGGTAAGATTGCCAATAATTGGTAAAAAAAAGTGAGATGGTAAAGGTACCAACGGACCTTGGCGAAACCGCCGAGAATTTATTTTCAGTGTCCTTAAAATTGAATTTGTGACGAAATAAACATCGGATTTTGAAATTTTAGCCAACAAATCCATGTCTGGCCTCTTCTATTGGCTAATTCTACTGTGCGGCACACAGTGCGGCCGTCTGTGGACATACATCAAAAATTCACAACTCGACATTTGAATATTTTTTCTGGAGTTTGACATCTTAAAGATGTTTCTGACTCACGATGATGATTCATTTTCAAATTTTTTGCTGAAAACTACTTCATATTTGGGTAGAAAGTGGGCGGAAAATGGGTCGAGAATCACTGGCCCATAAGAAATACACGGGGAAAAGACGTCAACTTCAAATGAAGATTTCTCGCATGACACGCAAAATGCTCAGGGTGGTTGATATTTTCTTAATCCTCAGATGCGCAACTTCAATTCTACCGAAAAGATTTTGCGACTTTTTGCGACTATCAGAGATATTTGAAATTAAAGTTTGGGTGTTTCACGTTGATTTTACATTGTTAACATAGGGCTGATTCGAGGTTGCCAATTTCAAATGAACTTTTCTCGAAAAATACGCAAAAAATCCTGAGATATAACATATTCTTAGTTCTCGAGTGTTTTACTTTGATAGAGCCAAAGAGGTTTCCTATGTCGGTGCTGTTGCTTACATTTAGCAACAATCAGAACTATTGAATAACTATTCAACTTCATAATAATAATATCCATAATAATGCTGTGGATATGACTTTATTCACACGGGTTTTATAGCATTACAGTGCGTATGTATATAGAACTCTGTTACCACGGAGACATATCTGGTTGAAGCTTAATTAGCTTTAACAAGTGCTATTATCTTCATTATTTAAAAATAAGTGTCTTTTACCAATTTTTGTCCGCATCGTCCATAAGGATGCCGCACTGTGCGGCGTGAGGACGAACTCTCAGGGCTCCAGGGCTGGACTCGGTTTGGAACTTGTGGCAAGCGCCTTGAGATTCGAGATTCGACTTTCGAGCTACGCGCACAAGCGCAAACAGAGATAATTCATTTCTGAGATCTTGCGCTAACTATCTAATCGGTGCAATCGAGTGAGACAAGCGTTGAATTTATAGCGCGGAAAAAAATAGGGGTAGGGGTTGTTGGATGATGTGGGTATTTCAGTGGCGTGGCGTGCTTTGCGATATATCGATTGATCTGTGATTCAAACCTACGGAAAAGGATCGATGAACATGGTGTTCGCAGCGAACACCTTAATAATCGATTCTTTACCATAGGTTTAAATGGCATAACAATCGATACATCGCAAGTCACGCCACGCCACTGGGGCATTTCCAATTAATTGTGGTAGTACCCCAATAAATTAGGTTACTAACCCAAATGTTGCGGTACTATTACGATTAATTGGAAATGTCCATATCATCCAACAACTTGGGGTAGTATACCATAATTCTAAGGAATAACCTCTGACACTTTTTTTCCGTGAGTTCAACGCTATTTTTTGCCTAAAAATGGACGATGAGCAGCTTGTTGAGCAAAAAATTTTAAAAAAAAATCGCCCGATTGATGACTCATAAATGTCGGGATTAACATCTCCCTGTAAACGAGTTTTCGCGAATTAGATTGCGATTGCTACGCCAATTTCTTAACTCTGGTCATCCGGACAACACGGACTACATGCAGGATTACATGTTTTGGTGACCTAAAGTTTGCAGTGAGGAGCCGCTGATTCTTGCTCATTTTGGGAAAAACATACATTCTTTCAGTTTCCTAAGCAGATTGGTGTTTTTATGGAAGAACCAAAAGCAGTGGTTCTTTATTGCAAAATGTAGGATGACTGATTAACTATTTGGTCATCGATCGTCACCAAGCAAATCTTGGTGTTGACTTCCGAAAGTAGCTTTTACACCTCTAAAATATATTGTCTCTGGTGATTGTCATTGAATAGGCAGTTGGTCTGCCCGTGCGGTCATGACATAATATTGAATTAGATCCAAACAATAGGATGTAAGCATTAAAAAATAAATCGATCTATATCATTTTTCCGAGACGTAACTCTAACAGCGTCAATCAAATCTTTAATCTGAAGTTATGGTGATCTTAGCATCTGGATGCAACTATTCGAGCTCCAAAGATGTCCATGGGGCATATACGAAATCTTGAAGGCGCTTTGACTCGTTTTGCAAAGTCAAGGTGATTGCGGCATGCATGGCGCTACGTACTATAAGCCACCACAAAGAGTAAGAAAGGAGGCTTAACAACCCTTGCTTATAATTTTATTTGCTTTAATAATACATAATTATATCTTATTTAGGAGATGATTTCCAAACTTCCCGTTCTGTAAATCGTTTTCTTGGTTAAATTTTGAAGAGACAACATGTCACGTTTCCTTTTCTAGTTCATACATTGTACCTTGTTTACCAGACCCATTCAGTGTGGATGTATTAAATCAGCAAACGCTATGGATATGCAAAGGGCCGAGCAAGTCTATTTAATTGAACACATGGAACTATAAAAAAAACACAAAACTATTATGCACTAAAATACTCTCCCATCCTTCAATAACAGCTATCACACTGTATTGAAAATCAAAAATCAAATGACGGTTGGTGCTCTTCCCGTTAAGGGCGTCAGCAATGGCGTGGCGTGCTTCGCGATAAATTGATTGATCTGCCATTTAAACCTATGGAAAAGGATCGATAAACAGGGTATTCGCAGGAGACATCTTAATAATCGATTTTTTACCCTAGCTTCAAATGGGGACATGTCGATAATCGATCATTCACGCCTCGCAACTGGGCATCAGCTAAGAAAAAGAGCCAACTTGATGGCTGTGTGCGACAGTTGTGATACACATCGTCACTTCGTCCACGAAAAAACGTAAGTGTATTTCAATGTTGCCAAATTTGCCCTCGCAAATTACATTTTTACCGGTAGAATCTTGGGCATTTCTGATTAAAAATTTAACCAATTTTTCTTCTAATATTACACAAAATTTAGAAAAATTTTGGACTGAAAATTGCACGGGTACAATGTACAAAAAATTCAAATGTTTGAGTCAATTTTGCAACCTTGGTATGGAGTTACGAGCCTTCGTCGGGGGAGCGACGATATATTTCTAATCCGAAACGCACCACGGAGAGAAGAAGATGATTCTCAATGCTCTCCAGAGACAGGACTCCGATTGGAACTGTGAGCCTATCTAGGAGAGATTTTATTGAATACTCCAGAAGCTCGGATCCCTTTAAGCGATCGTCTTTTAATTGAATCGGTCCTCAGGGGCAAAGATACCTGGTCGGTGGAAAATATTGGAAACTCCAGAAAAAGACGGAGGAATAAGAACGGGCAGCGTTTTGCAGAAGATAATCACTTTTCAAACATATGGTTGATATGAGGGGATTTTCACCTTCATTTCATGGAATCTCTCAAAATCATCTTAAGGTGATTCGTCAAGCTCAAGTGACGTGGTCGAACTGGCATGCGATATATCGCATCTTTTAGGTAAAAAATCTCGGCAGATTTCGAATTTTCAGCAAAAAAAAAGGACGATAGCCCCTGCGCATGAGCCTAAAGAATCATTCTAAACCCAAAAATCGGCAAAATTCAGAGAAACGAAAGCAGGATAGAGTTTGGAAAAAAACCTCGCATTCGAAACAGAAATCGATAGCTGAATCGAATGCGAGGTTTTCTTCCAAACACTATCCTACTTTCATTTCTCTGAATTTTGCAGATTTTTGGGTTTAGAATGATTCTTTAGGCTCATGCGCAGGGGCTTTCGTCCTTTTTTTTTTACTGAAAATTCAAAATCTGCCGAGATTTTTGACCTAAAAGATGCGATATATCGCATGCCAGTTCGACCACTTCTTTTGAGCTTGACGAATCACCTTAACTGCTTGACACTTTCCTCTTATGTTGGTTATTATGTTATATTTTTTTATTTTGAGAGTGTAACTGAAGCTTGAGTATCGAAATCTAAAAATCGATATTGTTTCACCTCAAAGCGATTCAAACAACCAATAAACTGATAAAAATACTTGAGCTCTTGTGATACTTTTCCTTACAATTAAATATCTACGTTACCTTTAAAATATTCCTGAAAATCACGAAAAATTGTCGTTTCTCACAACAAGACACGTAATTCCATTCAAGATTGCAAAATTGATCCAATACAAAAATAAATAAAAAAAATAGATAGATAGATAAATAAATAAATAAATAAATAAATTAAAAAAATAAAATTCTAAAAAAAATACATAAATTTCTTACAATGATGTGATTAGGTCATTTCTACCCATAATCTTGCTGATTTTTGGGGGCACTCATGAGAAAAGTCTGTGAAATCTTCGGTGAGGAACGCCCAACGATTTTCTGGTAAAAACACAATTTTCAAATGAAAATTTTACAACGTTGAAAGATGGTGACGTGTTTTCGGCTTAGGTACAACTAAATAATGTTTTCTAGTAGAAGTACCAACCCTGGGGCGGAGGGACCCTCAGGGCCCCTAGACTAGGCCATACTGCATCCTTCCGCGGCAAGCCTCGGGGATAATCCCCTAAAATTGTGGTACTACCCTAATTTTTTGGATGATGTGGGCATTTCTAATTAATTGCAGTAGTCATGCAACACTTGGGTTAGTAACCGAATTTATTGTGGTACCACTAAAATTGGTTCGGGTGCTATCACAATTAAATTGGCTACTACCGCTAGTATTTGGAAAAGTCCATATCATCCAAAAACCCCTACCTCTTTTCGTTCCCTTGATCATTTCGCCAGACGTACTCGAAATTGGTACAGAAATTGGCTCCAGTATTTAATTTCTACCTTTCGCATCAAGTTCCCTTTGTTTGGCGATGGATGTGCGCGCAATTTAATTTCCATGAAATCCATAACTTACTTTCAAAGGGCTTATATCCACGAGCCAATTCGGCTTCCGGGAACCTCGCGAAAACATCAAAACGCGAAATTCTTCCGGGAGGAAGATATCTCGCGCTGGAGTGAGGGATCGAAGCAATTTTCGTTACTTATTTGTAAACCGAGAACGCGGGCATCCTTGTTGTTCGAGAAGTTGAGGATAATTCGTTACGATTCAAAGTTCCAAACAACTCCATTATGCCGTACGGAGCTCGGGTAGTTGCAGCCGGCATAGTAATACTGCTGCTTATGAAACTGGAGCGAAAAATAAGACACGCATTTAAAGTTCCGTTTACAAGATAGCGCTTCCTTAACGTCTTCCGCTCTTATTATGATCCGCGCTGCTCGCTCCCTCGTCGTCCGCGCGTCCAATTTCAGGGCTTTATCACATAGTTCGGAAATCGCGAGCGCCCAATCATCTTCCGCTAAGCTCATTGCAATGTTGTCGGGGACGGTATCGACAGAGAAAGACGAAAAATGCGTGCCTCCGCACACCGGACCGGGTCAGTTGGAGAAGTCGGAAAAAAATGTGGAAACTTTAAAAGCTTATAACGGAGGTGTTGCATGTGTGAGGAATTTGCGATTTGACCATTGATTCTTAAGTAAAAGTTCGCGAGAAACACGATGGTGCTACTGGTTTTCTCTAAAATCATCTCCCAAGCTCACAAAAAGCTCTCAAGTTGAGGCCAAAATGGAGGGGATAGCCCACGCTATCCTGAGAGTCCACTTCTACATTAAGACAAACTCTCCATGCAAAGATAGGGAGCAATAACATTGACAGGGTTGCCGTGTTTTCAGTTTTGGAGTCCCCAAATAAAGTGGCAACCCTGTCAATGTATTTGCTCTCTATCTATGTATGGAGAGTTTGTTTTGATGTAGAGGTGGACTCTCAGGGTAGGGTGGGATATCCCCTCCATTTTGGCCTCACTTTGAGAGCTTTTTTTGAGCTTGGGAGATGATTTCAGAGAAAACCAGTGGCACCATCGTGTTTCTCGCGAACTTTTACCTAAGAATCAATGGTCAAATCGCAAATCCCTTACACATGCAACATCTCCAATCCGTTTATAAAAATTTTGAGGTTCTAAAAGTGGTTCCGTTGGTTTCCATGTAAAATTTTTAAAAGATTTTCTTCTTGAAGCACCACTTGAAATTTAAAATGTGACGAAATAAACATCATTATTTGAAGTTTTAGTCAACAATTAGAGCATTGGACTCAGTACCGAAGCATAAATGGACGTATTTCTGTCAAACGAAACTAAGCGCCATAGGGGGCGGAAGGTAGAGGGGGCTGGGATTGGCGACGGAATCGGGCGTCAGGTTCATTCCGTCCTATACTCGCAATGCTTTTCCATGGCGCTTAGTTCCGTTTGACAAAACGCGCTATCCGGCATTCTAAATTCTTCAAAAGGAACTTAAATTGGCGCTTAGTTCCCTTTGGCAGAAATACGTCCAAAAGGTCGATTGCCGATATTCTCCCTTTTGAAGCTGTGGCAAAGAATCGATTTTTACGGTGTTCGTTGCGAACACCCGCCTGCCTAACCATATTTTTAGATGGCAGATCAATCGATATATCGCAAAGCACGCCACGGTCATCACGTCACTGATTGGACCTCAAGCCACACTGAGGTTCAGTTTGATTGTGCGTGGATAGCACTGATGTTTCTTCAAATTTTAAGTTTCAAGACTTCTCAACCTTCTCGTTTTTTTTCAAAATTTTTCGACTTTTCCCTGATTTCCTTGGATGAAATATCCTGACAATTCCTGGTTTTTCATGCCTCCAAGACTTGTAGACGCACTGTTCCTATATTTTATAAAAAAATGTCTCGAAAAAATGTCCAAAATTCTTTCAAAAGTTGATTCCCGTTGGGGAAAAATTTGACAACATCCAGATTCACATACGGCGTTCTTCCTGAATAACCGCTGTAAACACAGTATCTCGTGGGAGCCTGGGAAGAGGGCTCTCCATGTCCCGAGCGACGGAAACTTTTACGGGAACTTTCGTGTCGTTTTATTAGCGGCGAGGTCATCGCGTCCCGAACTTTCGCGTGCTTTGTCCGAGCAGGTTGTCCGCGGATTAACAAGATCCTCCGACAGTTCGGAACCCAAATCGCGCGAACGGAGGCGCTGCGCACAGAGGAACTAACCATTACACGGGGGAAAAAAAAATTTGAAGTTACATCCAGAATGTTAAGAATTTGTGCGACAACTCTTAAATGTTGATCTGAACGCTACGGCTGATAATTCAATGTATCTAGAATATCACTTTAACAGCCGTAGCGTTCAGATCAACATTTAGAGGTTGTCGCACAAATTTGTAACATTCGGGATGTTACTACAGCAACTTCATTTTTCCGTGTGTGGAGAAAGTCGAAATTAGAATATTTGACTAAAACTGCAAGTTTGATAGGTATTTCGTAACAATTTAAATTTTAAGGCGTTCTGCTTATATAGAACATTTTACTGAAACCACTTTTAAATAAAATATGACAGGGTCCGTGCAGGTGAACCTCATTGTTCGGGAGAACATTTTCTGGGAGAACCGAATTTAGGGGAATTGGTAAAAATTTGCGATTTTGAGTCCTTAAGTAAGAACGCTATCTAAAAACTTGAGAGTAAGCCATGTGAGGGTTTAGTTTAATTTTCTAGGTTTATAGTTTCATTTTTAGGAAAGTTTTGCATAGTTTTCCTTAAAATTTTTAGATATTTTAGATTAAATCGCGGACAAAACTGTCCGAAAACTTTGAAAAGAAAAGTGTTCAAAATGTTCCTGGTGACGCATATTGAAGGAAATATTGCAACATCTGAAGGCATATACGGCGTTTTTCCTTTAACACGGCAATAATTCGCTCGGCTCTCGCCCTTACGTCGGATTCGACTGCCCCTCCCCCCCCCCCCCCCCGTAAGCCAGAGTCAGAACTTCTCAACTTCGCATCCGAATTTCGCGTCAACTTCCGTTCACCGAAGCTTGTGCCTCGCCTTCGTCTGCGTGAAGTACATTCGTAGATGGAAACGTAGTGACATTGTGACATGGACAGCACGTGCTGGGACTTTAGGGACCCTCGCATCCCTGCCCAATCCTTCCTACTTTCTAGGGTCGATGGATGGTTTATGTATCACGGAACAGAGGGCTAATTGCTGAAATTGATGGACAAAGCAATAGACAAAACAAGCGGGAAAGTTCTAATACTGTCGTATTAGTTAGTTAGTTATTATAATTTTAAGACATTCAGCATCTCAGGCTATGAAAAGCGCTCAGGTGTTAGTCAATGTATTTAGTGAAGAAAGGAAGTATAAACTTCGTCGACTTGGCTGGGTAATGGAAATAAAACATCAGCTGATAGCAAACAAAGGTTACCAAGAAAACCGTAAACGCGTTTTTTTGTTTGCCGAAAATGATAGTCACCGTTGAGCTCATCAGGCGCGTTTTTTTTAGGCTTCATTTGAGTTCAACGATCAATTTCGATAAGAATTACTCTACCGCTAAGAAATTTTCATATAGACAAACGATCGAAACTACTTGCGCATTACGTTAAAAGCGTAAAATACGGGTTTCACAGCTTTATTTATTTTAAAACTGGACCCCCCCCCCCCAAAAAAAAATCCTACACATCGATGAGCTGGTGCGCCATTTAAACGAATTAGCAATAGTATACTAGTACTCTAGAGGCAAGTCGAAATCAAAAAGCGTTGCCTATCGGCTGAGCGCTTAAAAGACAAATGGTTGAAATGGGTTGCTCTTATATACGCGGGAAAATAATGGACTAACTGGATTAAATTTTGCAATAAGGAACCATTATTTCTAGCCCATTTTAGAAACAACATACACACCATTGGTTTTTCTATGCAGATATGTGATTTTATGGGAGAACCAGAGAAGGTGGTTCCTTATTGCAAAATGTAATCCACCAAAAGGGTCTCTCGTGGGTTGACATTAGTTAGTCTATTACTTACCACCTTTGTCCATTTTAACCATCCGTTTCCACCTCGCCAGTTTTCCTAGGATCCGACAGGGAGTTCATTTTCATTCAATTCATCTCTAAAAAGTTCCTTTTGACATAAATGTATTAAATGCTTGTCCCTTGCCATTTGGACCCTTTGGATAATATATTCCACCGCATGAAAAGAGGGGAAGAAAGAAATTGCCTCTTTCTCTGGCATCTCGTCCTCGACTACACAATATCTACCATTTGTATATTAAAAAAAACAGATAGAACCGAAACTTTTCATGCGCGAATATGCCGCCATTGGCCCATAACAAGATGTTTGATGGTTTAATACGGAGAGAAAGACAATTCCGCATGATTACACATTCATTAGAGTAGGTTGTCACGGGCAGCTAACATACGTTCTCAGTTTTCGTTACAGACTTCGTTGCAAGTTGTAGCGCAACACGATGAAATATGAGCCCATTTCAGTGAGGAAAATACGCTCGGGCTAACCACGGGGTACTTTCATTCAGTTTGAAGGACACACAAATCACCCCCCCCCCTCCCTCTTCTCCTTCTCATTATTATTCTTCCTTGAACTGAGGCAAAAGCTCTATTTGTCTAGCCACCATCGTACCTATTGGGCAAGGAGTTTAAAAAAACTCCAAACTGAGAAAATGTTCTTTAAAGCACAGATTTCGTGTTAGATTGCAGTCAGATACCTAGTTAGAGGTATGTGTGCACTTATTAGAGAACATTCACTCAAATATGCGCTACCTTACAGAGGTATCTGACTGTAATTTTACACGAACTCCTGGGTTTCGAAAATATTTGAACCAGTCGCATAGTCAATAAGAAGTATTTTTTTTTTTCAACAGTGCACGTATGAACATGATAGAGGGCAAAAATAAAAATTTACAAATTTACAAGGCCAAATCTTTCGAAAAAAAAACCATATGAAGAATGGCGGGAGTTCTCACAAATTAAAATTTAAAGAAAATTATTCCGAATATATTTCACGCGTGCATCCTGCACCGTTCGGCTGCGTCCAATTGATGAATTTTAAAATTAACAAGGCACCCACCAAAACCGTTCTCATGTTTGTAAAAAAAGACGTTGCGGAACGATCTTACATCAAGTCAACTTTTAGAAGTTCCAACGGACCATCAAACTCTTACGGGGTTTACTCGGGAAAACTTTGTTTGTTCAAGATTCTCAAAAGAATGTCGATTTATTTTTTGTACAAATCCCCAACTATTCTCCGTTATCCAGACCTTTAGACATTCTGAGCGCTGAATAAAGCAACACATCGACAAAATACCGTTCAACGGTCTGTAACTCACGATGATTGAAGTAAAAATCCGGTCTCCGGGTCGCAAGGTGCCCTACAATCACTACCCTGCCGTAGTAAGGAAGAACGCCGTATAACCCTTCAGGCGTTGCCTTTGATAAAACTCGAACTTCCTGGAAAGTTTGTGAATATTTTTCTTCCAATTTTTCAGATAATTTTGCTCGCAATTGCACCGAAAAGTCTTAAAAATTTCATTGGAAAATATTTAAAACTTTCCAAAAAAATTACCATTTTATCGGAGGAGTTTTGGCAACTCTCGAATGTTCATACGGCTTTGTTCCTTAGCACGGCAGTACAGCTCATGATAAATTAAAGCTTCCTCGTCTGCGTGGGAGTAAAAGTTGTGTCGCGGCGTTGGGGGTGACGTTACTATCAATGAGAACCCTCAATCTACCCCCTCCCCCCCTCCCCCTCACAATTCCGTCTCACGAACCAGAAATCACGCGATCGGCAGAGCCTGTCAAATCCGTGTAGTGCGATATCTGGTGAAGTGTCATTTGGAGGAGTCGAGTGTGACGGGAGAGATCTTACCGATTGAGATGCGTCTCTGCGAAACTTCGAGCGGGATGTTCCCTCTGAATCCAGTGGCGTGGCGTGAATTGCGATGTATCGATTGTTCTGCCATTTAAACCTTTGGTAAAGAATCGATTATTAAGGTGTTCGCTGCGAATACCCTGTTTTTCGATCCTTTTCCGTAGGTTTAAATGGCATAAAAATCGATATATCGCAAAACACGCCACGCCACTGATCCATGTCGATGAAGATTGTGGAGAGAGGACCTTTTTCACTCTTCTGAGCCGTTTGAAAAAAAGGTTTCCTCTACAGCTGCTGAGAGGAGCTCTACCATGCTGGCTGAGGAAGAACGCCGTGTGAGCCTTCAGGCGTTGCCAAATTTCATTAAATAAAACGCGAATTTCCCGGTGAACTTATACATATTTTTCTTCCAATTCTTCGTATACTTTCGTTCGCAATTTCTCCTAAAGTTCCTGAAAATATCAAGGAAAAAGACTCATATTTTTCCGCAAAAATTAAAATTTTATGAGAGGAAAGGCGATTATTGAATGTTTATATTGCGTTTTTCCTTAGCAAGGCAGAGCTGTAGAGCTGTTAATTAAAATCTATTAAATTAAGATTTTGAAAATATTATTTAGATGAGTAATCTTTGATTGTGTTTTAAATTTTTTAGTCTAATTTTAAAAGGAAATGAAACAAATAAAATAAATGTTGCTATGAGTAAAATTTTAGGTCAGTTAAATTCCATGAGTATATCGTATCTAAATCGTGGCAAAGTTATCCGGGTTCACATAAAAATAAAACAGATAAATATATGTATAGCTCAGGTAAAATTGTATTCTGATTATTGTTATTTTTGTAAGTATACAAATTGTCAAAAACCTAACAATTACATTCCAGAATACTCTAACAAAAACAATAATACAAATCTGGTTCTTCTATGTATTCAATAATAAATCCTGAAATTAGTTCTGACTCTGAAATTATATATGATCGTTCTTTAGGCAGCTCCTTTCCTTAAGAGACCCGATCTGGTTTATTTTGTGATTAAGGTAAGTTTCTACGTATTTGGTGTGGAAGGCAGTGCTGCCCCGCTAAGGAAGAACGCCGTATGAACCATCAAGCGTTGCCAAATTTCCTTCGACTAATCACAAGAAGAACGAAAAACATGGAAGACGTGAATATTTCACTTCCAATCTGTTACAGGATTTCGTTCGTAATTTTATCTAAAAAGTCTGTAAATTTTAAATAGATATAATCATAACTTCCTTCAAAAATAAATATTTTCTACGAGGAGATTTGGCAACATTTGAATGCTCATACGGCGTTTCTATGTAGCGCCTGGCGCGGCAGAGTGTAGCCCACGATCAAACGCAAAGAGGCACATACGGTGTTCAAGCGCCTTGATACAACTATTCGCGCTCTGTGGATGTCCGTGTTGCATATGCAAAGAATTGAAGGAGTTTTCGCTTCCCTTGCCGGGAATATATTGAACTAATGGGATCGCAGGTTGATTGTGGCCCGTATTTCCTTATTTATAGTCGTTCTTTAGCTACAGCTTCTTTCTTCAGGCGCCTTTCGCCCCCCCCCCCCCCCCCGAATGTTTTACATGATTATCAAAGAAGGATGGAAAGGATCCTACACAAAGTATAATAAAAGAGATGATTTTCACGAATCTCGAATAAATTCGACGGAATAACTTTGAGAATAGATTCTTGCGAGGAATTACATAGATTTGGGTCCTCAATAAATTAAAGTAGAAAACGTTGTAGAGAATTTGAGAGTTTTAAAGATATTTTCGTACCTACCTTATGGTTTGCCAAAATCATATAACTTTTCTACCGTATTTAAAATTGTTAACAGGCGAGGACCTTCGGTTTAACTAGGCACTGTAAGTTATTCGTTCTGATTTCGGGAGTTTTTAGGAGGTTCTTTGCTGTTGGTATTGTACAGATTGCTTCACAACGGCGTCTACACGAAAAATGGAGGGCATTCATCGTTAAAAATTGTATTTCTTTTTTCTTTCTTTTACTTTCTCTCTCTTTGAAACTACTAAACGTTTCTTCCGGTCAGTTAACTTTAATTTTGAACAAAGAGGCAGGAGCCAGATACCGGCAGGATGTATCAAAAGGATTTTACACTAGCCCTCTTTTTTCTTTTTAACACATGTTTCTCTTTTCAGTTTAAATGAGAGTACTTCTCTCATCCAATTATTCTTTCACCGTGCGTGTTTTACTACTATCTAGCCATTCATCCAAACACTCCACAATTCATTACACCGTATGTTAAATATTCTTCAAAATGCAAAGAATTTTAATACAAATCCAAGATTTTAAGTTTTACCGAGCACCTCATTCTTACGCACGCACAAAATATTTAAAAAAAATCAGGATATGAACGCAGAAAATATTTAAAAAATCAGGATATAACCGCGAATTGAAATCGAAAGAGAATGATTTAATCGGTCCTGTAAGTCCAAAAAATCATGAGCCCTGGCTTTCGTTGATCACGCAAGAAGGCTCATGAGTTTTTTTGAATTACGCCCGTTTAACAGAGGCAGCAATTTAGAGCAACAACATTAAACCTTGAGGCATTTCACATAAATGCAGATGAGACTTTGATCTGCCAAAGTCATAGACCAGAAGACTTGAAAACTAGTGTCAGTAAATCAGTTGTAAACATCTTTGGAAAATTAATTTTAGTATTAAGTTCATACATATCCTTGATTATAACCACATTGATAACTGTTATTACCATTATCGTTACAGGTAAATTTCTTTCTATCTCTGCAACTGTCTCATTGTTTGTTTTTTTACATGTGTTTATATTGATGGGATATCGAAGTGGTGTAGAGTCTATGCTTAGTTTATCGTTGATTAAATGGAGAATATAGTCTCCTCAGTTGAAATTAAAAGCAGTTGTTAATATTGATTCATGCAGGGGGAAATGTGATTGTGATAGGGAATCATAGACCTGTCAGTATCACACATACACAAAGACCCCTTGGTTGGGTGGGACCGTCAAAGATGGAACGGGACGGTCGCCGTAAGGTAACGATTCAAATAATCTGAATCGCGGTTGTTGATATGACAGATCAGATTCGATAACTCAATGGGCGAGCCACGAAGGACACAACAAAACGAGGTCTTCAAGAAACCTCAAGTGTGGAGGAAACTTCCAAACAATTGGAGGTAGCCCCGGGTTGAATCTCCGGTGTTTTACATTATCTTAACGTAAAACATGAGTCCTTATCATGATGTTTCAGTCGGAGTGCAAAGAAATCAGTTACACGTGAGCTTATGGGTGATTTTGTTTGAAAGCCTGGTAATTTTACCGTCAGAGCGTTCTGGACGGCATAAAATTGAACTAATGAGTAGGAGGGGACGGGTGACCAGGGAGGGGAGGGGGGCCATTCAAAAACACGGCGAGTAGTGAGTAGAATTTGATCTGGTCGCCTAGTGATTCACTATCTCTAGCGCAGCTGACAGCCGACCGTGCCAGTGTTGTCAAATTGTGTTCAAAGTGCAATTTTTCGAAATTATTGGGCATGCTATTTGGTTAAATGATGAGCGGAAACAGAAACGGATCCAGCAATTAGGCAACACCGAATTTTCTCCATTTAAACCTATGCTAAATAATCGATTCTTGTCGGAGCACCTGGCGGCATGGCCCCTCCGAGAATCGATACATTTCTATGTGTTTAAATGGAGGAAAGAATGTTGTCGATTTGCTGGGCCCGCCAATGAGCGGAAATTCTCAACATTTAGTGTTATCAAGCGGTGTGCAAATATTGATGAACCGTAGCAATATTTCTGGTCGGACCGCACTTGGACCGAGTTTATCAGAAAAGAACCACCAACCTACATTTTCGAAAAAATTGAGTTCAGCGTGTTTACAAGTTCCATTAGCCGTATATTTTCTCCGGTCAAAAACCGAAAGTCGAAAAAAAGAAATTAGTTTTTGAAAAAAGGTATTAATGTCTATTTTCTACACTGAGGCTTAAACAGGAATAAAACTTCAAACCTCTTTTTCTCAGTTTCAACTTAATTTGAGTTGGTTCCTCTCTGATGAACTCGGTCTATTTGTACGTGATACATCTTTTGAAAATCATTAATCGTCATAAATATACGAGTAGGTATGAGATACGTTCAATGTCCGCTTTTAGGAGCAATTTTTCATATTTTGTCGTGTTAAACAGTCTTTTTTATTATATTTTATGGGACCAGCACCGACCTTTTACCTGGCCCCGAACAAGTGTCAACCATATTTCCTTCAAAATTCGAAAAAAAAAGATGTCATACTGGCTAATATTTTCACGAGCGAAAGGAGTCAACGCTCCCCACAAATGAAAACCGTCCCACCGCTTGGCGGTCAGTGACGACGTGACAGTCCCGTCCCAGCAGAAATTATCGCCCCCAACACCTCTCCCGTCAAAATAATAAATGTAATAAAAAATAATATCCACTCATTTTTTTCCCGCGCATACATTCGTGAAGAACCCGAGAAATCCGAGCTCACACATTCTCGGAATTTTCCCACTCCATGCAGATTTTTTTGCGCGGAGCTCATAAATAACCTAAGCCGTTCGGTTTCGAATTCCGAAAAAAGTTCGCGCTCCTGGGCCACAGCCTCACCTCGTCGGTGATAGGGCGGGGGCGGGGGTGGGCCCAGCTGTGAAATTACATAAATAAATAACGCGAGGAGTAAAATATAAAACGAGAGGGCAGAACCGGGTCATGCGGGTCCGAGAACAGGACGCGAAGTGGGAATAAACGGTTGCGCTTTGCACCCCGGGTCGCCGCGCGCGGTAGGCCACCCGCAACACATTGCCGTGCGTGGTAGGCCGCCCGCAACGCAGCGTTGTCACAACCTAGTTGCCGTGCTAAGAAAGAAGAAGAACGCCGTATGAGCCTTCAGGCGTTGCCAAACTTCCTGTGAGAAATCACTGATTTTCAGGAAAGTAGGTGAATATTTTCTCCTAATTTCTTAGATAATTTTGTTCAAAATATGGCCTAAATTTTCTGAAAATTTCAAGGAGAAAATTCATAACGTACCTCAAAAACAAACATTTCTTTAGAGGAAAGTCGGAAAACTTGAATGGTCATACGTCATTCTTCCTTAGCATGGCAGCAATGGCCAGCGAAGCGAACCAGTTGTCTACGTTCCGCATAACGCAATATTATTAGTTAGTTGGGTACAGAAAGAAAAAGAAAACAAGCAGAAAAATCCAACATGAATATGTTGGAAAAGCGTGCCGAATAACTAAAATGTTGGACACATACCTACTATTTTCACGTCTTTGTTATTTGCATCAATTGGTACTTTTTGCTAAATTTGGGAGAAAATATTGATTCATGAACGTTGAATGTAAATTGATTTTAAAGATTCCGTCCAATTATCTTGATTTTAAGCTGATATGCGGCATTTCGCACGACCGTGATTTGGGCGAACTGCCGTGCATCGAAATCGCGTTCAGTTAATCAGAAAAAAAAATATATTTCAAGCGATAAGTGCCCGGTGCCGACTTCGTCCTCCGCAAATTCGATCATAAATTATCGATTTCAAACAAGGAAGTCTCTCTCGATGTACGTATTGATTGTAATAATACATGCATTTAGGTGAGGGATTCTGCCAAGCCGTTGACACTGTCTTCCTTAATTCATCTCCATCAAACATGGATTGTATTTTGCAAAAAGGAACCAAGGGCGTTCCAATGTTGCTATAAGATCGTGCACCTTATATTCTAGGCAAAAATTACTGGAATCATGCAAGAAAATAAAATGTAGAAAGGTAATTTTTACCTTGAATTACAGTTTATTGGGAGTAGAGATAAGACATATTTTAATGATTAGTTCATATTTGCCTGGTAAAAAAGAGATGCACAATCTTAGTGATATTGGAATGCTCTTGGCTCCTTTTTGCAAAATACAGCCCTGATAATGGGGATGTTACATGTGTGAGGAATTTGCGATTTGACTATTGATACTTATTTAAAAGTTCGGGAGAAACATGATGCTGCCACTGGTTTTCTCTGAAATCAACTCCCAAGCTCAAACAAAGCTCTCAAGTTGAGGCCAAAATGGAGAGGATATCCCACGCTATCCTGAGAGTCCACGTCTACATCAAGACAAACTCTCCATGCAAAAAAAGGGAGCATATACATAAGCAGGGTTGCCGTGTTTTCAGTTTTAGAGTCCACAAATAAAGCGGCAGCCCTGTCAATGTATTTGCTCCCTATCTTTGCATGGAGAGAATTGTCTTGATGTAGAGGTGAGCTCTCAGGAGAGCGTGGGATATCCCCTCCATTTTGGCCTCGACTTGAGAGCTTTTTTGGAGCTTGGGAGTTGATTTCAAAGAAAACCAGTGGCACCATCGTGTTTCTCGCGAACTTTTACACAAGTATCAATAGTCAAATTGCAAATTCCTCACACATGCAACATCTCCATTGATTCTAAATAAAGCAGTCTTGCTCTCGATATACAATTGTGATACATGCATTGAAATAGGTGAGGTCAGCAGTTGCCAAATTGCGATAATCGCTACCACATGCGACCGACAACTTCCCACGCGGCTCCGAACAAGCCGTCAGCTCGCTCTCTCTCTCATATCCTGCCGGAGTCTAAATAATCCTTATCCCGGCGACGCCTGCATTTCCGGGAACGGCAGCCCGCGGAGCTTTCACTCCAGTGACTCAACGTCGGGATACAAGCCTCCTGCGCTCAAGGTATGATAATTTTGTACCTGAGTCTCGGTTTCCACTGAGCCTACGCTTTCATTGATCCAGACAAACTAAAACCTCATCCCTCAGGATTAAGCTCTGACGACGCGGGAACATGATCTCAAAATAGAAAATTCACCGATAACGTGCGGATATACTCCCGTATTGAGAAAAAACGCCGTAGGAGCCTTCAAAAGTTGCCATATTTCCTTCGATAAAAAAACGAATTCACTGGGAAAATTCTGAATGCTCCCTCCATTTTCCAGGCAATTCCGACCACAATTCATTTTAAAACATCTGAAAATTTCAAGGATTAAGTATGCATGACTTTTCTCAAAAACAAATATTTTGTCGGGAGAATTTTGGCAACAATAGAATGCTCACACGGCGTTCTCCTTTAGCACGGCAGTAACTATGACTAATCCCTTTGTTTACTTTCTCGCTCCCCTAGTTTGTAAAAAGATGGATTCTGATTTTTTTTAGAAAAATGCGGTGAAATTCCGTCCATTCTCACACGAAAAAGAACCTAACTATTTTACCTCGGAAAATACCGCTCGTAAATTGTAATTTCACTCGGAAACGCTTGAGCTTTCCGACTGAAACTTTTACGCATGTGTCATCTGGTACTAACAAAAAATCTGGAAAATTTTAAAGTTAGCTCTTTTAAGAAATTAGATTTTTGAAGTTAATGAATTTCAAAAATATGAATAATCCTTCGGGACAAAATTTTGTAGAATGCATAACAAGTTACGATAATTTAGGAGAATATTATTACTGTGCCCAGTAGAAAGTCACAAAGGTTAATTTCTGTTGGGGGCGCGGCTGGAGCAATTTCATTAATACGAACAGAAGAACATTCGTTAGTCGAGAGAGAACTCGAAGACGTCCAAAAACAGAGAAAAATGAAAGGAAGCTAAAAGCGGTGGAAGCGCATCAAGCATTGGGGAAAAGGATGAGTGGAACCTTCACCACGACCCCTAATTCTTTTCGTCACGCAACTACTCATACTCCATTGTGCTTCGTTTGCCAATCGGCTCCTGCACCATCAAAGACAGCACATTTCCTACTGAAAACTGAGTCAAGATTTCTGGTTACCTTTGTTTTTGTAGGCATGGATTCCAAGTCATAATTTCTAAAACGTACTTTCACGCGGAAAAATCACAGAACTTTGAATGCTATATTCTGCCACCGCACACTGAATCGAGTAAATCGGAGAGGTCGGGCATGACATTTTTGACGAAAACTGCCAAATTTTATGTTTATTTCGTCACATTTTAAACTTTAAGGGGTGCTTCTTGAAGAAAATTTCACGAATGAACCTCTTTTAGAACTTCAAAATTGTATATAAACGGAATTATAAGATTTTAAAGTTTCCCAAAGTTGTCCGACTTCTCCTTTTGACTCGGTCCACTGTGCTGTGGGAACATTTGATATTATTTGGACATAATATGTGGACTTCTTATAATGAGACAAAAAACTAGTTGGAAAAAAATATTGAGAGGAGGTGTGGTGGAATAAAAAATTTAGAAAAACTGACTTAGCACCGTAAATATTATAAGAGGCCTCCTAAGGACCGACATCATTCTTACAAAAGCTCTAAAGATTGTCTCAATGGTCGCTTTCGACACAACTCATTTCCTTTCGAATGACTTTCCATATAAATATAAAGCTAATTATTATGTAGTTAATTGTTAAAGGAGCAAATTGTGAATATGTCCCTCAGAGCCAAAATAATTTTAGGAAACGAACCATAAAAAGTTCCAGCTCACCTTGAATGTTACGAGACTAGAACGAAGCAGCAAGAAGCACAGTTAGCACTGACCTGAAACAAAGCGAAAGGAATGTTTCGTTAGTTGATTACCCCTATACATTAGTGTTTACTTTAGCAGGAGCTCTTCTTTGAACATTAAACACTGTCAAATGGAGACAGTTAAGACAGAGAGGGAACTGCAAACTGGACAAAGCAATTCTCTCCATCAGAAGGTTGTCAAAAGCATCAAAGAACCATTCACTCCGTTTCAAACGACAAAAGGACCTTGCTCCGCTGAATACGTTTCTCCCCGAAGATTTTATTACTTGCTACGCACAGAGAACACAACTGAAATACTTGCGCATAATCCTGTCTGAAGCTGAAATTACTTTACTTTTATCCTTCGAACTAGTTTTTTCGAAGAATTATTTATAGATCTTGTGATTGAACTCAATGTTTAGTAATCTTATGGTTGGTGATAAACATATCATAAGTTAAAGAAAAAAATACACGAAATGAAAGGAAGCTTTCTCTGATGTTAAAACGCCAATAATGAACTTCTGAAACATCACGGTTTAACTGCACGTAATGAATTCTTGAAATTAAGGATTATTAGGCTGATTATTGAAATTGATGGACAAAGCTATAGAAAAACTATCTCTCGGCAACCCATGAGAGACCATATAGATAGGACGTTATTTTCTCTATTGGTCTGGCATTTCAGCCGATAGAATTCCTCTTTTCCCCCTTTTTCTGCTTTGTCTATATTTTAGTTTATCCATTTCGATAATCAGTTTATACTTACTCCAAAGTAGGTACACAGAAATAAAAGATAGAAGGGGAAAGGAAGCGGGAGGCCTAGAGGAGACATAAGAAGACAAGAGAAAGAAAAATACGAAATTGAAGAGGAGGAAGTGAGAGAAGAGGTAAAATAGAAAAGAGGAGATAAGAGATAGGTGTCAATTTCAGTGATTATTTCGTTGCTCTAATCGTGTTTTACGTTAAATTTTGGTTATGAAACATGTATCAGAATGCTTAACTTCGTACCATGTCTAGTGGTCCATGCTAATGATAAATCGTTCTGGATAATTCAAATTCATAGGTTGGCTGCCCTTCTGGACCCTAACTTTATTCGCTGAGGCATCGGAGAAGGCCTGGTGGATTTTCGGAGTTTCAAACCTGTCTGTACTTCGCCACACAGATACTCTGTCTAGTCCAATCTCTATATCTCAGAATAAGCAAAATCCCAAATATTCCCTATTCCTCACTATTAATGACTTCGATCGTCCCTGTTCGACGATTTCCCAGGCTCGCGCTCGTATCGACCGAAAAGACATGCACCGAAACGGAACGAATGCAGCGGAGGTGAACCACAGAGGAGGGGGGGGGGGGCTAGCCCGGCGGGAGGGGGAGGGGGCTAGCCCGGCGGGAGGGGGAGGGGGGAGGGGGCAATAAGGCACAAAAGCCAATAAGTTTGCGCCCGGAGCGCAAACATTACCGCACACAAAAGTTTTCGACACGTTCCACAGCGCGAGCTCGGGCGGACGGCTCAGGTGGAAATAATAGTTGCGCGGAGCCGGAGCACGGCGGCGCACAGTGGATCGAGTCAATAGAAGAGGTCGGACAAAATTTGAAAACTTTAAAAGCTTATAACTCCGTTTATATCCAATTTTGAAGTTCTAACAGTAGTTCCATTGGTTTTCTTACGAGATTTTCATCTGAAAAGACCCCTAATTACTTGAAATATGACGGAAATAAACATCAAAATTTGCAGTTAAAGGAACAAAAAAATTATGTCCGACCTCTCTGATTGACTCGATCCACTGTGCGGCGGCGAGGCGCGCAACCCGCAGGAGGCAATCGCCTGTGATAATGGCGGCGCGTTCCTGCGGTCGCTCAAAAATGGGAGCCCCTTCCAACCGGAGAGATGCCACCCTCCGGGCTCGGCGAGCAACCGATAACCTCCATCGGCCGTTTCCCGGAACGGTCGCCCGATGATGGATGCGCACGGATGCAAAAGGGAGTTTCACCGTCGGATGAGTTTTTTTCTCACAGAGGAAGGTTTTTACAATTCGTTGTTTCCTATATGCAATAACGTAACTGAAAGCTTATTTGAATCTGTGAGGATTAAAACGCAAAAAATCGGAAATGGGTCAGTTGAGCTACTCACAGAGTTGGGTGTTGATGCTTTATTCTTGTAGATAGGCTGAAAATATTAAGATCTGTCCAAACAGTAACTTTCTACGTTCAATATGAACCAAGATATTGCGCTTTGAAAAACTCGGTTTTCGACGTCATCCATCGCGATAGTGACACCCGTGGTTTCTTCCAACACGCTTTCTTCAATCAGTAATACACACATTTGCTCTTCCTGCTTTACCTAAAATATAAAACCACACGGAGAAAAAAAACACGGTTATTCGACGGTTACCACAATACCACGGTGATATTGTCACACGGGATTCCATGGTAGTGGAACCGTGGATTCGGTGGATTATGGTAATATTATTGATGAGCACAGTAGCATAACCATGCTTATAATAGTATGTCTGCTCCCACAGTAATATTAAGGTGAACACGGTCATATCACCGTGCTCTTCGTTATACAAGAATCAAAATCCACGGTTCTACTACCGTGGAATCCCGTGTTACATTAATACCGTTGTAACGGTAGAATAACTGTGTTTTTTTTTTTCTAGGTGCAAGAGGGTCACTACCGCGGTGGATGGCGTCAAAAACCGAGTTTTTCAAAGCGCAATATCTCGGTTAATATTGAACGTAAAAAGTTGCTGTTTGGACAGCTCTTAATACTTGTATCTAATCTACAAGATACAAGAATCAAGTATTAAAACCTGATTCTGTGACCAGCGTAACTGACCCATTGAAAAATTCCCAGCTTTGATTAAAGATACCCAATTAAAAAAAAAAAAAAAAAAAAAAAAAAAAAAAAAAAAAAAACCATTGAAAGAGGCGCATCTACGTCAACTTGGGTTTATAAGGTGTACAAAAGCACTTGCTCTTTGGCATCTAGAAGCAATTCCTCGGATCAAATGCTTCACATGCTCAGCAGTTTTTTGTGTCACTTGCTTTAGGTGATTTTGAGTGAAGCGAGCTGCCTCGCCAAGAATCGATTGTTTAGCATACATGCAAATGGAGCGAAAACAGTATTGGTAACGGTTTCAGGACATTTTGTCGACGATTTTTTGTCCACACACCTTTATTGTCCAGTAGTTTACGCCCACACGTAAAACAAGCAACAGTGACTTGGTCCAGGCGTTATATTTTAGTCGGTATGTAAAATTTTATTGACAATATGAAATTGAGAGAGAAGGAGGTGTTGTTATCGTTGCTTATTTTCTAAATGAAATGTTACTTTCTGCATTTGATTCATCTTTTAAAATTGTCATTGATGAATATGTGGTTTTATTTCTATCCTCAAAATATTCGATGTACAATACACCTTACATATGTATAGGTACTTTTTTTTAATTTTTTTTTTTTACGAAATTATTACTTCATTTTGTAAACATTTATATTTTTAAAATGTGACAAATATTTGTAAAACCTTTTCCAAGCGGTGGCATCGATATTAATCTCAATGAGCCGCAGTTGTGCCGAAAGAAACTGCAAAAATGAATAAAAGAGGGAAAAAAACCAAGAAGCACGCAATCTTTAGTTTTAACCCATTTGTACATCGATCTTTCAGAGTCAAATACGTCAAATTTTGAGCGTTTGGTTGCGCGTACACCTCGCTGCAGCACAGTAAGAGCACAAAATGTAAAATAAAAAATTAAAGTGCTTTGAAAATCATTAAATTTGACACGGAACCACCAATATTTAAAAAAACACATTATATGATTACTCTCCTTTGATAAATTGATACTTATTTTTTTTCATCCATTTAAATGAGAATAATCAATGCAGAGTGTGCAAATATTTCAAAATCATCAGTTAAAAAACGCTGACTATGCCAGTATAAATATTACAGCCTAACAGAGCGGAGCGGCGTGCTGCCAGCAGCGTGAGAAGCTCACTGGCGCCTACAAACCTAAGTGGATACTTCTCGCATTGCACAACGCTTGAAGTATCCACTTAGGTTTGTAGGCGCCAATGCGCGTTTCGCGCTGACCGCCCGCCCGCCGTGCGGCGGCGCCTGAAGCAACTATTTCACAACAGAGGTGTTGCAGAGAATTATACGAAATTGATCGTATTAAGAGTGACAGGCATCCTTTGAAAGTACAGATGTTTCCTCGCAAAATAAATCAAGATACTTATCGTACACAGGAAAAATCTAAGAGCCTTTAGCTGCGGCAAATCAAGAGGTTCATCCGGTTCAGGTATAACAAGGTGGGAATTTCTTGAAAGATAATTAAGTCCTGTTGCACCAATGAGGTGTAGAGAGTTTTAGTGAATTTTGTCTAACGGAATTGACGCTCCCTCATTTTTACCAAAAATCTCAATTATATATTATTCTCCGTTGGATCAAACAACCAAAAAACGTCGTGAGCAATTATCGTTTGTATTTACATGTGGACCAATTAACTTACACGGAAAATAAATTAAATGTTGATTTAGCATTTATACTGTTAAAAAGATGTCCGACAAGTTTCAAATGCTGATTTTACAATACAAAAATGGTAACATAATATTTTAATTTGTACGTTTTGCATTGGGCGTGGTTACGTTGGCATTTTTTAAAATGTAAAATCAGCATTTGAGACTTGTCGGACATCTTTTTAACAGTATAAATGCTAAATCAACATTTAAATTTCTTTCCGTGTGGGGTCTCAACTGGCACGTGGACCAAAACCTCCGTGCCGAAAAAACGCGCGGACGTAAATTACTGAGAAAAACAGGTGCGCGGACCAAAAATCGTTGACAAAATGTCCTATAACCTTGGTAACTTTCAAGAATCGCCACTGGCTGGTCTCCGCGTTATTAAAAGTTTATACGGAATGTGTGGCATTGAGATGATGACAATATTGAAAGAGTTACCACGGCTCTCCGACTCGTGGATGAATGAATGGAAGATATAATACTGTTGATTTTGATGACGTACTCATGCAGGAACTTTAACTATAAAACCGTGCAGAGTCATATAAATGATCATTGCGTCATGAAAATGGCGTGCAGGATTGATAAAGTTCCATTTTTCATTCATCCAGGAGTTAAGTGCACGTATTGAAACGCTTGTAAAAACATAGACGCTGGACTACGGGCTGATAATTGAATTCGATAGACAAAGCAATAGACAAAAAAAGACGAGGAGAAAATGGAGCTATCCGAGTATCCTATTGAAGGAAGCTACGGAGATTTACAGTGGGTCCAACTGCTTCCTGATAAAAGTTCAATTTCCGATTAGAAATTTTGCATCCTTAAAATGGACCACGTTTAGCAGGAGGGAACCAAGCCACATCAGCTATTGCCAAATTTAATCGGGCACTTGAATTTTTTACAAGAGAACGTTTGTGCGGATTTTCCTTTGAAAATTTTAAGGAATTTGCCTCGCATTATGCAGAAAATTCACTGCAATTTGCACAAAGATCCCAACGAACATTTTCATGTAAAAAATTTGATTCGCGCTTAAATTGGCAATGCTGCCGTGCTAAGGAAGAACGCCGTATTGAGCGTTGCCAAATTTCCTTCGATAAAATGTCCATTTTTGAGGAAAGTTATTAATATTTTTCCTTGAAATTTTCAGGTACTTTAGGTGAAATTGCCAGCAAAAGTATCCGAAAAATTGGAAGGAAAGTATTTATACGTTTACCAGGAAATTTGTTTTATCAAAGAAAATTTGGCAACGCCAGGAGGTTCCCACGGCGTTTCTCCTTGGCACGGCAGACTAGCTGATGTGGCTTAGTTCTTTTTGGCCTGGTTACACGCTCAAATTTCCGTCAAATTCCGATCAAAATGATGACCAAGATGGCGGCCGAGTTATCTAGATTGATGAGTAAAATTAATTAAAACAGCGTGTAGTTTGAAATAAGCATGGAATAAGCACGGTTGTGTGGAAATCAGATGAAGGATGAGCCCCACAGCTCCATCATCTACCATCAAATTTTTGCAGGGCGCAGAAATTTGATGGTAGATGGTGCGCACCAGTCACCATTTGATCGGGAATTGATGGGAATTTGAGCGTGAAACCAGCACATTTTCGCTTAGCGCGGTCCAAATGCAGTTACGTTCCTTCGTCAGAAAAACGGTGAGATGAGGTGTACACTGTGCAGCAGTGGCGTGGCGTGCTTTGCAATCTATCGATATATCCCCATTTGAAGCTGTGGTAAATAATCGATTCTTAAGGTGCTCGCTGCGGACACCCTGTTTATCGATACTTTTCTACGGGTTTAAATGGCCGATCAATCGATATATCGCGAAGCACGCCACGCCACTGGTGTACAGCTGCGACTCTCCCACGAGTCGCGTATACTGGTAGATAAAGGACGTTATCATAAAATGGAAAAGACCGAGGCCTAAATAAATCACCGGATAAAATTCGAATGAAATAAATAAAACGCCGATGTGAAACACATCTGAAGGAATGAGAAACTTATGCGGGAGCTGGAGGACCCCACTCGAAGAAACGACTCCCAGAGCTCTCATGACTGTTTTGGTTTCATCCGGTGCCCTGCCATCCCGCTTATCACCCAACTTGTTTCCATGCAAATAACAAATCAAACCTCCGAGATCGAACGAGCGCGCCGCCTGCCGCCGAGAAAACCCCTTCGGATCCCCTCGATACAAAACGCAATACTTATTCCTCGCTCAGGCGCCGCGCAGTGGATCGAGTCAATCAGGTAGGTTGGAATTACATTTTTGACTAAAACTGCAAATTTTGAGTTTATTCCGTCATATTTTAAATTTTGAAGGGTGCCTCTAATGGAAAATTTCACTAGGAAACCAATGGAACCACTTTAAGAACTTCAAAATTGTGTATAAACGGAATTATAAGATTTTAAAGTTTCCCAAAGTTGTCCGACTTCTCCTTTTGACTCGGTCCACTGTGCGCTGGGAGCATTTGATATTATTTGGACATAACATGTGGACTTATTATAATGAGACAAAAAACTAGTGGGAAAAAATATTAGGAGGACGTGTGGTGGAATAAAAAATGTATTATTAAATATATTTATTTCGTCACATTTGAAATTTTAAAAGGTGCCTCTAATGGAACATTTCACTAGGAAACCAATGGAGCCACTTTAAGAACCTCTAAGTTTCGTATAAACGGAGCTATGAGCTTTTAAAATGTCCACATTTTGTCCAACCTGTCCCATTGACTCGATCCACCGAGCGCCAACTCGCGGACTGCTGCATCGACATTTGATTTGTCTCTTTTTCTTAAAAATGATTTCAGGGGGTGCATTTGCTTCACGTTTGATTCGGGCTGGACACAAATGCAACTCATTGAAATAGAAAAATTGGAAAAAAGGAATACTGAGAAGAACATGATAAGAAGGACAAGGCTTGCAACCTCGATTGAAATTCGACAATATGACTTTGAAAATGGGGCCTTGCAAGGGAATGGAATGATTTGCCATACTGCAAAAACCACAGAATAAAAAAGGAAAAATTCTACGATTTTGATATATTTTAAGGTAGGTACTAATCTACTTTAAGTAAAATTTTCAGAACTTGCAAATTAATTAATGTTTAATCAGTTGCAATTGCTGGGTTTTTTTATTGATTTTGCTCGATATAATAGCTGGACCAATTACTATGCTGCTAATAGATCGTAATTTCAATAGATGCTTGTATGGTCCTCTGAATGCAAGAGCCTCTGTCTTATGTCAAATTTCATTTTGTTTTTTTTTTGGTCATCCGCCAGGTAACGTCTGAATTTTATGACTTTGGATTATCTCTGTTTTTGGCCATCCAGAAGTACGAATTTTATTGCGTTTTGGTATTATCTCTGGTTTAAATAGAAAAGATGCAGATAAACTTGAGGTTTTTGAAGTTTTAAGGATGATTTATGCAGAGATCGGAATGAAGATCTATTCATTAGATGTGCCTGCAAGGTTGCTTGAAATATTTTCACATATCGACGGTGAAACTACCAAACCACGTATCTCGGTTTGCGACGTCGCAGACTTCCTGTCATACTTTATTTTTTAAATGAAAAACTACTTAACATCCAGTCTTGAAAATTTCTGTGATTTTTCCTCTTTGTGCGGAGAAAATTCCGTGAAAATTTCAAGGAATGATATTGATTTGGTCTACTTCAAAAAAATAAAATGTGAGCGTAGATTTTTAAACACCGCAAACGAGATACGTGGTTTGGTAGTTTCACCGTCGATATTCTCTTTGGAGCTCATTTAAACAGCGGATTTTTGGGATCCATGTCACCGACAAAAATCCCTCAGAATGTTAAGCTTCCGCGTGCGTCTAAAGGAAGGAGAAGTGAAAAATAAAAAGGAGAAATTGCGTTAGGTACCACACAAATGGTCCCTGAGCTGCGATCCTGAAGTCCTGTTGCACAGGTCAGGACGTCAAATCAAAATGATGGATCTCGGAAGAGGGAACGCTGGTGGCGCGTCTCGGCCAGATGTGGCGTAAGGGCGTATCACGATATCCACATGAGCCCCAAAAAGCATTGATTTACATGTAAAACAGGGCTCACGTTAAAAACTTGATACGCCTTTACGTCCGAGGAACGACGAGATAATTCGCGGTAAAAGTGCAGGGAGTTAAAACCAAGGCTGCCCCTGATGGGACTCGGTGGCGAAGCGTGAATGAATACTTTTCCACGTGAAGCTATGATAAGGAATCGATTATTTAGGTTTACACAAACAATCGATCCTTTTACATGGGTTTAAATGGGAGATCGATCGATATATCGCAAATGACGACACGGCCACTGATGGGATTTATGACCCGATTTAAAAGTCGAGCCCGACACTTGGCCAACATCCATCATCATTTGTTACTAACGTCCGTCCTCGGTGCGGGCCGCTAATCAGCCTTGAATGGGGGCTTCTTTAACGCATCTCGAAATTTAAATCACTCGGACGGTATGCAAATCTGACCGTTTGAAAAACGATCTTTCCTCATTGCGAGATTGTCCCGGTCGAAAACTCAGCGACGCAGTAATTTAAGTCTAAAAACGTATAATTTTAAAACTTCATGAATAGCCTTAGACCGCAATGAACCGTAAGGTCAGAACCAGGAATAATAAATACCTATTTTAGAGACACTGCACTGACAATCTGAAAATTTTAATCGAGTGAGGCAAACAATATATCGTCACCATCCGGTCAAAGTATCACAAGCGCCATGCGACGTTTCAAAATTTCCGCCGCCATTTTTTGTGCGCGTATACGTAGTATACCGCCTTTGCGATCGTTTCGAACCCTGCTCGATACAATAACCGAGTCCCTTAGTTCCTTACCGAAAAGTGACTACCGCGAACTTCTGAATTTTCCAAAGCGTGTAAAAAGTTTATTTATCCGTCAATAATTATGATTTAAAGTTGTTTCTCATTCTGGGGCTCTCTAGTTTATGTGCAGTGAATACCAAGAGTCTACGTTACTTGGTTTTTTTAAAAAAAGCCTAAGAGTACGACGCGCTGATTTAAAATATGCATATGTCGCAGGCAATTAGTCAAATCAGGCATTTAGTCAAATGCCTAGGCAAATAGTCAAGAAATGTAAGAAACTAACGAAGTTTACTATTTGCCTAGGCATTTGACTAAATGCCTAGGCGCTTGATTAAATGCCTAGGCATTTTATTAAATGCCTGAGCATTTGACAAAATGCCGAGAGGTGATCAGGCACATAGTCAAATGAACGGACCGGGGCTAGAGGTGCTTCCATCGCATTTTGAACCGATCACCGTACACGGCTCTGTTTGGTTTCGGAACCGAAAATGGGTCTTGGAAGCACCAATATACCATCCTCCATTCTTGCTAAATTAACGACTGAAGAAGATTTTGAAAACTTGCAGAACAAAGGGAATGAAGAAAGAAAACGCTCTAGGGATTCAAATGAGCCGGAACCATCGGATGCACCTGTAGAAAAAGCTGCTAGATTGGAAGATGACATAAATGATGTCCCTTGCTGTAACTGTCAGACAGGTGGTAAAACTGAACAGTGTTCGACATGTCCTAATGTCTGCCATGCACAATGTGGGCAAACTACCCTCGAAGACGGGCAAACATCCCTTACCTTCCTTTGTAACTTATGCCAGAATGAAATAGTAATTCGTCAGACACGTTCTGAAACTCATGAAAGGCAAAAAGATGCAGCAGCTGGCATGGCAGAATCAAGTAAAAAACTGTTTGATGATTTACAAATAGAAGACAAAGTTATTTTAGCCGTCCCAAAAGTCGATAGAGGGCCGCTTGATCATCAGAATGTACAAGGTTTCGTAACAGATATTCGTAACGGAGTTTACCAAGTCGGAACTATTGGTGGAATCATAAAAAAATTGGTGCGCCAGACCTGACCTTCGACGAATCGACTGTGTTGATTTCGACTTTTCACAAATTCCGCGAGAAAAATTCATATCGATCCGTGAGGCGGTTGCAGCCGGCTCTATGTTTGGCGGCCAAGGTGTTATGAAGTGTTCCTGTAAGCCAAGCAATTTGACTATTTGCCTGATTTTTAACGAGTTTCACTATTTGCCTAAAGGCCATACGGCATTTAGTCAAATGCCTAGGCTCTTTATCAAATGCCTAGGCACTTTATCAACTGCCTAGGCGAATAGCCAAAGTGGGTTTTCGGTAAAATTTGACTATTTGCCTAGGCATTTGACTAAATGCCTGATTTGACTAATTGCCTGCGACACATATATAAGCAGAATCAAGCGAACTGATTCGAGGATGGCTGAGCAGGTCGGCACTCTCGGAATGAGAATTTAACTCCTCCGTTTTGTTCAAAACGTTGCTTTGACAGATCTCCACACCTCTGTTATACTTTTCAAAAGTTGGTACCCGTGCTCTGATAGAGCTGTTCATCTGACAACAATGTCAGTGTCAGCTGATAATAATATTTTTATCGCTCGCCGTCATGGCTTTTCATTCGTGAACCACCGCTAGCGCTATCTGCTGGAGAATTTAGAATGCTAAGTTCCTCCCCACCCGTTTTAATATGCCAGTGATCATATTGTGAGGCGTCCTATCCAAAGTCAACTGAATACATATATTGTAGATTGTTGTTAAAATACCAATAAAAAAAAAAAAAAAAAAAAAAAAAAAAAAATGAGGTTAATAAAAAGTTTTCAGTCAGTCTTTGACATCCTGAATAATTGTCTTGGTATTTATTTACTAATTTTACAGAATTATATTTTATTTCTTATTAAAACTAAGAAATACAGTGCAATCTGTGTAAGTGCAATCTGTGATGAGCCTCGAGACTCATTAGACCATTAGCTAAACGTGGCTCATACAGGAATCCACTTACCCCTCTCTTCCCCACGCTCCTGATCACTGCGTCGGCGTCTCGACGAACAATAGCTAATGACGGTCGCCAAGCTAGGCCGGGATCCTCAGCCCCTCGCCCAATTACTTACGCTTCATTAACCATTTCACCGTCACGCTAGGATTCGCCCAATTTTCAAAAAAAATTGTTTCGCGAGTTTTTAGCAATTTTTTCCTTACTCTCCGTTGAAACACGAATTAAAAGAGGTCTCATTCATAAAAATCGGCCAAATAGAAGAGAAGTTACAGTATTCGAAATCCGAAGAAATCAACAAAACTTCTCCAAACAAAAAATAAAATGAAGGGGGAAAAAAAGAAATGTATAAATTACAATTTAATATGATTGACCTCAGAATGTGACAAGCAATTCAATTATAAAAAGGAGAAAAAATTGAGTGAAATTACAAAAAATTAGCCTCTTGCAAGGGGCTTCCTTGTATGAGTTTTGACCTGAAGACAAGTAAATCCCGTTACATTATTAAAACGAAATTGACTCCATAGTTTAATGCCTTAGTTTCTTGAATACGATTATTTTAAGCTCTCGAAAATTTATACCAGCAATTTTACCCATGGGGTGATTTCCTGAGAGCTGATAATATCACGAATTTCTCATAGAGCCCTTCAAAAATGGCTTGCTTTTTGGGCAGCCGATTCGGCCATCAAACCGGGGTTTAAATGGAAGCTGATAATAACACAAAGCTCTGAGAAAAATTTTGAGATGAGTATAGGAACGGTTTGTAAATTACGAGGAGAGGCGGGCATTCTGTTCAGCATATCGATACATAAGTATTTTCACACGTAGAATTTAATTTTCACGTCAGGGAGTCGACATATTTTTATTTTTTCGATTTTATACGGAAAATGTATGGTTTTTCGGGATTGAAATTACTTACAATTGTTTCATGAAAAATGAATGCACCCAAAATGACTATAGCATTTTGACTTTCACATACGTGCACTCACTAAATCGATTGGTAAATTCAAAGAGTGGGTACATCGACCTGGTATATCAAGTTTCTGCAATTTTTCACGGCAAATCGGTAGATTTTCGGGATGTGGATTGCTTACTTTCAATTCATGAATGAATAAAGCATGGACATGGTTAAGCTTCTTTGCATGAAAAGACGTTTAAAATAAAAAAATCAAGACATATTTAATACAATTGCATTTATATCGAGTAAATCTCTTTTCAATAATATAACGGGATTTATAATACCGGTGATTTGGGTATTTTAGCCCCAAAATACCTTTAAATCGACTTTATCTTCTAGGAGTTCGACAGAATTTTTCCTTTCTTCGCTTAAATTTTTCCGTAGCACTTTTCTTCAAGAATCTGATAAGATTTTGCTTGAGGCAGATCAAAAAACTTAAATTTGTTCGAATAGCTTTCTAGATTCACAATACACGGTCTCGTCAAGGTGCGTCGTTGACCTTGCACTGTTGGATCGTGAATTCTCTTGTTGTGCTGCTTGCCTTTTTTGAAATCTCTGTAAATGAAAACTAAAGGGGTTGATATGTGCGAGTTAATGACGCGCCTTATCAACACATTGTGTTGGAGTTCACTGCTTGTTTTTTTTTAGAGAAATTGTTCAAAAACGGATTCAACCAACAATTTCTCTGTAAAAAATAAAATGGCGGCGGAAATTTTGAAACGTCGCATGGCTCTTGTGATACTTTGGCCGGAAGGTGATGATATTCAGATGTCAAAGCTACTTTTCGCCTGATTGTGATTGATCTGAAACTTGTTGAATAAAAAATCAATTATATCGAATTGGATGAAAACGAATATAAAAAAATAGCCTCTTTTACGGGACCAATGAGAATAAATCAATATATATCTCTATTCATGACGTGACACTAATAATAATAACGTCTAGCGCAACTTTAATTCGGCGCCATTATTTCTCAGCGCCGAAGCAATTATTCAGGCTCCAAAGATGGCCTGCTTGTTGCATGTTCGGACTGATGAAGGCGCTAAATTATATTGTGTCTCGTTTGAGAACAGAGACGAGGATAGACCATCAATTGGTATTTTGGAAAGAAAGGAAGCTTTTACTTTCGAAGCTCCAACATTCAACTGTTTGGAGTGCTTCGTTTTGCAAACCAACGAAAGTTTGATAACCTGATTTGGCTGCCTCGGGTGTCTTAACCCTCTATGGCATGAATTAATGTATCTCAGATTCCGGGAGAAAATAATATATTTTGTAACTTGCATAAAAAAACATAGAGCACCAAACTCCTTTGTCAAACTTTTAGCTTTTAAGGAATCAGTAAATCAACAAAAAGAAAAAAAGTAATGAAAACTTGCAAAATCATGCCATAGAGGAAGAATTCAATTTTTAAAAACCCAAAATTTCGTAACGCTATGCTGCAGAGGGTTAAGCCACCCGGAGGTCATCATTCACCTAGTAAGTAGGTCAAAAACGAAAATAGGACGATAACTGTTGCTGTCTTAAATTTGTCCAAAGATGTCGCTGTCTTAAATTTGTCCATGAGGGAGTATTATATCCTCGACAGTAAAAGTATCCACCTGTCGCCAAAAGGTTAGTAGGTGCATCGTGCATCTTTGTCTCTATTCGAGACCTCAATCCAGAGACACAAGGATTACAACACGATAAGCATTTATATTAGTGTTCCGGTGCAGCCATCCACTTTCTTCCCGGGAAAATTTCAAAGCTAAAGGGTAATTGCGTGGTGACGCGAGCAGCGAACACTTCCCCTCAAAGACGAGCGGATTTCTAATACGGACGACCCCGGAAGTGAAGATATTCTACATTTCCGCCCGGAGAAAATATTACCTTCTTCCGCTCCGATGAGAAAAAGCCTCGGTCTTTAATCTTCCTCCTGCGAGCCCCGCCCGACCCCGGCTTCACAAAAGCCCCGACGTATGTGCGTTATATTCGCGAAATTTTATTTGCGCGAAAGTGAACGGGGAAAGCGTCCGGGCCCCGGGAAGATGCTTTTATTATTGACGCGCGAAAATCCCCGGTCCGCGAAATTCGCAGAATGCGTGCATATCTGCCGTGCTAAGGAGGAACGACGTATGAACATTCCAGAGTTGCCATATTGCCCTGGATTACACATGTATTTTTGAAAAGGATCATGCGTATTTTTCTCTGAGATTTTCAGACATTTTAAACAAAATTTCGAACAAAATTGTCTGAAAAATTAAAGAAACAAATTCACGATTTCCCCGGTAAATTGAGCACTGGAGAAAAACACATTGGATCTAGAGTCCAGACTCTTGAAAACATTTACAAGAAAAAATACTCTTGATTCAATTAGATTTTTGCTTAAATCAAAAGGAAATCCGCTCAAATTAAGAGGCTTGGTTCTTGATCTAAGCAAAAATCCGATTGAATGAAGAGTACTTTTTCTTCTCAATGTTTTTAAGAGTCTGGACTCTAGATCCATTCCCGTATGGGGGACTGATGTCACAGGTTTAGCAATCCTGCGGACCCCAGCTGGTAACCCCTGCCTCATGGGGTAGTGGAGATGGTCACCGGCTTCAAGGCGTATGAACCACCCATTGGAAGGGCAGACAGGGCTCTCAGCTGTAGTGGAAGCAACCTGTCTAGGAGAGGAAACTCCGAAATCAAACCCCGGTCCTCCAGGTTGGGGGTTGAGTCATCGGGCTAACTCCCCGATACTCGGAAAAAGGAATACTGTTAAAAGACCCAATAACAATTGCCTCGGTACAAATGGAAATAAACGGATTTATCGGAAAAAATTACGTAAACGGATGATGGTTTTTGGAACATGGAACGTACAAGGAATTTCTACGAAAATGACGGAAGTGGTATCGGAGATAGGGAGTCGCGGATTTGATGTCACGGTATTAACAGAAACGAAGAAGAAAGGACAAGGCTCTGTAAGTGTAAAGGAATACGATTTGTTTTATAGTGGCGTGGAAAAAGATCAGCGAGCTCAACAGGGTGTTGCAATTCTTATTCGCAAGAGCCTACGGAAGTGCATCACTACATGGGAAGCTGTTAACCCCCGAATGATAAAGATGAATATGACAGTGTTTGGCCATAAAATCACCATTTTGGGAGTGTATGGAGTCAACGATGATTCCACTGTCGCAGTGAAGGACCAATTTTTCGAAGAATTGAACGAGGAAATTGGTAAGATTGGATCCAGGAGGGAAATCATTGTGTTGGGAGATCTCAATGGTAGAATAGGACGTCAAATTAAAAGTAAGATCGTCGGCCCTTTCGGAGAGGCGGCACTAAATGATAACGGAGCCCGTATCATTGACGTATGTGAGCAAAGGGACATGAAGGTGCTCAATGGGTTCTACCAACACAAGGATATCCATAAATTTACTTGGGTTCAGTCTACTCGCGGATTGAAATCAATCATTGATTATGTGGTTGTCAGACAAGACACGGGAATGAAGATTCAGCAAGTTAGAGTGTGGAGAGGTCTTTCCTGCGGCAGTGATCATTATTTCCTCGGGGCGAAAATAGCTTTCCCAGTGAAAGGGAGCCAGGAGACCAGGCAAGCACAGGAAGAAGTTCACCAACAAAAAGATCGTGTCAAGCTTGTAAACTATAACATTGACAGCTTGCAGCATCCAAGTGTAAGGGCTTTATATGGAAAGCGCTTGGATGAGAAGTTGGGCGAATCAAGGGACGGTGATACCGAACAGCAGTATCAGTTCCTGAAGGATTGCATTCACTCGGCAGCAATGGAAGCTCTTGGTGTCGCTGATGATAGGAAAGTTAGCGAAAAACCTTACTGGTGGGACGAAGAAATTGAGAAGGAGATTCAGGAGAAACGGAAAAAATATCATCAGTTCCTTTCCTCTAAAAAAACAGAAGACAAAGAGGCGTATAAAAAAGCTCAGACGCAGGTACGAAGGCTCATAACCAAGAAAAAGAACGAATCTTGGGAGAGGAGCTGTAACAAAATAGACACGTACATAGGAGGAAGGAAAAGCACTGAGAGCTGGAAGTTGCTGAAAGGGCTGCGAAGGGACATGAAGCGTGACTTAATATCTCCGATATCCATTGATAAACTGGAGGGGTATTTTAAAAATTTACTGACAGAAAGGCGACCTGAATTTCAAGATGGAGGCGTAAGCTTGGAGTATACTAACGATAATCATAACTTGGAGATCCATATGGAGGACGTGGTAAAGGCCGTACGAGAGCTGAAGAACGATAAAGCTCCAGGTCCGGGAAATATCCCTGCTGAGTTGATCAAGTGTGGAACCTGCAAGCTGTTTCAACGGTTGAGATACCTGATGCAAGATTGCTTGGACGGTGGAAAGGTACCGACAGAATGGAAAGAGTCTTGGGTGTCACCTATATACAAGAAGAAGGGTAGAAAAGATGAGTGTGATAACTATAGAGGACTGTCGGTTGCAGGTACCCTGAGCAAAGTGTATGGAAAAATCTTGAAAGCAAAAATTGAAGAGGAGTGGAAAGAACATGAAGCGGAAGAGCAAGCAGGTTTCAGAGCCGGTCGGTCAACGATTGATCACTTATTTACCATCATCCACGTCATAGAGAAAAAGAAGGGAGTTGGCCAGGAATTACATCTAGTGTTTGTGGATCTCCAGAAAGCTTACGATAGTGTGCCATTGATGAAACTTTGGGAAGCCTTGAACAAAAGGGGTTTTAGTGGGGGACTAATTAGTGCTATTAAGGAATTTTATGGTGGGGCTTTCTCTAGGGTTAAATCGCATGGGGAGTTATCGTTGGGGTTTTTAATTACTAAAGGACTGAAACAAGGGTGTTGTTTGTCGCCAACCTTATTTAAAGTGTACCTGGAAGAAGTTTTAAAGGAATGGAAAAGATGCTGTTCGGGAATGGGCGTCCCGCTACGTGAAGATGGCACCCTTTATACTCTGTGCTTTGCTGATGATCAGGTGGTAATAGCTCAGGACGAAGAAGATGCGAATTACATGACGCGGAAGCTAGTGGAAGTATACCGAAAGTGGGGAATGGAAGTAAATGTGGTTAAGACGGAGAAGTTGGTTATCGGTGGTGATCAGCAAAGCATTGAACTGGAGGATGGCCGGAAGATCCTGGACTGTGAAGAGTATAAATATCTCGGAGTTTGGTTAACTAAGGACGGAAATTTGGATCGGGCCATTAAAGATCGGAATGTGCAAGGCAGGAAAGCTATCGCGATGCTAAATGGGGTTCTCTGGGACCAGAGTATCTCCAAGGAGACCAAAAGGAAAATTTACAACGTCATCGTGAAGAGTATCGTAACTTACGGGAGTGAGGTCTGGCAACTTAAGAAAAGAACTGAAGACATGCTTAGGGCAACCGAGATGGACTTTTGGCGAAGGTCTGCTGGGATATCGAGAAGAGAGCGTATCCGCAATGAAAGGGTACGCGAGATAATGGGTGTGGAAAAGGACATCGTGCACGATATCAGGTCCAAGCAGTTGGTCTGGTATGGACATGTGCGAAGGATGGCAGATGATCGGTTGCCCAAGCAGGTCTTCGATTGGGTTCCTCCCGGAAGGCGACGGCGTGGACGTCCTGTGAAAGGTTGGCGACAAGGGGTGGAGGAGGAGATCAGAAGGTGCCAATTGCCTGATGATCTCTGGGAGGATAGGGGGCAATGGCGATTAGGCGTCGCAGAGCGCGAGGCGGCGCTATAATCGCGACTTTATGTATGTACTCTAGATCCAATGTGTTTTTTTTCCAGTGAGGTTTTATTGAAGAAGATGTGGCAACGTCGTATGGAGTTTCGTACGGCGTTTTTCCTTAACACGGCAGTATAGCGGAGACGTTGAAAAATTCGTCGATCGGAGCTGCCTTTGCGCTTTTGTGCCTTTTCGGTCCCGCAACGCGCCTTGGGTCCCTATTGTTGATCGGCTCGCGAAGGGAATCAACACGTGGTATCCAGAAGCGTGGCGCGTTTTGCGATATATCGATTGATCGGTCGTTCAAACCATGGAAAAAGATCGATAAACAGGGTGTTCGCAACGAACACCTTGATAATCGATTCTTTACAATAGCTTCAAACGGGGCAATGGCGGATCCGGGGGGGGGGGGTATGCCACCATGCTCTCCCTCCCCCCTCGGGCCAGAAAAAGGGGGGATCAGAATAGAAAGGGGGAAGGCGGGAAAAATTTACTGGAGCGGATTTCAAACTTTTTTGGAGTGTCCAACATGATTTTCGAGCGAATTTACCCTTCATACATGTATAGAATTGGTTGTATCTCTTGCGAGCAACCCATTGATTGAACGACACGCGACGTTTTATCTTAGCGCGGCGAAAATTCGTCGGACGACGTTTCTACGAGTCAGGACCATCTTTCAATACATTGCAAAGTACATCAATTACACCAATAGAATGACTTAATAAGATCCTTATGTAAAAAGAATGGACTACTAGACAAGGTACGAATTTTAGCATTCTAATACATGTTTCTTAAGCAGAATTTCACGCAAAACACGATTCGCGCAACGAAAATTACTGAAACCAACTCCTAACGGAGATATTAACATTTTTATTTCACATTGGTTACGAGGAATTTGAACTGCCTGCTCACAAGAAACTCAAAGCTCTACGTGAGTCAAATCGCGCACTACAACGGTTTCAGCAATCTTCTCAATCGAGCAATGTTCATTTCCCATCATGTGTTGTTTAAACTATAAACAATTTGCTACAGCTGAGCCAAAGCGTCAAGATTGAGGTTGCCAGATTTTAATATCTCAGAGACTGTCATGATAAACGTGTTTAGCGCACGATATGAATCACGTAGAGCATTGAGTTTTCATGAGCGGGTGGTTTGAATTCACGCATCAAGAATTATTGAATATCTTCGTAAGGATGTGATTTCGGTAATTTAAGTTGTGTGCATCGTGTTTTACGTGAAATTTTGGTTAAGGAACTTGTAACAAAATGCTGAAATTTGCACCATGTCTAGTGGTCCATTAGAGTTTTTTTTTTATAAAATTACTAATGAAACGAAATAAAAAATTGATCAAAATTTAATCATTGAAAAATTAAAATGAATCAAGAATCAAATAAAAAATATAAAATCGGAGGATGAGTTGAGACGTTGTTTTATAATGAGCTTGTTTAGGAATGCCTGAAAACTAGAGAGTGCAGAGAGTCTACAGGAATTTTCCCCGATTTTTTTGAACAATATTAACCCTTCAAAAACGAGCTCAACACACGCAACTTGGAGCTCGTTTTAAAAAAAATCGGGGGAAATTCCTATGAACTCAGTGCACTTTCTAGTTTTCAGAAATACAGGAATTAAACCTTACTAAACAAGCTCATTGCCTCACACGGAAGGGGGTCAAAAAGTGGGCCAAAACGCCTTATGGAATACTTCATCGGCTCCATAGCGCGCCAGAACAGGATCTGAAGTTGGTGCGTCTACAGGCGACCGGCGAGACGGCTAACCAAAGCTCAAAGTTTGAAGTCCTCTCGCCAGTGACGGATGGTTTGGCGCCCGACCCCATCCCCATCCCCTGCAGCCCTCTCGCTTCGCGTGGGGCATTAACACTCTCATCATCATCTTCCGCTCGACGCCAGGATCTTTAATGTGCATAGCGGCAGCATCGTCGCCACAATCTCACTGACGTCTACTCAGAGGGCGATGTTGTCCCAGGTCTCTCAGCCTTTAGAGACCGTCTTTTGTTAAAAAATGTTAAAGAAAAGTTTAAAAATGCTGACTCCGCGGGTCTAAATATTAAATAGTCGAACACAGAGCGAAGCGGCCTACAAACCTAAGTGGATACTTCACGCATTGCGCAATGCTTGAAGTATCCATTTGGGTTTGTAGGCGCCAATGCATAATATCATTAAGCCGTGGTAGTGTTAAAAGAAGGTGTACAAAAATGAATAAAAGAGGGAAAAAACCAAGAAGCACGCAATCATTAGTATTTTTACAGCGACCTTTTAGAGTCAAATGCGTCCAATTTTGAGCGTTCGGTTGCGCGTGCACCACGCTGCAGCACAGTAAAAGCACGAAATATAAAAGAAAAAATTAAAGTGCTTTGGAAGTCTTTAAGTTTGACACGGAACCAGCTTAATATTGACAAAATACACATAATATTTCCCTTTACACATTTTTTTTCATCGATTTAAATGAAAATAACTCACGCAGAGTGTACAAACATTTCAAAATCATGAGTTAAAAAATGCTGACTCTGCGACTTTAATATTATGTAGACGAACACAGAGCGAGGCGGCCTAACAACCTAAGTGGATACTTCACGCATTACGCAATGCTTGAAGTATCCACTTGGGTTTGTAGGCGCCAATACACGTTGCGCGTTGATCGCCCTCTGGCCGCGCCGCAGCGTGCCACGGCGCCTTAAGCAACTATTTCACAACAGAGGTGTTGCACTGTATCATGCGAAATTGAAGGCACTCCAGCATGTTAAGAATGACAGGCATCCTTTAAGAGTACAAAGCTTCCCTCGCAAAATAAAGAAAGATATTCCGGCACAAAGAGAGAGCGGTAATCCAAAAACTCGGTAAGTGATAGCATCCGTATTTAATGACGTTTAGCATAATTTTTGAATGTTATTAGAGAAAGAAAGTGACTCGATTTAGGCAGAAACCCTTTACCCTTTTTTTATTTAATACATGGTTTATTGGCTTCTTGTCTAGCACCTGCAGCCAACTTTAGACTAGATCACCGTGTTTAAATATGCTTAGGACGAGTCTCGACCGGATTTGAGCCCGACTTAGCGCTTCTGATTGGCCGGTGGTGGTGCGGTTTGGAGTTTGGACTAATCGATGGATGTTGCATCTCCGTGTGAAAGAGTCTACAAAATTCGGCCCCGGGGCCGTCTCGAGGGTGAAGAATCGCATTCTGCAATAAAGAATCATTTCTGACTCGACCGTAAAAGCACGTATCTGTGCAAAGAAACTGATGATTTATACGTTGTTCGGAATATCCGAGAGTACATCGCGGGCAGGATTAACTGTTTTTGCGGGGTTACCTTGACATTCTGTTTTCATATTTCTCAAGTTTCATGGGATCCATGTAGGCCCCGGACTCAAATACACTCCAAATCACTCTGAAATTTCTAATAATGTTAAATGAAGAGGAAGTCTAAGTTCCAAATTACAAAATGAAGTCCATCGGTGCCTCAAACAGTCTTCGATAAATATAGACGGCCGGGTGTTAAGAGGCTGTTTTATATACGTGCCTTAAAAGGCGGAGGAGGGGTCAAAGAAAGGGCCAAAATGAGTGAATTTAGGGAAGAGGAGAGCGAGAGACGAAGAGAAAATTGAAAGTTGGAAGAGGAAGAAAAATAAGAAGAGGAAGATAAGGAAAAAGAGGAGAACATGAGATGGAGAAAAAGAGCAAGAGAAGAAGGAGAAAAGAGGTAGACAAATAGTGTAAACTAGGGGGCCCTGCCCCCTGCCCGCTACGCGGCCCAACCCCCTGGAGGGCGCTTCGCGCCCTCAGGCCTGCTTCGCAGGCCCTTTACGCATATGTATAGGCAAAAATGTTCTTCCACTTTAATACACAATTTTGTGTTTGAGCTGCATCGATTTCAAAATTTTTAACGTAACACTCAGATTTGTAAATGATGAGGAACAGGTGGATGTACATAATGTGGTATTAATGGAGGCAGTATATTGACGGCTAAAGTCGGGAAACGTGTATCTCATTTTGCGACGTCCTATACTTCTCGTCATACTTTTTTTTAAATTTTTTTAATTTATTGGAAAACCAATCAACGTACTGAATGTTTTGAAAACGACTGTGATTTCACTTCTGCTCGAAGAATATTCTGTGAAAATTTAAAGCGATAAAATTGGCTCATTTCTCTTTGAAATCTTAAATTAGATGCGGAAATCTTGAAAACCGTGAGCAAGGTACGTGGTTTTCGACTTTAGCCATCGTTATGCAAAAAGAGCTCTTATGCTATGCAATATATCGCTAAAATTGTTGAATTCGGCATATATTTTTCGGCGAATCCAGTCCTCATGCATTTTTATACTTTGACAGAAAATGTGCGCTGAAATTTCAAAAAATGTATTTTTTGACATTCACATCCGCACGTTGAATTTAACTTTTCTTTTCTTCTTTTCCTTTGAGAAAGGAAAGGGATTTTAATTGGGCTGCGTTGAATAGACACGCATCAAGTCGCATGTAGATGAACTCGAGAAAAGGGAAAAGTGAAGAGTTAGTTGAGCTGAAAACTACTCTTAACTCAATTTTTTGGAAAATGCGACTTGGTGCGTTTTTGTAGAATGAGGAAAAATTGAGTAAAAAACTTATACTTTGGACCTTGAACTTTGAACCCTGAGCGATGCACCGTCCCTCAACTCTCGTAATGAGGAGTCCTACAAGAGCTTTTCTATTGTTCTATAGTTTATTCGAGTCACTCAGGTAGAATCCCACACCTCGACGTTTCTAGCGGAAACGACATATCTCTCACGCTATTAACATTGGACATAAGTAACATGAGCTTTAAAAGCTCTAAAACATTAAAAGTTCGGGGTTTCATAATTTTTTGCACATCTACAGCTATTACAGATGACATACATGTAAAGATCATCCTTATCGGTCCGGTAGTTCGTCAGAAATAGTGCTTCCAAGATTTTGCTTGTAGCTGTATAATATAGATATAGGACGATCGGAGGAATAAAATAAATAAAAGAATTGTGGGAACGGAATTGAAGGATTTTCGGCGCCACGAACGTTGGTGGGTACTTTCTGCAGTTGCGAGGCGTAAATGATTTCCCATTTGAAGCTACCTACGTTAAAGAATTGATTATTAAGGTGTTCGTTGCGAACACCCTGTTTATCGATCCTTTTCCACGGGTTTGAAAAGCAGATCAAGAAATATATCGCAAAGCATGCAACACCAATGACCTCCTGAACCCTTCGGGCCTGCCTCGACGAGATCTTATCATTTCTTACTCATCAATGGAAATTCACCACCAGAGAGCTTTCCAGCGCCATTGTAGTCGATGATACAGCCGGTTCCATCCCCGGAAATCAATTTTACAAGAGCTTTGCGAACGCCCGCCCACCGCCCCGATTTCACGCCTCACTCTGCGTGAAACGAGCTATGAAAAAATATTATGAGGAATATTTTTCTGCATATTTTTTCCACCCACTCGGAATCGTTATATCTTTTCTGCCCACTCGCGGAGTTTTACTTTACCACCCACTTTAGTCCAAGAGCCAGACGACTTTGAGTGACAAACTCGGGATACATGTTTTGACCCCCTAAATCGATAGCCTTGCATACACTGAAACGGAAAATTTTTGTCTGCCGCCCTCTAGCCTGTGCCATCACCCTCATCTAGGCCCTCAAAGTGGTCCAAAAAACACCATCTGGTGACAAACTCCTGACGCTCGGCAGACAAGTCTATTATTAAAGATCATACCCAGGGTGACTAGAAAAACTTTGTCTGCCGCCCTCTAGCCTGTGCCATCACCCTCATCTAGGCCCTCAAAGTGGTCCAAAAAACACCATCTGGTGACAAACTCCTGACGTCTAGTGCGGTTGCGGATGTACTCCTGTGTGCAGCTTGTGTAATAAAGTTTGAATGATACATCATTCTCTTCTTTTTTTCGTGTAGAATCCGATTTTCGATGTTGTCAAGTCCAAAAATGATGCTGGTGCCCCCAATTCAAGATGGCGCCCAAAATGGCCGCCCCGGGGGTCAAAATTCCAAAATTTGAGAATATTGTCGAGTTTGGTATCCATTTATATGTAATTTTGGTCGTAAAATTCATATCTGGTGTCAAAAAATCATTTCAACCCCTTAGGGACCGTCAAATCCAAGATGGCGGCCAAAATTTCAACTTTAATGATAATTACCCAAGATGCACCTTTCACTGTCGAATGACGTGTCTTCATTCATGTTAATTAGGTCAGAAAACCTAAAAGGGAGGTCTACAATGCCACTGCACCCTATGGAGGGCCAGGGTTCACCCCCTCCTACCCCCAATATGGCCGCCGCGGAGGGCATAAATAGTGACATTCTCTCAGAACGTCATAGTAGGTGTCGATTCCTATGTAATTTGAGGCGTAAATTCCAAATTTCAAGTCATAAATCGCAAATGTGAGACTTGCAATGGCTTATACCCTATATGGGGCCAGGGGAACCCCCTCAACCCCCTCTTCTTTCTAATATGGCTGCCATGGGGGGCATAAATAGTGAAATTCTCTCAGGACGTCATGTGAGGTGTCGATTCTTATGTAAGTAGAGGCTTAGATTCCGAATTCCAAGTTGAAAATCGCAAATTAGAGGTCTGGAATGCCATTTCACCCTACGCGGGGCCAGGAGCAGCCCCCTACCCTCTTCAAAACGGTCGCCGGGGGGGCATAGTTGCAGTGAAATTCTCTCAAAGCGGCATGTGAGGTGTCGATTCTAATGTAAATAGAGGCGTAGATTCCGAATTCCAAGTCGGAAATCGCAAATTAGAGGTCTGGAATGCCATTTCACCCTACGCGGGGCCAGGAGCAGCCCCCTACCCTCTTCAAAACGGCCGCCGGGGGGACATAGTTGCAGTGAAATTCTCTCAAAGCGGCAAGTGAGGTGTCGATTCTCATGTAAGTTGAGGCGTAGATTCCGAATTCTAAGTCGGAAATTGCAAATTGGTGGTCTGGAATGCCATTAGAGATCTGGTGCTCATATGTTCGTTTCCATGGATGGCGGCTTGTGCAGCATTTATGTTGCGAAACTCATGACTTTCACACGCTCATAACCGTCATAAATAGCTGTAGTTTGTACAGGAAAAACTTTATTAAAAAAAATATCCGATGAAATTGGGACCATATACATTTTCAGATCCCAGAAATCGTCCAGAATTAAGAAAACACATAACTTCCAAGGGAAATTATGAACTTGATTTATCGACGTTTTTCACCCTGAAATGTCCGCTATTCCAACATTCGCCCACATAGGAACAGTGAAATTCTCTCAAAGCGGCATAGTAGGTGTCGATTTGTTTTTAATCTGAGGCGTGGATTTCGAATCACAAGTCAAAACATGTAAATACCCCATAGTGACGAAAATACTTAAATATGGCAACCGCTTTGGCCTACATTTTGGACTAAAAATGCTGCTTGGGTTCATTTTTGTCGAAAGAGCTGGAAATGAATTGGTGATTTCAATGGTAATTGACAAATTTCACGCGTATTCTTTTTCTATGTACGCAAAGGACTCAGATGGGCGTCTGTTTTTTTCATTTTTAAAAATTCCCACAAAAATATAATTTTTTTGCCGACGAAGTATGTATCTGCATTCAGAGTTCCTATGTTATTGTTTATGAACGCACTCAGTTTAATTGCAATTAAAACAACTGGACAATTGAGTGCTTTTTGTAGCGCAGGGTTTCGTCTCCTAGTAGAAGCGACACCTACAGTTTCCTGCGTTATCTGCAAAAAAACGCACGCTCCTGCTAGAAGAAAATCGATTAAAAAAAGAACCATCTATTATCCATTTATCTAATCATGAAGAACCAGAAACCAATATGAATCCTCTGTGTACATTTGAAAAAGAACACCGGTGAAATATGTCGATCACCATTAAATTATCCGATTCATTTCCAGCTCTTTCGACATAACTGAACCCAACCCAAGATGCATTCTTTATTCCAAGATGAAGGCTGGAGCGATTGCCATGCTTAAGTATTTTTGTCACTTTGAGATATTGACGATTTCTGACTTAAAATTCGGAATCTACGCCTCAACTTACATGAGAATCGACACCTCACATGCCGCTTTGAGAGAATTTCACTGCAACTATGCCCCCCCGGCGACCGTTTTGAAGAGGGTACGGGGCTGCTCCTGGCCCCGCGTAGGGTGAAATGGCCTCAACTTACATGAGAATCGACACCTCACATGCCGCTTTGAGAGAATTTCACTGCAACTATGTCCCCCCGGCGGCCGTTTTGAAGAGGGTAGGGGGCTGCTCCTGGCCCCGCGTAGGGTGAAATGGCATTCCAGACCTCTAATTTGCGATTTCCGACTTGGAATTCGGAATCTACGCCTCTATTTACATTAGAATCGACACCTCACATGCCGCTTTGAGAGAATTTCACTGCAACTATGCCCCCCCGGCGACCGTTTTGAAGAGGGTAGGGGGCTGCTCCTGGCCCCGCGTAGGGTGAAATGGCATTCCAGACCTCTAATTTGCGATTTTCAACTTGGAATTCGGAATCTAAGCCTCTACTTACATAAGAATCGACACCTCACATGACGTCCTGAGAGAATTTCACTATTTATGCCCCCCATGGCAGCCATATTAGAAAGAAGAGGGGGTTGAGGGGGTTCCCCTGGCCCCATATAGGGTATAAGCCATTGCAAGTCTCACATTTGCGATTTATGACTTGAAATTTGGAATTTACGCCTCAAATTACATAGGAATCGACACCTACTATGACGTTCTGAGAGAATGTCACTATTTATGCTCTCCGCGGCGGCCATATTGGGGGTAGGAGGGGCCGAACCCTGGCCCTCCGTAGGGTGCAGTGGCATTGTAGACCTCCCTTTTAGGTTTTCTGACCTAATTAACATGAATGAAGACACGTCATTCGACAGTGAAAGGTGCATCTTGGGTAATTATCATTAAAGTTGAAATTTTGGCCGCCATCTTGGATTTGACGGTCCCTAAGGGGTTGAAATGATTTTTTGACACCAGATATGAATTTTACGACCAAAATTACATATAAATGGATACCAAACTCGACAATATTCTCAAATTTTGGAATTTTGACCCCCGGGGCGGCCATTTTGGGCGCCATCTTGAATTGGGGGCACCAGCATCATTTTTGGACTTGACAACATCGAAAATCGGATTCTACACGAAAAAAAGAAGAGAATGATGTATCATTCAAACTTTATTACACAAGCTGCACACAGGAGTACATCCGCAACCGCACTAGACGTCAGGAGTTTGTCACCAGATGGTGTTTTTTGGACCACTTTGAGGGCCTAGATGAGGGTGATGGCACAGGCTAGAGGGCGGCAGACAAAGTTTTTCTAGTCACCCTGGGTATGATCTTTAATAATAGACTTGTCTGCCGAGCGTCAGGAGTTTGTCACCAGCTGGTGTTTTTTGGACCACTTTGAGGGCCTAGATGAGGGTGATGGCACAGGCTAGAGGGCGGCAGACAAAGTTTTTCTAGTCACCCTGGGTATGATCTTTAATAATAGACTTGTCTGCCGAGCGTCAGGAGTTTGTCACCAGCTGGTGTTTTTTGGACCACTTTGAGGGCCTAGATGAGGGTGATGGCACAGGCTAGAGGGCGGCAGACAAAGTTTTTCTAGTCACCCTGGGTATGATCTTTAATAATAGACTTGTCTGCCGAGCGTCAGGAGTTTGTCACCAGCTGGTGTTTTTTGGACCACTTTGAGGGCCTAGATGAGGGTGATGGCACAGGCTAGAGGGCGGCAGACAAAAATTTTCCGTTTCAGTGTATGCAAGGCTATCGATTTAGGGGGTCAAAACATGTATCCCGAGTTTGTCACTCAAAGTCGTCTGGCTCTTGGACTACTTATGCTTCGGTCCACTTGGCAACATCACCAATATTCGTGCTTGCACGGAGAAAAAAACTTCGTGCGTGGGACCCGAAGTTTAGGTCGCATGGATCTCTGAAGTTTTCGGATTGAGCATCTGACCACTTTAGGTCCAGCTGCTGAGGTTTGGATCACACATCTGAAACTTAAGTTCTTACATCTGAAGTACTTCGGTTCTCACATCCGAAAACTTCGGTTCTACATCCGAAAAACTTCGGTTCTCACATTTGAAGTACTTCAGATGTAAGAACTGGAGTTTCAGATGTGTGATCCGAACCTCGACAGCTAGACCTAAAGTGTTCAGATGCTCAATCCGAAAACTTCAGAGATCCATATGACCTAAACTTCGGGTCCCACGCACGAGGTTTTAATCTCCGTGTGTCAATATTCGTTTCGAACCGCGTTTAGCAGAAAGGAACCAAACCACATCAGCTATTGCTAAATTTAACTGAGCAATTCGATTTTTACAAGAGAACGTTTGCGCGGATTCCCTTGAGAATTTCAGGAATTAGCCTCGTGTATGCAGAAAATTCACTGAAATTTTCACAAAAATCCGCACAATCGTTTTCAAGTATAAAATTAAATTACCCAGTTAAATTTGGCAGTGGCTGATGTGGCTTAGTTCCTTTCTGCTAGACACGGTCCAATTCACAGTTATGAGAACTTACGTCGCTTTTTTTGGTTTACTTTCCTTTATAACACTTTTTAATTATGTTCCTCCGATCGAAAGCCGTTCGAGAATTACGCAAATTAATAGATGTCATACTTTGAAGAGGGGAGGGGGTTGGAAGAAACAATAAATGGACTGCATTTTGCAATTTGGACCTATAAATTCCGGACCGGTTTAAAAACAACGTATAAGTGTTCCCCTACACAGTTTCCCTACTACAGTTTCCCTATGCACATAAGTGTTTTTTCAGATGAGCCAGAATTTATAGGTCCAAATTGCAAAATGCAGTCCAAATCTCTATCCTTGCGATGCTTTTCACCAATCAAGGTCGTACAATAACGACTTACCAATCCAGGCGCAGGATACAACTATTCGAACTTAACGACGATCCGTGCTGCGTATGCAAATAAATGAAGGCGCATCTTGGGCCTATCAGTGAAACTGCAGACTCTAATCGATTATCGAATCGTTATCGAATGACCTCAATCGATAGACCCCTCCCCGGAAAACGTTTTTTATCGATCAATATCATTCGATAACGATTCAACATTCCGGTCGCAGCTTTCAAGTGGCAACACAGACCTGGGGTGCCAGAGCCTAGCAAGCGGCCCAGACACGCCTTTGTCTTAACCCCCGCAATGGGGCGCAACTTTGCCAAATCGCATTCAAAATCTTTCAATTCTGCCGTGCTAGAGAAAAACATCGTATAAACATCCAGACGCTGCCAAATATCTCACTTTTAACCCTGATTTTTTTTATAAATTGCGTTTGTTTATCCTTTCAATTTTTTACAGCATTTCATTCGCAATTTGATCTGAAATGCCTGACAATTTCGAAGAAAAATACCAACAACTTTCTTGGAATATAAATATGTTGTCGGATCAAATTTGTCTACCGCTAAATGTTCATACGGCGTTTTTAAGGGATGTTCAAAGGAGTCTCGGAGGAATTTCAGGGGTCGGGCAACCCGGCCGGGGAGACGGTCCGCGTGGAAGCTCCCTTACATTGTTCCCATTCAGGATGGATGGCTTCGCGGGGCCCCTGTCAAATAAATAGGGCTAATGACGAGCCTAATTCCCCTCCCCTCGACCCTCACGGAATGATTCGGAAATCCCGCCGCCGCGCCGCGACGCTCAACTCGAGCCCCGCAGGGAGTGGCATGTTTTTCCTCGGGAAAACGAGCGGTTCTCTTTAACTTCCGGTGCGCAAATTGGACAGCATTTAGCGAGTAAAAACGGTTCCAGGACATTTCGTCAACGATTTTTTGTCCGCGCACCTGGCTTGCGTCCACTTGTAAAATAAGTAACAGTGACTTGGTCCAAGCATTATATTTTAGTACGTATGTATAATCATATTGATATTATCGCAATTAGAGAATTAAGAGAGAAGGAGGTGTTGTTATGGTGATTGGTGGCTCATTTTTTAAATGAAATATTACTTTCTCCTTTTGATTTATCTCTTCAAATTGTCATTGGTGTTAGTACGTATTTATTACGCATTTAGTACGTATGTATAATCATATTGATACCATCGAAATTAGAGAATTAAGAGAGAAGGAGGTGTTGTTATGGTGATTGGGGACTCATTTTTTAAACGAAATTTTACTTTCTCCTTTTAATTCATCTTTTCAAATTGTCATCGGTGAATATTTGGTTTTATTTCTATCCTTAAATTTTTTGATATGAAGTATACCTTATATGCACTTTTTTTTTAAAAAAAAAAGAAAATATTACTCTATTTTTAAAAACATTTACATTTTTAAAACGTGGCAAGTCCTTTCTAAGAGATGGCATCGATATTAATATCATTAAGCCGTGGTGGTGTTAAAAGAAACTGTACAAAAATTAATAAAAGAGGGAAAAAACCAAGGAGCACGCAATCATTGGTACTTTTTACAGCTACCTTTAAGAGTCAAATGCGTCCTATGTTGAGCGTTTGGCTGCGCGTGCACCACGCTGCAGCACAGTAAAAGCACGAAAGATAAAAGAAAAAATTAAAGTGCTTTGGAAGTCTTTAAATTTGACACGGAACCAGCTTAATAATTACAAAAATACACATCATATTTTCCTTTACACATTTTTTTTTCATCGATTTAAATGAGAATAACCCACGCAGAGTGTACAAACATTTCAAAATCATGAGTTAAAAAATGCTGACTCCTCGAGTTTAAATATTATATAGTCGAACATAGAGCAAAGCGGCCTACAAACCTAAAGGGATACTTCACGCATTGCGCAATGCTTGAAGTATATCCACTTGGGTTTGTAGGCGCCAATGCACGTTGCGCGTTGATCGCCCTCTGTCCGCGCCACAGCGTGCCACGGCGCCGTAAGCAACTATTTGCCGCAGAGGTGTTGCACAGTATCATACGAAATTGAAGGCGCTCCAGCATGTTAAGGATGACAGGCATCATTTAAGAGTACGGAGCTGCCCTCGCAAAATAAAGCAAGATATTCCGGCACAAAAAGAGAGCGGTAATCCAAAAACTCAGTAAGTGATAGCATCCGTATTTAATGTATCCGTTTATTTTTGTTTTTTCCGTTGTGTTTTGTTTTTATCCGTTTATTTTTGAATGTTATTAGAGAAAAAAAGTGACTCGATTTAAGCAGAAACATCCTTGAGTATGCAGTCAAGAAGAATTTATTTTAAATCAAGACGAAAGTAGCTGAATGAAAGCGGGTTTCTGTTCGATGTGGGTGACTTTTCTTTTTATGTAAGCATCTTTTCATAAACAAACATTATTTTCTTTATTAATTCATGAGGAAATTCTCTCGGCGGTAAATTCGAGCTTAGATCTGCTTGAATTAAGTCACTTTTTCCTCTTACGAAGTTCAAAAATCATGCTAACCGTTCTTGAATACAGATACTAGGACTTACATGTATTCACATGTGGACTTATTAACTTTGGGTCCTAATTGGTAAGTGACCAAAACTCCCCTGCCGAAAAAACGTGTGGACGTAAACTGCTAGAAAAACAGGTGCGTGGACAAAAAATCGTTCTCAAAATGTCCTATAACCATATAATATAAACCGACATTCTCTTACATTTAGAGGTTTGCAAAGCATCTCATACGTCGACGGTGAAACTACCAAACCACGTATCTCGGTTTGCGACGTCGCAGACTTCCTGTCATACTTTATTTTTTAAATGAAAAACTATACTTAACGTCCAGTCTTGAAAATTTCTGTAATTTTTCCTCTTCGTGCGGAGAAAATTCTGTGAAAATTTCAAGGAATGATATTGATTTGGTCTACTTCAAAAAAATAAAATGCGAGCGTAGATTTTTAAACACCGCAAACGAGATACTTGGTTTGGTAGTTTCACCGTCGATGTGGAACCGTGCACGGGAAAAAGAGGGACCTTTTCTCACGAGGGAAGAATTATCAGAGAAGGGATTTTTATTTAGCTTGAGTGAAAAAATCAGTTTTAAGATTTTGGCGGAAATTTTTCTCTAAGTGCCCTTCAAAACCACGTAACAAGTGGTTTAGTTCATTCGGACCGCGTAAAGCCGAAAGGAACCAAGCCACATCAGCAATTGCCGAAATTTGATTGGGCAGGTTAATTTTTTACACGGAAACGGTTGTGCGGATTTTTGTGCAAACTTTTCTGCATAGTAGGAAACAAATTCCCTGGAGTTTTCAAAGGAATCTGCACAAATGTTCTCTCTAAAAAAATTAAATTGGCCAGTTAAATTTGACATGGTTCCTTTCTTGCTAAACGCAATTCATTTCTACTATGTATTTTGCAATCAGGAACTAAATATTCGGCTCATTTTAGAAACAAAATATAGATGGCTAAAGTGCAAAACCACGTACCTCCATTGAAATGTTTCAAAATGTTAGCCTTTATTTTTTCCCCCTTTTTTCGAGAACAAATAACCAAACTTTGTAACTTGAAATTCATCTTAAAAATCATTCCTTGAAGTTTTCGCACGATTTTCCTTGCAGAGAGAAGCAACAACGAGGAAGTTTTCAAGAAATACTGTCAACCAGTTCTGCACAAAAAAAATGTTCTATTGTTTTTAACCAAACGATACATCGAATACGATCCACTTTCAAATGCTGCGAAAGAGCTTACCTTAATATTTAAAACAGAACTTGAGAGTGCAACGGAGACTCCCAGACTTTTTGACCGTCTTGGTAACTAGTCAGCGGAGTGATCCGATGGAATTTATTTTGTAGAGTAGAGGGATAAAGTACATAAGGAAAGAACAACAAAAAGTAAGTTTAAAACTTCCGAAACACTCCTTTCCTTTTATAAAAGTTGAAAGTAAGATGGTCGCGAGAGCGGGAGGAGGAATATGCACATATGTGGGAATGATTCCCTGAAGTAATCAACGAAGTGAAAGGAGGACACAAAGGGAGGGTATATTTCCGGTCTAAATTGGAAGTCTTTGGAGGGTTTTCCGGTTTAAATTGAAAGTCTTAGAACACGAGTTCCTTCAAGCTATGTCATCATTCTTCAGCTCATTTTCTAATGTTTAGGTTTCCTTCAATTCTTCTCATACTTATTTCGGTTCCCCACCCCAATGCACGGTTGCAAGGTTTAAGATCTCGTTTGCTTATTATTCAACGTTTGTTGACACGCAGGGATCAAATTTTTAATGGTAATTTACTACATAAAAATGGATGCAGATTTAACGTTCTGTGTATAAAAAAGTGTGCAACAGCTCACAAAACGCTGAATTGACCGCTACAACAGTTACATGTGTAATGTCAAGATGTAAAACTAACTGCTGCGGCGGTTACCTCAGCATTTTGTAAGTTGTCGCACACTTTCTTACATCCAGAATGTTAAATCAGCTTCTATTTTTTCGACTTTCTTAGTCAATGAAAAATGCTTTGTCAAATTTCGCTGTCGGGAAAAATCGAATCAACAATAAGGAGGTACATTTTTCAGGAGTATTTGACCAAAATTTGAAGTAAAACATCCACAGTTAAAATGCAAAACTCAGAAATCTACTTAAGCATTAACTTTAGAAAACTAGTTAACGTTATTTCTTGAAAATTCTCTTGATCTTTTCCTCTGTTGAGAGAATATTTTTTGCTCTATTAACAGTAAGAAGCTGGCCAAAACCGTTGTAGTGCACGACTAGATTCGAGTAGGGTAATGTTTTCCCTCATGAGCGAGAAATTCAGGTTTTCCGTAACCATTGTAAAATAAAAACATTAATATCTTATTTACCCAGGTTTTTTTATTGCGATATTTTAATCAGGCAGGTGAAACAATTAACTTTAAGTATCTAAACTGTCATGATGTATTTAATCATGTACTTTGACCGATGACCGATAAAATCTTACAACAAATATCTTATCAGGAAGCGGTTGATTTCGGTAATTTCCGTCGCGCGAATCGTGTATTACGTGAAATTTTGATTAAAAAAAGATAATTAGAATGCTTAAACTCTTATCTTGTCGACTGGTTCATTACAAAATGGACCAAGTCCATCAAAAAGGAACCAACCCACATTAAGTTGAAACTGAGAAAAAAAGGTTTGACGTTTTATTCCTCCATAAGGCTCCATGTAAAAAATAACCTTTGACCCTTCTTTCCACAATTTTGTTTTGTTTTTAGCCTTGCATTTTTGGCAGGAGAAAATTTATGGCTAGTGAAATTCAAAAACATTCTTAACTTAATTTTTTCGAAAATGTGGATTGGCTCCTTTCGGATAAACTCGGTCAAAATGTAGTCCAGTAATTGAAATCTAGTCTATAATGACCTAACGCTCAACCCAATACGACTCAGTGCTCAAGACACAAGTCGGACGAATCGACTTCCCTGGTGCTAGTCGATGGAAAATTCATGGGGACTGTAAAAAATGTCGTCGAGTAGTTGTGAGAGAGAGTTGTGCGGGAGGCCGGAAAATAATAAGATGGGAGTCCCCAGCCCCCGTCCCCCCCCCCCCCCAGGTTCCGGCTGGATGATGCACCGTAATCTCGACTTGACCCTTGACCTGCCGTCTGTCAGGCGTCGCTCTTCTCCTCGCTCGCATCGTCGCGGCACAAAGGCCTAAAACATGAGCAATGGAGACAACTGGACACTTGGGATGGCGATTTTTTCGAATAAATCGATTTTGATTAAAAAAAAAATCGGATGGAAAAAATCGATTTCAGGAAAAATCGATTTTTTTCGAAATCGATTTTAAAACACTTATAACTCCAAGTTCGGCGCCAAAAACATAATTACTACTAAAACTGAACTTGATATGAAACTTGGGGTTCACAGAACCTAGAACTTACGTGATACATTAACATGGGAAATTTCCATTTTTTTTTCAATAATTCGATTTCGGTTCGAACAATCGATTACGAGTTAATCGATTCTTCAGCGCAAAAAATCGATTTTTCAAAAAACCAATTAAAAATCGTCATCCTTGGCCGACGAGGACGAAGAGATAGGTTGTTTGATTTAAGAGAGAGTTTGGAAGAACCAATTGGAGGTAGATTGAGGTACCCATGATTTGGCTTGATTCCATCTGGGTTTATCTTAAATCGAGTAAACCACCGTCATACTGCCATGCTAAAGAAGAACGGCGTATGAACATTCGAGAGTTGCCCAATTTCTTCCTTGAAAATATTCATTTTTGATGAAAGGTATGGAAATATTTCCTTGAAATTTTCAGACTTTTTAGATTGAACTACGAACGAAATCCTGCAAAAAAGTAGAGGAATAATATTCGCAGATTTTCCTGAAAATTCGTGATTTGTCGAAGGAAATGTGGCAACGCCCGATGGCTCATGCGGCGTTTTTCCTATGTATAACAGCATAGAAACCTGCTTTTAATCCCACGTCAACTGGATTCAAACTCAGCTTTTTCTCCAGTAATTGTCCTGGACACTAGGGATGGTTTTCGGTCGTTCGAGTATGCATGCATGCAACTCTTAATGACGATCTTAACCGCGCGGGACTCTTTAAAATATGAGCTGATAAAGGAACGACTATTAACACAGCCCCAAAGCTGCCGTGCAACGGAAGAACGCCGTATGAACATTCGAAAGTTGCCAAAGTTCCTTGGATAAAATGTTCATTTTTGAGGAAAGTTGTGAGTATTTCTCCTTGAAATTTTCAGGGACTTCAGGTGCAATTGCCGACAAAATTATCTGAAAAATGGAGATGTTGCATGTGTGAGGGATTTGAGATTTGACCATTGATTCTTATGTAAGAGTTCGCGAGAAACACGATGGTGCCACTGGTTTTCTCTGAAATCATCTCCCAAGCTCAAAAAAAGCTCTCAAGTTGAGGCCAAAATGGAAGGGATATCCCACGTTATCCTAAGAGTCCACCTCTACATCAAGACAAACTCTCCATGCAAAGATAGGGAGCAAATACATTGACAGGGCTGCTACTTTATTTCGGGACTCTACAACTGAAAATACGGCAACCCTGCTAATGTATTTGCTCCCAATCTTTGCATGGAGAGTTTGTTTTGATGTAGAGGTGGACTCTTAGGATAACGTGGGATATCCCTTCTATTTTGGCCTCACTTTGAGAGCTTTTTTTGAGCTTGGGAGACGATTTCAGAGAAAACCAGTGGCACCATCGTGTTTCTCACGAACTTTTACAGAAGAATCAATGGTCAAATCGCAAGTCCCTCACACATGCAACATCTCCATTGTGGACAAAATTATCTGAAAAATTGGCGGGAAAATACTCGAGAATTTTCCTGAGAATTAGTGATTTGCTAGAGGAAATTTGGCAACGCCTGGGGTTCATGCGGCGTTCTTCCTTCGCACGGCAGAATTATATAAAACGGCCCCAAAGGCCTTTTCGCGGCTCCTTCTTTCCGCCTCTGTGCCGAACTCACCGCGCGGCGATGGTCTTTTCGTGTTTCCTAGAGTCCCTTTATACAGAGAGTCAAGACAATGTGAAAACTAGTAGATGATTTAATTCTATTCTAATCTAATCTTAATTTTACTCATTTAATTCAACATATTAACTATGTATTAACTATGTACAATACTGAGATACAATAAAAAAAAAAAAAAAAAAAAAAAAAAAAAAAAAAGACAATGTGAATCCATTTCTGATTGGTTCCCGTATGTTAGGCCTTCACAGTGTCACAAACGGGAATAAAGATTACAGTTTCACCGATTGCAAAGATTATAATCTGGAATGGACCAGGGAATTGCGGGTGCGGCAAGGAACAAACGAAATGAGAGAAGGAACGAAGAGAGGAATTTGAGAATGGGCCGATCAAAGATTACAAATAACGTTCAATTTCTGTAATCTTTATTCCCGTTTGTGACTCCATGAGGGGTGTTGTCTTGATTCTCAGTATGAAGGGACTCTAGTTCGAGTATGCATGCATGCAACTCTTAATGACGATCTTAACCGCACGCGGCTCTTTAAAAGGATGAGCTGATAAAGGAACGACTGTTAACGCGGCCCCAAAGGCCTTTTCGCGGCTCCTGTTTTTCGCCTCTGTGCCGAGCCCACCGCGCGGCGATGGTCTTTTCGGGTTTCCTCTGTGAATCACTACCGGAACTCCTGAAAGCGCGAGCGGCCACCGGGTCTTTCCGTCTCGCTTTTTCATCTCGTTATTGCGATTCCCGTCGAATAATTATTTTAATTGTCGGCTTCCTCCGCTGCAGTTTCGCCGCCCGCCGATTTGCGCAAGCTCGGAGTCGCTCCTTCGAGAGCCTGAAATCAAGACTCGGATCCTAGTCGTTAAGGCCTCCGTCGCCAAAGAGATGCGAATTCAGAGAAATTAAAACGAATGAAAATTCGCGAATTATTTCGGGTCTTTTTTAATGGACGCAAGAGTCGCAAGGGGCCTTTAAACACTTGGATACATGGATTGCATTTTGCAAAAAGGAACCACTAGCATTGCAATGACGCTTAGATTGTGCAACTTCATCTTTTGCAATAAAATTGCGGAAATCGTGAAAAACTATGAAATTTAGATGGTAATTTTTGTCTTAAATTTACAGATTTTAGCGAGGAAAATAGAAACTATTAAGGGATAATCGAATTTTTCCTCCAAGTCAAAAGAAGTTGCACAATCTTAGCAACATTGCAATGCTAGTGGTTCCTTTTTGTAAAATGTAATCCATATTAAAGTGAATTCCGGGCAGTATAGCTCTTAAGCAACGTCTCCTAAGGTGGATCGCATTTAGCGAAAAGGAACCAGGGCGATTTCAGTGTTTTCAAAATCTTGCGACTTCTTCTTTTCTCTTAAGAATACTTAATAAATGCACAGTTTTAAAATTTTCACTACTAACAATTTTTTGGTGGGAAACAAGAATTTTCTGCTATTTTAGGAGATTTTTTTTAGATAATTCTGAAGAAGCAACATTTTTAGAACAGTAATTGCGCTGGTTCCTTTTTGCTATGGGGACGAGATCCGTAACCATCTTGTGCTGCCTTACGGTTTGCGTCTATCATTTCTTGCCGCGCGGTACATTTCTGTCAAGTTTTCATATGGAAATAGACAATTTTACAATTTAAGGGCTGAAGACTCCCAACACTTAGACGAGAATTGGATCGTGTTGATCCAATTCTCCTTGGAGAATTTTCAACCATTTTTCTTTGGAAATTTTATATAGTGTATCGAAGCCTTCACCGAAGGTTCCCAATCCCACGGAAGATCTTTTAATTGAATAAGGTGGCAAATTCATTGAGTAAATTTTTAAAAAAAAATCCGTCCTTCGTCGAATCTTTTCCCAACATATCAAAACCTAACTCTTGCTTTTCAAAGAAAATTCAAGCGTTTTAGCAAAAAAGAATATAGGTGGTTTTGTCTCGAAACCTTCTTGATTTGGCACTCCGAACCATCCAAATCGATTTGGATGAACAGAGGATAAGTGCTTGGGCAGATTTTCTTTGCTCTGAGCTTAATTTCTATTTTGATTTCATTTGATTTTATCTTCTTTGTTATCGTTGGCTCCTTACCAACTAAGACATCCTTTGTACAAACGACGTATAATCTTTGCAGTTTTGTCTAGAATATGCAACATCGCATGTGATTTGTAGCAAACACGACAAACTCTGAAGTTATCGCTTCGAAAGATAAATGATCAAACAATACGGATGATTTCTCGGGGAAAAACTCCGTTGGGGCTTTCAATTGGTCAGCTGCAAATAATGGACCGAGTTGCATGATCTTAATGGCACTGCAAAGCTTCATACGTTGTTTCTGCAGAAAACTCAATTATTCTCCCCAGTTATTTCCGCATGAACTCAAGACTATGCTTGTCTAGCGCAAACAATTCGCAAGCTTTATTCTGCCGTGCTAAGGAAGAACACCGTACGAACATTCGATAGTTGCCAAATTTCCCTTGATAAAACATGTACTTTTCAGGACATTCATGCGCATTTTTCTTTGACATTTTCAGATATTTTAGATTCAATTGCGGACAAAATTGTCTGGAAATTTAGGGAGAAAATATTCACACTTTTCCTAGTATATTCAGTTTTTATCGAAGGAAACTTGGCATCACCTGATGGCTCATACGGCGTTCTTCCTTAGCACGTCAGTAATGGACTCTCACCCTCTCGAAGCAAGGGCACAAAGTACATGAGAAAATAACGAGCAATTTCGAAATCAGCCAAAATTCAACATTTCTAAAATAATGAGGCTCTTCAATAAATTTGATTGAGTTTCAGAAGTTAGGTAGTGGTTGTCCATAAATGACGTTAGGCTGTTTTCAATTTTTTAACACCCCCTCCCCTCGTGCAACAGCTGAGTCAAAGCACCGACACACAATGGATCGAGATAACGGAAGAAGTCGGACAAAATTTGGAAACTTTGAAAGCTTATAACTCCGTTCTTACAAGATGTCGAGGCCTTAAAAATGTTATTTTTTTTTTGCGTATTTACGATGAAGAGATATATTTACCCTTCACCAGGAACCAGCGTGATTATAGTGTTTTCAAAATCTTGCAAATTATTTTTTTCTTTTCAAAATACTAAATATATGCACAGTATTAAAATTTACACAGTTATTCCTCTTTGAAATCAATTTTTTTTGGTGCGGGATGCAAAAACTATTTGCTATTTTAGGAGCTTTTTAGAAAATCATGAAGAAGCAAAATTTTAACAACACTGAGATTGCGATGTTCCCTTTTTGCTAGATGCGATCGAAATGCCGAGCAACCATAGTTAGTTAGTTAATTTTATTAGAGACATTCACCATCTCAGGCCATTAATATCCTCATAAAAAATATAAAGGGTGAGTACGTTTACAAAAATGTTTGGCAAACGAATTGCACAACTCTTTGGTCAAGAGCCATCGTTCGGAAAATGTAAGCTTTGACTTCTGGAAGTTTAACTGCATGCTACAATTAGTGGGAGGATAGTCAGTGCTGGATGAAATATATTGTCTCCTACTGTAATATCCTGAAAGAGTCAATAGAATTACCAAATTGGACGTACTTCTATCAAACGGATTACGGAAATATGTGCATTAAGACATGAGCCCTGAGACCCATAAGAATGCATGCATAGCAGTGCTCACGTCATAATGCACATAGTTCCATTTGATAGAAATTCGTCCAATTAATAATCTCGTGAACTGCATTGCGGTGTCAATAGTATATAAAACTGCGGCGGCTATGAGCGAATGAGTCGCCAAAAAATCTGAATGGAGATGCACGGCAGACTCATCGATTGTTGTTAATATCCTATGCGAAGGGGAATAATAGCCAGTTCGAAACGTGCCTCTAATGTCGGATCGATCGGGAGGTGCTTCGCGCATATTAATGACGAGAAGAGTGATTTACGACCGCTCATTCATCATCATCCCATTCATCAGGTGGATGCATTTAAGTCGAAATGACCTATCTCCACCGAGACGTGGACTCCAGAACCCATACGAAGCCATGCGCGTCAGGTGTCACACCAAAATCGAGATAGATCCTTTCGATTTAAAGACGTCCAGGTCATCTCTTCCTAATTAAAAGCTAAACATCAATCGCGTAGAAGTGTGTAGTGTGCGGTGAGGAATTTTCGCGCTCTTTTGTTTCAGCATGACTTTGATTTTGGGTGCTCCTATCCTAGGACATTAACCGAGGTATCTGAAAAGGACGCTATTCAATGTTTGTAAAAATAGATCGGTTTTTTTTTTCTGTTTTGATGTAGGGATATCGAGCATTCGCTGAGGAAAAACCATGCCCCTAAAAACCTATCCATGGCTGTTATTAAAAGCTATACGTTTATGCGATAAAGGAATATTGAGCATTCGCTGAGGAAAAACCATGACCCTAAAAACCTATCCATGGCTATTATTAAAAGCTATACGTTTATGCGATGGAGCAAAAAAAAAAAAAAAAAAATTAAAATGAACAGAGGGGTACCTAGTCATTTTTTGGAAAAAAAAAACTATAGTCATTTTGTGGGAAAAAATGAGTTAGGAGTCAGTCGAACTGGCTATTCGTATTAGAAGGAGGCTGGATACCAAGTAACGTTATCACCGATTTCAATAAATTATGGACCACGTTAAGCAGAAAGGAACCAAGCCACATCTGTTGATGCAAAATTTAACCGCGCAATTTAATTTTTTTTATAAAAACCGTTGTGCAGATTTTTTCATGCAAATTTCGGTGATTTTCCTGCTATGTGCGAAGCAAATTCCCTAAAATTATCAAAAGAATTTGCACAAACGTTCTCCTGTGAAAAATTGAATTCCCCAATTGAATTTGGCGACAGCTGATGTGGTTTGGCTCCTCTCTGCCAAACGCGGTCCATATAAAACGATATAAACGATACCTATGAAAAAAAAAACCTATGAGATAGTAAAAGAGATCAACTGAAAACTCTTGCGCTGTTCGATTGATGTCGTGATCATTAAATTAAACTTAGCTTTTTGCTTGGTAATTTAAAGCCCCGATCGGATTAATTTAAAAGCACCAGAAGGACGATACCATGCAAAAAAATGTGGAAAATACTTCCGAAGTTGGCGGTGTCGATTAAGTAAGCTGTCTCCGAATACTTTAAAACTCGAGCAGAACATAAATTAGAATGACGCCGCGCGGCGCTTCATTTATTACCTATAATTTGTAGAAACTTTCACGGACGCAAATTAATTTTGCGGGTAATTGGTAGCTATTGGGCTGACGCTCTTTTGAAGTTCATAATTATCTGCGCGACTTTTTCCCGGAGCTTCGACAACAAAGAGGGACTCAAGAAGAGTCCCACCCCGGGAAGTTCATAAACGTCCGTGTTTTGAGTTGGAACAGTCCTCCCCTTCTGAACCGGAATCAAGTTTCGTCTGCCTCTGCATCCGGGCTTTTGATAACTCTTATTAGAGCAGGATGCACGGCCGTCCAGGATTAATTTGAAGCATGTAGGATCAAGAGGCCGCGAAGTCACTTTTTCCAACTTTCATGAGAGGTAAATGGACCGCGTTAAGCAGAAAGGAATCAAGTCACATCAGCCATTGCCAAATTTACACTGAAAAAAAATCTCTGTGTATTTACAAAGAAAAGGGTAAAATTACAAAGAATTCAGGGTTCTATTTGATCCCAGTTTTTTCTTGGTAAAATTACCATTTATGGAATTGGTAATTTTACCGAGAAACCTCGGTTTATTGAAATTTCTCGGTAATTTTACTGGACCTTGGTAAAAACGCCAATATTTCTTATCGACTGTGGTAGAATTACCGAGATAAGATGGCAAAGTTACCGGGAATTGATTACCAATAAAAGTGGTATTCTTACCCGAAAAAAACAGTAAAAATACCAGTTTTTAGGTAAGCTTACCAGTCTGTCTTGGTAAAATTACCAATAATTGGTAAAAAAAGTGAGATGGTATGGGTACCAACGGACCTTGGTAAAAACGCCGAGAATTTTTTTTCAATGTAATTGGACGATTTAATTTTTTACATGAAAACGGTTGTGCGAGTTTTTGTGCAAACTTCAGGGAATTTCCTGCGATATGCGATGCAAATTGCTTAAAAATTTCAAAGGAATGTGGACAAACGTTCTATTGTAAAAAATTAAATTGCCCACTTAAACTTGGCAATAGCTGATGTGGAGTGGTTACTTTCTGCTAAACGCAGTCCAAATGACCTTATTTTTCTCTTCTATGAAGTTGCAATTGGACTGTACATTTAACGATAATGAAGTACTATTTGATGAATTATTTTTGTGATCGAGACTATAGATGAAATGTTTTTTCCTGCCTTATGCTTTTATTTTCAAAATACTATACTTCAATGTTTGAAAGGACCTCACCCAATCACATTGCTTAGATTGTTAAAAGGAGGTCTCTGAAGCATATCGACGGTGAAACTACCAGACCAAGTATCTCATTTGCGATGTTTAAAAATCTCCACTCACATTTTATTTATTTGAAGGAGATCAAATCAATATCATTCCTTACAATTTTCACAGATTTTTCTCCGCACAAAGAGGAAAACTCACGGAAGTTTTCACGAATTGACGTTGAGTAGTTTTCTATTTAAAAAATAAAGTATGACAGGAAGTCTGCGACGTCGCAAACCAAGATACATGGTTTGGTAGTTTCACCGTCGATATTGCCTCTGTCTTGGACGCTACTACGCTAGGGACGCTAGGTCCATTTTCTCAAAACTTCAATTTTGGAGTTCCCTCTCCGTCTCCCTTCGGTAAATCGACGGAACTTAAGAGAATCGCCCTGATGCTGGTATTGCCCTCTCGAAACGTTGCAGATGCATTCCGAGAGTTTTGAAGTACTTTGGACGTAAACGCAGAGGGATTCGATTCGCCGACGGCCCCGGTGACCCAATTAGTCCCGCGATCGCCCCTTAAAAGTTGAAACGGAGCGAATTCGACACTTAAGACGAACGCGAGCGAGCAACAGTCGATAATTGCACCGTTTGAGACCCGCTCTGAGCCCCCCCCCCCTCCCCCTGCGCCAGAGGGGGAGGGGGGGCTCCTGTTTATTCTGGGGGATCAAATTTCTGAGAGCCTCGATTAGGTGCGATAGTCGGCCCTGCTTCACAGTCACAAGGGTAGGCAGGGGGAGGGTGAAGGGAGCAAGGGGGAGGGGGAAAGAGCGTAAGGGGGAGGAGGGAAGGGCGTAAGGGGGAGGGAAGATTCAAAGTAACAGCTCATCCACGCGTGACGATTATTTGAATAGCAATTCGATAGGGAACCGGGAAGTGGCACGGAGCGGGGGGTCCGGGGGGAACGCACAGCAAGTGGGGGCACACAGGGGGCTTTTGCAGCCTGGGGTGAGCGGAGTGGGGGTGGTCAATCGTCGGCGGTCGTCGCAAAAACCGTTTTTCTCAAATTGTAGTTAAGTCTTTTTGTTAGCTAAGCGACGAACTGAAATACCAACGAGAGGCCGACGAAGGCATGACAATACTCTTCCCATGATCGTCACCTCCCGGCCAAAGTATCACAAGCGCCACCATGGCCGGATTTACCTACTTGCCGCCCATGGGCCGCCTGTATTTTGCCGCCCTCTTCTCATTCATTTTGAAACATCAATAAAAACCATCAAGTGAACGGGCCGGAGGGAGAAGGGTGCATGAGACGCGTTCACTCGTCTTGGACACATTTTTTGCGAAAGCCCCGTCAACACTACTAGAAAAGTGCACGGAACTTGGCGCGAAAGTTAAGTTCCGTGAACCTATGTCTGTGTGGATAAGGCCTTCCAATTATTAGTATTGAGCGAAAAAATTATGAAAGAACAAACATAAATGTGGTTTAATAATAATTTTAACTTCCGCCGCCGTGCCGCGCTGACCACGCACTGTATTTGGCGCAAAGCGTGAAGTATTCATGTGGTCTTGTAGGCACTGTGCGTTTCACGCCGCGCCGCGCCGACCGCTGTTCACCGTGCTGTGTTTGACGCAATGCGTGAAGTATTCATGCAGTCTTGTAGGCGCTAATATGCGTTACATGCCGACCGCCGCATCGAGGACTTCTCCTTTTCATCTCAAGTCCTCGTCATCATTTTTCTTTGCGCCGCGCCGCTCCAGGCCAAATTACGTGTTTGGTTTCTCTCTTAACTCAACTAATTAAAGGTGTGCAGTCTTTTGTATCACCGAAATACGACAAAACTAGAAATTAATGAACACTCAGGAAATAAGAGATTTTGTCACCTTTTCTTGTTTGTAATTTTTTTCTGAATCCAATTTTTTTGTACCTGCATTTAAAACAATTGCGAAATTTGCCGCCCCCTAATTTTGCCGCCATGGGCCGCGGCCTATGTGGCCACCCCCTTAATCCGGCCCTGAGCGCCACGCGAAGTTTCAAAATTTCCGCCGCCATTTTGTTTTGTTGCAGAGAAATTTCTCAACGAAGCTGTCCGAAAATTTCACTGAATTTTCTTTGCGCTGCCGATGCTATTCCGTAAAATTTTCAAACAGATTCTACCGACAATTTCTCCGTACTAAAATAAAATGGCGTCGGAAATTTTGAAACGTCGCATGGCACTTGTGATACTTTGGCAGAACGGTGACAAGATCATGATTACCCCTTGCAGGAGACAGTTTCCAAAATCATATTGTTAAATTTTACAGGGTACTTGTTAAAATGGACCACTAGACAAGGTACGAATTTCAGCATTCTGATACATGGTCCTTCACCAAAATTTCACGTAAAACACGATGTTCACAACGAAACTCACCGAAATCAACTCCTTCCGAAGATATTTAATGATTCTTGATGCTTGAATTGAAACCACCCGCTCATGAAAACTCAATGCTCTACGTGATTCACATCGCGCGCTAAACGTTATCATGAACGTCTCTGCGATAAAAAAATCTGACAACCTCAATCTTGACGCTTTGGCTCAGCTACAGCAAATTACCTATAGTTTGAAAAATACATGGTGTGAAATGAACATTGCTCGATTGAGAAGCTTGCTGAAACCGTTGTAGTGCGCAATTTGACTCACGTAGAGCTTTGAGTTTCTTGTGAGCGGGCAGTTCAAATTCCTCGTAACCTATGTGAAATAAAAAGGTTAATATCTTCTTTAGGAGTTGGTTTCAGTAATTTCCGTTGCGCGGATCCTATTTTACGTGAAATTCTGGTTAAGAAACATGTATCAGAATGCTTAAATTCGTACCTTGTCTAGTGGTCCATTGTCCTTTTATAGCGTAATGTTGAACATTTCCTTGAACCTTTTTCATTCACAATGTGAACCAAAGAGGGTTCGCATGGCGCTTGTGATACTTCGGCCAGAGGGTGACGATGTAGATATTCGAACATAGACCAGCCTCCCGACTCGAACCTCCAAATCCGATCTTTCCTTATTTCAAAAGCTTCCGAAAAGACACTTATTCCTCACGCACGAACGCGTGCGATTGATAGTTCTCCGGCAGGTGGCACCCACCGCTGCCGTGCTAAGGAAAAACGCCGCATGTACATTCGAGAGTTGCCAAATTTCCGTTGATAAAACATGTATTCTTGACAACATTCATGCATATTTCTCCTCGCAATGGAGATGTTGCATGTGTGAGGAATTTGCGATTTGACTGTTGATTCCCAAGTAAAAGTTCGCGAGAAACACGATGGTGCCACTGGTTTTCTTTGAAATCAACTTCCAAGCTCAAAAAAAGCTCTCAAGTTGAGGGGGAAATGGAAGGGATATCCAACGCTATCCTGAGCGTCCACCTCTACATCAAGACAAACTCTCCATGCAAAGATAGGGAGCAAATACATTGACAGGGCTGCCACTTTATTTGGGGACTCCAAAACTGAAAACACGGCAACCCTGCTAATGTATTTGCTCCCTATCTTTGCATGGAGAGTTTGTCTTGATGTAGAGGGGGACTCTCAGGATAGCGTGGGATATCCCCTCCATTTTAGCCTCAACTTGAGAGCTTTTTTTGAGCTTGGGAGTTGATTTCAGAGAAGACCAGTGGCACCATCGTGTTTCTCGCAAACTTTTACACAGGAATCACCAGTCAAATCGCAAATTCCTCACACATGCAACACCTCCATTTTCAGATATTTTACATCAAATTGCCTACCAAAGTGTCTAAAAATTTTGGAAAATAATTTTCAAAATTTTCCTAGCACATTCGGTTTTAATCGAAGGAAACTTGGCAACGTCTGAAGGCTCATACGGCGTTCTTCCTTAGCGCAGCAGAGCGGCCCACCGTGTGTCGTGAGAGTGTGACGAGCGACGGGCGGCGAGCGTTGGAAGTGACTTGATGTCGCCCTCTCGTCCTCTCCGTACGAGGTGTGAGCCTTGATCGTGTTTCCATGTTGATACACTTGTTATGGGGGGACCGCGTTTGATCTGCCAGCCCCCTCCTCCCACCATCCCCTCCTCCCCACCATCCCCCTCCTGGGCCCCCGCGCGTATTTGCTTTGCATTTGAATCCCATTCAAAAACCCATTCTCTTCTCCGTTTCAGACACTCGTCCCGGCGCCCCCTTATTACCGCGGGGTGAACTTATCTCCACGATTCATACGCGAGAGCTTGCTGACAGCGTTGCCAAATATTCCTTTTATAGAGCAAGTTCAGACATAGGGATCAAGTTCAACAGCGGGCTGATTATTGAAACTGATAGACAAAGCGATAGACAAAGAAGACATAGGGAGTATGGAGCGATCATTTCGGTTGACACGGCTGGTTCCTGTAGACTAAGGAAGAAAATGATGGACTAACATTACTGTCGGATCTTCGGTGGGTTGCCGTTAGTTAGTCCGTTACCTACCTCCAATGTCCATTGCAACCACCCGCTTCCACCAATAGCATCCCTCCATATCTTTTTGTCTTCTTTGTCTATTGCTTTGTCTATCAATTTCAATAATCGGCCCGCAGAATAGAGCCAAGTTTATTAAGGTGGTTCTTCAGGACTATGCTGCCGTGCTAAAGAAGAGCGCCGTAGGGAACATTCGAGAATGGGCCTGTTGCATGCAAGAGATACAGCCGTGCGAATAGACTTTTTAGAGGTTAAATGACACGAAAATTACGATGGTCACATTAAAAAAGTCTGAAATACACTCCTTACTGCGCAATTTGCGTTGTTAGGAACGCGCTTTTTCAAATTTCCCGCGTCTGGGGGCAGTTTTCTAATCACCGGAAACGAGCAAACGGCGGGCTCGGTGATTTCCGGAAGATGCCGAGTCGTCGTCGTTGTTGTTGTTGTTATTTATTCCTTCAGTTTGTTTACAAACCCAACGTGATCTCCTACAGTGGTCCATATACGCTTTATGCGGTAACCAAATCGATCAACTTTTAAATATCCAACGCAATCCTTATACATTTCATTTCACGATGTCACGAGCTCCGATTTTTAGGTTATGTTGTCAGTTTTAGTTGACCGGAAATAGCCGCGAGTTGCCGTTAATTGTTTCCGTTAGAAAACTGCCCCCAGACGCGGGAAATTTGAAAAAACGCGTTCCTAACAACACAAATTGCGCAGTAAGGAGTGTATTTCAGACTTTTTTAATGTGACCATCGTAATTTTCGAGTCATTTAACCTCTAAAAAGTCTATTCGCACGGCTGTATCTCTTGCATGCAACAGGCCCATTGCCGAACTGCCTTCGATAAAATGTTCATTTTAGAGGAAAGTTATGAATATTTTACCTTGAAATTTGCAGGACTTTTCGGTGGAATTGCGAAAAAAATTATCTGAAAATTTTGAGGGAAAATACACATACGTTTAGCAGGAAATGTGTACTTTATAAAGGAAATTTGTCAACGCCAGAGGGTTCAGACGGCGTTCTTCCTTATCACGGCAGTGTACAGAACGATACGCTAGCTGATCGATGAATATGACCACATTTTGCAGTTACCCTTGGACATAGGAATTAAAATTTCTGGCTCATTTTAGAAACAACATATGTGCCAATAGTTTCCCTATTCAGATAGGTGTTTTTATCATGAGCCAGAAATTATAGCTCCTTATGTAAACCGGGTCTTTATCGGACGCAAGCTTCACGTTCCTTCGATATAGGTGATACTCTCGTTTTTTAAGAAAATAGACGTACAATTCCAAACCTCGCGAGAATCTTGTTAGAAGAGGTCATAACTTAAACAATTTGTCGTTTTCCTGGCAAAGATACCTAACTTAATTCCAGCATTACAAAACGGACTCAATAGATTCATTTTTTTGCAGAAAAATGGCTACGCAATTTGTGTAACAAAAATTATGATTTTTGAATGCAGTCAGAAGAAAAATCGGTAAAATTTTCAGCTGGGAACATGCTTACAGAAAAAATAAAGTTAACAAGTGGAAATATCGCAGCGTTGAAATGAAGTGTTACGTACTTCTGTCGGGGAAACGAAGAGTATAAGGACAAAAGTGAGGGCACTCATGCAAAAATTGAGGCTTAGGGTATGGACATCTCGCCTCTCCAGTTTCCATGATGCCCCTAGGGCCCAAAAATGGCGGTGCTTTGTCTTGGCTTCTGAGGCTGAAAGAGAGGCCATTGCAAACTTTTGACGGTTATCACCAACCGGACTTGCTGCCAACCTTACTACATCCAAGATGATTTTTTTCGAAAAAGACACACGATTAGCCGCTAAACTGTGTAAATACGTCGAAATAAGACGTTTGAGTAAACTTCTCGTTGCTATGTATAAAAAAAAACTACATTTTAAGTAATATTTTAATATTATATATTTACAGCGTCCACCATTTTTGGGTCCTGGAAGGCAGGAAAATGAAGGAGCCAATCGAAACTCTTAAGCACATGGCACAGTAGTGAAGCGGAAATGATCAACTATCGATATTTCTCCATTTGAAGCTGTGCTAAAGAGTCAGTTAGTAAGGTAGAGAACAACTATAAATCATTAAATATGGTTAATAATCGACCTGCGATCGCATAATTTCAGAGTATGTCCGGCAAGAGAAGCGAAAACTCCTTCAATTCTTTGCATATGCAACACGGACATCCACAGAGTACGAATAGTTGTATCAAGGCGCTTGAACGACGTTAGCGCCTCGTCGCGTTTGATCGTGGGTTACACTGCCCTCTACACCAAACTCGCCGTAGCTCAATCAAACATTTTGCATTTTTTTTTTTTGTATTTACAAAGAAACTTGATCGCCTCCTGCTTCATTTTGACAGTCTGAGTTCTTAGGGGTCGTTCATAAATTACGCAGTGCAGGGCCGGATTAAGGGGGTGGCCCCATGGGCCGCGGCCCATGGCGGCAAATCAATAAGGGGCAGCAAATTTCGAAATTTTTTTAAATGTAGGTATAGAAAATTCGAATTTAGAAAAAAAAATTACAAACGAGAAAAGGCGGCAAAATCTCTAATTTTCTGAGAGTATAGTAATTTCTACTTTCGTCGTCTTTCAGTGATACAAGAGATAGCACCTTTAATTAGTTGAGTTAAGAGAGAAACTAAACACGCAATTTGGCCTGGAACGGCGCGACTTAGAGAGAAACGATGACGAGGACTTGAGATGAAAAGGAGAAACCCTCAGCGCGGCGATCGGAATGTAACACATATTAACCCCTACAAGACTGGACGAATACTTCACGCATTGCGGCAAACAGTGCGATCAGCGTGAAACGCATAGCGCCTACAAGACTGCGTGAATACTTCACGCATTGCGTCAAACGCAGTGCGTTCAGCCAGCAGCGGTCGGCGTGATACTCATAGCGCCTACAAGACTGCCGGAATACTTCACGCATTGCGCCAAACACGATGCGGTCTGCGCGGCGCGGCGGCGAAAGTTAAATTCATTGATCCACATTTATGTTTGTTCTTTCATAATTTTTCGTTCATTTCTTATGAATGGAAGGCCTTGTCCACACAGAGATAGATTTATGAAACTTAACTTTCGCGCAAAGTTCCGTGAGCTTTTGCTAGTAGTGTTGAAAGGGCTTTCGCAAAAAATGTGTTCAACACGAGTAAATGCGTCTTATGCACTCCTCCCACTGGCACGTTCATTTGATGGTTTTTATTGATGTTTCAAAACCAACGAGAAGGGGGTGGCAAAATACAGGCGGCCCATGGGCGGCAAGTGGGTAAATCCGCCCCTGACGCAGTGGCGAAGCGTAAATGATCGATTATAGATATTTTTCCATTTTAAGCCGTGTTAAAGAATTAATTATTAAGGTGTTCGTTGCGAACACCCTGTTTATTGATCCTTTTTCATAGGTCAGATCATATGGCAGATCAATTGGACTGCATTTTGCAATTTGGAACTATAAATTCTAGCTCTCCTGGAAAAACACTTATGTGCATATGGAAACTACTAGTACATACGTTGTTTTGAAACCGGGCTAGAATTCATAGTTCCAAATTGCAAAATGTAGTCCAATTGACATATCGCGAAGCACGCCACGCCACTGACATGGCGTTACTCTCTCTATCGAGGCACTCTACAGGCAATACAAGCACATTCTAAACCAAAGCATGTACGATTGTACGCTGCGCTGCAACCAAAACTGCCCTGCGAGGGAAAAACGCCGTCTAAACATTCGAGAGTTGTCAAATTTCCCTCGATAAAACATGTATTTTTGACAACATTCATGCATACTTTTCCTTGAAATTTTCAGATATTTTACATCAAGTTGCCTACAAAATTGTCTGAAAATTTTGGAGAAGAATATTCACAATTTTCCCAGTAAATTCACTGTGTATCAGAGGAAACTCAGCAACGTCCGAAGGCTCATACGGCGTTCTTCCTTAGCACGGCAGAAAAAAGCTCTGTCTGATATAGAGTCCCTTTATACTGAGAGTCAAGACAACACGCCTCATGGAGTCACAAACGGGAATAAAGATTACAGAAATTGAACGTTTTTCGTAATCTTTGATCGGCCCATTCTCGAATTCCTTTCTTCGTTCCTTCCCTCATTCCGTTTGTTCCTTGCCTAACCCGTAATTCCCCGGTCCATTCCAGATTATAATCTTTGCAATCGGTGAAACTGTAATCTTTATTCCCGTTTGTGACACTGTGAAGGCCTAAAATACGGTCGAACCAATCAGAAATGGATTCACATTGTCTTGACTCTCAGTATAAAGGGACTCTAGTCTGATACAGCCAGTCGAGGAAAAGGCGGCGAATTTCTTGCAGGAGCTCCGTCGGCTTTTGCGACCTTTTTACGACTTGGCGGAGCAAATGCGGTCTGAGCCCGGGGACCTCCCGAGTCTCGGCATAAACTTTTTATGACCCGAGTCGCACGAGCCTGGGAATGGGCTTTTTCCTCCCTATTTTATAATTTAAAATACTCAACTTGTCCGGACTGGCAGGCAAACGGTCATTATTTTGATGATAGATAAGAGGCGCTGTGATGGGAGTCGCGGAGTTAGCTCACCATTTGAACTTTTCGCGAAATAGCGCGTACTGCCGACTGCGTGCTATGTTTTCTCACTCGGCGTGACAGTTATTGGGCCGTCCCGGCGCGAGACGAGGAGCGGATTCAATAAAATAGATATCGAGATAGGGCCCAATTGAATCGACGTATGCGAAAACGTCCGATGTCCAAGACAGTGTTTCAGAATTTGGGTAGATAATTTCGTTGTAATTTAACAACACAAGATGGTGTAAGACGTTAGGAATGTAGAACAATTTTATTAATAATCCCTAAGTGTAATCAAACGTTTACAAAAGAGATCGCTCCTATTCATCATTGTCGTGGGACAAAAGAAACCCACTGCAATTATGAAACCCTGTATTGGACAACTGATGTTATCGTATACGTCGATTCAATTGTCCGATGGAGATTTGGCTTTATTTTCACTTTGTCTTCGTTGCGGACTCATGGTTCAATCGGACGCTTTACCATAGAAAACTACACAGTGAGAAAAAGTGACCAGCATTTTGTGTTAAAATAGGAGGTAAGACACGGAGTAACACAAGATATTGGTTAATTTTTTGTGTGTTAGTTTTCGCTGTGTCAAATCGACCGAACCTTTGGGTTAAAATGACAACACTTTTGTGTTGAAATTGTCCGATGGAGATTTGGCTTTATTTTCACTTTGTCTTCGTTGCGGACTCATGGCTAAATCGGACGTTGTATCATAGAAAACTACATAGTGAGGAAAAGTAACCAATAGTTTGTGTTATAAAATAGGGGGTAAGACACGAAGTAAAACAAGCTATTGGTTAATTTTGTGTGTGTTAGTGTTCCCTGTTTCAAATCGACCGAATCTTTTGGCCCGGTTACACGATCAAATTCCCGTCAAATTCCGATCAAATGGTGACTGGTGCGCACCATCTACCATCAAATTTCTGCGGCCTGCAAAAATTTGATGGTAGATGATGGAACTGTGGGGCTCATCCTTCATCTGACTTCCACACAACCGTGCTTATTTCGTGCTTATTTCATGCTTATTTCAATCAACACGCTGTTTTAATTAATTTTACTCATCAATCTAGATAACTCTCGACCGCCATCTCGGTCATCATTTTGATCGGAATTTGACGGGAATTTGATCGTGTAACCAGGCCATTTGAGTTGAAGCCTGAAGGGACCAAGTTTATTCATTTTTCTAAGTGTAAGTTCTATTACCAATGTTTCATGGTTCCTAGGTCTAAACTTTGATAAAAATAACTTAGCGTTGAGCTTACGTTAATCGAGACTTCAAAATTTGACCTGAGGTGCATGAAATGCCCGATTTGGAGATCCAATATAGGATTGCTGAAAACGTGAAGAAAATCTTCGGTTGTGGAGCGATTTTCAAAAGTGATGAGTTTTTTTTTCGCCAAATCGCACACCGAAAAAAAAGTGAAGTTGTCCGGATGTGAAAAAGTGTGAGAGAACATATAAAATGCTGAATTACCCGCTACAGCAGTTACTTCAGCAATGCCAAGATGTAAAACTAACTGCTTTGGCAGGTAATTCAGCAGTTTATAAGTTCTCGCACACTTCGTTTACACCCAGAATGTTCAATCAAACTCACTTTTTTTTCGGTGCAAATTTTGAAAACGGAAGTTAGGAATCTTGCTATAAAATTGCACGTTTGCCTACGAGGCCGTGCGAGTTAGTGAGCCGAAAACGCTGGATTGTGGCGAATGGTCGGCGCTTTGAAACAATCTGCACACCTAGATTTGACCCGTCTTATCAAAGGTTTAAACTTCATCCTCCTCAGAAGTGGCGAGCTTGGCACTTCTTGCCCTTCGAGAACGTCTTTTGCGTAATGAAAAGGTTGGTCGTAAAACATTCCATCAACTTTATAGTTGGGCGTTCCATCTAAATGAAAAAGCATGATAACGCACCTAATATTTTGATGCAGATGAATGGCGATGTTGGAGAAGGGAGGGGATTGAGAGGTCATGAGACCATTCACCTCTAGATGAGCTAGTGTTGGGTAAGTTGCGCAGTCACAACAATTTTCCTTTGATGGTTTAAGCTTCTTGAATATTAACACCATAAAAAAAAAAAAAAAAAAAAAAAAAAAAAAAAAAAAAAAAAAACAAGCAGAAAGTTTTGTTAGAGTGTCATGTCCCTCGTGGCACATTCATGGAGACATCGCTTATTGAAGAGCGAATCAAAATCATCCTGTACGTTATAGGGCAAATGCCATGATTTCTTCCACTTCGGTTTCATCTATCAGTGATACACACATTTGTACTGGATGCTCGACACACAACACATATATGATAGAAAAATGAAAGTAACCACGGGATGCCCTACCACGGTGGATGATGCTACAAGCTTTGTTTTTCGGTGGGTAAAACCTCCGTTAATATTGGACGTAAAAATTCGCCATTTTGACAGATCGTCACCTTCCGGTCAAAGTATCATAAGCGCTATGCGACGTTTTAAAGATTTCCGCCGCCATTTTATTATTTTATTTTTTTTACAGAGAAAGTTTTCAACGGAGCTGTCCGAAAATTTCACTGAATTTTTTTTGTGCTGCTGATTAAATTCAGTGAAGTCTTCAAACAGATTCAACCAACAATTTCTTTGTAAAAAATAAAATGGCGGTGGAAATTTGAAACGTCGTATGGCGCTTGTAATACTTTGGCCGGAAGGTGACGAAATCTTCTCGAATTTTGATGATTCATAAAAACTTTAAATCATCAAAACAGAGTTCTATGACTATCGAAACGGACCCATTTGCGGTTGTATATGATCACATTTTTTTTTTTATTTTTTATTTTTTATTTTTTTTATTTATTTTTTTTTATTTTTTTTTTTTTTATTTTATTTTTTTTGGTTTTTTTTTAAAGGAGAGAGAGAGGAAATGGCACGAGAATTTACAGGTGCAAATTCTTTCAGGCTCTCTTGAACGTATGCAAATTTTTAAAGTTAATTTAAAAGTAGGGTTCCTCGGAAACCAGTAGCTGTAAACATTTATTCAGAGACTTCCGCGAATGGCAATTAAAGATAAGTTTTTAAAAGTAAGTCGAGCTTTAATTTTTTATCACAGAGGCATCCGTACCTGATTTTAAAGTCGGAAATCAGCGACTCCATCTTCTCAAGTAGGTAAAAGTAATTAACGCAATTCTCGAAAGTAGAATGCATTTACCTCGACTTTATGCGAGAGAGCCTCTTGTCTCGTTCCACGGATCCCTATGAGTTTGGACTACATTCCGCTGAACTCAGAAGAACCATATTGCTAATTCCCTTTAAACAAAGTTAACTTTTACTTTCCCTATTCCGTTGAAGCAAAGGTACTTGGCTCTTACTCATTACTATCCGGATGGAACTAAATTTTTAATATCGCTATTCTTTGGAGAAAAACAGCATATGGACCCAAAATTGTGTTGGAAAGGATCTTTCATGGAAGCAAAAAAATTTGATTTTCTTCATTACGCCACATGATCTTGGGGAAATAGCGACGGACTGGCCCAAGAGGCTAGAGGTAGGGAGCGATTGTTCCCTCAACTTTGACACACAAGCCCTTCAGGGGCCCCCTTTGTCACTTTAAAATAGATCTCTAAAGGCCGCTCAGGGTCTTTTGAAACCTAGTTCCCCTGTTTCCTAGTGCCCGCTTCCGAAAAAATTTTCGGTGGAGTGTTTTGGTCGAGTTTTAGATCGAAAAATTGATTCTGTAGAATCTGACTAAAAACTCTCGCTGTGGTGTCTCAAAAACAGGTTACGAACGGAGAATTTCATTTCCATGCGCCATGAGAGGGCGTGAGTTTGCATCATGATCCGATATTTTCATCACTGATCATGTCAGATCATAATTAAGCTGCATTTTGCAATAACAAAGTACAGTTTCCGGCACCTATGAAATGATCTATTTGCATAGGGAAACTAATGGCACATATAATTTTCCGAGAATAAGTCAGCAAAACATCTTTACTGCAAAATCTAGTTCAACATCGAACAAATTTTTCTTGAAAATACACTTTTTGATCAGACAACCTGAAATTACCATGCATTTGGTTTGGTTTGACATTTTATGGAGCTTTTCCCCAAAATGGTTGTAAAGACATTCCTCTATAGTCAATACTCTACTGAGAAGAAACGATAAGGTCAGCTGCGCTAGGCTTAGCATCGTGTTTTGATGCTTTGAGCATGTAGATCAGCAAAAATTAAAAAAATACCTCGAAAAACCGCCAGATTTCTACGTTCTTCCCATTTGCACACCCACACAAGCGCACAGCATAAACACAGCGCAAAATGATTTCACTCCTCCCCCGTGCTTTTGGATACGAGAGCTCCGTCTTGATGTATTTGTGACGGTCACGAACAATAAAAACATCCACCGCTTATTTCAAGAAATTGTTGAATGCATTGTATCGACAAACGTCCTTCGAAAAGAAGAACTTTTTTTAGTCGAAAACTTTGAGAAGAGAAATAACTACTTGCGAACCTTATGCTTCATCCGATTACGTCGGATAATTGAATCAAAGGAAGAGCCATCGTGGCGGTGATAAAAATTCAAGCAATCTCTTGATTAAATGCAGTTCCCTTTCTCATTCCCTTATTTTCTCATCCGCCTGCTCACAGAGAGATTTTCACAACTCCTCAGTTTCACTCAGGGTTTTCCATTTTAAAAATTAATTTTATTATTCCGTCATCTTCGATAGTACCTACCTCCTAAGCTTATAAGGGATGAAATAAAATTTATGCGAAATGCGCGGACGATCATGCGCAATGCCGTTTGCATGGAAATAAAAATTTTTCTCATGGAGTAGAAATTCATGAATCATGTACGAACATACAACTGAGCAACGAGAGCAGGGCATCTTGGTCTTAAGGCGGACGGATTTAACCCAAAACAGCCTTACGTTTCACGTCGCCTAGCTTCCTTTCGTGTTTTTTTCTCAGAAGAAAACTAAGCAAATTATTTTTTGGAATCCCTCCGGGGTAGATTCCGCAAAAATACCGGGAAACAGCACTGAAAAAAAAATCTCGGCGTTTTTACCAAGGTCCGTTGGTACCTTTACCATCTCACTTTTTTTACCAATTATTGGTAATTTTACCAAGACAGACTGGTAAGCTTACCTAAAAACCTGTATTTTTATTGTTTTTTTCAGGTAAGACTACCACTTTTATTGGTAATCAATTCCCGGTAACTTTGCCATTTTATCTCTGTAATTCTATCACAGTCGATAAAAAATATTGGCGTTTTTACCGAGGTCCAGTAAAATTACCGAGAAGTTCAATAATTCTACCGAGATTTCTCGGTAAAATTACCAATTCCATAAATGGTAATTTTAGCAAGAAAAAACTGGGATCAAATAGAACCCTGAATTCTTGGTAATTTTACCCTTTTCTTAGTAAAAACACCGAGATTTTTTTTAGGTGTACGTTTAAGGAGTGAATTTTGTACCGTAAGAGCGAAGTTATAACCCTGCGCTACTCGTTTCCGCGCTTACAGAGCGTTCACCGCGCTTCGCAAAAAAAGTTGAGTCGCTCCGCACTCATATCCCTCCGATTACAAGGGGGCACACGGAGTGAAATACACTCCGCACAGGGTGTCTACGCAAACTAACTGTCATAAAATTGGTACTTATGCAGTGATGTTTAGTACTTTCCCGAAAAATTTTGCACTCCTCATCAAGAAAATGTTTAACTTTTTCGGTATCCTCTGGCAAAAAAATTCTAAAAAAAATTAAAAAATCGAAATTCAGGCGTAAATCGCGACTGAAATGACGTAGCCATAGAGAATTTAAAGCTCATTGTTGACCTGGAGAACAACTGACTGTACAAGTGCAATTGTGACAGATCGGGCAAATATTGCACTGAGCATTAATGCACAAGGAATAATTGCATTCTTTCCTGTCTGTTTTAAAAAGCACGCGTGGCACACTGAAAAAAAATGCGGTAGATTTTACCACTCTCTAGCTCAGTGACACAGTATGGTAATAAACACCAGACACTATAATAGCATTTACCATGGATTGATAAGTGTCACCAGAACTAGAGTTCTGGTAAATATTACCATAATTCTGGTTATTTTCACTGCATAGTATCGCTGCGTAAAAAATCAAGTAGACTCAAAGTAGATATTACCATACTTTTTTATCAGCGCATTGTTAAAAATATTCCGGAATTTTTCTTGCGGAATTTCCACTTTTTTTCAATACTTCCTGTCCGACTTCATAAAACCATTTCTTTTTCCGGAATAGTGGAAACCCTCCTCCGGATTTCACTCCGGGATTTTGAAGAGTCTCTGAGTCAACGCTGACTCGAATCACCGTGCTTCACTCGTTTTTCTTTCGTGTTTCTTCCTCGAACGGCGCACAGTGGATGAATCCATTAGAAGAAGTCGGACATGAAATCAAAAATTTCAAATTTCGTTGTTTATTTCAGCTCAAATCCAATTCCAAGAGGTGATTCTGAACGAAATTTCCACGACAAACCCAATACAACCACTCTTGAAAAATTTTCATTCATATTTTCGCAAATATAAGCTTTCAAAGTTCCCAGATTTGTCCGCTTCTTCCTATTAATTCCAGTGGCGTGGCGTGCTTTGCGATTTATGGATTGATTGGCCATTTAAACCTATGGAAAAGTACCGATAAACCTCGCAGCGAACACCTTGATAATCGATTATTTACCACAGCTTCAAATGGGGAAATCTCGATAGATCGCAAAGCACGCCACGCCACTGATTGATTCGATCCACTGTGCGGCGATGGCGGTGGCTAATGCGTCGACATAACGTCGCGACTTGGACGAAACGACGTATCTCGATTTCCTCGTGAGCCCTGTTCCGTATATGAGTCCATGCTTTCTACGGCTCATCCTAAAATCCCTTGCGTCAGAGGAGCGACGATAAAGCCGCGGATTATCGATCTTACCTTCACTCGACGACGACCGCGTATCAAAAGCCGCCAATTTCGTACGCGCTCTGCACCTTCTTCTTACTCCAGTTTACTGACGGGCGGCTACTTACCCCCACCCCACCCTTTCGTCATACTTCCGGTTTTTTCTCTATTCGGGACTCCCGTTTTTTCCATGTTTTCTCTTTGATGACCCTGAGAAGACGACGCGCTGGGAATCGTGTCATTGGTGCGCACAATGCACCGTACTGCCGTGCTGAGTAAAAACGTCGTATACGCATTCGAATTTTGCCAAATGTCCGCTCGGAAAATAATTAGTTTTGAGGATAGTTAGAGATGTTATTTATTTAAATTTTCAGATTTTTCAGATCAAATTACGAGCGGAATCCTCTGAGAAATTGGGGAGAAAATATTTACAAATTTGCCTAAAAATTCGCGATTTGTCGAAGTAAATTTGGCAACGCCTGAAGACTCATACGGCGTTTTTCCTTGCCACGGCAATGTACCGAGGCAGAACCGTGCGCAGTAAATAGAGCCATGCAGAGAGCCCGAACATGAAATTTTTTACTTAAACTGGAAAAATGAGGTTTATTTCGTCATATTTCATATTTTAATGAACGCATCTTTCAAAAAACTTTAGGAGGGAGCCAAATAGACCACTTTTAAACTTCTACGTTTTTTAGTAATGATGTAGGTATAAACTTTTGAAGTTTCCACGTCATGTCTGTTCTCTTCTATTGACCTGCTCCATTTTACGTTGTCACAGAAACCTTCAGATGTTGCCATCATTTTCCTGATAAAATGTACATTCCCGGAGGATTGAGCGGATTTTCTCCCCCAATATCAATAGAGAAGGAAAATTTCCGAAGTTTCCAATAAACGACGTTAAGTGGTTTTCCATATAAGTAAAACATAAAGTATGACAGGAAGTATGTAATGCCGCAAACCGATGTACGCATTTCCACAGTTTCACCATCAATATGCAATTTAAAACATTTGGAATAATAATCAAGACAACATGATCCTGAAATTCTAACCATGTGTTTATGTTCCTCTACTTATCAATTGGACATAACTTATTTCCGACCATTGCCCCAATCTTTTGTTCGGTGTAGTAACTTGTATCGTCCTCAGCTCCGCTAGTTGTTTGCTATCATCGAAACAAAGACTCACCTGAAACAAAACAAGGAGAAAAAACTATGAAACCAAAGTATAATATGCTAGGCGTTCAAGAAAGGGAAACATACCTATACTGCCATAGCATGAAAATGAACAATTTTTTTATGCAATAAACATAAATTCGGTCAATTTTTAATCAGCCGAACGATTTCTAGGAGTCTTTTGGATGATTAGTAGCAATTTGACAAACGGAGGCTTCTTTCAATAAAATTTTCCGGTCAGAAGCTTCTGAGCCCGTTTTCTCAAAACTTCATTTTTGCACCTACTGCTCCCTTCACTATCACTGCAGTAGACGCACTGTAATTTTTTTCAACATTTATCAAGTGCAAATCTAGGAATGGAAAGCGAGAGAGGTCTGCACTCAAATGAAAAAAAGTCCCATGCGAATGCACAAGGCGCAAAGGATAGACGATGATGACGACATCATTGCTTTTCTAACGTAAGGACGGAACTACTTTTTGAGATGAACCCTATTTCCCGAATAGCACCATGCTTTCCAGGGCTTAGGTGGAGATAAGATCCGCATTTACACCAGAGAAGTGACAAATATGAGGTATCACGATTGCAGGAACCGAAGAGAGGAAAAAAATCACACTTCATGCTTGACATAAAATGATGCGCGATGGTGGTGGTCCTAGCGTCAGCGTTGGATGCGTCTTGCTGAGAGTGTGACGGTGTGCCTACCTGTCACGGCGCATAGCAGCGTGAACTTTTCACGAAACCAACTACCGAGGTTGTCGAATTGAACAAGTGTTTTAGAATATAAGAAGTGCTTACCAACGCTTGGATGCAGGATTTAACAAGGTTGTTCAGCACCGGAAAAAAAACACATTGGATCTAGAGTCCAGACTCTTGAAAACATTGACAAGAAAAAGTACTCTTGATTCAATCAGATTTTTGCTTAACTCAAAAGGAAATCCGCTCAAATTAAGAGGCTTGGTTCTTGATGTAAGCAAAAATCCGATTGAATCAAGAGTATTTTTTCTTGTCGATGTTTTTAAGGGTATGGACTCTAGATCCAATGTGTTTTTTTTCCAGTGCGTGGTTCCTCAGCAACATTTTGGAAGCCAATCCGATAGTCCGTCGATCAATTGAACTGAATTTTGCAATAAAGGAGCCACTATCTCTGACTTCTTTGAGAAACGACGTACGTACCAATGATTTCCCTAAGCAGGTATGTGCGTTTATAGAAGAGCTACGGATAGGTTCCTTATTGCAAAATGTAATCCAATTGATAATTTCTTAATTTAAGGACGTTTCTGAAGAATATCCAAGCATTGATGTGGCTCGCCTGATGTACGTACACAAAAATGGACTGCATTTCGCAGTAAGGAACTACAATTTTTGGACAGATAAAAACACCTATCTGCGTGGGGATTCAAATGGCACATATGTTGTTTCTAAAATGAGCAAGAAATTGTGGTTCCTTATTGCAAAATGTAGTCCAATGAGCTGTTTTGTCACACATCAGAAACCTGACTTTCCCTGGTTTACTAGACCGCCGGCAACCGTGAACTTCATCTTGGAGTTTCCAAAATACATTCTTTGGGAAGAGACAGCTAAACAGTGGCGCGGCGTGCTTTGCGATAAATCGATTGTTATGCCATTTAAACCTATGGAAAAGGATCGATGTACAGGGTGTTCGCAGCGAACACCTTAATAATCGATTCTTTACCATACGTTTAAATGGCAAAACAATCGATACATCGCGATTCACGCCACGCCACTGTAGCTAAAATGTGCTTCTGGGCATACCAAATCCGTTCTCTGCCAAAAAATTGAAGCGAGGCCAGAGCTGCAACATTTTTTCGGTTCACAGCTCGATTTCTGTTTGCTTTCTGTGTAGATTCACTGGATATTTGCGGATGAATATATTCGAGGACCAACATTCGAAATCGCACATGACGATAATTCGTTCATGAAACGCTTCGCGGACGGAAATTTGAACAGACGACATACCCGAAAAATTAAATGTTTAATCGGGAGAGGGACGATTTAGAGCAGACGGTAAGGTCCATGCTGCTCGAAGCGTGGGGGGGGGGGGGGGAGGTTTGAGGTGGGATGGGATGATGGAAAGAGGGTGGGAAACGTGAAAAGCGGGCGTGACGTAGCAAAGCCCCGGAAAAATGATACAAGGTAACGCAAGGTCGTGATTGTCGATTCAGCAGGTAGGTACAAACTACGTATTTACACGAGTGTCACACTGTCACATCAACGCTGTTGCCCGAGTTCCTTGGAAAATCACAATATTCCATTCCCATGTGGAGGATATTTGGATTGTATTTTCCAAAAAAGGAACCACTAGCATTGAAATGATGCTAAGATTGTGCAACTTCATCCTTTGCAATAAAATTGCGGAAATTGTGAAAAACTATGAAATTTAGATGGTAATTTTTATCTTAAATTTACAGTTTTTAGCGAGTAAAATAGAAACTATTAAGGGATAATCGGGTTTTTCCTCCAAGACAAAAGAAATTGCACAATCTTAGCAACATTGCAATGCTAGTGGTTCCTTTTTGCAAAATGCTATCCATTTTAAGTAAATCGCAGGGATGCAGAGAGTTCTGTGCCTTCCCATTTTAGTACTTTTTGTTCCTCAGAATTTTGCCAAAATATGACTTTATTATGGCTCTGTACGTTAATGATGCCGCAATTTCCCGGTAAAGATGTGATTTTTACCACAATTTTACGAGAAAGACATGATTTTCGACGCAATTTTGCCGACTTGCCGTTTTCGCGGCCTCCCCATTTTCACTCGCGACCGACCGTGATCCGCCCGGTCGCGTGGTCGAAAAGTTTTCGAACCCACTAAAAAAAAAATCTCAGTGTATTTACTAAGAAAAGGGTAAAATTACCAAGAATTCAGGGTTCTATTTGATCCTAGTTTTTTCTTGGTAAAATTAACATTTATGGAATTGGTAATTTTACCGAGAAATCTCGGAAAAATTATTGAATTTTCGCGGTAATTTTATTGGACCTTCGTAAAAACACCAATATTTTTTATCGACTGTGGTAGAATTACCGAGATAAAATTGCAAAGTTACCGGGAATTGATTACCAATAAAAGTGGTATTCTTACCTGGAAAGAACAGTAAAAATACCGGTTTTTGGGTAAGCTTACCAGTCTGTCCTGGTAAAATTACCAATAATTGGTAAAAAAAGTGAGATGGTAAAGGTACCAACGGACCTTGGTAAAAACGCCGAGAATTTTTTTTAGTGCCCCTGGTTAATCGGCCCGTCACACAGTGGATCGAGTCAATTAGAGAGGTCGGACATGAAATTTTTGACTAAAACTATAAATGTAGATGTTCATTTCATCCAATTATAAATATTAATGGGTGTTTTTAGAACGATATTTCACGAGAAAACCAATGAAACCACTCTCAGAATCTTAAAAATTTGTATAAACCGAGTTATGAGCGTTTAACCCTTTATTGCAAAGCGTTGCATGAAAGCAACAAATGGTTTTCAGCTTTATTTCTATGCTGGAGTATTAAATTGAATCAAAGCAAGAAACACTTTTTGGGGAGCATTTTAAGTCTAATCTCCTAACTTTAAAGAAAACTACAAAAATCAATTCCAACTGACTCCATTGTTGGAAAAATACTGTACAATGTAGATTTTCTCTTCAAAATTAACGAATAGCTCATGCAACAAAGGGTTAAAGTTTCCAAGCTGTGTCTGACCTCTCCTTTTTGACTCGATCTTCCATGCGTCGATCGAGTCGAGAAGGACTGCAACTTTGGGGCGATTTCAGCAATTTAGGGTAAAATAAGTTTAATTTCAGAGAGTGAATGGACCAGTAGACGAGGAACGAATTTCAGCATTCTGATACATGTCTCTCCACGGTCGGATTTACCCACTTGCCGCCCGTGGGCCGCCTGTATTTTGCCGCCCCCTTCTCATTCGTTTTGAAACATCAATAAAAGCCATCAAGTGAACGTGCCGGCGGGGGAGGGGTGCATGAGACGCGTTTACTCGTGTTGGACGACATTTTTTGGGATAGCCCTGTCAACACTACTAGCAAAAGTTCACGGAACTTTGCGCGAAAGTTAAGTTTCGTAAACCTATCTCTGTGTGGTCAAGGCCTTCCATTCATAAGAAATGAACGAAACAATTATGAAGGAACAAACATAAAAGTGGTTTAATGATTTTAACTTCCGCCACCGCGCAGACCGCACCGTATTTGGCGCAATGCGTGAAGTATTCTGACAGTCTATGAGTTTCACGCTGACCGCTGCTGAACACTCTTTGTTTGACGCAATGCGTGAAGTATTCACGCAGTCTTGTAGGCGCTATCCATTTCACGCTGACCGCACTGTTTTTGATAACGCAATGCGTGAAGTATTCACGCATTCTTGTAGGCTCTATCCGCTCCACGCTGACCGCAGTGACCGCACTGTGTTTGATGCAATACGTGAAGTATTCGTGCAGTCTTGTAGGCGCTAATATACGTTACATGCCGACCGCCCCGCGCCGAGGGCTTCTCCTTTTCATCTCAAGTCATCGTCGTCATTTCTCCCTAAGTCGCGCCGTTCCAGGGCAAATTGCGTGTTTTGTTTCTCTCCTAACTCGACTAATTATTGGTGCTGTCTCTTGTATCACTGAAAGTCGACAAAATTAGAAATTACTATACTCTCGGGAAATGAGAGATTTTGTCGCTTTTTCTCGTTTGTAATTTTTTTCTGAATCCGATTTTTTTATACCTACATTTAAAAAAATTGCAAAATCGGCCGCCCCCTTTTGCCGCCATGGGCCGCGGCCCATGTGGCCACCCCTTTAATCCGGTCCTGCGTCTCTCAGCCAAAATTTGACTTAGAACACTGTTTGCGCACCACTACATACCAAGATCATGGCTTGAAATTGCAAAGAATATTCTTCACATATAGCAGAAAAATCACAAAAGTTTTTATGAAATGACGATTCGTAGTTATTTGTGTGGAAAATAAAGTATGGCAGGAAAGTCTGCAATGCTGAAAATTAACATACGCATCTCTGAAATTTAACACCACTGATATGTTATTATTTTAAACGGTTAAGGTAAAATGGATCAGTGAACAATGCAAGAATTAGAAACACTTCAAAGTTAAGTTTCTATATCAAAACTTAAGTAAGCTAGTCTCATAAACACGAGCTATATTGTTAGATACTTTTCTTTTAACTATTCCTTATATTTTTATATTTTTTTAAAGGGGAACAAAATCATTTCGCTTTAGAATCAGGATGATTGGGTTATACTCTGCCTCGGCAACGTTTATTTGCCTTGGTTTTTATTCTCTCAGAGAATTGATGTCGCTGAGTTTTGAACCTTGGAAAAGGCGGGAAATTGTTGCTTATTTGCCAACAGGAGGTAAAAAATCGAGCTCCTGTAAATACAAAGGAAAATACTTTATTTTAGCTTCAGACTGTAAGGCTGCGCAGCATCAATCTACTCCGTTTCCTGATTTCGGGTAACATAGCTCTATTTTTAGCAATCAATGTAAAAACTTCAAAAACGTCCTCTCTACCCTTTCAAATTCGAATGGAAAGTCGACGAGCAAATCAAACATGCCACCATTGAAATGTTATGGAATGACCTTGATCCATAAGTGGCATTACTCCTGTAGGAATGTATCGATCAAACTTATTCGATACCCATTCGACAATCGACATGCAGGTGACAATGTAAATACCGCGACTCAAGGTTTTGATAACTCGACTGTTTACCATCGATTCACACGTGCGAGATCGTATAACGTCGAAGGACGGAAAAGCGTGCGTCGCGATTGACATGACGAATCGTAACTGGAAGGACAAAATGAACTATGTGCATAGGGTTTGCGTGTCTCCATAGGTCCTTTTGATTCAATTCATTTGCACATAATTCCTTTTAGCACGGATACCTCCAATTTTCACCAGCCGTCTCCCGTTTTTTTCCCAGCGCGCATCGTTGACGCAAGTGTGTTTGCCTGACCCCGAAATGCAGAGAGCTCCCGACAAACGCTAAGCTCACCGCGTGATTTTCAATTGCATTGACTTAACCTTCGTTTTCCGTCGCGATTAAACATTGACAAAGTTTATGCCAGTTGCCACTTTCTAGGTTACGTTAAAAATATAAAATTAAGGTGATTCGATGGACGCCATATTTTGAGTCAGAACGGCATGCGATATATCGCATCAATTGGTTCCATTTTTTCAGCTACTCGTCATTTTTTTCCAATTTTAAGATCGCAATTCTGTTGTCAGGAGACCAAAGCACTCATTTACCAATTTTAACAAAGGAACCAATTGATGCGATATATCGCATGCCGTTCTGACACAAAATACGGCGTCCATCAAACCACCTTAAGCCTCCACAGATTAAAGCGTAAGAGGTAATCTCCTAAAATTGTGGTACTACCCCAATTTTTTTATGATATGGAAATTTCCAATCGATTTTGGTACACTACATCTCAAGTTGGGGTAACACCGCAACATTTATAAGCGGCAAGATCGATTTTCCTTGTATATTTTTGCAGTTAAGAGCGTCCTGCTAAACCGTGTTAAGGCCGAAATCGCAAATAGAAAATGAATCATATCTACAGGAGGTTCAACATAAACACCTAAACCTGAGCGAGTAAAGACTTTAATAAAGCTATGGGTGGTTTTTGCGAGTTAGTGGCTTCGCATCGCTCATCTTGCGCTCTTTGGTTTTGCAGGCGTCTCTATTTAAAATGTGTTATAAGTAAAATTACACATAGATTTTTTCTTAAAACTTTCAATTATGTTAGGCCTAATTCACACTATCAAACTTTTCATTCAACTCTTGAATGCAACTTGTCGAAAGAAAAGTTGGATAGTGTGATTCTGAAGCTAGAAAACGACATTATGATGAGAAATTGAACGGAAACTTGAATGTGACGTCACATTGAACGGAGAGTAACTTAATCAAATTGTTTTGCGTTCAACTAACTATCCAACATTTTGGTCAATTATGTCGGATGAAACGTCTGATAGTGTAAATTGGACTTAATGAAACTGGTTTTTGTCACGCCATCGACATTTTCAAAGGACTTTTCATAGTTGAATAGTGGTAATGCGAAGGGTTGCTAAGATTGTGCAAGTCTGCATGGAGAGAAAATATTTTTACACTATCTATTTTCATAGGTTCCTCGGGAAATCTAGTAGCCAGTCGTAAATTTCTGGCGGTATGGCACCATAACCAGACGTTTAGTAGATAAAATAGGCAAAGAGGGGTCTTAGAACCGGAGGGGAAAGCGGCGACAAAAATTATGAAGCAATAGATTTTTATCAGGCCTTGCAGGGAGCGTTGGTACGAAATGGAACTCCCAAGAAATTTCTGCAACTCTCTGAGACTAAAAAATAATGGAAGACTGAAAATTAAGGATGAAAGATCCTCTAGGAAAGGGATGAATCATTCCCGCGCAGCGGTAACACCGAAGTTCCAACCTGCAGGGTGGATTTACAACAACTTTAAGACTCAGCGAAAATGTTTTGGCATCCACCTCATGAACGGTTAACTTTTTACTTTGTTAATAATCAGAATAGGAGAGAGAGACAGAGAGAGAGAGAGGAGGGAAGGAGGAGAGAGAAAAAGGGAGCTTCTAATTCCAACCCGGGGAGTGATTCCGGAAACGCAGAAAAAATGAAACCGTCCATCTCGAAAAGGTATAAAAAATTAGCGTTCTCTGGAAGTTTCTTACTTCAACTCCGCGCGCGGTTTTTCCGAGTTACGCCCCAATTTTTACCCTTTCCCTCCACCGAAAGTTGGATTTTTCCTCATAGCTTTATGAATATTGAATAAACCCTTTCTTCTTTCACTTAAAAATCTAATTCGCTGTAACCAGTTAAAATTCATGGATGTACTCGAGGCTAATATGTTGCCATAGCATATCTGCAGAATTGTTTTTGATTAATATGACCCATTAATTTCATGCTCGAGTGTATATTTCCACTTACGGATTAGTTTAGGTCATTACACGGAAAAGAGAGTCATGCGTGGTAACTTTTAAAGTTGATTAGATTTGAACGTAATTATGCTAAACGGAACGATGTGCAAGTGGAAAGATGGGGTGAGCTCGTTAGTGCTCGGGCCGTGAGAATGAATGGGAATTATAAAGCGCCAGTGACGTCAGCGGCGACGACGGGAGCGACTACGTCGGCAACGAGGTCTTTAACTCATGAGCCCTGTCCACAACGGTTTTGTCACATACCCATGGCTCACGAGTTAGCACTCAGTTCCTCTTGATTTAATGTCAAATCCCGCTTTTCCATTTTCTCAAAAGGAGCTTTATCCACTTTTACATTGTTTCTTATGCAGCCTGCACAAGCACACCCCACACTGAAAAAAAAAATCTCGGTGTATTTACGAAGAAAAGGGTAAAATTACCAAGAATTCAGGGTTCTATTTGATCCCAGTGTTTTCTTGGTAAAATTACCATTTATGGAATTGGTAATTTTACCTTTAAATCTCGGTAAAATTATCGACCTTTCTCGGTAATTTTACTGGACCTTGATAAAAACGCCAATATTTTTTATCGACTGTGGTAGAATTACCGAGATAAAATGGCAAAGTTACCGGGAATTGATTACCAATAAAAGTGGTATTCTACCTGAAAAAAACAGTAAAAATACCGGTTTTTAGGTAAGCTTACCAGTCTGTCTTGGTAAAATTACCAATAATTGGTAAAAAAGTGAGATGGTAAAGGTACCGACGGACCTTGGTAAAAACGCCGAGAATTTTTTTCAGTGCATCTTTCCACTTGCATATAGTTCCATTTAGCAGAAATATGTCCATTTAGCCATTAGAAACGACTATTTTTGCATTAATTCGTAAAAAAAACCCTGTCTGTAGGGGAAAACGAATGAAATATGACATTTTTGAAATGAGTCAAAAACAGTAGCTCTTATTTGCGAAATATGCTCCGATTATTTTTAAAATTAATATTTTGTAAAAATAAATTTGGCGACGTCTGAATGCTTATACGGTAGTTTTCCTTTGTCAGTTACGCACAGGTTCGTTGTGGCTGAGGCCGAGAATTTATTCGACGGGACGTAGCTGTGTCCTCTCGAGAAAAGCTTTTGAAGTCGATGCTCTGCGCTGGTTGGTTCATGACCATCTTTTACTCCCGCCGGAAAATCCTCTTGTAAAGCTGGGCTCATTCCCTCGAGAGTTTTCTTTTGTTGCATCCTACGGATTGTGAAGGCGCAGAATTTTGACTTTTATATTTCAATATGAACACAGAGAGTTTATATCTTAGTTGTCCTTTCCTGATTAGTCCGGATTCCTATTCTGCCATGCTAAGGGAAAACGCCGTATGAGCCTTCAGGCACTGCCAGATTTGCTTTACCAAAAACCGAATTTATTGGACAAATTTTGAATATTTTTTTCCAAATTTTTCATATAATTTTGGTCGCAACTTGATCCAACATATCCATAACTTTCCTCAAAAAGACATGTTTTATCCAGAGCAAGGCAACTCTTGAATGTTCATACGGCGTTCTTCCTTAGCACGGCAGTATTGCGGGCGTGACGTGGCCTCATTTGCTTTATACTGAGAAAAAACAACTTCGGTCATAGGATCCGAATGTACAGAGTTCAATATCGGCCGTATTGTTCGGTTCATGCAGCCGCTCTCTCGGTTCTGGGAACCGTATCCTCGGTTCATGAAACCGATCATTCAAACCGAACAGAACTAACAAAAAAGCTTGGTTGCATGCACCCACGCCCGCCACAAGGAGGTGGGGGATACTAGGTCCCTGGTACCGGGGCCCATGCCGCCCGTGACACACTGCTTCGAATTCACACATAACCCTTGTCTCGTAAGGTAAAGTGAAAAATTTACCGTAAAAATTTTGCAGAAAGTGAATAAATTTTCAAAGACAGGCTGGGGCACTGTAGAATTCCTCTCATTTCTTTGACAATTTCAGTTTATTTACCAGAATTTTGGTAAATAAATTATTTTTGTACATGAGTAAACTTCTCTCCTTAAATGCAATGCTCATTTATATGTATACTTCATCTTTATTCTAACTTTATTCATTTTCATGATATTACAAATGATTTTTCTGGTAGTAAGAAGGCGGGGGGATGAGTGTGACATTCATGGGGCCCGGACTTTAAAACTGGTACCAGGGCCCGATTTGGGATGTGGCAGGCCTGCATGCACCGACGATACGGCCGATTTTGAACACCGAACATTCGGTTCACATGACCGAACTTTTCTCTCAGTGCAGAAGATAAGGCCACATTCTACGAATCCAGTCACATTTGTCTCTTCTTTACCCCCGAACGCACACGGAGCAAAAAACCTCGTGCATGGGACCCGAACTTTAGGTCATATGGATCTCTGAAGTTTTCAGATTGAGCATCTGAACACTTAGGGTCTAGCTGCTGAGGTTCGGATCACACATCTGAAACTTCAGTTCTTACATCTGAAGTACTTCAGATGTGAGAACCGAAGTTCTTCGGATGTGAAAACCGAAGAACTTCAGACGTAAGAACTGAAGTTTCAGATGTGCGATCCAAACCTCAGCAGCTGGACCTTAAGTGTCCGGATGCTCAATTCGAAAACTTCAGAGATCCATATGACCTAAACTTCGGGTCCCACGCACGAAGTTTTTTTCTCCGTGCATATAGACCTCTCTCGTTTAAATTCATCCACCCCCGTTCTAATCGCAAACCCCACGACCTAAATTTTTCCAACGGCACGGCGGAGAAAATCCACATCCTGCATGCGGCGGGACGGACGCCCTCGTTACACTTTCTTCTCGACTGCCTCTCCTCTTCAATTTTCGGCCGAGTCCCGAGCCGGTCCGCCGACGACATATTTCCAGCGGAACCGCGGAGGGTGGGAAAGGAACAGCTGCCCGGGACCGCCAACCCCACCACCGGATCGAACGACAAAAACAACCCCTCCTCGCGCAACCCCTCATTGGACCCCCGACGAACCGGCAACGCCGCACCCGAAGAAGCGATACATCTTCCTCGGGAAAAACGAAAGTCCACAAACCGGGGACCGGATCGATGGAAAATATGCTAATGCCCGGGGACGCGGCACAGTGGATCGAGTCGATTCGGGAGGCCGGACGAAATTTGGAAACTTTAAACGCTTATAACTCCGTTTATACGAAAATTTGAGGGTCTAAAAGTGGCTCCATTGGTTTTTTCGTAAATTCTCTTCAGAAGCACTCCTTAAAGTTTAAAATGTAACGAAATAAACATCAAAATTTGCAGGTTTAGTCAACAATTTCATGTCCGACTTCTCTAAATGATTCCGGACAAAATTTGGAAACTTTAAACGCTTATAACTCCGTTTATACTAAACTTTGAGGGTCCAAAAGGGTCTTCGTTGGTTTTTTCGTAAAATTCTCTTCCAGAATCACCCCTTAAAGTTTAAAATGTAACGAAATATACATCAAAATTTGCAAGTTTAGTCAAAAATTCCATGTCCGACTTCTCTAATGATCGATCCACTTATAACTCCGTTTATACAAAACTTTGAGGGTCCAAAAGAGTATCCACTGGTTTTCTCGTAAAGTTCTCTTCCAGAAACACCCCTAAAAGTTTAAAATGTAACGAAATAAACATCAAAATTTGCAGTTTAGTCAAAATTTCATGTCCGACTTCTCTAAATGATTCCGGACAAAATTTGAAACTTAAACACTTATAACTCCGTTTATACAAACTTTGAGGGTCCAAAGAGTCTCTCTTGGTTTTCTCGTAAAATTCTCTTCCAGAATCACCCCTTAAAGTTTAAAATGTAACGAAATATACATCAAAATTTGCAGTTTAGTCAAAAATTCCATGTCCGACTTCTCTAATTGACTCGATCCACTTATAACTCCGTTTATACAAAACTTTGAGGGTCCAAAAGAGTATCCACTGGTTTTCGAGTAAAGTTCTCTTCCAGAAACACCCCTAAAAGTTTAAAATGTAACGAAATAAACATCAAAATTTGCAGGTTTAGTCAAAAATTTATGTCCAACTTCTATATGACTCCGGACAAAATTTGGAAACTTTAAACGCTTATAACTCCGTTTATACAAAACTTTGAGGGTCCAAAAGTGTCTCCATTGGTTTTCTCGTTAAATTCTCTTCCAGAATCACCCCTTAAAGTTTAAAACCTAAAAAATAAACATAAAAATTTGCAGTTTTAGCCGAAAATTTCATGTCCGACTTCTCTAATTCACTCGAACCACTGTGCGGAGATGGGACGTGGACGGGACGGAAGGAAAGAAAGTGAAACCCATACCATATCCGCGTCCGAAAAAGGGATGCTTGGAGCCCCCCGGGATGACACGGGGGAGGGGGAGGCGGGGGTCCCTACCGTCGAGACGAGACGAGTTAAGCACCGCGCGCGTATGTGGCGATCCTCAATTAAACCAATTTGATGATCCGCATGTTCTGCTAATCCGGCCATCAAAACCTGACTCCGGTGATTGCGTCGCCCAACCTTCCCCGCCGCGCCGCGCGAGTAGACCCTTTTCTGGGCGGCCGGAAAGGATATGACCCGGGAGAAAATATGGCCGGTTAACTGCGGTCTTTTGGGCCTGTTTTGCGGTTTATTTCGTCGTTGTTGTGTTCGTTGGCTGGTGAAATTTGGTTTACATGCGTAATAGTCGCTTTTACAGCGCTCTCTGGCGCTCTGCAACGCCTAACCCGAAGTATCGTGTCCTCTCACAGCTCTTCAGGAACTGCACCCCCAGACCCCCTGTCGTAACCCTTTCACCGGATGTCCCTTTCGTCTCCTCCCAGAAGGAACTAGGAACCCAATCAAGTATCTTTCTTGGCAGCCTCTCTTCCGTCATCTTATGACCCACCATTCAGGGCCGGATCTAGGGGATGGCCACATGGGCCTCGGCCCATGGCGGCAAATTTAGGGGGCGGCAAATGTTGTAATATTTTTAAATATAGGTATAAAAAAATCGGATTCAGAAAAAAAATTACAGACGAGAAAAGGTGGCAAAAATATCTCTCATTTCCTGAGAGCATAGTAATTTCCAATTTTGTCGTCTTTCGGTGATACAAGAGACAGCACCTTAAATTAGTCGTGTTAAGAGAGAAACCATACACGCAATTTGGCCTGGAATGCAAATGAGCAATGATGACGAGGACTTGAGATGAAAAGGATCGGCGCGGCGGTCGGCATGTAACACATATCAGCGCCTACAAGACTGCATGAATACTTCACGCATTGCGTCAAACACAGTGCGGTCAGCGTGAAACGCATAACGCCTACAAGAGTGCATGAATACTTCACGCATTGCGTCAAACACAGTGCGGTCGCCGTGAAACGCAAAGCGCCTACAAGACTGAAGGAATACTTTACGAATTGCGCCAAACCCATTGCGGTCAGCGCGGCGCGGCGGCGGAAGTTAAAATTATTAAATCTTATTTATGTTTGTTCTTTCATAATTTTTTCGTTCATTTCTTCAATGGAAGGCCACGTCCACACAGAGATAGTTATACGAAACTTAACTTTTGCGCAAAGTTTTGTGAACTTTTGCTAGTGGTGTTGACAGGGTTTTTCGCAAATAATGTGTCCAACAAGAATGAACGCGTCTGATGCACCCCTCTCCCTTTTGCACGTTCACTTAATGGTTTTTATTGGTGTTTCAAAACGAATGATAAGGGATGGCAAAATGCAGGCGGCCCATGGGCGGCAAGTTGGTAAATCCGGCCCTGATGGTGGAAGTGGGCGGTTGCAACGGACGAAAGAGGTAGGTAATAGACTAACTAACGACAACCCATCACGGAAGACCCAATATAGTTGGTCGATCATTTTTTTCCATATTCTATAGGAACCAACCATTTCAAACACTTGGACCGCTCCATACTCCTTGTATCTTCTTTGGCTATCACTTTGTATATCAATTTCAACAATCAGCCCGCAGGTACTTAGTCGAATTTCTTAGAAAAATAGTCAAAAATAAAATTTGACAAACTACAAACCGTCTTTTTAATTAGGCATCGGTACTAAAAGCCTGCATTGACTAATTGCCTCCGACATATACAGCCTACAATGCTGTCGTGCTAAGGAAAAACGCTGTATGAGCCTTTAGGCGTTGTCAAATTTACTTTGACAAATCACTAATATTGAAAAAAAATTTGAATATTTTTCTTCCAATTTCTCCGGTGATTTTGCATGTAATTCGATCTGAAAAGTCTAAAAATTTTAAAGAAAAATATTGAAAATTTTCCTAAAAAATAAACATTTTATCGGAGAAAATTTGGCAACTTTTGAATGTTCATACGGCGTCCTACCTGAGAATGGCAGAATACATCCACTTTTTTTGTTTATTAATGCATGCTTCCTTAAAAATTTCAATTAGAAATCAAGTAAGGGGTGGTGGGCGGGGGCGGGGGTGTCTAAAATGAAAAAAATACTCGGCAGCAGGGGTAAAGCCAGCCCCGAAGCTCGCTAGCGGCCGAACAAACAGGCTAATCCGACTTGTTCCTCATGTTCGGATTAGTTCGGATGAACGTTCGCTCTCGATGCTGTCCATGAATATTCAGCTACCTGATAAGAGGTTATTACGCCTCACTGCCACATACATCCAGGGGCGCGGGATGTAGCGAGACGCGTAGCCGCGGATAGAAAATAAGTAATTTCAACGGCAATCTGTTTACACTAGACTAAAGCCCGGAGCTTAGCGAAGAACTAACACGGGATGCTGTGCTTCCGATGCCGTTCGTTTCTTTCACAATAGTCAATACGGGAAATAATCGCTTTCCATACTCGTGAAATTGAAAAACTGGAATTGGCGTCCCCAAAGGGAGCGTATAGGTTTGAATTATACTGTAACTTTAAGGGCAGCGTTTAGTGAAAAGGAATATTTATGTTTTGATAAACAAAGAGTATACTCGTTAATAGGTCTGTTAAAAACTTTGGCTTGGGTGAAAAGCAGAGATCCTGCATCTGGGAAATTGCCATGGCCATGAGACAATTCAACGAAATAAAGGCAGGGGTTTCATAGAGGAAAAATATTGCGTTCGAATGAAATTTTGATATCAGTATTGAATGCAGTATTTTTCCGCTTAAAAAAAACCTGCCTTTATTACGTTGGATTGTTTGCCAAAGGTAAGTGAACTCTTTTATCTCGTGAAAACAGCAATGCGATGTCAAAATTCGATAAAAATGACAGGTTGCTGGGAACATGGAACCTATCGCAAGTCGTTCTGACACAAAATATGGCGATCATGGATCCACCTTAATTGGACTACATTTTGCAATTTGGAACTATAAATTCTGGCTCATCAGAAAAAACACTTAAGTGCATAGGGAACCTAATGGCACATACGTTATTTTTAAACCGGGCCGGAATTTATAGTTCCAAATTGCAAAATGCAGTCCAATTCTTCCTACAATGAAACTCTACTTCAATCATGTCCAAAACTTATTGTCTTTGTCGACACGTTTTAGACACCTTAACATAACTGAATACGTCGTTATCCAGACGAAAAATGGCGCCGATACCCATGGAGCATTGCGGGCCTTTACCAATGGATACATTAGTACATAACATAGCCGATGGAAAACGACGGGAAAGAGCGTTCACTACTAACGTGGTGAACGCTCAACATGCTCGACTCAATTTTTTCGAAAATGTGGGTTGGTTCATTCTAGAGTACCTCTATAGCGAGAGTATAGATAGATGTGAAACTCCGAAAATCCATCAGACCTTCACCGATGCCTCCGCGAATAAAGTTAGGGCCCAGAAACTGCAGCCAACCTATGAAATACAATTATCCCGAGCGATTTATTAATACAACTGTTACGAACCATCATTTATAAAGCACGTATTTGACTTAGTTTTTGCATAAATTTACTCATTTTTGTAGAAGAACGCTCATTTATGTTCTTTCTTAGCCAACTTCGTTAGAATTGGAATCTACAGACTGGCAGTGAAATTTTGTGCGTTAGAAGTTGGTTAGAAGGGTGGCTGCACTTTTGGGCCCTAAGCCCTCCATGAGGCGATTTGTCCATACTCTCGCCATGCAGGTACTCTAGTTCATTCCTGATAATCTCGGTCCAATTTTGAAACGTAGTACGCTACGGGACAAGGCAACATGGCTGGGCGTACGGTGTCTGGAATCCAGGCGCATACAACCGCGGACGTGGACGAATAAATTCGGGCGCAATTAAGGAACCGAGGCACGTAGCTTTAATTATCGGGAGCAAGAAAGGAATATGTAAAAATCCCTCGGAACGTCGTCGTCGGACAAATGACAAACTATTATGTCCGTCGCCACTTCCGACTTGCCGGCGGGGCCCGAGCGCCGAGCGAATCGAAGAAAAGCCCGTCGGATGCATCGCTGAATGCACCGCTTAGTGCCGCCATGTCGTACGTCGCCGATGCAGCCGCGTGAATCTGTGAAAATAGAATTAACCGCTCCATTATGGCCCGGCCGCTTTTACTCATATGTGACCGTTCACGAAAAAAGTGCCGCAGCTGCGAAGCCAAATTTCTCAGAAAAAACGCCGAATTTGTGATAAGTCGAAAAAGCTCGAACTTTCGTGCATTATTAATACATTGAAAAACAATCGGTCATGTAAATCGAACAGTCGGTGTTCCATGTCATCCCAAATATTCGGTTTGTCAAACTGAACGTTCGATTCGTGTAACCGAACTTTCGGCTTGTATGACCAAACCTCGTTCGACAGTTCACTTTTCCGCAAAAGTTCGATTTGACAAACCGGAAATTCAGTTTGACGAACCGAATTAGTTGGAATGATATGGAACACCGAACTTCGACACATACGACCGAGCTTTTTTTCGGTGATAGTTAAACGATAACACCAACATGCGATTTTGGAATTGATTCGTTTTAAACTTTAAGAAATAAAGTGTCTAATAAAAAAATTAAAGGTAAAAATTCAGGTATAATTTTTAAGACTTCTTCATTAAAATATAAACCGTTAAATCTATTTATAATTTTGAAACGTATTAGTTTTGCTTGACTTAAAATTTTAATAAAACAAAAATAACGAATGGTTAACTAGAAAAAATATAAATATTACTACATAGAACTTAATAAGTTTATTCGGGTATAAAACTCAAATCAATTATCAAAATGTATTACTCTCTATCTTTGCAATGGAAGTACTTCAGTTGCGACATCAGTGCGGCCATATAAGAATATTTTATTGACAATTTAAGATGAATTATTTCAATAATATCAAACCAGCCTGGAATTGGGTGCGGCAATTCAGGCTCGGACTGGCCATAAATCTGCTATTGGCAGGTACGCCCCTAGGCGCGCCGAAGACACGCCTCTCTGACAGATAGCAGATTAAAAATAGAAAAAAATTATGACCGAGAAAATATACGGAAAATTCGAAAATGAACAGGAGAAGAGGAAGTAAAGAGTTAGCATATACATAGGTTGTCCCAAAAGTACTGCACGTTTTTTTTTTTTTTTTTGGACGAACGGTAGCAGATATCAAAATGCGGTTTGTGTAGTCTTAAAGACAGAGCAATTACACTGAAAAAAAAGTAGTTAGCGTTGAGAACTAATTTGGTAAGTTCTCGCCAAGTAGAATCAAAATTAGGCTTCAGAACTAATTTATTGTACTGAAGCACCAATCAATTCGCTTCATACGCTGACTTGACTTTACTAGAGCGCGAACCAGAATTGGAAAACAGCACTAGCTGTAAAATTAGCGCTGTGGTAAGACAAATTCACCTTCGGGTCAAACTAATTCGCCCTCAACACTAACTGCCACATTGTCCGTTACATTTATTTAGTTTCGAAAAAGTGGCGTCGGTACAACAGCCTCAATCGCGTCAGCTCGTGAAAATCAATTAAAATGTGAAATTTCGGGCTCGTTTGACAATGTAAATACTCCCGGTATGATTTATAGTGTCCTCTCTTTCTTGAAAACGTTCGAAAGCAACATAAATAAACCTGTTAAGGTTAGAAATCGTCTGTTCGATTCAAAACGTAAACAAGCATGATATTCGTTGGAGTCGTCAATCTTCTGTATTAAATTGCGATTAAAGCGTTCCGCGTTCAGTTTATATTTTACGAAAATCTGTGAACTTACTGCTTACTTCTATAGTTCGTGTTCTCCCGTAATTTCAAAAGAATATCTCAAGTGTTCGGACGAGATATGTTTATTCAGTGTGAACATTCGCTACCGTTTCATGTGTGAGTGTGTGTCTCTCTAAAGGATAATTCTGTCTACTTGCACATACCTATGGGATATTCCTTTCCTCTGTCGTTCATTTGGAACCGGTCAGTTGATTTTTACCTCTCATCTTTTAAGAAATCTTCTTTTCCTGAAAGTATTGTCCAGTTATCATTCGCTAAGCCGTTTTCTCCTCTCTCAGTTTTGAGGTTAGGTTGACCCAACCCTACCGAATGCGAATTAGAGTAGCGGAATTAGTTTCCAGCACTAATAGTGGTTAGTGTACAGAAACCAAAAATCATGTGTGTCCAAATCACACAATATGAGTTAGTGTATAGAAACCATTTTTAGTCATCTGACGCTAACTCATTTTTTTCAGTGTACCGATAAAACAACACAAATCCGAGCTCTTTAAGTAAAAAAATGACCAAGTTACAGGGTTTTGAAAATGGCTTCCAGAGGGGACCCCTACGGAAATTTTAGCTTCTTTTCTGAAAAAAAAACAACAAAGATTTAAAGATTCAAGATCAATTGGTTTTATTAAATCAATTTTACACAATCTTGCCAAGATTACTGGATTTAATCCTCTTCACTTGACGACTGACACTGGTTTCCTTCTCAAAATACCTTCCATCGCTTGCCACACAGCGCCGCAACCGTTCTTCCCACTTCTTCAAACATGTTTTTTCGAATTCTTCTTGCCTGATGTTCTTCAAGAAAGTTTCAACAGCTCTTTTTATCTCGTTGATGGAGTTCAATTTCCTGCCTCTTATGCCCTTTTTCAGCGTAGGGAATAACCAAAAATCGCAAGGTGCAAGGTCCAGGCTGATATCATGTTGCCAACTTCATTCGATCGCGATGATTTCTCTGTAGAATTTTTGATTAATCAAATCTTTGTTTTTTCCAGAAAAGAAGCTAAAAATCCTGGAGGGGTCACCTCTACAAGTCATTTTCAAAACACTGTAACTTGGTCATTTTTTGACTTAGAGAGCTTGGATTTGTCTTGTTTTATTGGTAATTGGCCGGTCTTTAAGACTACACAAACCGCATTTTGATATCTGCTACCGTTCGTCTAAAAAAAAAAACAATCAACTCTTTGTTTTTTTCCCGGAAAAGAAGCTAAAATTTCCGTAGGGGTCCCCTCTGGAAGCCATTTTCAAAACCCTGTAACTTGGTCATTTTTTGACTTAGAGAGCTCGGATTTGTGTTGTTTTATCGGTAATTGCTCTACTCATATACAGACTACACAAACCGCATTTTGATATCTGCTACCGTTCGTCCAAAAAAAAAAAACGTGCAGTACTTTTGGGACAACCTATGTATTAATTGAGCACACTCAACCTTAACCTTATACAAATTTCAAAATTAAGAGACATCCAAACGCAATGCAACTATTCATGCTAGATGGATGTCCAAATTGCACATGAAAAATTTAAAGCGCGATTATATAAGTAATAGAGCATGAACTCGCAATGCTCTGATCTATGCTGCTAGTGAGAGTCGAAAGAAAAGTTAAAGAACGAGGCCGGATTACTTCTTTCCTATCTTCGGCTGTGTTGCTCACTTAGCCCTTGAAATATAGCACTACAAATGAGACAAACGAAACCAGCACAATATGGAAGCAGAAAAAGAGAAGGGATGCGTGTTGACGACGGCGCAGAGATGCGACTATTCGTACTTGATGGATGTCCGTGTTGCGTCTGCAAAATTGAAGGCGCGAAGCGTGAACGTGCGATGCTCCGTTCTATGCTGCCATTGAGATGTCGACAGAGTCGGGATGTTATTTACAAAACGAGGCCAGAATAAGTCTCTCCTAACTTTGGTAGTGTTGCTCACATAGCCCTTAAACAGCACTACAAATGAGACACACAAAACCAACACAATATGGAAAGAAACAGAGCAAGGGAAGCGATGATCTCGACGACGGCGCAGAGATACAACTATTCGTACTTGATGGATGTCCGTGTTGCGTCTACAAAATTGAAGGCGCGATGGCGCAAGGCGTGAATTAGCGATGCTCCGCTATATGCTTCCATTCAGGCGTCGCTCAGATTCAGGAGAAAAGTTAAAAAAGAGGCCCGAATCCGTCTCTCCAGTCTTCGGCTGTATTGGTACTGGATTCTCTCTTCTTTTCAGGTTCATGTCTGATTCTTTTGTAGGATGGATTTCTAAAGCTCTTGTAAACTTCTGGTTAAGAAACGTGCATCAGAATGCTTAAATTCGTACCTTGTCGAGTGGTCCATTACTGTGTCAGCCAGGTATTATTTGATGGTCTTGGAGGACAAGGCGCATAAGTGCAGTTTTTGATATTTCGAGAAATACGTTTTGGAAGTTTCAAAGTTACATGGATCCTTATGGTGGAAAGAAAGTTCGAATTGATTTTTCGATTCTTAAAAATTGGAATAGTGGAGCAAATTTTTACAGAATATCGACGGTGTAAGTATCGGCAATCACATAACTCGGTTTGCGACGTCCCAGCCTTCCCATCACTTTATTTTTTAAACGAAAAACTACTCAACGGCAATTCCTTGAAAGTACCGTGGTTTTTTCTTCTCTACGTGCGAAGAAAATTCGGCAAAAACTTCAAGGAATGATGTCAACTTGTTCTCCTTTAAAAAGGTAACATAAAGGCGGAGATTTTCAGACACCACATACAAGATATGTGATTGCGGACTCACGCCGTAGATATGCATTAAGACCAATTTTGAAATCATTAAAATCTCAGTATATTCAAAAACTGCACCTAGGCGCCTGGTCCTCCAAGCCCCTCATTTTTGGTGTGGAAAGGTCGTCAATATTGACTCAACACACTGTCTTAACCGCGCAGTCTACACTGCGCGGACATGACCGCAACGTTTCTGATAAAGCAGCAGTTTTCCACCGAGGAAGCAAGCAAAGGCACCGAGCACCCCCCCCCCCCCCCACCCAACCACCTCCTTTTAGATGCGCTTGTCACAGCCCTGGGTTTAAAATGTTCCATACTTCATTACACGATAACGACGGGCGTCGGGCGTCCCTTGAAATTGCTCCCGACGCCTGGGCGCATCGCGCTCGGTGTGCACCCCCACTTTTAAGCCGGGGCCGGTGACGCGACGGCGGTTTAACTCATTAGCGCCCGGGATACTCGAGAGCGAAGCGAGTTGCGAATTCAGAAAAGAGGAGCCTGGACCTTGCTAACTGACGATTAACTCAAGTTTTCCATTAGCTCGCCGGGGCCCAGCCTCCTGCGATGCGATGCAATGCGCCCTTCCAAGCGGGCGCTAATTAAATACCGCCTGCAGTTGCCAGATAACGCCGCTTTTCACGCCGATCCGTTGCGTTAAAGTGCAACGCTTAACCGTGTATTTATTGCGTGTCCAGTCGAAGAGTGGAACAGGTCAGTGCAGTTACCTATATCGTCACCAATGTATCACAAGCGCAATGCGACGTTTAAACATTTCCGTCGCCTCACGGTGGATCGAGCAATAGGAGAGGTCGGACAAAATTTGGAAACTTTAAGAACTTATAATTCCATTTATTCAAAATTTTGAGGTTCTGAAAGTGGTTCCATTGGTTTCCTCGTGAAATTTTCCTGTAGAAACACCCCTTAAAATTTAAAATGTGACGAGATAAACATCTGACAAAATCTGTCCAAATGAGAGAGTTCCAGCTCTCCAAAGTTCTGTAAGAGAGCGAGGAGCTACGGTGGTTAAGCAGCGCAGAATGCCAGAGAGCGTTGTGAATTGTGAAGGAGGCTCTTACGTATACTTAGGTTGCTACCATGGAAACTGCTAGTGCGCCTTCAATTTTATGAGTATGCAATTCGGACATCCTTGGACCATGAATAGTTGCATCCAAACATTCCCATTAAGATAGCCAAGGCAGCGCGCTATGACACTACGCTAATGTAAGCGCTTTATCTTCGGAGTGCACAACTGTCATCACATGCACTGTCTTGCTAAGGTAGAACGCCGTATGAACATTCGAGAGTTGCCAAATTTCCTTCAAAAAACTTTTATTTTTTAAGAAAGTTATGACTATTTTTTTTTTTTTTAAATGTTCAGAAATTTTAGGTGAAATTGCGAGCAAAATTATCTGAAAAAATTGAAGGAAAATATTCATAAGTTTACCAGGAAACTTGTAGTTTATCAAAGGAAATTTGGTAACGCCTAAAAGTTCATACGGCGTTTTTCCTTAGCACGGCAGTACAGCACATAGAATACAAGTAGTCTGCATCCGGGTGTCATCATTGAAATTGAATTGCGATTTAGAAGGAGAAATTGGGTTGAACTGTGGGCTGAAAATTGTGGCTGTGTCAGGCGTAATAATTTTATGCGTTTGTGCCTGATGATGGAAACAGAAAGTAGGAATTTTGCCGCACCGTAACCACCAACTTCATTCATTAAAAAAAATCATACTATGACGTCATACTTGTTGTATCAACTGGTTTCCTGCACATTTCTGCCCATAAAAATCGGTATTCCAAGATGAGTGAAAAGAAACGGGGGCCTTCTTTTGCAACGTTGCAAATTTCCTCTCATCTTTTATTTTTTTGACGATGACCTATCTACATCACTGCAAACAATTCCGTGTAAAAGCCCCACCCCCCCACCCCCCCCCAAAAAAAAAGAACCTTCCTGAAACGTTTCATTGAGAAAACCCGCGGTACGAATATTTTGAAAAAGAACACAGGCGAGAGTGTACATTTATGAAATTGAAACACCGCTTTTGAGATAGATTTTTTTAAAATTTTCTCCAGCAACCTACCTGCAAAAAACGGCAACGACGGTTAACGACCGTGCGGGGGTTGAAGCGGGGGTGGAACTAGAACAGTTTAAATTACCTATTAAATGTTCGTGTTTCCCTCCGTAAAGAGAGACACGAAGAGACACTTGAAACGGAAAAAAGCCCCCGCGACACAGGGGTGGGCGAGAGGGGTGCGGTGCGCGGCAGAAGAAAAACAACAAACTTTGGAGCACTTCGTCAAGGGGGTGGAGGAGGGGGGCAAGGAGGGTTGGCGAGCTTAGGTCAAGCAAGCCTGTTAAGTTACTTATCGTGCCACAAACTTGTGCCTCAAAGGTACCTGCGCTCTTTGTTGTCCTATGGGGCTCTTCAGAATGATTTTAAAGGCTCTTGTGCATTGTAAGAATTTTAATTAAAATATCTGTCGCGTAAAATAATTAAATTATATCTTCTGGAAAGAAATTACCTTCTTAGAAATGCAGCAGAGGCCCTAATAAGAGCTGAAATACTTTTTGAACTTCTTTAAGGTACTGATAAGAATATTTCCTAAATTTTGTCAAAATATTATCGAAATGCTGGCATTTTCTCCATGGTGGCTGTCCGATACTAACATTTTCGAAATATATTCAGTATTTTCTCGAATTATTTGTTCATTATTTTCGAAGTCTATTGAAAACATTTCCGTTTCTAATTTTCAAAATGTCACTCAAAACATTTTCAAAAAATTCTGGTATTAAATGTGTTCTCAACTATATATTTTGCATTTTGAGATTGCCAATGTTTTTTTAATATTCTCAAAATAATTTGTTCTGACTGCGATGCATGTCTGAGCTAATTCTCTTTCACACAATGCACAACAAATTTTAGTGCGATTCGTGCTGAGAACCAATACTTTTCACAAGGGAAACCCGACTAATGTTAATTTTCGTTTTCCCATAAATTCGTCAGATGAGCGAGTTTACAAAATGTTGTCTCGTAGGTTTAACTCATTAGTAAACATTAACTCTCTCAATATAAGAATATATACGCTGATGAGAGAAATAAAAATAAATTTTAACAAACGCTAGTGCAAGGTTAAAGCGAGTGACGAATATGAAGAAAAAATGATATCGCATGAACTGGGGGCAGAAAAATGCGGGAACTAAATGACATTTTTCCAGATTATCGTCAGTATATGTTCAACTAATTGACTGATTTATAAACTTTATAGTGCCATTATTGAAAGTATACGGCCTCGATTTAAATTCAAACGTCAAAATAAATACTTTGTTTTGTCGTTGACCTAACAAAGAGAGTGCATACATTACTTATCATCTTCCTTTTAAAATAAAATGGGTTCCGGGCATATTTTTCATAATATTCTCAATTGTTAACTTATAGACAGTCGATGCAAAAAACAAATCGTCACAATCGCAAAAAAATTAACCGTAAACTATACGTTGGCTGAAAATAGCGGAAGCCGAAAAGCTTTCCACAACAGTGTCATCAATAAGTAATGAAGACAAAGCGAAATATAAAACTTCCCAAGCTGAAAACCGGGAAATTAACCCTCAAAATCTCTTAATGGTCTTATACCATAAATGACAGTTTATTTTTCCTCCATGTAAAAAAGAAAACAAAAGAAGCCAGTCCTCAAAACTTGCGCCTTTCTCGGGGCGCAGTGGACTTGTCGACTCCCAGAGGGAGCGCAGTCAACTTAAAAAATCCCGACTTATGTTCTCCATCTCGCTTCCACCCCTTATCGCAGTCGAAACAATCCCATTTACTTATTCGAGAGTGATAGCATGATAGATGAAACCGAGGCTGAGGCAACACCCCCCCTCTCCATCCCCCCATCGAGGGGTGAAAGGAAGGTGGGGTCGGTGTCACACGAAGCCGATACATAAAATATATATTCAAAAAAGTCAAAAGCGTGAAGATTACTTCATTAGATATCTGAGAGGTGATTACCGGAATGATGATTCATCAATAAATTCTGCGTTCCTCCCCGGAGGAGAGGTTTCAGCGACAGCCGCGCCGCCAGTGGCGTGGCGTGCTTTGCGATATATCGATTGATACCCCACTCAAACCTATGAAAAAAGATCGATTATCAGGGTGTTCGCAGCGAACACCTAAGTAATCGATTCTTTACCCTAGTTTCAAATGGCGAGATATCGATAATCGATCTTTCGACGCCGCGCCGCGCCTCGCTCGTGAAAAAGCATTCAATCTCCCATCGAATGCACAATAAGAGAAAATACTTTGAATCACAAAACTCTTTTCAATTCTGAGAGGGGCTTCGCTGGTGTCTGCCAAGTCCCCCTCCTCGCGCTCGTCGGAAAAGCGCGCGATAAATTCGTCCTTCTTCCGACGAAAGAACGTATCTCCGTTTCTACGTGAGCCCTGAGAAGCGTGGAGTTATACGGGGTACAAGGCTCAACAATTCGTGCAGTTAGGTTTTTACGAGAGGGAAGCGACGAATTACGTTCCCGCCAACCGGGAGCTGCGCGGTAAGTCGGGTGTCAGATTTCGATCTTGACGCCTTTTCGCGCCGAAAGAAACTTTTCGAGAAATAAATCGCCCGGTTGCATACCGTTCAGGGGCTGGTTTTTAGAGGAACTTGTGACGCATAATGGTCTATAAAATACTCTTGAAAGAAGTGATTGAAATATTATTGGACTTGCCAGTGAGAAGATTTTAACAGAAGTTTTGTAGAAATACACCGCGTCGCATCAAGTTTTACGCCTACTTTAAAGTTCAAAATATTTAATTTCGACTTTGTATTGTTGACAAGGGAAAGTTTACGATTCGTTGAGTTCAAAACTGCGCTCCGAACTCATTTTTCCAAGAATGCGACTTGATGCGTTACTGTTAAATTTGGTGCATATTAATTTTAAATCAAGAGGAAAATATACATAGTCATGAAGTCGCTTATACCAAGCAGGAAATTGCCTAATTCAAGCAGTTTTATTTTTGATTTGAGAGGAAATCTACTTGGGAGCCATTCAAATATAATGACTAAGAGTGGTTGGCAGGTTGTCGATATTTACTATGGATTCAATCGCCAAAAGTGCTGATTTTTCAGCACTATCTAGCAACACTGCAACGTATTTCAGTGATCTATGAGATTCAGTGACACACTAGACATCTTGAGAAGTTGTCAGATTCTCAGTGTGGGGAGTAGAAACTTTGATTACCTGAACCAAAGTTCAGCTCCTACAACCGAATACTATAGTTATCTGTATACCGAAACGTTAACTGGGCTACGAGGATAATGTTCGGTTGTTTTAAAGCGAAAATTTTTCCGCCAGTGTTAAGATTCATTTATAAAACGATTCTAATGAAGAGTGAATAAAAAGTCGTGTTAAATAATGCAACCATACGCTGTGATTTTCCTATGCCTCGGTCCTCTGGCTCACAGCAACGATTTAAATTGCCGTAAGTCACGGTAACTCATGAGCCTTGCGATGTAAGGACTCTGCACGGCAAGCTGAGTTCACGAATTTAAGTAACATAAATCAGTTCAGTTCTCTTGGAAAGGAGTAAAGAAACTGCCTGTTCACGTATCTCTACGAATCCTTGAATCGGTAATTATTGGAGGAACTATGATTTTCACGGCTGCATTTTTTATCCTTAATTATAGACGGTGACTGATGGAGCGTGCAAGTTCGCAATGCATTTACGCCTGAGTTGCCATACTTAAGTGATAATACCAATCGCTCGATGTTAAAGAGGACAAGTCATCTTTCAAATGACCCCAGAGGTCCGTAACAATGCTCAAACTCTACGGCTCAAGAGATAATGGATTTGTCCGGTTTCGACCTCGATTGATTTCGATTCAGTTCATTTAATGACATCGTGTTCAGCGTGGTTGACATCGGTGTGATGCGTACACACCCATTGCCGCAAACGAATGCGGATTGATAGTTCTACTAATGACAAAATAATTCAAAGCAAGACTCTCGTTTAGAGAAACACACAAAAATTAAACCTCTAGCTCCAAAAAGTGCCCGACAAAATTCTTTGAACTTCGTGTGTTTTTTTTTTACTGACAGAGAAGTTTACGTAACGCTGGCACTTGTCCCCTCCCTCCCTTGTAACGCAGCGTAACAGAGACAATCCCTCCTTCTAGAGCGTTACATAATTGGATTACATTTTGCAAAAAGGAACCACTATCTTTGGCTCTTCTATAAAAGCACATATCTGCACAGGGAAACCAATGGCATTTATGTTGTTTCTAAAATAGGCCAGAAATAGTGGTTCCTTATTGCAAAATGTAATCCAATTTATAAACGCTTCTGGGCTCCCCCGTGTGTTATGAAGAGGATCCATACATCAGAATTTTTAAGGTCGTAGCTTTGTCTAAAAGCGAATTTTATTTAAAGTTCCGAACCTCTTTGAGAAGTTCTGTCCCGGTTTGTCTCTTCAATCACCAACACCAGAAGACGCACCGTTGTTATCAGATTCGGCCAATCAGATCCGCTAGTTTTAGATAGGTCGAACCTTTTGTAGAACCACCTCGCAAAGTGGTACCAAAATCAAGCACCACCGTTGCGATTCGTTAGTCAACGAATCGGAAGCTCCGAACTCAAATAAAATGGCAGCTTGGAGGTTCGGGCGCAAAAGGAGTACCGAATCTCTGAATAAAATTCACTTCAGTGGTCCAATATGAGGTGTCCAACACCATATTTAAAATGAAAGAAAGATAAAACTTAAAAAAATGCAGATTCTGCGCTTTAGGTACACTGGAAAAAACACATTGGATCTAGAGTCCAGACTCTTGAAAACATTGACAAGAAAAAATACTCTTGATCAATCGATTTTGCTTAAATCAAAAGGCAATCCGCTCAAATAAAAGGCTTGGTTCTTGATTTAAGCAAAAATCTGATTGAATCACGAGTATTTTTTCTTGTCGATGTTTTTAAGAGTCTGGGCTCTAGATCCATACGTTTTTTTCCAGTGTACTGCTTTTTTCTTGACTTCAAAGAAAAACCGCACGGTCGTCTCGCAAACATGCCTACACCGCTCGTTACTCGATGCAAATCTTGCCGTTGAAACGAGCACCAGGAAACAGTCAAACGGACTCGTTTATGATTCAATACCGTGTGCCAATGCCAACCCTATGGCACTAACGGGGGGGAGGGGGCAACCATCCCCAAGGGAGAGCAAATCAAAGGCTGTTGCGGTTTGCTCGACTGTTCCTTCGTACGCGCGCTAAGTTTTCGCTGGCACCCACTCAAATATTTACGTAAATATTTTGGTTCGTTTCTCCTTCCGAACCCCGTAATACCCGCCCACCCTTTTCCATAATTTGATATTCCTTCGTGTATACTAGGGAAGAGCTACAGATCCTTTCAGCGGAAAATCGGTCGTGGAACGTATCGTAAGCCAAATTCATGATGTAATTTTGCGGATTTATGAATTCGGTTTTCTGTAAAGCGTGAGGATTACTGCCAAGAAACGACGGTGTGACGTGAAAAATAAATACAAAAGCAAAAGTAAATGAAAAGCAACAACGTAACATGGCGCCTTTTTGGCTTAGTATTTTGCAACGTTTTTGTTTTTTTGTAAAAGAGAAAATAAGGAAAGGAAGAGGAAGATAGACTTGGGAGCCGTTCGTAAATGTAAACCATTAATCTCAGCATTTGCGACTTTTTGATACACAGCACTTTAGCATTTTCATGCGATTTTCATTAAAATAGAGTTTGAGAGAGTGGAGCGCAGAAAATTTGAAACTTTTTACAGAACATTGTAAATGAATAGATACATAGAAGTCACGTAAATATGTGACGGCCCAGATATACAGGATGATCCTAGATTAAACTGCATACTGCGGGAGTCTGACAACAAGACTTTTTTCTGGAGTAAAATTATTTTCCAAATGTGCTCATTGAGGAGGCTACAAACCCCAAAGTTTTGGGCAATAAGTCATTTTGCCTGCATTTAGGAATCGCTATACACTGCACTAAATCTAATGAAACTTTAGGTACGCCATTAATTTGATAAGCTGAATTCATTAGTAGCGTTAGAAAAATCGAAATATAACTCAAAATTTTAGAGGGTTTCAGAGGGTCCGCAAAATACCAACATCATAGGTTAAAAAACCAAATGGGCCTTTCTGAGTCCGAGACCCCTCCCCGCAACCTACCAAAACTCGGCTTTAACTGATGGTGATCATGAGATTTCGCTTTTTCTTATACACTAAAGAACTCTATCATATTAAGGGCGCACACTGGTTTTCATCGAATTCAGTACATTACCGTTGCCAAAATGTACGCAAAAAGATTTATTTCCCAGTAATTTGAGGGGAGAGGGGCTATAGCCTCCTGAAAAAGCAAATCACATTTCATAGAGAGAAAAGTCTTATTGCAGCCGATAGTGCACGCCCCAACGCTTCTGAAGTGTGGCGGTTTAACCTTGGATCACCCTGTAGAACGTATCAGCTACGGCTTCTCGCTATCTGCATGCACGCGGCGCAGCGCCATCTAGCGGCCGCTTGGGAACTACGCCACTCACCGAAGCGCTTACGGGTGAAACAATGGTAAAAAATCCAATGTCCTCCTTTCAAATTTTTTTGACCTAAACCACGTAAGGGACATCTCTTTGACGCCATTTTTATCCAATTTAGGCTTCCATTTATTATACTAACCGCACAATCAACGTTGAAAATCGCACATCTCAGAGTTGGAAATCAAGAATCGACGGTGGCTATATAAGCGCTACCGATTGCTCCACCCCTCGTCGCTGTTCCGTCGAGAAGCACCTCGAGACCACATACAGGGTGTTGATCACCTCCGTGTCTCGCGGCTAGTCCTCGGACCCGTGGCAGCAAGTGCCCGAGTGTGAAACTCGACCTTTCAGTGCGGATGGAAGGGAACACCCCGTGTGATCGTACTCCGTCACTGACTGGATACATTGTCGTAGCAAAGTTATGTGCATAACGAAATGAGGCTCACTCCAACGGAAATGCGACCTCTCTTTTAAAATATATTTTTTCATTAATATATAAAAAATAAATTGAAAAATCATTACTTTTTTATTAATATATTTAGTAAATATTTCACCGAATGTATAACACATTTTCTTGTATTTGCTTAGTTAATATTTTATTTAAATTTTTCATTCCTCATTACCTTTGCAGTATAGTATTTTAGTGAGATTAATCCTCTAAGGTTTCAAAAATGTTTCTTTCCCTAATTTTTCGATATATTTTGACTTATAGGTACCGGTACATTTTCAGAAATGCCCCTCGATTTGCAAATTTTACCAGTCAGTTTTGTAAGAACATGTTGAAATTTCCTATAAGCAATATTTTGGGAATATTTCCCAAATTTTTGGTAATTTTCAAATATTTTGGGAATATTTTCAAAATTGTTGGTAATTTTCAAATAATTCAGAAAAAATTTCAAAATTGTTGGTGATTTTAAAAATTTGGGAATATGCTCGAAACGTTGCGTAATTTTCACATATTTCGGGAATATTTTCGAAATTTTTGATGATTGGAATTATTATGGGAATATTTTCAAAATTTTGAAAATATTCAATAAATTCCTTCTTCTGCTAGGATTGCTCACCTATCAGCGACGGTATAGTGAGGTCGGAGTACTGTGTTATTACGTTGACTCACGGATACATCGAAACCATCACTCAGCCTCAGCGTTTTTCCGCGGCCTCTGGTAATTTACATGATCCGCGGCCAAAACAGTGACGTGGCGTAGTTTGCGATATATCGATTGATCTGCCATTTAAACCTATGAAAAAGGATCGATAGACAGGGTGTTTGCAGCGAACACCTTAATAATCGATTATTTACCATAGCTTCAAATAGGGAATATCGATAATCGATTTTTCACTCCTCGCCACTACCGCACCGTGGTGAAACACGGGTGCCCTGCCGCACTGAGACGAAACCTCGTAAGAATCCTAGAACGTTGCCAACTTTTCTCCAAAGCAGCAAATTGAATCTAAGAACTTCTGAATTTTTTCCTCCTTCTATTTTCAAGAGAGTTTTACTCTTCATTCAATCCGAGGTGTCCGAAAATTTCGACGATGAATATTAGTAGCTTTCGTAAGGAAAATAATGGTTTTAGTGTTTAGTTTGACTCGGCTCCAACCAAGAATTTTTAGAAAAAAGAAACCAGCTGCCGTGTGCAGGAGGAACGAAAAATTTACATCCGGACACTGGCAATTTATCCGGAAAAAAAAAAATTATTTTGTAGGATAATAAATTGTGCATATTGTTTCTTGAAGTTTTCAGACTTCCTCTGTTTAGTTCCTTTCAATTCCACCATATGTCTAAAAAATTTGAAGAAAATTAGTCACAAATCGCTCTCTCCAAATTCGTGAATTATCGACGAAAATTTGACAACTCCTGAATGCTTAAAAGAGAGGACCTCTAGATTTAACAGACCCTCGGGTTTTTTTCTTCATTTTTTTTTAAAAAAAAAAAACCGCTTTCTATCCGCTAAGAATAGAGAAAAGCGTCTGACGTCATGTACCGACGGTCCATACTCTCGATTCATTTGGCAACATTGGGACGCTCATACGAGGTTTTTCCTGAGCGCGACAGAGCAGGTGACAGTCGGATTGACGTACGCAGTCATTACGCCGAGCAGTGCCGCAAAAAGAAAAGAGAAAAAAGACCGCGGGAAGAGAAAACGGAAAAAACAAAAAAGTAACGCTTTCTAAATTTATCCTGACCCTCAAAGTCAGTGCTGAGTCTACCGGAGAGCGTCTGACCAACATTTTATTTCGGGCAAGGTGCAACAACGAGGAAAACTAGAGCACGATAGGTAACCGAAATTATCTTGTCAATTATTTTCCGCTTGTTTTAGTTCGCTTCTTTGTGCCCGACGACTGGGGTGTTGAGCGAAGATGCTCCGTTGGAGAGGGGTTGCCAATTTTTGGGAGACATCCCGCTCAGTAGGGACCGTTCAATCATTACATTCGCCATTTTGGCCGGCCTCCTTGGCCCTTCCTCTTCATGGAGTACATAGTTTTACTATGATGAAAAGAGCTCTACCGTGCTCGGGAAAAACGCCGTATGAACCCTCAGATGTTGCCATATTACCTTCAATAAAAGCCAAATTCACCGGGAAAATTGTGAATATTTTTCTCCAAAATTTTCCAGACAATTTTATTCGCAATTTGATCTAAAATACCTGGAAACTTCATGGAAAACTATGCCAAACTTTTCTCCCATAAACATGTTTATTCGAGGAAATTTGGCAACTCTCGAATGTTCATACGGCGTTCTTCCTTAGCACGGCAGAGCTGGGGTCATGTTCTATGGTCGACGAGTTTCCAAGCCCCATGAGCGCCGAGATTTGGTAACCTCTTCGATACATTTTCGATCCAAGGTGGCGATGTATAATACGTAATAATGTACCACTAGATAAGGTACGAATTTCAGCATTCTGATACATGTTTCTTAACCAAAATTTCACGTAAAACACGATTCACACTACGAAAATTACCGAAATCAACTTCTAACGAAGATATTAACGTTTTTATTTCGCACTGATTACGAGGAATTTGAACTGCCCGCTCACAAGAAACTCAAAGCTCTACGTGAGTCAAATCGCGCACTACAACGGTTTCAGCAAGCTTCTCAATCGAGCAATGTTCATTTTCCACCATGTGTTGTTCAATCTATTGTTAATTTGCTATAGCTGAGCCAAAGTGTCAAGATTGAAGTTGAAGATTTTTACATCGCAGAGACTGTCATGATAAACATTTAGCGCGCGATGTGAATCACGTAGAGCATTGAGTTTTCATGAACGGGTGGTTTGAATTCACGCATCAAGAATCATTAAATATCTTCGTCAGGAGTTGATTTTGGTAATTTTCGTTGTGCGTATCGTGTTCTACGTGAAATTTTGGTTGAGAAACATGTATCAGAATGCCGAAATTCGTACCTTGTCTAGTGGTCCACTCCATTCATAACTTCTTTGTTTATGTCGGATGACCTATCACTCGTAAATCGCAAACAATCGATTATGTATCGAAATGGTGACCCGGCACCGCACAGGAGTCATGGAATTCGGTGACTGGAAAATTCTTAATGTGGCGCTAGCTCCTCCACTCCTATACGGCTCTATGCACTCTGTGTGTATGCGCACTGTTTTCATTGGCTCTCTGCAGGAATAATGCCACTTACTGCTGTTTTGTCTGAAACTACGTCATTTATCGCGCACCGCGGCTTTCTCATATGTCTCGTTTTCATACAATTAATTGGACCGCGTTAAGCAGAAAGGAACCAAGCCACATCAGCTATTGCCATATTTAACTGCGCAATTTAATTTATTACATGAAAACGGTGAAGCGGATTTGTGTGAAAATTCCTGTGAATTTTCTGCATGTTACAAGGCAGATCCCCTAAAATTTTCAAAAAAATTCGCACAAACAGTCTCTTGTGGAAAATTAAATACCTCATTTAAATGTGGCAACAGCCGATGTGGCTTGGTTCCTTTCTGTTAAACGCGGTCCAATTGTAAGATGAATTTTGCTGTTTTAGCTAATTCAGTGATTTCATCAGAAAGAGATTAGACGAATTTTGACAGAAACTCGATTTCGAGAATTTGACACTTACTGCTTTCTTCGCTATCCGCAGTCTAGCTAGTTCGCTTTTGATAGATTCGGCGGATGAATCAATCTAAATTCGTTTTTTCCAACTATAAATACGTATTCAATCACTCAATACAATATTTTACAGGCGCAATTGATCCAATCCGTGGGATACAATTGGCATTATCACAAGTTGATAGAGTCATATGACATGGATTTACGTCTCTGTTGTTTTTATCGAATGCTTTTTGGGGATAAACCCTGGCTTCTCCCACTTTAAGCCACACCCACATCCGTCATCGCGATTTCCGATTCGAAACTGGACAGGTGTTCGATTTATCCGCGGAAAATTCGGCGAATCTCGAGTAATCCCGAGCCAGGAATAACCTCAACGTGGCCGAAAAGGAAAGGTGTTGGTTTCTTTTGGCATGCGAGGGTGGAAAATTTCCAAATCCCGGGAATTTTTCCTCCCACGATGAGATCGTGATGCACGCGGATTCTCCGATCTCCCGTTTGACGCAACTGGCTGAAGGATTGATAAAATTAGACGGTTAGAATGCCATGCTAAGGATAAAATACGTATGAGCTTGCGGATGTTGCTTTTCTTTTAATGATCAGCGAGCTGTCGGAAAAACCTCAGAATATCTCTCAAAAAGTATTGATCGAAAAAACTGAAATGTCTGAAAATGTCAAAAGAGAAACCTACTCATAACTGTCCTCAAAAATTAATATTTCATCGGAGATAGTTTGGCACCGACCAAAGATTCATACCTACTTTGTTTCTTCTTAGCATGACATCAGTATCACTGGAAAAAAAATTCGCTCGTGTGAATCAACCATTCGGTGTACCATAATATCCAAAATATTCGGTCTGTCAAACTGCGATCTTTCGGTTTGTGTACAGGGCCGGATTTACTTACTTGCCGCTCATGAGCCGCCTGTATTTTGCTGCCCCTTTCTCATTCGTTTTGAAACATCAATAAAAACCATCAAGTAAACGTGCCGGAGGGGGAGAGGCGTATAAGACGCGTTTACTCGTGTTGGTCACATTTCTTGTGAAAGCCCTGTCAACGCTACTAGCAAAAGTTCACGGAACTTGGCGCGAAAGTTAAGTTCCGTAAACCTATCTCTGTATGGACAAAGCCCTCCATTTATAAGAAATGAACCAAAAAATTATGAAAGAACAAACATAAATGTGGTTTAATAATTTTAACTTCCGCCGCCGCGCCGCGCTGACCGCACTGTGTTTGGCGCAATGCGTGAAGAATTCCTACAGTCTTACATGCGCTATGCGTTTCGGGCCGACCGCTGCTGCACGCACTGTGTTTGACGCAATGCGTGAAGTATTCATGCAGTCTTGTAGGCGCTATGCGTTTCACGCTGCCCGCTGCTGACCGCAGGGACCGCACTGTCTTTGGCGCAATGCGTGAAGTATTCATGCAGTCTTGTAGGCGCTAATATGTGTTACATGCCGACCGCCGCGCTGAGGGTTTCTCCTTTTCATCTCACGTTCTCGTCATCATTGCTCTCTGCGCCGCGCCGTTCCAGGCCAAATTCCGTGTTCGGTTTCTCTCTTAGTCTTAACTCGACTAATTAAAGGTGCTGTCTATTGTATCACAGAAGGACGACAAAATTAGAGATATACTCTCAGGAAATGGGAGATTTCGTCACCTTTTCTCGTTCGTAATTTTTTTGTCTGAATCCGATTTTTCTTTATGGCTACATTTAAAAAAATTGCAAAATTTGCCGCCCCCTACATTTGCCGCCATGGGCCGCGGCCCATGTGGCCACCCCCTTAATCCGGCCCTGTTTGTGTAACCGAACTTTTGGCATATACGACCAAACTTGATTCATCAGTTCATTTTACCGTACAAGTTCGGTTACACGGACTGAAATTTCGGTTTGACAAACCAAAAATTCAGTTTGGAGAACCGAATTAGTTGGATGATATGGAACAGGAACACCGAACTTTAGTACATACGACCGAACTTTTTTATCACTGATTTAGTGTATCTATTGTTCATGGAAAGTAAAAGCAGCAGAAAAGACAAATAATACAAATTCCGCTGTTTCAACTGTGTCAGTTCATTTAAAATTAGATCGGTCGAATTTTGAAGGGAACTCGATTTCAAAAATTCGGGCACTACTATTCTCTTCTGTAACACAGTTCTGCGGACCTGGAGGAGCTTTATTGAACTTAGAGATGAACCTTTCGCGGGTATTAACCTGAGACGAATTCCGGGAATATTATATTAATTTCTCGGAGTCTTAAATGCGGAATGCGGGACGCTCGGATTAACGTTGCGGACCTTGTTGCCGAACGAATTCCGAAATGGATTTTAAGATACCAATCGCTTGCCGTGTTTTCGCGAAGTTTGGCCTACGTAAAAGTGAGTATTGAGAGTTTCGAGTATGAACTACGTACGTTGATAATTGAGTTAGTTTTTGAACGAAAGGCGTTACGTTTCAAGTTCTCTGCAGAAAAATGAAGCACGAGTGAAAATTAAGCGCCATAAAATGCAGTTCAGCTGATTTTCGATGAAGAACCAGCATAATTGCATTTATGAATTGCCCAATTTTCTCTTAAATTGTATCTCTTTTACAAGCAAACTATGCAAGACAATGTCTTTTCACACGCAGCAAATTTTTGCCATATATTAACGACAATCTCACAAAGTTTTGAGTCTGATACCTATATAGTTCCTCAGTTTTCAAAAAAATATAAATAAATAAATACAACGTGAAAAGTAAATATTGGGCAGCAGATGATATAGTTAATTTGATTCTGGCTAAATCAGTCTAATTGAACCATATTTCTGAATAAGGAACCACTCAAAATTGTCGGCTCATTTTAGAAATAACGTATCTACCATTAGTTTCCCTATGCATATAGGTGATTTTACAAATGAGTCAGAAATAGATGTACCTACATGGCAAAAAGAAGTCCATTGTGAGTTGAGTCCAGACTTGATTCGAAAACATTTCTGACAGAAAGAATACCTGATTACAACGCTCAGATTTCCGTCAAATTCCGATCAAAATGATGACCAAGATGGCGGTCGAGAGTTATCTAGATTGATTGAGTATAAAATCTAATTGAATAACATCGTTTGCTTGAATAAGCATGATATAAGCACGGTTGTGTGAAATCAGATACAGGATGAGTCCCACAGTTCCATCATCAACATGCAAATTTTGCAGTCCGCATGAATTGATGTAGACGGTGCGCAACAGTCACATTTCGATCGAAATTGATGGTAATTTGAGCGTGTAAACATAGCACTTAGGAGCATGTATGCATTCACTCCGTATACCTTGTCTAATGCCCCATTTTACCATGGACCGGATAATTTTTACACCGGAAAGAAGCGTTGAGCTTCAAACTTGATGTCGATGCGAATCCCGGAATCCTCACCTACCATCTAGGATCCGCCTTAAGTCCGGTGGATTTACTTGAGTTGTCAAGCTTAGCTCCCGTGAAAAATGACTTCGATTCTCGGAATATCGCTCCGTAAATTAAACGGAAGTCTCGGTAATCTTACGAGTCTCTCTTACTGCCGGGCTAAGGAAAAACGCCGTATGGACCTTTAGGTGTTGCCAAAATTCCTATATTAAAAAGCGAATTTACAGGAAAAATTGTGAATATATTTTCTCTCAATTTTCCGACAATTTTGTTCGCAATTTAATCTAAAATATATGAAAATTTCGAGGAAAAATATGCATAACTTTCCTCAAAAATACACGTTATATGTTCGAGGAAATTTGGCAACTCTTGAATGTTCATACGGCGTTCTTCCTTAGCACGGCAGTGCTAGTCGTCGCTACGAAGTCGTCAAAGAGTCGTAACTACACTTTCGAATGAGCCTTGTCGCCCTTAACACACCATACTTTTTGGGGTCCACGTTAAAATGGAGTTCCGTTCTCAATGATACTGAAGTCATTTAGTTTGAATAATGCTCTTAACGTTCACGTGTGTTCCGGATTCTCTGGAAGTTCTCGAGATTTTTGTGAAAGAGGTTGCGTGCGGCTTATGCTGTTTCGGTCTGTTCAAGAGTTACTTACACACTATAGGGGCGGGATTTTTGAATTACATTTCATTGTAAAAATTATGCAAATTGCAGCTCCTATCCTCTCTTCGAACGCTTCCCTGCCGCAACTGCAAGGAAGAACACCGTATGATCATCCCAAGTTGCAAAACCTCTGACCAATCACAAATTTTCCGGAGCCCTCGATTTGTTTTCATCAATTTTTCAGATGATTTCATTCGCAATTGAAACTAACATCATTTTATCTACATTTTGCAATTGAGGGACTTGGAGGCCAAGGCGTGTAAGAGAAATCTTCTATTTCGAGAAATACATGTTTAAAATTTCAAAATTACATGGAGCCTCAAGGTGAAAAGGAAGTTTCAATTCACTTTTTGATGCTATAAAGTTGGCTTTTAGTAGTGAATTTTCCATGAAATATACTTCCAAACTAGTTTTAGCTGAGTCCATGAATCTCTCAATTTTCTCAAAAACTGCACTATGCGCCTTGTCCTCCAAGCCCCTCAATAAGGAACTACAATTTCTGTCTCCGTTCAGAAACAACGTACGTCCCATCAGTTTCTCCTTGCACATAAGTGTTTTTACCGATGAGCCAGAAATTGTAGTATCAAATTACAAAATGTGGTCCATTTAAACGTTACATTTCTGTCGATATAAACCTACTTTTCTCGAAAATGCATATATTTAATTGACATTTTCACAGAATATCATTCGCAATTTAAGACAATCCAGCTGGAAAAAAACAAAAATGTTTCTGATTTTTATTGGAGATCGATTTTCAAACGGGAGAAATTTGGCAGTATCTGAAAGCTCATACGGCGTGTTTCCTTGCGCAGAGGTACTACACTTACTCTGATTCCAACCTTCTTGAATTTAATGTCCCGGCGTTTTGTAATGTTCGGCTCAAATCGTCGCTCCTCTGGCGTAAGGGCGTATCTCAATTTACACTTGAGCCCTGTGCTCCGTATAACTCTACGTTGTCCAGGGCTCATACTCAAACAGAGATACGCGCTTTCGTCACGACGTCATCCCACCGTGCACCGGAAAGCCAAACATCAAACTTTCCGGGAGTCGGGATCACGTCTGCGGGGGATGCTCTCATCCATCGGTGCAACAATCATCACTGCAACGTTGCCAAATCGAGCTAAAATACGCGCAATTCAACGTATAAATCTCTGCTAATCACCCGCGAAACGACGTGACAACGGGACGTCCGAAATCCGGGCGAGGCAGATGACAGATGTGTATTGGGCTAGGGAGCACGGTGGCACGCACGAAACTATTCAACACCTTGCTGATGACGGGGGGGCCGCAGGGGGGAGAGGGGGGCAGGATATGACGTCACAGCGGGAGCCGAATACTAAATGAGCCGTGACATTGTTGGCAAAATTGTGCATCAACAACCGATGATGACAACGCGAGGGAGAGCCCGTTCGATTGGACAGGGGACGCCGGGGACAGCTCTCTAGTACACTGTAAGGGGACTGGATAGAACAGAGAAGCGTCTAATCAAATTTTGGAGGAGATACATCAGAAAAGCTACTAATTTTGATTCTAATCAGCTGCGAATTTTCTCATATCAAAAATTCGTGTGGTAGAAAAAAATATAATCTGAATTTGAGAGGAGGCGTTGAGCATTATCCCTAATATTGCATTTTTTGGAGGGAGGAAATTTTAAACCTTTCTTACTCGGTTCGATTGCGATGTGAAATCGTATCTTCCTGTTGAACTCTCCTGCATGTGGCTATCCCTAGTCCCTATAAGTTTGAAATTGGACGTATTTCCATCAAACGGAACTATGTGCATTATGACGTGAGCCCTGTTATGCATATATTCTTATGAGTCTCAGGGCTCATGTCTCAATGCACCTAGTTCCCTTTGGCAGAAATACGTCCAATTGATATAAGAAGTTTTTTACGATCTGTTTTGGACCAAAAACACTCAAAAATATGAAAAAAATGAAGAACCGCGCCTTACTGATGAAAAATAATAACATTGGATAATAAGAGAGCTCACTATCTCACTTTCGATGTTAGTGTAGGGCCGCGGAGAGTGATTCCCCTTCAATCTATGGGATAGGCAAAAAACCTTCTCCTGTGTTGCAATTGCATGCCTGCGTTTAATCAAGAGCAAAACGGTACACGGAGATCTTCACAAAATTGAGCCCCGCTGTTACGGACAGTGCTGTCCTGCGTGATATATAATTAAACTCACCGAGAATTGTTCCCTTGAAATCGTGACAATAGGAAAGCTGTATTGAAACCTCACCTGAAAAAAGAAAATAATATTTGGTCAATAAACTATAGTCAATAAATCATAATGAAATTTAATTTTCATCATTATTTGTGAAACAAATTATCAACGATGTAAGGTGAGGGGAGATGAAGAATAATTAGAAGATTAAGGACCGTTTTCCACCAAGTTGTCTACTAGGAAACAAAGAATATGAATAAATATAAAAGAATAATAGAAAGAATAATAGAAATAAGAATATAAAGAATAAAGAAAATAAATATTGATACCATACCGAAACGTCCCGGGTATTTTGAAGTCTGTTCAGCCTTATTCGCCCATTTTCTCCTTTTTGTTACCGTTGAATTACACGGGGAAAAAAATGATATTGCTGATTTAAAAATGTTGAAGTTTGAAAAAGGTTCCAACATGTTTCAATGTAGATTTTACAATAAAAAATGCCAATTTAATTATCCCAATGGTTAAATTTGCTTTCCACTATTACATTTGAAACAAGTCGGACATATTTTTTAATAATTTAATTGTTAAAATGTACATGTATTTGGGCTCATTTTCTGTATTATCTCATAAAAATAAAATAAGAGGGTAAATTTTGGCACGGTGTAGTAGAGCTATGCGTTTTGGTAGATTCACCGTCGATTTGGTCGCGAAGTGTTCGGAAAGTGGACAATGCACAAACTTTGCATAGCCCGACCGGTCCGAGAGATCCGGGTCCGAAACTTGAGATGGGACGAATTGTTTCGTCGACAGTTTGTTCAACTCGAAAATGTACTTCGTTTCATTCGCGCTCCCAACTCCGAAGTTCGAGGGAGATTGCCCCGAAGTGGGAGGCCACGAGGTAACAAACTTCCCGACACAGGTGTCAGCTGGCATGTGATGAGCGTGAGATTTTCACGCTTTTTAGAGGGAAAATCCTTGAAAAGAATACGATTTGTCCAGCAGCGTAAGAACTGGAGTACCTATGTATAGAGTCCTTTTAAATGGACCACTAGACAAGGTACGAATTTAAGCAATCTGATACATGTTTCTTAACCAGAATTTCACGTAGAACACGACTCGCACAACGAAAATTACTGAAACCAACTCCTAACGAGGATATTATTATTTCTTATTTAACATAATTCTTATTTAACATTGGTTACGAGAAATTTGAACTACCCGCTCACAAGAAACTCAAAGCTCTACGTGAGTCAAATCGCGCACTACGACGGTTTCGGCAATCTTCTCTATCGAGCAATGTTCATTTCCCACCATGTGTTGTTCAAACTATGAGCAATTTGTTATAACTGAGCCAAAGTGTCAAGATTGAGGTTGCCAGATTTTTATATCGCAGAGACTGTTACGATAAACGTTCAGCGCGCGATGTGAATCACGTAGAGTATTGAGTTTTCATGAGCGGGTGGTTTGAATTCACGCATCAAGAATCATTAAATATCTTTGTAAAAAGTTGATTTCGGTTATTTTCGTTGTGCGTATCGTGTTTTACGTTAAATTTTGGTCAAGAAACATGTATCAGAATGCTGAAATTTGTACCTTGTCTAGTGGTCCATTGAGAGTAATATAACCGTATCTCTCGGCTAATTTAACTGTGCTTCAGTTCATATGGCTAAACTCTCAAACCAAACCAAACCTAACTATTACATCGACGGTGTGAGTCCGCAATCACATACCTATCTCGTTTGCGCTGTCTGAAAATCTCCGCCTCTAAGTTATTTTTTTTAAAGGAGAACAAATTGATATCATTCCCTTGAAATTTATGCAAAAGTTTCATCGCACAGAGAAGAAAAATCACGGCAGTTTTAAAGAATTGCCGTAGAGTAGTTTTCCGTTTCATAAATCAGGTATGACAGGAAGTTTGCGATGCCGCAAACCGAGTTATGTGATTACCGACTTACGTAGTCGACATATAGTGCTGTGACATAGCGTGCGTGCGATTTTTAGCGTGGCCTCTAAATAAAAAACACATTAAAAATCGTGTTTTCTGTTAATTTCTTCATCTGAACCAAAAAGCCTTTCCTCCTCTTGAGACCATCAGAGGCCAAGGAACTGTATCGGAACTTTCATTCATTCATTTATTTACGATTTTCGGTCTGGCGCGACAAGGTAAGCAGATCGACAAGTGAGTCGACATCACATCGGTAGCGGGTGGGTAAGAGAAGGTAAACTTGGGCATGTTTCAAAATTTCGAAAGACTCGGGTTGACAGCTGAAACTGAATGGTAAACATTAACTTGGTTCTCACCGCGGTGTTGTCACATTACGGCAAATTTGTCATTATGGTCCTTGAACAATGAATTACTGATGCGTAATCCTAAATCCCATCAAAATTGATTTAAAGTTTTCATGGTGGGTTCCCACGAGAAAATTTTATTGCTCCTTGAAGGGATTTGATGACGACCTGGGACGGCATTGCCCATTTTCACTTTTTAGCGATCATTTCTTTGTAATATGCAGCTAGTTAACCCAACTCCGGGTAAAATCTGAGGCAAAAGACTATATAAGTACATCCTATTCTAGGATCAATTAATTTTAACCGACATGTTCCATTAAAACAATTAAATATCGATGAATTGATACTCCGATCACTGCACTAAAAAAATGAAAAGGCTGATATGCCGGTTGTCTTAAAAATGTGCGATGGCCACAAAAAAATTTTCCAAACTGCTACCCCTGGTAAAAATTGGCAGTAGAATCTGTGTTCCAAAATACCATAGACCTACAGCCGACTGTAAGATTTTCAATAGCTTCTATAGCCGGCAACACAATTTCTTATAGCCCTTTATAGCCGATGGCGAGTAAGCAACAGCCTGGCGATTAAGTGTATGCTACGCGTTACTAATTACGGATGCTAGGATTTAGTGCGTTTTTGGACTACTGCTCTCTTTTTGGGCCGTAGTATCTTGATTTTTTTTGCGAGGAAAGCTCCGTACTTTTGAGGGATGCCTGCCACTCCTAATATGTAGGAGCGCCTTCAATTTCGTATGATACTGTGCAATACCTCTGATGTGAAATAGTTGCTTCAAGCGCCGTGGTACGCTGCGGCGCGGCGCGGCGGGCGGGCAGCCAGCGCGAAACGCGCATTGGCGCCTACAAACCTAACAGAAATACTTCACGCATTGCGCAATGCGTGAAGTATCCCTGTTAGGTTTGTAGGCGCTAGTGCGCCGCCGCTCCGTTTTGTGTTAGGCTCTAATATTTAATCTCGTGGAGTCAGCATTTTCAACTCATGACTTTGAAATGTTTGCTCACTCTGTATGGATTATTCTCATTTTAATTGATGAAAAAAATATGTAGTAAAGGAAAATATAATGTGCGTTTTGTAATTATTAAGGTGATTCCATACAAACTTAAGGATTTACAAAGCACACGAATTTCTACACAATTTCTTATCGCCTTTTATAGCCGATGGAGAAAAAGCAACAGCCAGGCGATAAAGTGTAAAGCCCGGCGATAGGAACTATAGCCCGGCTGTATAATTTTTTATCGCTTCGTGTAGCCCGGCCGTATGATTTTTTCCACTTTCTACAGCCAACTATATGATTTTCTATCGCCTTCGTCAGTCAGCTATAAGAACTCCTATGGTATTTTGAAACGCAGCTCCTATCGCCAATTTTTACCAGGGCCTGAAGTTGCTTCACATCCTACAGACGTGAATCTAACAGGTGATTCCAGAATGTACAGCACTGAGAACAAAATTTCGGACACATGAACCACAGTAGCATGTTCCATATCGGCCGCACTATTTGGTTTCATGTGACCATACTTCTCGGCTCATTGAACTGTACTTCAGTACATAAGCCAAACTTTCAAACGAAACCGAACTTTAATATAGTTCCGTGCCATGAACCAAACTATAGAGAGAGCTCGCTTTAGGGAGATGAGTTATTTCCACATTTTCGGCGTGCAAGAATAACAAAACCACTGCCTGTATCTCTACAGCATTGCATACGAAGATTTTTGTTGTTGTTTGTTCGGCAATCTACTCTAAATATTCAGCCTGAACATACGAAGATGTGCACGATTTCATTTAACCGTCATTATATGTTCATAGGATGTAAGTCTAACATGACTTAAGAGGAAGGAGAACAATGATATGCACTCTTTGTGTCTATGAAATAGAAATTGATGATCATAGGCAAACACTATCGTGAGCATAAATATGTAATTTACATGCGGTTCCCTTAATTGGTGGAACTAACACGTGCCGCGGGTAACCTCAAACCCATGATTAACGATACGCGACTGCAGCGTCCTCTTACCACCGACTTGGGAAGTTATGGTGTTTCCCTCCGAGAGCGAGATCAGACGAGACGAAACATTTCTAATCGAAATTAATGAGCGAATAATTCGAGACATCTGATTAGGAGCGACGCTGGTGTCGAATCAAAACATCATAAATCAAAATTAGCACCGACCAAAACTTTAACTTGTCTATGAGCATGAAAGCTGAGGGGAGATTCTGGTTTGCACCAGACCTTCGTTATTTGGTCCCTTGCGCCGCGCCAGAGTTTTAAAAATTCTACCTCCTCGCGCAAAAGCACCGAGATCTTCGTCACCATATCCTGATAATGCCGGCATTCAATATTTAATGCATGTTTATGCAAGAAGAATGGAGATGTTGCATGTGTGATGAATTTGCGATTTGACTATTGATTCTTGTGTAAAAGTTCCCGAGAAACACGATGGTGCCACTGGTTTTCCCTGAAATCAACTCACAAGCTCAAAAAAAGCTCTCAAGTTGAGGGCGTAATGGAGGGTATATCCCACGCTATCCTGCGAGTCCACCTCTACATCAAGACAAACTCTCCATACAAAGATAGGGAGCAAATACATTAGCTGGGTTGCCGTATTTTCAGTTTTGGAGTCCCCAAATAAAGTTGCAGCCCTGTCAATGTATTTGCTCCCTATCTTTGCATGGAGCGTTTGTCTTGATGTAGAGGTGGACTCTCAGGGTAGGGTGGGATGTCCCCTCCATTTTGGCCTCAACTTGGAGAGCTTTTTTTGAGCTTGGAAGTTGATTTCAGAGAAAACCAGTGGCACCATCGTGTTTCTCGCGAACTTTTACATAGGAATCAACAGTCAAATCGCAAATTCCTCACACATGCAACATCTCCATTGCGAGGAGAAATATGCATGAATGTTGTCAAAAAACATTTTTTATCAAGGGAAATTTGGCAACTCTCGAATGCTCATACGGCGTTCTTCCTCAGGACGGCAGCGGTGGGTGCCACCTGCCGGAGAACTATCAATCGCACGCGTGGCACCATCGTGTTTCTCGCGAACTTTTACAAAAGAATCGATGGTCAAATCGCAAATTCCTCACACATGCAACATCTCCATTCTACCTCTTCGCGCAAAAGCACCGAGATCTTCGTTACCATATCCTGATAAATGTCGGCATTCAATTTTAAATGCATGTTTATGCGAGAAGAATTATCTACATTGTGGGTCACTTGTGCAGTGGTGCACTGACTGTGATACAAATGTGAGAAAAACAAGTTAATAGCAGCAATAACTTACAAGGGATAATTTCACCAAAGTGACGGTAGAATAGAGAATTTGCAAGAAAAAATGTTATCGCTGTATCTGAGAGTGCTTCATGAGCTGCTTCCGAAGTATGTTTCATAATTTTTTTCCGATATTGGAAACTGTAGAAAAATGGATTTAAAATGGAGAAAATCTGCCGCCTTGCGTCAAAAAGTGACATTTCCCATTTAAACACACGTTTTTTAGTAGATTAGGCCTATTAATCCTATCTCCTCTATACTAATTGCTCATTTAGAAAACCAAGAATATATATGCACGGAACTGATCACTTTCTTCTGAAACATGAAATTCACAAAAGCTCAGACAAAATTCGAAGCTTATAGGTACTAATTACTCGGCAAACAAGTGACGTCTATTAAATTAAAAACATACTGCCTTGTGTGATACAGCCAGACATCCAACAACATGATTACCATGAATTTATCTTATGTGTAATCTCTTAGTAATCATAAGAATTACAATTCAAAAATTACATTTTCCAACCTTACCTAAGGCATGAAACACTACTTTTTTTCAATTGGTATATATTTTTGCGTTGGAACAAGTTTTGAATTATTGTTGTAGAGAGCTTCCAGCTAGAGAAACAGATGACATCCTAAAGAAGACGGAGAGATCCCGGCTTCCGAAAAATATCTAACGAGACAGATTCCAGAGGCGGCTATGGGTCGCAGAGGGTCGGCGCGACACGCATACTAGTGCCTACAAGAGCAGAGGAATACTTTACGCATTGCGCCAAACACAGTGCGGTCGCTGGTCGTCATGAAAAGCATATCGACGGTCTAAGTCGGCAATCGCATAACTCGGTTTGCGACGTCGCAGACTTCATGTCATACTTTATTTTTTCAACGGAAAACTACTCAACGGCAATTCTTTAAAACTGCCGGGATTTTTCTTCTCTGTGCCAAGAAAATTCTACAAAAACTTCAAAGAATGAAGTCAATTTGTTCTCCTTTAAAAAAATAACACGGAGGCGGAGATTTTTAGACACCGCAAACGAGTTATGTGATTGCCGACTTACACCGTCGATATGAGCCTGTATAGTGCACTGTAAATGTAAAAGCGGCTAATACATATATAAAATTTGGGGGGGGGGGGATGTGTGGAAAAAGACTCCTCCTATTCGTTATAAATACATGAACAATTGAAGAGTCAACATGGATCGTGTCGCCTCTAGGCTGAGGCGTAAACATTCCTAAAGCACAATGGCTTCCAAATTGTATAAAACTGACGACATAGCAACCCTATGGACAGACTTTCCCGATTACACTATATACACTATATCTTTAGGTGACGTATTGCTCTAATGAAGCAGATCGGATGGGTTCAAAAGGCCGCGGGGCAACGTGCAATGTCCAAACAAATCTATTCCAAAGTTTCAGATCCGGCCCCGAGGTGATATCGAGGAGGGATCGGTTCAGCCAAAGCGCATTACGTGCATCATCCACCGTGAATTCGGAATGCATGATCAGGCTCCAAATCTCATATTTAGTGGCCTAAAACCAACTGAATCACATCATTTGTTTATTTCCCACAGGATGTTGTCTTTTTCGTCCTCTTCTCTCACAATTTCACCTCAAATGTTGTCGGCTTGGACAAATTCTCAATTATTCGCAGTGGACTGAATGGTGGATTATTTCTGAATAGCCCCTCACGCGTTTTCTATCTTGAGTGGTTTGCAGAGAATGATGCGATATTGTTGAAAACTAAATATTTACACACGCAGCTATCAAATCAATATATGGATATTATTTTTATGATCGAAGAAAAAATGGATTACATTTTGCAATAAGGAACCACTATCTCTGGCTCTCCTATAAAAGCACATACCTGCATAGGGAAACCATTAGCATGAATGTTGTTTCTAAAATGGACCAGAAATAGTGGTTCCTTTTTGCAAAAGGTAATCCAAATTTCGTTGGACTTTCGTCGAAATCGCCGATCTCTAGCTTTGGAAATAATTTTCATCTTTGAGGAGATTTTACATAGTCTTTTTGCGAATGAGGTAGCACAAAAAATCCAAAAGCTTTAAAACAATGCGTGATTTTTTCACTCTCTACTTAACTGTTAGTTGGATTGTATCTTGCAAAAAGGAACCAAGAGCATTCCAATGTTACTAAGATCGTGCATCTAATAATCATTCGATAAAATTACTGAAATCATGCAAAAAAATTAAATTTACAAAGGTAATTTTCGTCTTCAAGTAATAGTTTATTGGGAATAAAGATAAAATTAATTAAGTTAATCTGTGTATATTTGCAAGGCAAACAAAGTTGCACAATCTTAGAGACATTGGAATGCTTTTGGTTCCTTTTTGCAAAATGCAATCCAGTTCATGAATGCATTACCAAACTATGTAGATAGGCAGTACATAACAACCGGGATGAACCAACTTTTACAGCAGATCCCTACGCAATCTCGTATTTTCAAAAGTGCATGCAAACATTAGCAATATTCCTGAATAAGCTTATTCTGTCACTCTGTCATTGAATACGACAGCGCCGATCGCTCCGCGAGCGAACTCCTGCAAACAAAACGACCAGTGGCGTGGTGTGTTTTGCGATAAATCGATTGATCTGTCATTTAAACCTATGGAAAATGATCGATAGACGGAGTGTTCCCAACGAACACCTTAATAATCGATCTTCCACCACAGCTTCAAATGAGGAGATATCGATAATCGATCATTCACGCCTCGCCACTGAAAACGACCGCTGCCTCTCGAGAAATACATATCCGTGGCAAACTGATTCGAACAGCTCTGTCCATCGCAACATTCAATCGGTTAATTACACGAATCACCTGGGGACATCTGTGATGCTATACATTTCCGATCATTTTGAGGGGCGACCATTTATTCCTGGGCGGGAGAGTACAGAGGACCCCCACCCCCTCTACCCATCTCTTACCCCCCCCCCCCCCTTGCGGTGATTTCGAATCAACGGCCTCCCGCCTTTAACGCACACATTCACTGATTACGGTCAACCGTGCTCACACAGTATAATTTATTCTAATAAACGCGCCTCGCGATTAAAATTTGCCCCACTGTGACTATGTTGCTGAAACGACGGTGCCAAATTGTGCGAAATTTATCGCGCGGCTGAGAGAATATCGTCAGGGATTCGAACGCAACGTGCATGAACGTGACAGCTCGCGATGAATAAAAGAGTACGTCACTCGTGAGAGCGTTACAGATATTTTAATCACGTTCGCGTTATGTTTGCCTTTGTTGACTGCGTGAAAGAGAGCCTTTTTTAGTCCGAATTGTTTCGCTCGATTCAATTTTGCATGTAGTTCAGCGACATTTTTCAATTCGTTGCTGCGTTGCGCGTATTACGATATGATAGACGCTTCGCAGCCCGTGATAAGGTATACAATACAAAAACAACTTAAAAAGTGGGTAAAAAGACTAACATTTCACGAATAAAACCAAAACGTTTCGGCTGAAAACTCAGCCTTCCTCAGTTGGATAAATAAGAAGAATAAATGGTAAAAAATCTAAAATAGTGCCTGGGTGTACTTTTCAAATCGAGAATGTTGTTAAAGATTGGTTGGTATACGTTTATTTGGTTATGCCTGTTGATATGAATGTATGTTATGTTGACAACATTCTCGCTTTGAAAGGTACAGCTAGGTACTATTTTAGATTTTTAGTCATGTTTCAACTTTTATGGCGTCTAAAATTTTGCAAAACTCGTGATGTGTCATTCGTGATGATGACATCACTGAGGCGGGGACCCTCCGTGTTTATCGTATTGTGAACTCCGAGTTTCATTTTCGTGACAACTTTTCAGGCAGACACAGTATTATGACGCATTTTCACGGGGGAAAAAGTCTATCAAATAGGATGGATTTCCTGGATGAACAGATCTTTTGAGCGCGTACTTTAGGTTACTCGTGTAAGGATGCACAGCAAAATAATTTTCTGGCTGCATGATTGTGAGATCTCTCTGCTGTTTTTCTTCATTTTCTGGTGACATAAAATTTACTCAAAATACAGCGGAGAGACCGTAAGATGAAAGGCAAAAGAGAGACACCAACAATATCTATAAAATCGACTTGTCTATGAAACGCACGCCACGTCGACTTTGATTTTGACGCCGCACAGTAGATTGAGTCAATAGGAGAGGTCGGATATAATATGGAAACTTTAAACGAGTATAACACCGTTCACGCGACTTTTTGAGGTTCTAAAAGTGGTTCCACTGTTTTTTTAATGCAATTTTCTTCTAGAGGCACCCCTTAAAAGTTAAAAGGTAACGAATCAGACATCAAAATTTGCGGTTTTAGTAAAAAATTTCACGTCCGACCTCTCTAATTAACTAGATCCACTGTGCGCCGTAAATGGACAAAATGCACAATCCTAATTTTGGGTGTGTGTTTGTCTACCAGGCTTGGACTGGCCATAAGGCCAATCTGCCATTGGCTGATACGCCCCTAGGCGCGCCGAAGATACGTCTCTCTGACAGATAGCAAATTCAGAATAGAAAAAAAATTATGACTAAAAAAATGTGCGAAAAATTAATAAATTAACGAGAGAAGAGGAAGTAAAGAGTTAAGTCCCGTAAGTAGTAAGAGTTAAGAAAGAGTGGTGAGCGGAGGTCCAGGAACTGAAAACCGGAAGTAAGTCCCAAGAGACGCCAGAGTCTACTACAGTGCTAGAAAATTTAAGTTTTGGGGTTTTTTCTTGGGATAGCACATTTTTCAAAATGACTAATTGATTTGGGCACACCATAGCATATTTTGAGCAAGCTTCACCATGACTTATTTCAAATCTCTAGAATAAGAGACATCTGAACGCATTGCAACTATTCGTGCTAGATGAATGTCCTTATTGCACATAAAATCGCAAAGCTCTGCAATTTGTTGCTAGCGAGAGTTGGGAGAACAGTTAAAAAACGTAACCGGGTGACTTCTTCCTATATCTTCGTCTGTGCTCACGTAGCCCTTGAAGCAGCACTACAAATGAGACAAACGAAACCAATACAATATGCAAACAGTGCAAGGGAAAGGATGCGCGTTGACGACGGCGCAGAGATACGACTATTCGTGCTTGATGGATGTCAGTGTTGCATCTGCAAAATTGAAGGCGCGAAGCGTGAACTCGCGATTCTCCGCTCTACGCTGCCAATGGGGTGTAGCTCAGATTTGGGAGAAAATTTACAAAACGAGGTCTGATTACATCTCACCTATCTTCAGCTGTGTTACTCACATAGCCCTTGAAGCAGCACTACAAATGCAAGAAACGAAACCGACAAAATATGGAAATAGAGCAAGGGAAAATATGAGCGTTGGCGACGGCGCAGAGATACAACTATTCGTACTTGATGGATGTCCGTGCTGCATCTGCAAAATTGAAGGCGCGATGAACTTGCAATGCTCCGCTAAATGTTACCACATAATAAGGTGTCTTTCAGATTCGGGAGAAAAGGCAAAAAAGAGGCCCGAATACGTCTCTCCTGTCATGAGTACGATGTAATGGCCTGATCAGCGGGCCTGCCAAAACCAGTGAATAAGGTACGATTTGATTTATTGCTACGAGTATGGGGCAAAACTTTGCAAGCCAATGACAGTTTTCGCGATCAAAATTATTGAAATAATGTGGAGTATGGAAGTATTTTTATTCTTTGAGTTGAAACTTCTGATTTTTATAGTTAATTTTTTAAAAATTCTGTGAGTTGTGATATAAAATTGTAAAGGATTGCTAAGCTGTTCGTTCAACGCTCTGGTCATCAGTCATTATTGGGAAAATCTAAGCGTTGACTTCCGAAAATAACTTTCACACTATAATGAAGATAGCAATATAATAATATATTAAACTGGGCCTAGTCAGATTGTTTTTTAAATAATGGCACCATCATATTCCTTGAAACATATCACTCAGGAAGAATAAATTGCCGATAACTGCGGATAAGTTGGAGACGCAACGTTTCCTGGCCAAGACGGAAGAAAAACAACGCACTGCGATTGAGGTGACAAGAGAGGCGACCACAAAAGAAATCATGCAAGAGCGGCGACAGCGTCATTTTCTAAATGAGGCTTGCTTTTCCCAAGGCAGAACCGCTCGACATCCTGCATCGCGCAACACAGCCAATGAGCGCCGTTCCCTGGATATACGCCTCATTTCAGAGATAATCTCCGAAAGAACTGAAAATATGGCCTGACCGCATTAAGTTATCCTTCATATGGAGAGTTTAGAAAAATCGGTTCGAGGATGTCACCAATGGCAAAAAAGACACAGCCCGAACGTTTTTTCTGGTCTTTCATCAATTCCTTCCCGAATTCCTTTCCTCCGTTCCTTCTCTTATTCCGTTTGTTCCCTGACATACCACTAATTTCAGTTTAAAATCTTTGCAATAGGCGAAACTTTACTTCTTGTAGAACCGTTTGTGACAGTAGGGAAGTATAATTTATGGGAGCCAATTAGAAATGGATCCTTAAGTCCTAACTCTCAGTATAAAATCGGTTATGATGCTTGATTAAACAATTTGGCTATCAATGCAAATGCAGGGTAATTCAAAAATCCCATATTCCCCTAGGACCATCAGGCCCTCCTGTAACTTTTGAACAAATTGACGTAAAGACTTGGAATTTTGTAAGTGCTCCCAGGTCCAAGGAAACGACTCTTGGGAACTCTTTAACTTTTAACGGGGACACCCTGAGAAGCAACAAGAACACCAGGGTTGTTCCGGTGTTGCGGGATTTTGGAACGTGTTGGTTTTTTTTTTGAAGATAAAACAAAAAAGTTGCCAACTTGCCAACTTAGGTCCCAAAACTATTAACATTCTGAGCCAATCAATTTATTAAGAGATGACATGCACTTATTTAACAAGAATTAGCCTGGCCGATTTCACGTTGCCTGATTCCCTCCCATGTTTTAGCGTTTTACAAGAATGTTTTCGCTCTCGTTGCACGCTAAATTTACTGCCCACTGCATCATTAGTTTCAGGATAGTTCCCGAGTTAAAAAACGCAACTGCAACGATTATTCCGCGTAATATTAGCGGTTTTTACTTTTAGTGGCTGCGGTGTCTACCATGCACTCCATCATCGAGCCTTGCAGCTGTAGATCCTCCCTCAAGGTAAAACCACTCAACTCCAACGACAACCTATTTAAAATTAGCAGTTTTCGCATAGCACGCTTGGGGGATGGGCGACATCTTTCGGCGTCGCGTCGTTTCGATCGCCGCCGCTTCAAATTCGTCGTCCCCCAAACGTAAGGACGTATCTTAAATTTCCACGTGAGCTCTATTTAACACAGAAACCGATGCTTTCTAGGGCTCATGCGAAAATCGAGATACGCCCTTACGACAGAGGAGCGACGAATTGGCGGAGCGCGAATCATCAGCTATCGATAAATCGATATTTTTCTATTTGAAGCTATGGTAAAAAATCGATTATTGTGATATACTGTGATAATCGATCCTATTCCACAGGTTTAAACGGCAGATCAATCGATTCATCGCTGAGCATCACGACGCGCCCGGGATTTTTTCCAAACCACCCGGCACCTGGCAAGATGAATGAGCCGCCGGAGTCAATGGGCGGCCCGGAACGCTCCCGTGGGGGGAGGGGGGGGGGTGTGTGAGCGTGGAGGGGGGAGGGGGGAGGGGCGACGTGCACATTCGGTTGCATCCGTTGACGTGGGGGCCCACCTCTCCCCCGGCCGATGGGAGCCGCGTTAGAGATGACCCGCGCGTGGTGTCAGGCGCTGCGACGCGTGTTTCAGCCACAGATGCAAAGTTTCATAAATTTTACACAGGAAAAAAAAACTTATTGGATCTAGAGTCCAGACTCTTAAAAACATCGACAAGAAAAAGTACTCTTGATTCAATCAGATTTAAGCTTAAATCAAGAACCAGGCCTCTTAATTTGAGCGGATTTCCTTTTGATTTAGGCTTAGATCGGATTGAATCAAGAGTCCTTTTTCTTGTTAATATTTTCAAGAGTCTGGACTCTAGATCCAATGTGTTTTTTTTTTCCAGTGTATCACATGGAATTTCACGAAACGAGGTAACATGAGGGGCTTAGAGGAAGAGGCGGATAAGTGCAGTTTCTGCTATTTCGAGAAATACTTGTTTGGATTTTCGAAATTACATGGATAACCAATTTTTTATTTTCGGTTTAGGCAAGGAAAAAGACCTAATTCATTCTCAAAAACCCTCATATCGGGCCGAACTATCTATCCCTTGTAAGATGAAACCTTCATGAGGTTGGTGACAGTCGATTAAAGTTTGGTATCTGTTTGGTTTGCAGATTTTTTATCTCCACGAGAAAAACAAAATTCATTCTTATAAATATATGAATGCTTAAAGGCTCTATAAAAACGTCAAGATAGTGAATGGAAATTTGGGGCTTGAAAATGTTTGGAAAAATAATTTTTTTAAAAAATACTCATAGCTGAAACAGAGTTCAAACTGACTTTTTGATGCTTACAAGTTGGAATTGGGACTAAGACTAGTTTTACTTGAAATCGTTAATATCTTAATTTTTTAAAAAAATCACTTGAACGCCTTGTCTTCAAAGCCTCTCAAATACAATTTAACCGGAATATATTGGATGAAATATCAAGAAATTTCATGAGCTGAAATTTCACGAAATTCTGTGAAACGCGATATCACGATTCAATTAAATTTCACGTATCTGTGCGATATCAGAATTCACGAAATTTGACCAAATCGTCTTCCAAAAAGTATTATAAAATGAAATTGGAACTAATTTTAGGGGGCGAAATTTCTTTGAATCTTAAGGAATGACATTTTACGAATTTTTGTGGAATGAAATTTCACAAAAGTCGCTCCACTGCGTATGCGCGTACTCTATTTCCAGTGGACGTGGCGTGCATTCGATATCGATTTCTCCATTTAACCTGGTAAAAATCGATTATAAGGTGTTCGCTGGAACACCTGTTATCGATCTTTTCCATAGTTTAAATGGCATACAATGTATATCGCAGCACCCACGCCACTAGCGTTTTACGGAACATAGGCTAAATGGAAATTGAGATACGCCCTTACAGAGCACCAGAGCGGTGCTAAATTCTAACATTTGCAACTTATTTCAATTTAACTATCAAAATTGATTTCTACAGGAAGAATCGAGTAAAAGGCACTGAACGTTTCGCTGCGATGATCAATAAAAACACGAAGATTACAACGAAAATTTCTCGTCTTTCGGACATGATGCTAAACTAAATGCGTAATACAATTATTTCAACTCCTGAGCCGCTTAAATTGCATCCATCGAGATGAAGGCGAACTTAATTTCTCGTTCCCGTTTTCAGTTATTCTGATATAAGCGTGGAGGCTGGGCCACATTCTAGCTTTTACAACTTATATCAATGACATTATCAATATATTTTTTGCAAGGAGTAAAACGAGTGTGAAACTGTTGTTTATTGTCTATTTTCATACTCAGCATCTGAAGATTTCTATGAACCTGACAGATAGAACGAAATGAAATTTCTTGAAATGCTTAGTTATTTTTATTTCATGATTTATTTTGCATCAATGTACTCTCAGCTTACTCTCCTTGCGTCGTCTTGCATGGGACGATGCCACACTATGACCGTTTTGGCGTAACCATGCAAACATCTGTAAAATTATTTCTTCTCGACACCGAGGGATAAGTTGGCTCGCACTGGGGCACTCTGGCCGCTACGCTGCCCAACCCCAAGACAGCGCGGAGGGGCCGCTTCGTATTATTTTGCAAATTTCCGCCTTAAAAACACAATTACAAAAGGAATTAAAAATCTTAGGTTATCACCATTTCATAGCCATTTCATCGATAGAAAATGTATTTGTCTCAACGGAAAAAAGGGTGAAATTGTGGTACTACCCCAATTTGTTAGATGACATAGGCATGTTTTAATTGTAGTAGTACCCAAGTTGGGGTAGTATCAAAATATTAGGGTTAGTAACCTAACTTATTGGGGTACTAACACAATGAATTGAGGTATTACGACGATTGATTGGGGACTGGAGGACTACCACAATAATTGGAAAGGTCCATATCATCTAACGATCCCTATCTCTTTCTTTCCGGGTTTACATTGATAGCACGTATCTTTTTATCTTTATTACAACAAATTATTTCGTTCCCCTTGAAAGTCTTTCTTTTTGGACCTGTTAAGACGAAATGTCATAGCCTATTTCGCCTCAACTTTCTTCGTTAGGGGAAATATTAAAAATATGCGACAGATTACCCACACTGAATCTGCGTTTGGAAGCGTAATAAATCAAAACTGTCAGAAACGTCAAAACACGAAGCTGTGTGCTGCGCACAAGTTGCACGAAGCATGAACATCTTTGTCAAACTTATTTCGCGTCGCCTTGCCTTGCGTTAATTTCCCGAATCCTAAGTTAACCTGCAGTAGCAGACGTGCGTCAAAAGTTGGTTTTGAAAGTTAATGCGAGGTTATTCAGGGCATTATGCCGGCATTATTTCTAAGTTTAGAACTGAGGTATTTTCCCAGGAATGCTCTTAATTATTTAGAGCTGCTGAGTGCTGATTTTTCCTTGCGTTTGGATATTTAATTTTGACCAACCACAAGGATAAGAATGACGGGAATTAGTGCACGGAGGCTTCTTTGCTGGAACGCAATTGTCATCAAACTGAGTAAAACATTGGAATTCGAGAGTTCGACAGTGAATACTCTTCCTTGTAAAAAAACATCAATTTTGGCTCAGAAGATGTCATAAGTGCTGAAATTGATCTACATGCTCTTAGTAGAATAAGAAATATTTCATCAACATTTAGCCACTAACCTGATTATTTAGGGCTGATGTCATTTGATAAATCTGCAAGTATTCTCTCATCCTAAAACTTCAGCAAACCTTAGAAATCGCGTGAAAAAAAATGAAATTTCGAAAGTGGACCCACCTGCAACAAAGGAACATAAAGATTAATAGGTGCGCAGTTATTTTAAGCATGCATTGAAGTAACTTCAAATTATAAAAAATCAAGTGTGTGCGTCGTATCATGGAATCCGAAAACGTCTGATTTCGTCTGGAGATCGTCAATTTTGGATTTTAAAAAGTCATCAACTTTGACCAACTAATCGGTCAAACTGACAAACAAAACCTTGAAATCCCGAGAAAATTCCAAAAATAGCTGGAAATTCCGGGAATTCTGAAGATTCCGAGAAATTGCGAAAGTTCCGGAATTCGGAATTAATTCCGGAAAATGGCAGCACTGAACATTTTACCAGAGGAGATTTGGCAACTCTCGAATGTTCATACGGCGTTTTTCCTCAGCACGGTAGCGTTGATGAAATTCCCTGATTTTTTCTGGTCGAGTTGCATTCCCTGACTTCTCCCGATCGCTAGCCACCCTGACCGTACCCCACCTGCCCTTCCCGATTCCGATAAATCCCTTTAATTCATCAATACGCGCGGGAACGTTGACCTAAAATCCCTGAGATTCACCTTGATCCCGATCAATCGCTTTTCCTGTTGTGTTGATTCTTTCGCCTGCGTTGACTCATAAACGCGAATGCAACGGAGATGTCGGAAACTGAATCCGCGGTGTCGCGGATTCTCTTTCGCGGTGGGATGCGAAAGTGTTTTCGGTTTCACCGCTTCACCGATGGTGACCACCAACTTGCCTCGCAACGAAATCGATCCTCGCACACCGTTGCTGCGTTGAACCCGAGAGACAATAGTTTTAAACACGATGATAGTTGATGAGCAACTTGCTGAGCACAATATCAAATAAAACTCGCTTGACGACGCCTGGAGAATGTCTAGATTAACTGGTTTGCATTTTGCAATAAGGAACCACTATCTCTGGCTCTCCCATAAAAGCAAATATCTGCACAGGGAAACCAATGGCATGTAGGTTGTTTCTAAAATGGGTCAGAAAAAGCGGTTCCTCATTGCAGAATGTAATCCAAATTTGCTAGACGAGCTTTTGCAAATGATGCGAGGATTACTAAAACAATAAGTTGCAGGTGTCTGAATCTTTGTAAATTGCATGCTTAAAATGTTTTTACAAAGATAACTGAGCACCAGGATATTTTTGGTTTGTAAATTGACAATTATTGGGGAAAATGTGTCAAAATAACCTTATTTGGCTAATAAAGATAAGTTAAATGGGAAATGCCACCAGAAAGCGTCACAAGACGGCACATTTGAAAGGCGCTAATATGCGTTTTACGCTAACCGCGCCGCACTGTGATTGGCGGAATGCGTGAAGTATTCCTGCAGCCTTGCAGGCGCTAATATGCGACTCACGTTGACCGCCCATTACTGTGTTTGGCACAATGCATAAAATTTCACTTTTAAATATAGCTTTTTTAAACTTTTCCAAATCGGAAAAAAATATGAAAAATACTGCAAACTCAACTTCTCAAGCAGTCACTCTCAGATGAAGCTATAACATTTTTATGCGCAAATTCTCCATCGCTCAACCCTTAAGTCGTGAGTCATCATTAAGTGAATCTAAAAGTTTACTTTCGAAGGGAACCGTTACACTACAGGTCTGGTTGAACGCACAGAAGATACAACCGTCATTCTTGCCCGACTTGCGCCTTCAATTTCGACATATAGGCAACAAACACACCGGGGAGCGCGAATAGTTGTATTCGAAAACAAACACTTATTATGCTACATAAGCTTTGACTGAACCAATTGACGATGTTATTAACTCATTGATGGGTATCGTCCATCTAAAATCAGCCTTCGATTTTGCCGTATAGGCAAAAATCATGCCGGAGAGCACTATTTACCTACTTACAATACACATATCATATCGACGCGACGGTGAAACTCCCAAACAAAGTATCTCGACTTGTGACATAGCAAACTGTCTATCATACTTCATTTTTTAAATGAAAAACTATTCAGCATCACTTCTTAAAAATTTCCGATAATTTTCTCCTCTGCACGAGAAATATTCTGTAAAAAGTTCAAGGATTAAGTTGATTTGTGCCCTTAAATAAAATAAAACGGGAGGGAAAATGTTTAAATACCGCAAACGAAATACGTGTTTTGGGATTTCAACCGTCGATATATTGTTCTGTATGTAGAACAACCGATTCTAGGCAAGGCAAGCTGAGCTGCTGAGAATCGTATTCGATACATCGCAAACAGGTGAGATTGTAACGATATCGATTGGTTCAACATGTAAACATAGCTTAAAAGTAAATGGAGTAATCCGAGGAAACGGGTTATATGTGATAAATGTTTGATACTTAGGGTACAAAATGGAAATGAAGAGTGATTGTTGGAAATTTTCTCATTTTCAGCATTTTCAACTCAAGTCCTAAAATTTTTGTTTGAGGATATACAGAGGCAGATCCAGCAATTTGGCAACACCTGTTTCCTCCCGTTCAAACTTATGTAAAATAATCGATTCTTGCCAGAACACCTGGCCTCTCCAAGAATCGATACATTTCCATAGGTTTTAATGGAGAGAAACAATATTGCCAATTTGCTGAATCCGTCAATGAGGGTAAGTTCGAATGTTTTGAACCGAACGATACATCGAACCACTATCGAATACGATCTATTTGACCTATAATCGATAATTATAATGTACGTAAATGGAGGAAAACAGAGTTGTCAACTTTCGAGAAAGAGTCGAACTTGGCGCGAAAGCTGTCGCGGACGGGAACCATGGATTGATGCGTGATTCCCGACTGACAGCTCGGCTCATCCATGAGTATCCCGCAGCGCCCGTGTTGCCACATGAGGCATTTTTAATTAATTTACGCTGATGCTAAGCGCCATTTTGGCAACGGCGCAGCGAGTATTTTCAGCTAAACCGTATTGTTTCAGCGCACACAAGCGCGCGGCCTTGAACCGGGCCGTAACAGATTTCGCTCTTGAAGCGTATTGAACCGGTAGCTGGGGGGCCAGGTGCCTGGTGGCATGTCGAATGCAGGCCGTGTGAAACTTTCCGTGCGAGCATGCTCGGCGCTAAATCCTAACCGAGAGGACAGGGTGGTAGGCTGCCGTGCTAAGTAAAAACGCCGTATGAGCCATCAGGCGTTGTCAAATTTCCTAATTTATTAAACCAAAAATGTCGAATTTCCCTTGAAAAATCACGAATTTTCAGGAAAATTTGAGAATATTTCTTTTCCAATTTTTTAGAGGATTTCGTTCGTAATTTGATCTGAAATATCTAAAAATTCCAAAGAAAAATGTATAAATAACTTTCCTTGAAAATGCGTGTTTTCCGGGAAAATTTGGCAACTCTCGAAAGTTCATACGGCGTAGTTCCTTAGAGTGGCAGCATGGAGCGAAAGAAACTTTTTTTTTTTTTTTTTTTTTAGTTTTGTGGCTTCTATTCCTTTGTATTATTTTGATAGGAATCTAAAGAAACTTATGAAAGATTGGAAATGGGTTGGTTATGCTAAAGTATACCTTAAAAGGGACAATGCGGACTTGTCGATAATTTTGAGGTTAGGCCATGGAGCTTTGAGGGCTCAAAAGGGCAGCCAACCTATGAATTCAAATTATCCAGAGTGATTTCTTATTACAATTGTTACGTCCCGTCGTTTGCAGTGCTTGAATCCCACAGGCGCCATGCATCATATGCGCCTAAATATTCGACTTTGGCGCCTAAATGATTAAAGCCCGCAGTCAAAGTTGGCGCGTAAATAAACATGCCTGGGTATCAAAAATATCCCTAAAATGTGAGATTGCGATTGGAAGAAATCCGATCCTGCTTAGTCGCGACTAATAAACCATCTCTAACATTCCGAGCAATACCGTAACAATAATCTTAATACCTCCGAAAAAAATAAAAAAAAACCGTTTTAGCTCCTTAATGATCCCTGATGGCTCCTAAATTTTCATCATGGCCACGATGGCTCCTAAAGATTTTGACGATATTTAAACACTGGTCGTTTGCAAAGCTCGTATTTGACATATTTTTTACACGAATTCACTCATTTTTTGCGGAAGAACGCTCATTTATAAACGATCTTGGCCATCTTGGTTTGATATTACCCCCGGCTCGGATTCGTTACGTAACCCCCCCCCCCCTCCTGTAACGCACCGTAATGCTGGTTCAAACCCCCCTCCCTCCACCCCTAAGTGCGTTACGTAATACCTTAACGGCCCCTAAACTGGTTTTGCAAAAGAACTTATATTTGAAAAAATGTTGTAAAATAGTGACGCATAATTTATGATACGTAATCCATTGGCCTCGTTTCACACCTGAACGTATCAAAAAACAAAGGGTGCCGTGCCGTGAGTGTAACACTTTTTCAGGTTTCCTGTAAAAATTCGTGCGTAAACTTGGAGATTTTTCACGGTTATTTTTATTTAAAGCGCTCAGCTGATAGCGATTCGTGCTTCTTCCTTTCAACTTTATGCGAAACGCTGGTGCTGCAGTATTTAATGGCGCATTAGCTCAGCTCAACGATCAGATGGAGGAAAGCAGCCTCACACTTTTTGAAGAGGAGTTTAGCCCATTTTTATCGTTTTTAATGCTTTTTACGACCAATAGCGTAAATTTAAATAACTTTTCCGATATTTACTCCCTCGCGGATCGTGTAGTTTTCTCTTTGATCGTCGAAATTTTAATAAGCGTGAACACAAACATGAGCATCCGAGGACTTTCCAACGTTTTTCAACTTACGCGCTTTATGAAATCTCGCCTTCCTCTGTAACTTTTCTTACGATTATAATTAAGAATGCGCGCTCTTTGAGAATTTTCATTGGCCAACTGTTTTAATATCTTTCTCCATTCAGCTGACTTATTGGATATTTTTTTTATTTTCATTTTAAATTTACAATCCTCCCTATCCCTCCTTTTAGTCTCATCTTTTCTTTTCCATCAATTCTGCATAAATGTGACTATTTAAGCAACAAATACAAAATTTCATTCAAAATTTGGTGAAAATTTTGAAAATTTGAGATACTCATGGCGCATGAATTAATGTTATCGAAGCTTGCACTATCTCACTAGAGACTGAATATATGGACGTATTTCTATCAAACGGAACTATGTGCATTATGACGTGAGCCCTGTTATGCATGTATTCTCATGGGTCTCAGGGCTCATGTCTTAATGCACATAGTTCCGTTTGATAGAAATACGTCCATATGATGAATCTGCCAAGATAGGAAAGGTGCCGTATGAGCGCGTTCAAATTTTACAAAATTTTCTTCGATGAAAAATTTCTTTCAAGAGAAAAACTATGTATACTTTACATCGAAATTTATAGAAGTGCTAGATTTTATAGCGAAGAAAATACTACGAAAATTTCAAGGACTTTTCCCCCCAACGATTTCCAACTACTTTGTATTGGTTCAGAGGAAATTTGGCAACGCCAGAAGATTCTTACGACGTATGGATCGTATTCGATAGTGGTTCGATGTATCGTTTGGTTCAAAACAATAGAACATAAAACAACATCAAAATTTTAGGATACGAGTCAAAAAAGCTGAAAATGAGAAATTTCGTAGCAATTTCACCACTTTTGGCCAATTAATACTCATACAAATCAAACACCTATCACAAACAACCCGTCAGGTTACTCAATTGACTTTTGAGGCTATGTTTATGTTTTGAACCAATCGATATCGATACAATCTCACCCGTTTGATGTATCGAATACGATCTATTTCCTCAGCACGGCAGAAAAAAAACGGAGGTAGAGCCTATACGCGGTGGTGTACTCACTAAAGCGAGAAAAGAGACGTCAGCCGCTTGGGAGGATGTCAAATAATGCCAGATGACAGAAGGAATAATTTATCCCCGATTTATTCCGGACGCCGAAAAGGCGAAAGTTTCGAGTCTCGGGTGGTTATGCCGTATGCGACCACCAGTGGCCAGTGCGCCAGCTGTGCCCAGCACCCAGATACCTGCTATATGTCACCTACTGGGCCTCCTACTATTTGACTTGAGATTGATTTCGTCTCGAAAGTATTTTAATGGACGTCTCTTCCGAGGAACCTCGCAGCTTCGATATCTAGGTTGAGCTCACGTTTGAACCTATGAAAAAGGATCGATAACAGGGTGATCGCAACGAACATCTCGAAAATCGATTCTTTACCATATAGCTTCAAATGGGAAAATATCGATAGTAATCGATCATTCACACATCGAGACTGGAATCTATTAACATTGCCGGATTTGGCGAATTCCACATAGAATTTGTCAATAGGTATATATTGGAACTAGCTAAACTTATCATTCAATCTTCGAAATAAGTATTCAATTTCTGGATAGGGATTTTTTTTTTAAAAATGTTGTAATTTATCACTTCAACGACACTGAAACTTTTGTAATGAATCCTCACAGTAGATCACAATACATGCCACTACGAGAAATACATACAAAGCCGCTTACCTACGTTAAATGGGAAAATCATGGAATTTTTTAGCAAGTATTTTGTATTTATTACCTCCTTTAATCCCTCACTAATAATTTGTTCTGAAGTTTTACTGTGGAATGCCACTCAAGGGTTTTAGAGATTTTCCGTATTATGAAGTCAAATCAAAGGCCGCATCAGTGGCGATTCTTGAAACTTGGCAACACTGTTTTTACTCCATTTAAATTCATTAAAAATATCGATTTCAGACGAGAAAAGCTGCTTCACCAAGAGTCGATTGTATTACATACATTTAAATGGATAAAATACAGTGTTGCCGCCTGTTAAGAATCGCCACTGGGCCACTTGAATCCTACTTATTACGGTGTAAACCATGTAGAGTCCCGTTGAGAAAAGAAGCTGAATTAATGTCCACGGAAGCCAAGGAAATTCCCAAGTTCTCCTGAGCAGTAAATCATAAGAATAGAAACTGTACAGAGATAAATCGTTCCGAATTAAATAATTAAATAATAAATAATTCCAATTTGACACTAAACGCTGCCGCAGAAAAATTGAAAATTTCGCGCTGGAAGCGTTGAGGCGACTTTGTAGTGGTCAGCTCGAGGATTTATAATCCGCGGCTAGCTGGCACTTTCAACGGGCAAAAGCCTCATCGATGTCACGCTTGACGAAGTAGAAGTGTCCGTGAGGAGCTCCCGAAACACCGCCGCGTGATGGGCAAGTTGGTTCCGGATGGGGTATCGGTATCTCTTTCGCTCAGGGGGACCTAAGAGAAGACGGCTCGCGGAGATTTCTTGAGACATAAATCAAGATTTTGAGAAGGGCTCGGCAGTTGTCGAGTTTCGCGAGAATGTGGGTTTCCTCGAAGCCGAGGATTCGCGATTTTGGACCTCAAGATGATCGTCCACGTTCACAGCATCCGACACTTTTTCCAAATTTTAAACCATTTTGAAAAGGGTTCGGCAGTTGTCGAAATTCCGAAAATGTGGGTTTCCTCAAAGCTGGAGATTCGCAATTTAGTCCAGGCAAATAAATCAAAAAAGAGGCCATAGCCTGCAAAAACCCTACAACAATTTTATAGGAAATTATACGAGCTTTATTTTTGAAAATAGCTCACTTTTTCGTCAAATCAACTCTTCGCGAGCTACAGACCATAATCCGCCAAAAAAGGACATTTTAGGACATTTTTGCCAAATTTAGCAACTTTCCGGTCTGAATTTTTTGGTGCAAAATTGAAATTTGGATTCAGCGTCAAAAATTACACATGCAGGAATCACTGAAAACATTACTACCCGGGATTTGCAGGCTCTTTCCCTTATTTGCCTGGACTAATTATGAGCCTCAAGAGGATCATCCAGTCATCCACGTATACGACATCCGACATTTTTTCCGACTTTTTAAACGTCCCTCCCGTGAGGATTTAAGTGGAAACTTTCTTACCTACCAATCCTAACCTAATTTGCAAAAACTTTCCTGGCAAAGTGCTCACCCCAACATTCATCGATCATCACCAGGCGAAATTTATTGTATTTTATGCTCAACAAGTTGCGCATCTACCATCCATAGACAAAAATATTGCATTTTCAACTTTTCTTCACCAGATTATATCATTGGGTAAGCAAAGGAAAAATCAATGTTGCCTGGATTGTTATCATTAGGGTAAGGTCACTATAATGTACTGTCCGTTGTGCTGCTGCTACCATATAACGGAATCAATCCCGAATTTCGGAGCTTTTGCGATTTCTCGGAATCTTCAGAATTCCCGGAATGTCTGGCTATTTTTGGAATTTTCTCGGGATTTCAGGGTTTTTTTACAGTTCGACCGATTTTTGATCAAATTTGATAACTTTTATCTAAAATGACGATCTCAGGAACTAAATCTAGGCGTAAGTCGGAATTTTTCCCCGGGACGTTTGAAAAATCAGAAATTTTCTCAGATCTTTTGGATATTAAAATCCATCCCGAGAACCCTTGGGTAAAATAAAATGACAGCAGCGAATGTCTATGATGACAGTGCGGGGTCTCTAAAAGATATTGCCTCTGAGCATACCATCACTTTTTTCGCAAAACGTTTGATTGATATATGCACAGTATATCAATCGAATGAGGACGGTATCATTGGCAGCAGGATGAAAAAGAAGAAAGGAACTTGAACATTTTATACGGTAGCGAGTGAGAATGGAAATAAATGCGTTCATCTGTCAATTATTATTGTATTGTTTTCCGGTGCCCGGGCCGCGCGGCGGTGGATCATGTTCAGTTTGACGAGAGAATGTGCGGGGCTAAACACCCACTCACATGCGCCAGAACGATTTGCCCTAATCCTCAGCCTCAGTTGGCTATTCAGTAAGCCCGCCGGGATCAGAGACACCGATGTCAGATTTCTTTCGTGACCCACGCGGCGCATCTAATGCAGAGTAGAGTCCCTTTATACTGAGAGTCAAGACAATGTGAATTCATTTCTGATTGGTTCCCGTATTTTAGGCCTTCACAGTGTCACAAACGGGAATAAAGATTACATTTTCACCGATTGCAAAGATTATAACCTGGAATGGACCAGGGAATCACGGGTTCGGCAAGGAACAAACGGAATGAGAGAAGTTACGGAGAGAGGAATTTGAGAATGGGCCGATCAAAGATTACAAAAAACGTTCAATTTCTGTAATCTTTATTCCCGTTTGTGACTCCATGAGGGGGTGTTGTCTTGACTCTCAGTATAAAAGGACTCTAATGCAGAGTGCTTATGCTGCCGTCCTAAGGAAAAACGCCGAATGAACCTTCAGGCGTTGCCAAATTTCTTTTGATAAAACGCGAATTTCCTGGTAAACTTCTGAATATTTACCTCCCAATTTTTCAGATAATTTTGCTTGCAATTTCACCTAAAGTTCCTGAAAATTTCAGAGGGAAATATACACATCTTTACTAAAGAATAAACATTTTATCGAAGGAAATTTGGCAACTCTCGAATGTTAAAACGGCGTTCTTCCTTAGCACGGCAGTTTAGGGAGAGTGCGTACATCATCACCTTCCGGCCAACGTATCACAATTCGGTTAGGATTTATAAGACATTTAAAAATCGAAGGAGCAGTGATTGACTAGTTGTTCTGCCATTTATTTATCTATCTATTTTATAATTAATATTATAATAATGTTATATTACATAAACCTGCTTCATTATATGATGGTGCACGATAAAAAAAAAAAAAATTAAATCGTCAAAAATACGTCTGCGAAGGGGAAAAATTGTACTTATACCAAACATTTTTGAACTTAAAAAATTTCATCCCCCAAAGACTTATCTCCAGACATTGTGTGTTGATTACGGAAATTTTTGACTATGTGGCAACGCGTGCTCGGAGAATCGTTTTCCAACAGGTTTTTGGCGCGTCAATGAGGGTGGAAACGTTATCAAATTCACAGCGACCTAATACTAATTAATACAATAACGGATGAAGAGACCGCTTTGCTCTGAACGCTGTTTCTTTTCAATGTGTATAAATATGTTTATTATTAATTTCCATTTTCATTTCATCCTTTTTCTTCTGATTTATTTTTTTTAATTTAAAAATTGAACTTTTCAGTTATGATTTTGTTAAATACTAATAATTTTTACTAATTTTAATTTTAAATTTAACAGTTGTTATGAGTGAAATTTTCAATGACCGAGGCGGTCGTCCTCCAAAACGTGGTCGCGTTTTCCAGAATTCTTCGCATGTTCGTTTAGTGAAGCAAGAACTTAACTCTGTTATTAGTATAGAAAATCAAAGTTTCATTTCTTCATTTCGGAAGTATAAAATTGATGATCAGAACTTTGATGAAAATTTTGTTACCAAATTTTCAGTCGGTTCAATGAATATAATTTGTCATCATTGTGATGCTCGCCATTTTCAGGGTGAAATGTCCAATGGTCATTTTAATAACTGCTGCCAAAATGGCTTAATTTCTTTACCGAGTATTTATATTCTCCAAATTTCATAAAGCGTATCAGAAATTATAATAGTGCTGTTGCTTTTGCCTCTTTCTCTGTAAATCGAATTGATATTCCGGGTGATGGACCTTATTGCTTTAAAGTTCAAGGATCCATATATAGGTAAGTTTATTTAATATTTACCGTTACGTAACGTACTTTTTTCAGTTTCTCAGTCCGTCCCTCCCTCCTTCCCACCCCTTAACGCATCCGGAATGCAGCTGCATTCCCCGGAAACCAGAAAGCAGACTGAACATGGAAAAAACGAAGAAGAAAAAGCGGAAAAATTAGATGAAGTTAAAACAGGAGCAGAAAAAGAAGAAGAACCAGAAGGAACAGCTACTGAAGAAGAAAAAGAAGAAGCAAAAAAAGAAAAGACAAAAGGAGGAAAGAAGAAGAGCAAAGTTGTAGGAAATATAGGAAGAAAAGCAGGACAGAAATGGCAAAAGAAGAATCAACAATTTAATCGAAAAAAAAGCAAAGTATTTAAAAAATAAAAAAAGATCTTCTTTAAAATTAGTTTGAAAACAAATGTAAAACCTAAAAAATAATTTTGTATGAAGATTAAAACAAAATTTTAGTTTAAAGTTTACTAAATAAAATTACAATTTTTGAAAACATTTGTTATATTTATTCTCTCAAAAAAATAATTAGACCCGATTCAAAGACAAAACAGAAAATTAAATGAAAATAAATAAATAAAAAAAAAAAACATGTGAAAGTGAAAAGTGTACAGGAAAAATAAGGGGCTGCGAAGCAGCCCCATAAGCCCCTAGTCTTGAATTATTTTGCGATAAAAACTCCATACTCTTCAAGGATACCTTAATTTTAGATACGTTGGAGAGCCTTCAATTCCGTATGATACTGTACAATACCTCTGTTGCGATCTAGTTGCTTTGAAGCGCCGCAGCGCGTTGATGATGACGCAGGCGAGATTGACTAGCGCGACACGCGCATTGGCGCCTACAAACCTAACAGGGATACTTCACGCATTGCGCAATGCGTGAAGTATCCCTGTTAGGTTTGTAGGCGCTAGTGCGCGTGTCGCGCTGGCAGCACGCCGCGCGCTGCTCCGCTATGTGTTTGGCTCTGATATTAAGGTGATTCCAAGTGATCTAGGGAAGGCAACCGCCACCACGTAGCGCTGCTACGTGAGTGAGTCTTCAGGAAGGAATTGTCGTCGCCACTTTGATTTTTATGAAGGAAATCGATCCATAACGTGTAGCCGCATAAATTCTGAGCACAATGATACCAAATTTGTCAAGAATTATTGCAAAAATATACCCGAAAGTACGGGAACGGATTTTACATAGGGTATCGTAATGAGTAAGAGAGAGATAGCGATATGCCGATGTCAGCTGCATGCTGCATGGTTGCCGTTGCGGTTGCCCAATTCCTACTTTTGGGTTGCCCCGTGGATCCCCTGATTGTTTTGATTTCGTTTTCTGAGTTCTCACTCTGCGAATAATTAGACTGCTGACTATCGTATTAGAAATGCAATAGTGGAAATATTCATCCGTGTAAGATGTGTCGTAAAATGTGTCAACTATCGTTTTCGCGACAAGTTTGAACCAGATTTGTGCTAATACCATAAATTATGTAAATTCATTATTTGTTTCATGTTTGTTTCCATACAAGTTTAGAGGTTAGCAATGAACAGTTCCTTTGCCCCTTGATGTAGATACATAACAATATTTTTTACATCGGATGTTTGACACTACAAAATTGTGATGTCAGGTAATACAGCCTCCCACTACCTTGTTGTTTCGAATTCAGGTGTATCGATGATACTTTGCCAATGGTTTCGTTACAGCACTGAAAACCTAACAAAGAAAGTTACGCAGTCTTTGATTCAACCCTCTTTCTCCTCCCCAATTCTATCTTTCGTAGATGCCTTTACAAGCCTCTGAATGTTTCATAGAGTGCCTGCTTCAAACTTCCATCCCGACTGTGATCTTCCTCATAATGGTCGTAGAACGTCCAAATAGTTGGCCAACTTATTGAGTGCGGAAGAATTATTCCATCCATTAGACCTTGAAAGTAATTGTAAGAACGAGGATGGAAAATCCTCCTTCCCATGTTGAATGCCTGACAACTAACTTACTCAAGTAGCCCGATTGTTGAAACTTTAACTGGCTAAGTCAGCAAGATAAGACAAGATATTGCCCCATCTGCGCTGCGTAATATATCGATTCCCGATTCTTGTTGTGCCGACATAAATGTAAATAATCAGGCTGCTGATCTACCATTCTAACTGAAAGACCTTATAATTGCAGAGTGAAATGACAGGAGTGGATTTTATGTGTATGTGTGATGACACTTGGTGATCACAGGTGTCGCGAAAGGAAAAGTGGAGACAGCTCTGTGACAGAATTCATGTTTCTTGCCATAAGAGATAGGAGTGTAGTGTTGGGATGATCCACTGATCTAGCAATGTGAAATTAGTATTAGGTATGATAAAGCTCAGAAGAACACATTGGTCTGTCCTGTTCTGTCCTCAACATCATGTGATCAAGAGTGTTTTGGGGTCTTTCCAAAGGTCAGTTCGTGTCCTCTCAATGAGAAGAACTTGATTTTGGAAAGGCCTGCTGGCATTACTTTCACTCATCAAAACCATAACTTTTAAAAAGCATTTAATGCTAAGCAGCTACTGGAGGTAAGAAATCACAAGACATCAAAATTCAATCAGAATTGAAAATACCGAAGTAAGTATTTAATTTTACTTTTTTCAGTATTGACTTAACTTAAAATAATTCATGTCGCTAAGTGTACTTACTCCTCACTATCAATCGTAAATTCACTTCCACTAAATTTTGTCTCAATAACTATTTGAATCACGCAGGTCACTAGTTCAAGACAAGTTCTGTTATTGGTCCAATCTCAAATTAAATTTGATCGATCTCTCCCTGCCGGTTCCGTTTAAAGATTTCAAAATACCTTCGTTTCGTCAACTTAGTAATGGGCACTTTTCCCTACAGAACTGTTACGTTTAGGTTACCAAATTTCTGTTGAATGAGAGGAACAGTTGCACGAGCATAGTAACAACAGAAGCGCTATAAAGTTTTGAATTTCTTTCCTTCAGATGTTGGCTTGCATAAATTCTATTTTTACAAAATCATAGGTCAATAAATCAATTCAAGAGACCTGAATAAATCCTGTCTGTGAAAATTTGAATTAAAATTATACCTTAGAAACTGCTTCAGATTAGATTCCTTTTAAATCTCATAAAATGTTTTATCCTCTTTTATGCTTCAAACTTTCTGTTCTTGAATTTCTTAAATTTTCTTTTGGAAGTTAAGTATAAGGGTTCTCAGACGTTCAATTAAAGCAACATACATACTTTTAACATTTCAGTTGGCGGATTCTGAAGATAAGAAGCTTGAGATGAGGTCTGCCGTGCTAAGGAAAAATGCTGTATGGACCTTCAGGCGTTGCCAAATTTCCTTTGATAAAATACAAATTTCCTGGTAAACTTATGAATATCTTCCTTCCAATTTTTCAGATAATTTTGTTCACAATTCAACCTAAAGCCCCTGAAAATTTCAAGGGAGAATATCCATATCTTTCCTCCAAAATAAACATTTTGTAGGAGGAAATCTGGTAACTCTCGAATGTTCATAGGACGTTTTTCCTTGGCACGGCAGAGATGTACTTCACATTCTAGAAGCAAAAGGGAGCATTTCCCTCACTTCCTTCTCTCACAGGGAAGATTGTGGATCAAAGCAAGAAATTTCCTATACCTATAAGTTCCAGGCTACTTGGTTTAACAATACAAGGAAACCCTCGAAGAAAAACATACCTACAATGCATATTAACGTTCCAACATATTCCAGACTTCCCCCTCCTTGCTCTGGACTTGACAGGAAAATTTTATGCATACATTTATATTTTTGAAATTGATAAAAAAAAACCTTGAGAAAGTAATGACGTTTTAATTTCAAAATTAGTACTTTTAACTATTTTTAATCATTTACATTTTTTATTTTTAAATTCATATGATCCCTGCAAACAGAAGAAATTTCATTCCATCTAAGATTCATATTTTTCTTGCTTTTAATTTTTCTCATGAGGGAAAACGTTTGTCAAATCGTTTACAATTATTATGGAGAAAAGCTCAAGTTAAACTAGATGATCGCAGCAAACAGGTTACTGTAAGAATGGAACTCAGAAAATATATAACTTTTTTAAGTTGCGCAAAACTGGATGGTTTTATCCTGTTTATTCTCAGAGGTCCAGTGGCGAGGCGTGAATGATCGGTTACCGATATCTCCAGATTTGAAGCTATGGTAATGAATCGCTTATTAAAGTATTCGTTGCTAACACCCTGTTTATTGACTCATTTCCATAGGTTTAAAGGGTCGATCAATGGATATATCGCAAATCACGCCCTGCCACTGCAGAGGTCCATAGTTGTTTTCAATAAAGCTTACCAAAATCTTTAAAAGTGTGAATGAATGAAAACCAGCAAAACTTATCTAATAAAGAAAATAAAAAATTTATTAAGATAATGAGAGAAAATTTACACACATTAAGAGAGACGCTGCCAGACCATTCTAACTATGACTTATTTATTCTAACTTCAAATACTATGATACTCTGATTTCTAACCCTTTAGGATACCTACATGTAACGTTTGAGTTTTAGCGATTAAATTTAAAGAGTAATTTCTAGAACTAAAGAAAGTAAGATAGGTAAGACTAAGGGGGAAAACGATGCTCCTTGTGGCGTCTGAAGAAAATTTGAAGCCAGTCAGTCCCTACTGAGATGTGGAAAATTTCACCGATAGCGACAAGATAGACCCTGCATTTACTCTAAGTCCAGTTCCAGTTCTGGAATATGGGAGCACAGGATTGTCTGATTCATATGACTGGGGTGGTCTCTCTGCAAAAGAACATAAGGCATTTCATCAAAATTAAAAACTAAACAGTTTAGAAAATGATTATTGTTAAGTAGCATTTGACGAGCACAAAGACATGGAAGGTAGCCAACAAGACAATCCGATTTGATTGCCACATCCGGAAGTTACAGGGGAGGAGGGGAATGAAAATAACAGGAACCTCCCAGGAGAAGGGAGGGGATTCCCAACAATAATTCACTGATTCTTCGCCTCTCATGAGAATTCTTGGTAGAAAAGGACAATAGAGAACAGAGTGCAATGGCTAAGGCCGAAAAATATCCTTCCATTGAACCGTTTCAAAAGCCTTCTATTATATTTTTTGTTCTTCTGAAAAAGAAACTGACGAAAATATATGATTCAAATTGTTATGAAAATATTTACGATTGTGTTAGAAATTATACAGAATATTTTAAGGAAAACTGTTGGTTCATGTATTCCTTAAAAAATTAATAAAGCATGAGCGGAGGTATAAGCACATTGCATTTGGAGGTGCACAAACAATTTCTACCGTACAGAACTCTTCTTGAACTTATTTTGAATAGACCCGTGTACTTAGCTAAATTTCTCAATACAGTGTGTTACGACCCTCTAGATTTGAGCTACTCATATAGTCTCTGTGATTAATGAACGTGGATTCACTGATTAGCTAATTTTTTCTTTCCTTACCTCCTTGGAGAGAGTTCACCAATTTCAGAGTTGGCATGAGGCGAATTATGAATTTTCTTTCTGAGGGAGGTAGGGGGTCGCAGTGCACTTGCATCAAGGAGGGTCAGTGAGCAAGGGAAGGCACCCACCTGGGGTAGTGGGGAACACCTACAGCTTCAAGGAGAGATCTTCTACATTCTTTGATTTCACATAAAAAATGTTGATAAAATTTTGCAGAATACAAAAATATCGCGTAGATATTTTGCAAAATCCCTTACCTTTTCTGGAGAGCACCCTCTATCTCCAAAGGTCCAAAGGTCACTGGTGCCCACTCTGGTTGGATCAGATCACAAGAATTGGTGTTCATTGAGTTAAACGTCCGGTTCTGGCAATATCCTTACAGAGAATCCCAGTAGAGTGACAGGATTCACTAAAATTAATGCTGCATCAGTATGATCCTTTGACTTGACACTTGGACACCTCCTGGAAAAGAAACATGCATTCCTGATGAAATGAATGGCAAAGGATGGTTTTTCAGAGCAGAACATTGTATAGAAAATTTCTGTAAAATAAGCCAAGTACCTAAGTAGGCACTCTTAATAATCTACTCGATCGTCCCTCCTTCAACTGCAAAGCTCATATTATCCAGAAATTGAAGGTACCTCTTACCTGTTCAAGCATTCATTTCCTTTCTAAAATTACTTACCGTTAAAGTAATTTCTATTATCGTGTCCATCCTCTCATTCAATGAACCAAATCAAAGTTCGGTCAGAGCATACTTCAATTGGACCGCGTTAAACAGAAAGGAACCAAGCCACATCAGCTATTGCCAAAGTTAACCGGGCCATTTAGTTTTTTACGAGAGGACGTTTGTGTGGATTCCTTTGAAATTTTTAAGGAATTAGCTTCGTACTCTGGAGAAAATCCACTGAAATTTGCACAAAAATCCGCACAACCGTTTTCATGTAAAAATTTAAATTGCCCGATTAAATTTGGGAATAGCTGATATGGCTTGGTTCCTTTCTGTTTAACGCAGTCCAATTACAATTGACTTAATATTCCAGAGACACTGAAAGTTAGATAAGCAACAGGAAAAATTCACTGAACACACATATATTTTTTAAAAATGCATAAAACTTCCCCTTTGAATTTTTGGGTCAGCCACCGTCCCCTTACAACATAGTCAGTGTCGCGCTATTGCTTCGCTGGAATCCTTGTCAAAAGATTTCAGCCTTTTGAGGTGTGGGTTCGGAAATCTAGCTGTCTTTGCTCATTGGTTTTAATTCATGATTCAAGATACAGGGTCTTTGGTTCGTCTCTGAGAGTGCATAAACATACTCGGAACATACGCGCTTTCATTTACCAGCTAATGAGAATTGTTGGCGCAAATATAGTGTTCACCCCAGTCTCCGTATATTTTGCTTGTTCCTCTAAAGTATTTGCGCCTACTGGAATAATAGGGGTTGCGTTTGAAGAAGTAAATAGAGTGTAAGAACTTACCTAAGTTACAGTGCGGTGAGCAGGTCCAGTGCACTCGATTCCGTCCCAAAATCTTGTTAAACACAAGTTCCACTCGCGATTTTTCCACAATGATGGCATTAGAATAACAAGCAAGAAAAAAACGGGAAATTCTATTCCTTATACGTAAAGGCGGTAGAGTCTTTATCAGATAAACAATTTGAACATTGTATATTGTGCAGGTAAACAGAAGACATAACCTAAAGTTAGGTAAACAAAACAACAACAATCATGGCGGTCACTTTTCTCACGGCCGCTTTTCCTCACCTCAAAATCTGTTACCGTACTTTCACCTCGTAAACTGAACCAATCTCGATGAAAAATACATCAAAAAATAATACAAAAAATTAGCTATAAGTTATGGATCCGATTTTGGAAATCTTCGCAGGGAATTTGAAGTAATAGACGATTTACTGGTCGCTTCAGAAAAACGACTAGTGGTGCTCTCTGCGCGGATACGAGCTGTCCCTAGATCACTTGGAATCACCTTAAAACTCGCGGAGCCAGCTTTTTTCAACTCATAATTTTGAAATGTTTGCACACTCTGCGTAGATTATTCTCATTTAAATTTATGGGGGGAAAATGTATTAAATAAAAATATAATGTGTGTTTTGTGAATATTAAGGTGGCTCCGTGTCAATATTCCCGTCAACGCTTGGACCAAGTCACTGTTGCTTCTTTTACGCGTGGACGTAAGCTACAGGAGCAGGACAAAACAGGTGCGCGGATAAAGAATTGTTGACGGAATGTCCTGAAACCCGAATGGTTGTATCTAGGCGCTATTCCACTAATGTTACGGCAGTGTGAGCATAGTAGTAGGAAAAATGCCGTGAGAACATTCAAATGTTGTCAGCTTTCCTCCGATAAAATCATTAATTTTTTTTTAGCAAAGGTAAAAACCTTTGTAATTGAAAATTTCAAAAACTCTTCATTACATTGCGCAGAGGATTCTATGATAAATTGGAATAAGCAAGAGCGGGAGCGCCTTCGATTTTTAAGTAGGCAAAGAGGGCAACCGCTAAGCACGAATGGTTGTATCTAGGCGCTATCCCACTAATGTTGCGGCGGTGTGAGCATAGTAGTAGGAAAAATGCCGTGAGAACATTCAAATGTTGTCAGCTTTCATCCGATAAAATCATTAATTTTTTTAGCAAAGATACAAATCTTTGTAATTGAAAATTTCAAAAACTCTTCATTACATTGCGCAGAGGATTCTCTGAAAAATTCCAGAGAAAAATTCACGGAATTTCAGTCGAATTCGTTGTTAATCGTGTGAAATATGGCGACATCTGAATTTTCATACATGTTCCTTGCCATTCTGACGATTCCAGAGATACATGTATTCTTATCCAGTCCAAGGCTCATCATGTTCAGCACATGTTCCCTCCGCAAAAATATGTTCCCGTCCGGGTGGTCGAGTTCAGTCGCGGTTATAATTATCATCAGTTGTAGCCGCTCTGGATGTCCGGCGAAAATGGACGGTTATGATCAAAGGACGAAACAAATGAATTAGCGTTATTGCCGGGTGCGGGTCCGGTCGCGCCTCTGTTCAACGATCGTGTGAGTGTGTGAGTGAGTGGTGGTCGCTAATCATCCGGGGGGGGGGGGAGGGGGTTGTCCGCCGTAGGGGTGGTCGGGAATTATTCGAGAAGAAAATGGGGTCAGTGTTCAGTCTCTCGTTTTCGTGGATTCCCTGCATGCCGAAGTTGGGGTGTTGTCGGACTGGACATTGAGCACACCAACCAACCCCCCCCCCCCCCCTCTGAAAATGGGAGATTTGGGGGTCTAAAATTTGGAGGATTTTATTCGTAACGAATTTGACAAAAACTCACAAGGTCCCGTTAAGTTTGTACCAAGAAAAGAGGTTTAAAGTCGTATTCCTCCACAAGACTCAATGTGGAGGCCAAAGTTTAAAGACCGTTTCAATGATCAAATTCTTTCTTTCGACCTTGAATTTTTGATAGGAGATAGTTGATGACTTGTTGAATTCAAAATTACTCCATACCTATTTTTCTTTTCTTCTAAAATGTGACTTGGTATGACTTTGTTAAGTCTGTCCATTTGTGAATTTTAAGCCGCAGGAAATACGGTGAAATGACGTGGAAACTAAAATCGTTCAGTACAGTGAAAACCCCAATTTTGGGTGAAATATATACATTTTTCAGTTTTCGACTGAACACTTTGTAATATTTTAAAAATACTAGTCACAGTCTCAAGCCATAGTTCGCGTTATCAATGATGCTGTAGGCAAGCACTGCTGAATTTTACTCAAAATTGGCAAAAATTGTTTTTCCGCTACTTTGACGGCTTCCTGAAAAAACGGGCTCGGTTCAAACTTATGGAGCCTTGTGCGTTTTTGTGAAATTTGGTCCGAATTAAATTAATCAAATTCCAGACCCATTGGCCATATTCTCCCTAAAAAAAACTCCAAAATGGAGATGTTGCATGTGTGAGGAATTTGCGATTTGACTATTGATTCTTATGTAAAAGCTCGCGAGAAACACGGTGGTGCCACTGGTTTTCTGTGAAATCAACTCCCAAGCTCAAAAAAAGCTCTCGAGTTGAGGCCAAAATGGAGGGGATATCCTACCCTACCCTGAGAGTCAACGTTTACATCAAGACAAACTCTCCATGTAAAGATATGGAGCAAATACATTGACAGGGCTGCCACTTTATTGGGGACTCCAAAACTGAAAACACGGCATCACTGCTAATGTATTTGCTCCCTATCTTTGCATGGAGAGTTTGTCTTGATGTAGAGGTGGACACTCAGGATAGCGTGGGATATCCCCTCCATTTTGGCCTCAACTTGAGAGCTTTTTTTGAGCTTGGGAGTGAATTTCAGAGAAAATCAGTGGCACCATCGTGTTTCTCGCGAACTTTTACATAAAAATGAATAGTCAAATCGCAAATTCCTCACACATGCAGCATCTCTATTGTCCTGTTGTGCGAGAAGTCACCCGGGGTCGATTGCTAAATCATTATCGAATGAGTTTGATCGATAACTCCCAATCTTTACAATGCTCTATCGATCAAGCTCATTCGATATCGCCTCAACGATCGACCCGCAGGAACCCTTATGATAAGCGGAAAATCGTTTTGGAGATCGATCACCTGGAGAAATGTACCCGGCATGGATGTAGTGGCTGCGAGGGCGAAGCGCCCGGAACACTGACCTAGCCTGGCGTCTGCTCGTCTGCGCTCGCGGCTCGAGTGACGCACGAGTACGTCGACGTCGACTTCGGAGCGGAGGGGCCTCACCCTCACTTGACGAGCGACAAGTGAAATCCCCTCGAGTCTCGAGAGAGACTCCCGATTCGCGGATACTCCACTCCCAGCTCGCGCAGATAGGAGCAGGAGCAAGCGTGCTCTGCGATATATCGACGGATCTGCCATTTGAACCTATGGTAAAGGATCGATAAACGATTATCGATAAATAATCGATTCTTTACCATAGCTCCAAATGGGGAAATATCGATAGTCGATCATTCACGCCTCACCACGGCTGGCTTTCAGTGGCGTGGCGGATACTCCGCACGCAGCTCGCGCGGATGGAGGCAAGAGCCCTAGTGATACAACGATTTATTTGCCATTTGAACCTATGGAAAAGGATCGATAAACGATAATTGATAGATAATCGATTCTTTACCATAGCTCCGAATGGGGAAATATCGATAATCGATTTTTCACGCCTCGCCACTCCAAGAAAGCGCGGCTGGTTTCAGTGCTTTGCGATATATCGATTGATCTGCAATTTAAACCTACGGAAAAGATTCGATAGACGATAGTCGATAGATAATCGATTCTTTACCGTAGCCTCGAGTTGGGAAATATCGATTATCGATCATTTACGCCTCGCCACTGCAAGAGCGCGGCTGGCTTCCAGTTCGAGAGCCGAGAGAGGCACCCTCTAGCAGCCCTCAGCCCGCTCTCTCACCGTCCCTGATTATAATTTGAATAATTAATACCCGTACTCCCCAGGGACTCCCTTCTAATTATTCCCGCCGTTCATCGCCGATCAGCCGCCACACAGTGGAACGAGTCAATCAGTGGCGTGGCGTGAATGATCGATTATCGATATTTCCCCATTTGAATCCGTAGTAAAGAATCGATTATTAAGATGTTCGTTGCGAACACTGTTAATCGATCCTTTTCCATCGGTTTAAATGACAGACTAATCGATATATCGCAAAGCATGCCACGCCACCGGAGTCAATGAGAGAGGTCGTACATTAATTTTTTCGTTGAAACTGCAAATGGTGTTTAGTTCGTCACAATTTAAATTTTAAGGGGTGTTTCTGAAAGAAAATGCCACGAGGAAACCAATGGAGCCGCTTTTAAAACCTTAAATTTTTGTATGAACGGAGCTATGAGCTTTAAAAGTTTTCAAAGTTCGTCCGACCTCCCCCATTGACTCAGTCCACTGTGCGCCGGACCGCGCTCCCGTCTGCCCCTTCAGCGCCTCGCACTCGAAAAAAGTTGCGAGAATTACCAATTTCTCACAGATAATTAACGGACAGAGAGTCAAGACAAGGGTGCAAAAAATTCTCGATCCCGTGATTGGACGCGGGTGAAAATGGGTAAACCCCGATAACGATGGTCTCGGAAGGCGAAGCTGGCTGGCAAAATCGCGTTTTATTATGGCAAACTGCAGGAAAACTGTTTTTTGTCAATTCGCGGTAATCTGTTCTGCGCAAAATCGCGGCAATTTATACATGCAGAGACATTTGAAAGGCATATTTTCGAAGTTTCTGGTAGAAAAGGTTTTTTCATAGAAGAATACCGGAAAAATCGCTTGGGGGGGGGGGCCTGCGGGGGAAAAACATTTTATCAGGAGAAGCGAGGCAACGTTGGGATTCTCATACGACGTTGAAACACAGCACAGGCCTTTAAAGCCCCATCAACGCCAGTTCGAATAATCGCGCCAAACACAGTGCAGCCGACGTTAAACGCAGACTAGCGCCTGCAAGACTGCAGGAATACTTCTGCGCCAAACGTTGTGCAATCTGTCAGTTGGAGCGACACGCGCGATACGCATTAGCGCCTACAAGACTGTAGGAATACTTCGCGCATTGCATGCACAGGACGGTGCGCGCTTTAACCTCTGCAATTTCTCGGTGTCAGACCAGATCTACCACCTGCGGTGCGTTGGACACAATATTTAACTAGCAGTGCACAGTGCGAGCCTGCAATCCTCGAAGGACCGCGGATATTTTACTGCTTTCTGTCAACTTTCCCATCATTAAATATCCCTCATTGCACCTCATCTACTGGTCCTTCAGACGAATCAAACATCAAATTTTGTCGGTCTTAGTTGCAAATTTCATGTCCAATTTCGCCCATAAGTTCGTTCTGATGTGCCTCGTTGTCTCGCAACTTTGATGTTTTCAGTCATGGAGAATCCGTGTGTAAAACGTTTGTGTTCGGCATGTTTCTCGCGCATTGAGCGGCGTCAAGTTTACGTCAGTGGTGTTATTAAATAATGTTTCAGAAACGATTTTTGACTTTTCATGTTTTTTTGCTGCCTATTCAAGGTGATATTTCAACGGAAGATATCTGCGAAGAAAATCACATATAGCTCATTGGATCAGTTGAAGAAAGTAGCGGGAGCGAAATGGCAATGTTTGTGAATACCTTTTTTTCACCTCACCCGTCAGTGGGGGACATTCGTCGGTTAGCGTATGAGTTGCGGTTAAAATTAACAACCGGTTTAGTTGGCGTAATTTTCAGACTTTTGACCAGCCAGTCCGCGGATTGGCTCCCCAGTTCACGGAATGGGTAAGAATATCGATCAATTCGCGGATTGGGCAACAGGGAAGGCCAGTTCGCGAACTGGGCAATTTCGCCGACACACAGAGGAACGAGCTAGAGGTCGGACATGAAATTTTTGGCTGTAATTTCAAATTTTGATGTTTATTCCGTCACAAATTCTATTTCAAGAGGTGTTTCTGGACGGAAAAGTCATGAAAACCTTAATGGGGCTACTCTTAAACTTTGTTGTTTCATATTTTCGAAATTCTAAGCTTTCAAAGTTGCCAGATATCGTCCGACTTCTATTGACTTGGTCCAGTGCGTGACGAGACATAACATCAGCACAAAAATGTCAAAAAAGAGGAAACAACTTTTTTGACGCACAAAATTTGCTCAACACGCCCTTTAATAGCCAACAAGCAGGCAATTTCAAGTATAAGGGTTGAGTGACTGACGTAGAGTAAAAGTTCTCTCCAGTCATTATGAGATTCGCAATACTACCTCGCAAAGGAAGAACGCCGTATGAGCCTTCAAACGTTGCCAAATTTCCTTGGACAAAACACAAAGTTTTGGGCAAATCTGTGAATATGTTTCCTCCAATCTTTCGGAGAATTTTATTCGCGATCAGATCTAAATAATCTGAAAATTCAAGAGATAATATTCATAATTCTCCTCAAAAATAAGCAATTTATCGGAGGAAATTCGGCAACTCTCGGATGTTCATACGGCGTTTTTCCTTAGCACGGCAGAATAGAAGTCTCCATTTATCTCTGCACTTCATTGACTAGACTTGCTCGGAGGGACTACCATTCGAGCGTAAAACGGTGGAAACGGGGAACGGAGAGGTGCCGCGGGTGAAAATGGCTAGAACAACGATTATGCAAATCATTTGAAGAGAAGTTAGCGAGGTTAATGAATTAACTGACGGAGTAGTCTGTTTGTTTACTCAACGGATTGAAGTCTAGTCAGATGCAAACTACTTCTACGTCTCCCTTACCGCACGCTCAAACACTCCCCGACAATAGTTTATCCCCTCTTTTCTGGTCGCCCACCTTTGCCTCGAGGCGTGAATGATCGATAATCGATATTTCTCATTTGAAGCTGTGATAAAGAATCGATTATTAAGGTGTTCGTTGCAAACACCCTGCTTATCGATCCTTTTCCATTGGTTTAAACGACAGATTGATCGATATATCGCCCCTCCCCCGGGCGACCCCTCGGCAAGAACCCCTGAGCGAGCGAGGCGCTTTTCCGGAGGGCAAGCTTTTCTGCCGTGCTGAGGAAAAACGCCGCATGAACCTTCAGGGGTTGCCAAATTTCCCTTGATAAAGTAGATATTTACTAGAAAAGCTGTTAATGTTTTTCTTTCAATTTTGGAGACAGTATTGTGTGCACTTTAATCTAAAGTATCTGAAAGTTTCAAAGAAAAGTATACATAACTTCCTTTCACAGAATATATTTTATCGGAGGAAATTTGGCAACTTTCGAATGTTCATACGGCGTTCTCGCCAGGACGGTAGTTTTCTCCTTCGACGCATTGTTCGATGGTATTACAGTGGCGCCTGATTTGACAAAATTTCATGTGTTGGAGGTATGTTTCCATTGATGGCAAGTTCCCGACGAGAGTTTGTCCAGGTAGAGTTTGTCTAGGTATAGGGATGGTCCAGGTAGGGTTTGTCCAGGTAATTTACTTGCCAGGATTATTTCCGAGTAAATGATAATAAATTCTTTATTCATATTATACTGCCGTGCTGAAGAAGAACGTCGTATGAGCCATTAGACGCTGCCACATTTCCTTCAATTAAAACCTAATTTACTCGAAAACTCGTTAATATTTTTTTTTAATTTTTTCAGACAATCTTATTCGCAATTTTATCTAAAGATACGTGTTTTATCCGGGGAAATTTGGCGACTACCGAATGTTCATACGGCGTTCTTCCTTAGCACGGCAGTATAGCTGATACTGATTTCAATAGTATCCATACTTGAGGCCATTTTTATCTGACTTTATCAAGTTTTATTCGTTAAGTTATCTTGAGAGTTGTTCTAAGAAAGCGCGTATCAAACTTTTGGGCGCTTCTGGGTACCAGATGCGCCCTTTTTCAGTTGTTACCTCACTCAAAAAGCAAGTATGGGAAGAGTGACTTACCGGCCGAGAAATGGATCATGGAGCCATAAAATATAGTTCGTGGAGCCATGCTCATAGGTTCACGACCAATGAAGTATGGCTCAGAAAGCCATACTGTAGACGGTAAGTCACTTTGGATAGAAATTATGGATCTCCGAGCCATTCTTTATGGGTCTCAGAATCATACCTTTTTTTGAGTGTAATTGGTGAGGACGGAGGGAAAGGTAAAGAGGACGAAAACATCTATATCCACGTAAAACGTGACAACCGGAGGTGAACTATCGATCGAGGCCCCTGAAATAAGCCAGCTCAAAATTGGCATTCCTCGACAGAGCTTAATCTTCAAAGTTCGGGCCCTCGCGGGGTGCACGGAGGAGGAGATTAACAGACCTTCAGATCAGAACATTATTTATTATTTTACAATGCCTCGACTTTTGGAACTTTGAGTATGCGGGAGTCCGCAGAGGAGTTAAGATCTACCGCGAGGTTGTCATGTTCCGCGGTGCTCCGGAAACATCCATCGTGAGCTGATATTTAGACGGGGGGTCTGGCAACAATGGTTTTCCGATAGGAGCTGGCAAGTTGTGAAATCATCCTGATTATGATTGAACATTAGCACTTCAGAGCAGTGGCGTGGCGTGAATTACGATGTATCGATTGTTCTGCCATTTAAACATATAGTAAATAATCGGATAACAAGGTGTCCCTGGTAAAAATTGGCCATAGGACCTGCGTTTCAAAATACCATGGGAGTTCTTATAGCCGACTGAAGGAGGCGATAGAAAATCATATAGCTGGCTGTAGAAAGTGGAAAAAATCATACGGCCGGGCTACACAAAGCGATAAAAAATTATACAGCCGGGCTATTGTTCCTATCGCCGAGCTTTACGCTTTATCGCCTGGCTGTTGCTTCTTCTCAATCGGCTATAAAGGACTATGAGAAATTGTGTAGAAATTCGTGTGCTTTGTAAATCCTTAAGTTTGTACGGAATCACCTTAATATTTACAAAACGCACATTATATTTTCCTTTACTACATATTTTTTTTTCACCAATTAAAACGAGAATAATCCATACAGGGTTTGCAAACATTTCAAAGTCATGAGTTGAAAAACGCTGACTCTACTAGATTAAATATTAGAGCCTAACACGAAGCGGAGCGGCGGCGCACTGGTGCCTACAAACCTAACAGGGATACTTCACGCATTGCGGGATGCGTTAAGTATCCCTGTTAGGTTTGTAGGCGCCAATGCGCGTTTCGCGCTGGCTGCCCGCCCGCCGCGGCCGCGCCGCGCCGCAGTGTACCACGGCGCTTGAAGCAACTATTTCACACCAGAGGTATTGCACAGTATCATGCGAAATTGAAGGCGCTCCAACATATTAGGAATGACAGAGGTATCCTTCAAAAGTACGGAGCTTTCCTCGCAAAATAAATCAAGGCACTACGGCCCAAAAAGAGAGCGGTTGTCCAAAAACTCACTAAGTCCTGGCATCCATAGTTAGTAACGTTTAGCATACACTTTATCGCCTGACTGTTGCTTAGTCGCCATCGGCTATAAAAGGCTATAAGAAATAGTGTTGCCGGCTATAGAAGCTATTGGAAATCTTACAGTCGGCTGTAGGTCTATGGTATTTTGGAACACAGATTCTACTGCAAATTTTTACCAGGGGTCCGCTGCAAACATCCTGTTTATCGATCCTTTTCCATAGGTTTAAATTGCATAAAAATCGATACATCGCAAAGCACGCCACGCCACTGCTTTAAAAACGATTCGATAGTCGATCGATCGATTGATAATCTCTGGATTTTCAAACAAACATGGAAAAAAATAGATTGCTAATTTAACAATTCAATTGTTAAAAAGAAGTGACTGCAATGTTTCAAATGTACATTTGACAATAGTGGAAACTAATTTTGAGGTTAATTTAGCATTTTTTATTGTGATATCTACATTAAAACTTTGCAGTCACTTCGTTTGACTACAAAATTGTTAAATCAGTAATTTAATTTTTTCCTTGTATCATTTCTTTCAGACTTTACGCGCATCACATCTGACTGTGAAACGTCAGGTATTAGGTAAAGAAAGTATGACCAAGAGGAATATGTACGAGAGGAAATCTTCGAGCAATGAAATTAAATTACCTTCTCTCGTCTAGAAAACGACGAATTCTGGAGCAACCTGTAGGTATTTTGACCATTATAGTATGGAGCGCGCTAATCAGAAAGGAACCAAGCCACATTAGTTATTGCCAAATTTAATTGAGTTATTTTAATTTTTACATGAAAACGGTTGTACGGATTTTTGTGCGAATTTCAGTAAAATTTCTGCATAGTACAAAGCATATTCCTTAAAATTTTCAAACCAATATGCACAAACATTCTCTTGGAAAAAATTAAATTGCCCAGTTAAATTTGGCAAAAGCTGATGAAAATTGGTTTCTTTCTGCTAAATGCGGTCCATATGTCCTGTGCATTCAATATATTTTCGCTGCCATATATTATGCACGAGTATCATTACAATTCCTCGGTTGGTCGTTGGTGAAAATGAACCGTTGCACATATCATAATGTCAATTAAGAACCCGAAATGAACTCTCCGAGTGTGGCACGAAATTTCGATTGCGCCGCAATTATCCATGCAACCAGCCTCTCTGCGTTGTCATTGCGGGAAGCGCTGACAATTTTCTGGCAATTTTCCTTCTGCGTCCCTCAAATGATGAGTAATCACCCATTACTGATGAAACTACCGAACAATGATTCATTTTGCTTCACTTGTCGCAGTAATGCGTTGAGGCTTACTTATCAACTTACTAACGAAACTTTCACATACATTTATAAAAATACAGTAGACTCTGGATTATCCGGATCAATTGGTGCTGGGCCCGATCCAGATAAAAAAAAATCCGGATAATAATAGTAAACACAAACACCACCAACCAACACCACAGTATTCTTATTATGTCTACACCATGTACATACCAACACGAATTTAAAAGGTTAACGCCAAATTGAACGACTCAATGGTGATTGTGAATGGTAGCCGACAACGATAAATTACAATACAACGATTAAAGCGCGCAATGCGTGAAGTATTCATACAGTCTTGTAGCCGCTATAATGTGCGTTTTAGGCTAACTAATCGACTGCACTGCGTTTGGCGTAATGCGAGAAGTATTTATGCAATCTAGTAGGTGCTAATGCGTTCCACGCCGACCTCACTGTTCGGCGCAATGCGTGAAGTTATCCTTCAGCCTTGCAGGCGCCAATATGCCGTGCGACCGCTTCTCTGCGGATCCGCTCACTTATCGGAATGCATACGTAGTTACATTGTTGCAAAATCGATCCGGATAATCCAGAGTCCGGATAATATGAAGCCGGATAATCCAGAGTCTACTGTAGTGTTTTACGTTGCATATTTTGCAGTTCATTTTGTGTTCAGCGTTTTTAGAATTGAACAAAAATTTTGGGCCGTTTTTTTTTCAAGCCTGCTTTTAATGTAAATTTCAAACACATTTGACTAAGAAAGAGCACTATAGAGTATTCCAACTTGTAGATTTTGACCATTTTTTCACGTTTTTAAAGATTTTAAATCTACAGGTCACTGTCACTGGGGTTTCTTTAAATTTCCAAAATATGACTCATAAAGCGACGGCCCTTCGATCCTGCTTTTAATGTAAATTTCAAACACATTCAACTAAAAAAAATCACTAAAAGATTTCCCAACTTGTAGATTTTGACCATTTTTTAAGATTTCAAATCTAAAAGTCACTGCCACTGGGGTTTCTTTAAATTCCTGCAATATGACGCATAAAGCGACGGCCCTTCGAAGTCGCGAAGCGCTTTCCGGGGGTCGCGCCGCGTAAGGGTCAGGGAATGAAACTCTTCGTGATTAATATTCTACCGTGCTAAGGAAAAACGCCGTATGAACATTCGAGAGGTGCCAAATTTCCTTCAATAAAATGTTTATTTTTAGGAAATTTATGAACCTTTTTCCTTGGAATTTTCAGACGTTTTAGATCAAATTACGAACAAAATTGTCTGAGAAATTGGAATACAAATTTTCAAAAATTTTCCTAAAAATATATTATTACTAGGGGAAATTTGGCAACGCCTGAAGGCTCTTACGACGTTCTTCTTTAGTACGGCAGTATTGCTCAAGGGATTAGAGTCTAGAGCTCCGCGGGTAAAATCACTCAGTAAATCAGCTGGAAAAAAATTGTCGTCGCGTTTAGCTTAAATTTGGGGCAACGACTCGTCATGTGAGGCGTCGAAACATTTCAGCGGCACGAGTCGTTGCTCGGGATGTTAGACGTGAAACAGTGAAACATTGAGTGAAGTACTCGGTGTGTTTTTTTATGGATTGTTTGCGCGGGGTTGCCAAGATGATTTATTTTATTTACGTTCCGCTTCCCTACTCCCCTCGCCCAACGCCGTTCGGCGCGACTCTGACAGACGCAACACGCAACGCCACCGTTCGGCGTTGTCGCGCGTTTCGGATCGACATGAACCCGGGCAATTTTTACAATTGTATTGGTTCCTAATGACCGTGCGCATAAGCGGGACTGGGGGGGGGGGGGGACTGCCCTCCTCTCCCAATCTACTAGGATCCGTCCAGAAACTAAGAAAGATCTCTATGAATATGGCAAGAAAAAAACGCTAAAAACGTGCCCCGGAAACGGTAAGTAAAAGGATGGTAGAATAATGTTAGGTCCATCCTATTCTACAGCCGCATATTGAGGCCAAAACATTCAAAAAATTATACTTATAAAATCTGCTTTTATAACGCTCTCTGATGCTCTGCGATACTCAGCCGCCGAATTCCCCTATTCTCCTAAAGCTTCGGAGTTATTGGCACTCCCTCGTTCTTCCCTCAAATGAACACCGGGAATATTCGTTTCAGGTAACCAATGTTCTCAGTCATAGGAACCGACTTACGGTCACATGAACCAAGGTAATAGGACAAAATGTCCAAAGATATGTCCTACGTACAGAAATGTCCAAAGTCAAAAAAGTTCTCATCTAAAATGGGACAAATCAGGACAAAATCCTCAAGCGCGTCCAGCAGTATTAAGAATTGAAGATGAAGACGATATTCCAAGATATCCTATGGGAATAGCCTAATATGATCGAGTCAACAACGAGCCGCAACACGAAAGTTATGAGGAAGTATGAAGAATTTCTACCAACAGGTAAGTGGTAATATTAATAATAATTACTAGCCGTTCTGGACGCGCTTTGCGGCCAGCCAAGGGGCTGCGCCCCCTAGACCCCCGGTCACTCGCTACGCGAGTGACATTCGGCTCGCTCCGCGAGCCATTTTTCTCAGTGATTGGACGTTTGATCATAGATTTAAGTATAATTTTGGAGACTCTGGAGGCAAATGATTTTCGTCACAGAACCTTGTTGCGGAAGAGTGCCATCATTTGCACATGAATACATGTGTGGAGATGAAGCGTGAATGGGGATGGATCATTCTTCAAAAACGAATTTGACTGGGACGTCCGACGTCATCCCATCGGGTGGCAAAAAGACAATCCGTGGAGCTCCTTCCGCGATTCGACTTGCTGAAGTAGCAAAAGTTATCTTACCTTTAATAAGATTGTCGGTGGCGTAGGGGTCTAAAAACTGCGCTCACGATAGTACCTATAGTTCGAGTTCGAATCGCATGAGCCACTCGTGGTTTTTTTTTTATACTTTCCATAGTTCTCTGGATGTTTTTGTTTAATTCTCTCTGATTGGATATTTGTTACGCCTTTTCCTAAATTCCATTTCATTTCCTTTCCCTTTTCTTTTTCCCTTCGGTAGCATACTGTGTCCTTTACAATTATATTTTAAAATAGCTTTTCCCTTAGATCCATGATGCTTCCAAAACGGACATCAATTGTTTTAATGCACATTTTGGCTAAATCATGGGTTTTCCCAGGCCCCAGCAGCCTCTCGTCCCTCCCGGACTCTATCGTTGCCAGATAAGTTGCTTTTTTAGCACTTTTCTCAATCAATCATGTCAAATATTCACATTTATCGCACAATCTGGCAACCTCTCGAGTGAAATAGAAAAAGGTAGAATCGCTGAAAGTCTGAATCCTTCGAAGTTTATATTAATGAATATATTAATGATGACTCACAGTAACTAGACATTTGGGCATTTTTAATTTTGGCGATGGTACCGCTACTGGACACTTTTTATTCATGGAATTTTCTTGTATTGGACATTTTATTACTCTGGACATTTGTTTTTGGACAATTTGACCTATCACCTGAACCAAAGCTCACCAAACTTTGGTTCTACGTGCAATAACTTTGGTATTCAATAGGAACCGAACTTGTTTCTCTGTGTACTCGTACGCATCTGGGCCAAAGAATGCCAGTATTTCATACGCTTGACAACCCAGCGAAACAACAAAGAGGCTCTGTTATTCGTGGAACCTGCGTTATTCTCTCTAACACGATCTGACCAAAGGATTTGCGAATTAATAATAGAGGCAGTGGCGAAGTTGGGGGTTGGAGGCTTAGGGAACTTTCTCTCGGTCTCCCGCATTCGTACTTTCGTTCTCTGCTGGAAACCCTCGCCACACACCTTGTTTGTATTTGAGGCGAGGAGAAACGGAAAAATCTTGAGAAACAGAAAATGAAATTTAAGTCATACACGTGCTTTCATTGGCGGATCCAGCAAATTGGCAACATTGTTTTTCTCCATTTAAAATGAATCAAGTGTAAATATGCATACTTTTTTTCGGTATTTTCAGGAGCCATCGGAGAAATTGCGAGCAAAATTTTCGAAAAATTGGAAGAACAATATTCATGTCGCATGCGATTAGTCAAATCAGGTATTTTATCAAATACCTAGGCAGATTGTCAAATGTTGACAGTTAATGAAAATTTGTAAATTTTTAGCGAAGAGCTAACGAGTTTTCAATATTTTGAGAAAAATAACTCATCAAATATATGAACTCCTCTTGTTTCTTCCTCCTCGAATGCCTCTCAAAAATTTAAATGCTAAAATTTAAAAATTCTGTCCTTTATGACATGCTGATAACTTTAGGATGAATATTCATTCAGGAACTACACATCGTGTAGAATATTATTGCATGATCCACATTCTTACAGAAAATCCTTATTTACTGGAGCAATCAATTATTTTTCCAAAATTTAGGAAAAGAATCAGAATCGCATTCCACGTAAGAATACTTGACTATTTGCCTAGGCGTTTGACAAAATGACTGATTTTACTGATTGTCTGCGACATTCACAAGTTCACCAGAAAATTTGTGTTTTATCAAGGGAAATTTGGCAACGCCTGAAGGCTCATACGACGTTTTGCCTCAGCAAAGCAGTACTGTCTCCGTGCACAGTAGTTCGAGGAGAGGGAGCTTCTGTTTCGTGACATGGGTCTTGATGTTGCGTTCCCACTAGCCTCATTATAACTGCAATATTCCCATCGGATCCGATCCAAAGGTGTTGGCGCACAACAACGCATCTAGAACAAGGAAGCGGGTGAGCGTCTCGTCTCGTCTCGTCCAAGTTCTCTCGTTTGATTGATACTTGTGATTAATTTTCTCGTTAAGGAGGCACGCGCCTTGTCAGTCAACGTTTACCGACACCGCACATCGGCGGCATCGTCAGCCGCAACACATTTTGGTGCGTTTCGGCTTCGGGATCCTCCTATTTATATTTTCGTCCATCGTTTTCTCGAGCTGCATCCATATTACTCGGGGTGGAACAAGCCGATGGAGGTGTGATCCGAAACCCCGCGCGCTGCTGTCAGACTGTGTAAAACACCCTCTGCACTGGAAAAAAAAACACATTGGATCTAGAGTCCAGACTCTTGAAAACATTGACAAGAAAAAGGACTCTTGATTGAGGCAGATTTAAGCTTAAATCAAAAGGAAATCCGCTCAAATTAAGAGGCTTGGTTCTTGATTTAAGCTTAAATCTGATTGAATCAAGAATATTTTTTCTTGTCTATGTTTTTAAGAGTCTGGACTCTAGATCCAATGTGTTTCTTTTTTCCAGTGAGTGTATAGTATAGCCTACACTGCAGTGCTCCTGTCCTACCATGCTAAAGAAAAACGCCGTATGAGCCTTCAGGCGTTACCAAATTTCTGTTGGTATATCAAGAATTTTTGGGAAAATTTGTAAATATTTTTCTTCCGATTTATCGAGTAATTTTGTTTGCAATTTTACCTGAAGTTTTTGAAAATTTCTTGGAAAAATACGCATGACATTCCTCAAAAATAAACATTTTCTCCAAGGAAATTTGGCAACTCTCGAATGTTCAAACGGCTTTTTTACTCGGCACGGCAGTATTCCATGGCCGTCAAAAGTTCCGGGATTCGGAACTTTTTTGTTCCGATTTCTCCCACTCCATGACCGTTAAAAGTTTCGGGATTCCTTTGAGATTTTGTTAAAGTTCCGAGAGAGTTTCGGAAAATGCAAAAGATCCGTAACATTTTGGGAATTTCCAAAGTTCCGGGAAAAATTCAGGAAAATCTCAAAAGTTCCGGAATTCGGAACTAGCACCGGGAAATGGGAGCACTGCTGGTACTGCTACACTGCCGTGCTGAAGAAAAACGTCATATCGTTGTTTTTCTTACGAAAGAACGTAGCTCCATTCCAATGTTGCCACATTTTCCCGCGCAAATTGCACTTTTACCAGGCGGATTTCGGTACTTTCTAACTGAAAATTTCACCGATTTTCCCTCTGATCTCGTGCAAAAATCAAACAAATGTTCAACAAAAATTGTGCTGGTTTATGCTTCCAAAAAATTGAATTTTTTTAGTCAATTTTGCAACCTTGGAATTGAGTTACGTTTTTTTTCGCCCACGGGACGACGATATGAGCCTTCAGACGTTGCCAAGTGTCATTTACCTGATCACGAATTTTTGGGAACCTATGAAAAAAAAGATAGATTATTAAGGCGTTCGCAACGATCACCATAATAATCGAGTCTTTACCATAGCTTCAAATGGCATAATATAGACAGTCGAGTATCACGCCTCGCCGCGCCGCACGGTGGATCAAGTCCATAGAAGAGTTCGGACAAAATTCGGAACCTCTAAACGTTTATAACTCAGTTTTTATAAAACTTAGAGGTTCTAAAAGTGGTTTGATTGATTTCCTCTTAAAATTTTCTTCATAAAGCACCCATTGAAATGTAAAATATGACGAAATAAACCTGAGAATTTGCAATTTTAGTCAAATATTTTATGTCCGACCTTTCTAATTGACTCGATACACTGTGCGCCGCTGACTACTTTTTTTCCCACGAGGTAACTTCGCGCGTTCTGTTAAACTCGGTCCATTTTCTCGGCACAACTCGACACCGTGTTGAGAGTGCGAATGCACAAGGTTTGATTGAAAGCACAGTTCACCAAACAACCGGGGCAGTGTTCCAGAGGCCTAGCCGACGGATATCTTTAATGGTCCGAAATACCGGCTCGAAATTAAGGCGAATAAACATGACTTCGCTGGATCAAAACTGCTAGGGTACATCCGAGAGATGGTTAACTACATCCCATCAGAGAGCGTGACGCCTAACTAATCGAGGCAATCAAACAATACCGAAACATGAATCCTACAAGATTTTTTCTTTGTTTTTGGCTGCGAGCCACTAATGCATGCTGGGCCGTTGGAAATCGTGTAGATGCTATCACGACTTGTTGGGAGAGGATATGATTAAACTGGATAATCGTAGAGTTGGTCGGCGTGACTTGCAGGTTTACCCCAGAAGAAAACGGGAGGGTGGACCTAAAATGAACTTTTTTCGGGCAAAATCCTTCGTTTCTTGGACGAAAGATCGTTATTACAGTTGAACGTTGCAAAATCTCCATTCGGGTACAGTGCTTTGAAATGGAAATCTTCAAGCGTTCTCACATGAGAATTCCACTGATTTTTCTTGTGCTTAAACGCTCAAGTCATCGAAACTTTGGGTATAATGGAGATGTTGCATAAGTGAGGAATTTGCGATTTGACTGTTGATTCTGATGTAAAAGTTCGCGAGAAACACGATGGTCCCACTGGTTTTCTCTGAAATCAACTCCAAAGCTCAAGCAAAAGCTCTCAAGTTGAGGCCAAAATGGAGGGGATAGCCCACGCTATCCTGAGAGTCCACCTATACATCAAGACAAACTCTCCATGCAAAGATAGGGGGCAAATACATTAGTAGGGTTGCCGTGTTTTCAGTTTTAGAGTCCCCAAATAAAGTGGCAGCCCTGTCGATGTATTTGCTCCCTATCTTTGCATGGAGAGATTGTTTTGATGTAGAGGTGGACTCTCAGGGTGGGGTGGGATATCCCCTCCATTTTGGCCTCACTTTGAGAGCTTCTTCTGAGCTTGGGAGATGATTTTAGAGAAAACCAATGGCACCATCGTGTTTCTCGCGAACTTTTACATAAGAATCAATGGTCAAATCGCAAATCTCCACATGCAACATCTCCATTATGTGCAAACATATTGTTGTAATGCATTGAAGTGTTAGTTTTCCCTATGCCAAATCGACCAAATCTTTGTGTTGAAGCGACTTACTTTTTGTGTTGAAAATCTGCGCCCTCGTTATAACTAGGCGCCAGCCATCAGGATCGAGCCTGGGCTGCATCGGTGATAATCCAACGCATTAGTCACCTGCAAGTCACAATCTCTGAGTGACGGAGAGTAAAACATTACAAGAGCACATGTCCCGCAAAACACTTTCATCATGCTCCGATCAGTGGCGTGGCGTGCTTTGCGATATATCGATTGATCAGTCATTTAAACCTATGGAAAATTACCGATAAACAGGGTGTTCGCAGCGAACACCTTAATAATCGATTATTTACCACAGCTTCAAATGGGGAAATATAGATAGATCGCAAAGCACGCCACGCCACTGGCTCCAATGTTTCACACTGGAAAAAAAAAAAAAACACATTGGATCTAGAGTCCAGACTCTTGAAAACATTGACAAGAAAAAATACTCTTGATTCAATCAGATTTTTGCTTCAATCAAGAACCAAGCCTCTTAATTTGAGCGGATTTCCTTTTGATTTAAGCAAACATCTGATTGAATCAAAAGTATTTTCTCTTGTCAATGATTTTAAGAGTCTGGACTCTAGATCCAATGTGTTTTTTTCCAGTGCAGAGAAACATACGGTTCGGGTCGATTTCACACAAAAGTATGTTCAGCAACTAAGTCCTTTACGTTGATCTGACACAAATAAAAGTAACACCGAACACCGAAATGTTTAACTGCGCACCTATTATGTGTTTCCGTCCTATGCCTGCATGACTTTCCTCAAAAATAAATGTTTTGGCGAAGGAATTTTGGCAACTCTCGGATGTTCATACGGCGTTTTTCCTTAGAACGGCAGTGCAGGCCATAGTGCAATTTCGGCGGCGTAAATTCACACCGGGCCCCCGGGTGGGTCGAGGAAGGCGATGATAATGATAATGATATTTGGGATGACGCGGGCGCAGTGAGTGATGCGATGGCGATGCAGCTCGGCGCAATCTCCCGCGGCAGAGATGTCATCGGCGTCGATTTATGGCCGCACCTGCGCGTCGCCGCGGCACGCCGCCGCCGCCGCGCCGGGCGCCCAGGGGGTGTTTGCCCACCCGTGATGTAGATCTTTCATCAAATTGTTCAAATAGCTCCCGAACGCGAACACTTGTCCGCAACCCGAGCCCGACCCCGAGGCATCCTCACCATTCTTCCCGAATTTTCCGCCTTCCCGGCCCGAGCCTCACTTCGGTGTTGCTCATTCTTCAGTCGTGGATCCAAGGATACAAGGGTAATAATACTGCCACTTTGCCGTGCTAGGGAAGAACGCCGTATGAACATTCAGGAGTTGCCAAATTTCCTTCAGTAAAATGTTCATTTTTGAGGGAAGTTATGAATATTCTTCCTTGAAATTTTCAGGAACTGTAGGTGAAATTGCGAACAAAATTGTCAGAAAAATTGGAAGAAAAATATTCATAAGTTTGCTAGGAAATTTGCGTTTTATCAAAGGAAATTTGGCAACGCCTGAAGGTTCATACGGCGTTCTTCCTCAGCACGGCAGCACTAGAGTCCCTTTATACTGAGAGTCAAGACAACACTCCCTCATGGAGTCACAAACGAGAATAAAGATTACACAAATTGAACGTTTTTTGTAATCTTTGATCGGCCCATTCTCAAATTCCTTTCTCCGTTCCCTCTCTCATTCCGTTTGTTCCTTGCCGAACCCGTAATTCCCTGGTTCATTCCAGATCGGATCCATCTTTGCAATCGGTGAAAATGTAATCTTTATTCCCGTTTGTGACACTGTGAAGGCTTAAAATACGGGAACCAATCAGAAATGGATTCACGCTGTCTTGACTCTCAGTATAAAGGGACTCTAACTGCCACGTGCTGAGGGAGAACGCCGCATGAGCATTCGAGAGTTGCCAAATTTTCTACGATACAATGTTTATTTTTGAGGAAAGTTATGAATATTTTCCCTTGAAATTTTCAGGAACTTTAGGTGAAATGGGCGTATTTCTGCTAAACGAAGCTAGGCGCCAAATCGAGTTCCTTTTGGGAATTTCAGAATCCCGGATAGCGCAAACACTTGTCCGCGACCCGAGCCCGACCCCGAGGCGTCCTCACCATTCTTCCCGAATTTTCCGCCTTCCCAGCCAGAGCCTCACCTCGGTATTGCTCATTCTTCAGTCGTGGATCCAAGGATACAAGGGTAACAATACTGCCGCGTGCTAAGGGAGAACGCTGCATGAGCATTCGAGAGTTGTCAAATTTTCTACGAGACAATGTTTATTTTTGAGGGATGTTACGAATATTTTCCCTTAAAATTTTCAGGAACTTTAAGCCCGTGTCCCACGATCAAATGAACCTATCGAATACTCGTCAAATGCAAGATGGCGACAGGTTTTCGCCAGAGACAAGAGACCCTCCACTAGTATCTTCGCCATGGTGGAAGCTTTTACTTTCGGGACTTCAGCATTCTACTGTTGACTTACCTACATGGTTGATGTTCAGCAACGTGTTGGCAGTTTCGTTTTGCAAACAAGCCGAAAATGGCCGACGTTTGGGAAAGTTGTTTGGCTCATGACGTCATCCGAAGCTCATCATCGACCATGTAGGTAAGTCAACAGCCGAAACTAGGGTGATGACTGTTGCTCCCTAATAATTGTCCATAAGGAATTGTTGAAACCCCGAAAGTAAAAGCTTCCACCTGTCGCTAGGAGGCCGGTGGAGGGTCTCTTGTCTCTGGTTTTCGCGCAAGTTCGCTATCAAATGTTAGCGGGCCGTCAAATGTTGATGAACCCGCCATCTTGCATTTGATGAGTTCATTTGATCGTGGGACGAGGGCTTCAGGTGAAATGGGCGTATATCTGCTCAACGGAACTAGGCGCCAAATCGAGTTCCTTTTGAGAATTTCAGAATCCCGGATAGCGCGTCCCGTCAAACGGAACTACGCGCCATGGAAAAGCATTGCGAGTATAGGACGGGACGAGCATCGCGTTCCGCAACACCCGCCAATCCAAGCCCCCCCTCCCTTCCTCCCCCTATGGCGCTTAGTTTCGTTTGATAGAAATACGCCCAAATTGCAAACAAAATTATCTACAAAATTGAAAGAAAAATATTCTTAAGTTTACCAGGAAATTCGTGTTTCATCCAGGGAACTTTGGCAACACTTGAAGGCTCATACGGTTTTCTTCTTAGCACGGCAGAATACTTGACAACGGGCCGACGGTAAAGGTATTCTAGCCGACGGCGTAATATTTTTCTTCAAATTTTTTGGACAGTTTTACTCGTAATGGCGCTTGGGGCAAGAAATTGAAAGATTACAAAAAACGTCCGATTTTTGCACGAAGAAAAAAACTTTGTGCGTGGGACCCAAAGTTTAGGTCATATGGATCTCTGAAGTTTTCGGATTGAGCATCTGAACACTTTAGGTCCAGCTGCTGAGGTTTGGATCACACATCTGAAACTTCAGTTCTTACATCTGAAGTATTTCGGTTTTCACATCCGAAAAACTTCGATTTCATCGAACATCTGAAGTACTTCAGATGTAAGAACTGAGTTTTAGATGTGTGATCCGAACCTCGGCAGCTAGACCTAAAGTGTTCAGATGCTCAATCCGAAAACTTCAGAGATCCATATGACCTAAACTTCGGGTCCCACGCACGAGGTTTTTTTCTCGGTGTGTACCTAATCTTTATTCCCATTTGTGACATCCATAAGCCGCGTTGTCCCAACTCTCCCTAAAAAGGGACGCTACATTCCCCTAATTAAGAATCCGACATGAGAAAATGCTCCGTTTCGTTCGTTTCTTTTCAGAATTAGCGGAGAATTTGAAAGAAAATGCCGATGTTGCAATAGTGAACTCTCATTGGTCCGATGCTCCCCACGCAGCGCGCAAACCGCAATGCGCGCTGCGGCTCACAGTGGTTGAGTCATTCAGAAAAGTCGGACATGAAATTTTTGACTAAAACTGTAAATTTTGATGTTTAATTCGTCACATTTTAAATTTTAAGGGGTGATACTAGAGGAATTTTTCACGAGGAAACCAATGAAGCCACTCTTAGAACCTCAAAATTTAGTATAAACGGGGTTATAAGCTCGCAAAGTTTCCAAATTTTGTCCGACCTCTCCTATTGACTCGGCCCACTGTGCGTCTCCAGCACGCGCTACGCGCTCCTGACCACTCAGCTCCGCTTAATAATTGATAAGAAAATTGCTTCTGTTTCCGCAGGAAATTCCTGCACACGTAGTTAGCGCCGCCGCGACCCCCCGCCCCTCGGGGGCATCCAGGGTTCCCATGAAGAGGTGGTCGCGGTATTGTTTCTTGGGAGTCCGAAACAATGGGCTCATTCGACGATGCTCATAAACACCGAGGATTAAACGGTTAACGCGTGCGGTCGCTCTCCGACGTCTAATGAGCGGAAATGAGAGATTCGGGGGCTTTTCCTCATGAAAATGGGCCGGTAACGAGGTGCGAATCAAAGCCATGTGTTTAATCTTTGAAATACAAGATTTTGTTGTAGGAGCTTCTCATACACTGAAAAGTAAGTTAAGGGCTATACAGGGTGTCTCACTGTATCCCAGGATTAAGTGCGAATATTGAAGGAGTCGATTCTGTGGGTCAAAAGAAGATGTTTTTGTGGTATAACTTTTTTTCCAAAAACGCTTTCCGTGGGGGGCCCCATTATCGCCCCATTATCCCCCTATTATCAGCTCCTATAATCCATTATTAGTACCTATTATCTCGAAAACGATGAGTTATAGCGAAAAAACGCAAGAGACATTTTCTTAATATTTTTCAACGTTAAATCTAGAAAAGCCATCAAAAATCAATTTTTGTCGCTAGAAACGTTGATTTGGGCACTTTTACGGTCGGTACCCCCCTAACCCACCCCCCCCCCCCGCCTCAAAATGAGTTTTCCCTTTTGTAGAGGTCAGAAATGAAAAGAGCGCTAAAAATGACCCTCGTTAACCAACTTTCATTAATATCGGTTGATAAACATTGTCATAGTGTTAGAAAGACGATTTTTTTCCTCCAGCTTTGGGAGGCCGTGGCCCCCAGGAAAAGCGTTTTTGGAAGAAAATTTATACTACAAAAACGTCTTTTTTTGACCCAAAGAATCGACTCCTTCAAAATTCGTACTTAATCCTGAGACACCCTGTATAGACATACCGTCCGTTCCGGGCTCAGAAGCCGAGAGTTCCGGGTGCTAGAGCCGTAGTTTTGACTGCTCCGGGCGCTTCACCCGGTACTTTTGGCCTCTGAACCTGAAACCCAGTCGGCACGTCTACACAGACCGCAAGTACGGCTCCCACGACCGAAGTTTTTTTTTCCAGTGTAGAGTACAGCAGTTTTGTCTGGTTGTGTCAAAACATCAGAATTTTAAAGTTTTAGGGTACCTATATAAAAAGCCTCTAATCTATAACATAGGCGTTCAGAATAACGTGCGGGCGGTATGGTTGAATTTCATGCCGATAGAGGACGTAATTTTGTATTTTATTCCAACGATTTTGATAGCCCTGACCATTGAATATTAAAACATTGAATGTATTTTCCTCGAAACTACTCCTTTTCAAAAGTGAAATTAAAGGCGCTATAGATCTAGTTCGGTTTTATATTTTAGGATAGCCATTTTGAAAAATATTCCTCTCGGCAGAGTTAACTGATATTTGAATTATTTGGCACCAAAGTTGTTCCACCTTTGGATGGTCACTAATGCTTTCACTAAGGTATCGTTCAAGTTTTACAGTCATGTGTAAGATACAGTAAAGTTGCAAAAATCTGTTTTCACTTTACCTCTACGTCTACCACTTTCCCACTCATCATCTGCTGTCTGCCTCTCATTTTTAGCCCCTAATAGACTACCTAAATCAAACTTCAGTCTTTATCAAACCGTTTCAAAGTCAATACTAAAAAGATCGTTTCAACCAATTCATAATCAAGTGCATCGATCTCAAAGTTTTCGTTGTTCCATCCGCATGTTGAGAATGGGGAAAAAGCTTCAGGAGTCAACTTTCCTAAATTCCAAAAAGGCAGCAAAATAAAAAGTAAAAAACACAGCGTGGTTGAATGGTAATAATTACTGAAGGGGTTAGTTGAACAATAGCACAAATTGACATTTGAAAGTTGCAAATTTTACTTTACAAGAAAGACTTTCCATTATGTACTGCAAATAGTTTTCCTACATCATAAGTTATCCTTACTTTCTGAATTTTTCTATAGCCTAATTTTTATCAATTAGCCGCTTAAAATTTCTTAACATATTTTTGTTTGCTGATATTATAGAGTTGGAAAATTATGCCTCCCTGAGCATAATAACTCGACTTTAACCTTTAATCTAGTGGATCGTACACCCACATAGTTTTTAATATAATGAGAAAATTTCATTAATTATTATTGTGCTATATGTTTCCTATACCACGCCGCCTAATTTACAATTTCACTTATCACATTTTAACGATGGTTCTGCAAAAAACTAAACAACTTGTTACTGAGACAATCTAAAAATAGATAATAAATTATTATTGAAAAATAAAGCTCCTTTCAAAACTAGCAGCGGCCCTGAAGCGCCTAAATTCGAAATTCTCAACGATTAGAAGTAACTTCAAATGAGAGGAAAGAACGTTTTTTACCTGTTTATAATCTGATCCAAAAGGTATCCAAAGAAAAGCAGAAGCACACGTTCTTATCACTCAGAAAATTAATCAAACACGTAAAACTTCCAATAACTTGATTTACACAAGGAAGACGTAAGAAAAATCTATGTACTTCCGGGAGGAAAATTCGCTCTCATATGAGACAACAGCCACTCTTCGAAAATATACAGAATAGAATGAGTTTTTCGAAACACTAAAAAATTTCACACCACTTCAAATTTAAAATATTAAAAATAAATCGATGAAGGCGAAAAAATTAAGACGTATGTCTCAACGAGATGTCAAGTTTCAAACAAATCTGATTTAAGTATCAGCACTCTCTCGGAGGATCCAAAAAAAGTATAGTATTTTTTCTTCCTCTAAATTAGAAAACCGACAGTTTAAATTAACGTATAGGAGCCACACGATTTTCGACACTGAAAGATCCTCCCAATGCTAAATCACGATTCACTGAATCTTTCCGTCGGAAACTCAAAATATTTTCGACGTTTGATCCGTCGCGACTGGGACAATTTTTTGCCGATCGGCACCGATAGTACGGTAAAACACAAAATTTTCAAGTTTTTTCGGATAAAATTTTGAATTATCTCAGACACCGGCGATTGGGGCCGAATTTTTCCCGGTCAACGGGACTTCTAACCTCGCGGTAGGGATTTAGTTCCTGTTTTTCGGAGTGTTCTCGAGGGGTGGCGGGGGCGCGAATCGCGTGAAGGGACGGCGATGAGGGATTCGGACCTCGTGGATTCGGGACTGCACGCAGGGCGACTTATCGCGTTCCACTGACGGTGCTCGCCGTACGCTCGTCCGCTCGCGGTGCGCGTCGCGCCGGTGCGGGTTCCCGCCTTCGAGCCCCCCCCCCCCCCCTTCCCCACCGTCGCCTGACGAACGCCGTCATACGTCGACGACATCGCGTATTTTTGAAATTTTGCGTACGGAGAGGAGAGGTGCCTCGGTGTGGTGTGAAAAACGATTTTTTTCGGAATAGAGAATTTGCAGATGTCTGAAATTTTGTAAAGGATGTGTCCCATTAAGAAGGGTATTTTGGCCCTAACTTTGGCACTGAAAAAAAAAATCTCGGTATATTTACTAAGAAAAGGGTAAAATTACCGAGAATTCAGGGTTCTACTTGATCCCAGTTTTTTCTTGGTAAAATTACCATTTATGGAATTGGTAATTTTACCGAGAAATCTCGTAAAATTATTGAACTTTCTCGGTAATTTTACTGGACCTTGGTAAAAACGCCAATATTTTTTATAGACTGTGGTAGAATTACTGAGATAAAATGGCAAAGTTACCGGGAATTGATTACCAATAAAAGTGGTATTCTTACCTGAAAAAAAACAGTAAGAATACCGGTTTTTAGGTAAGCTTACCAGTCTGTCTTGGTAAAATTACCAATAATTGGTAAAAAAAAGTGAGATGGTAAAGGTACCAACGGACCTTGGTAAAAACGCCGAGAATTTTTTCTCAGTATGGTGTGAAAAACGATTTTTTTCGGAATAGAGAATTTGCAGGTGTCTGAAATTTTGTAAAGGATGTGTCCCATTAAGGAGGGTATTTTGGCCCTAACTTTGGTCGAAAATTGAAACAGCTTAGAATACCGTGATGTATGGTCAAATCGACTCTTAATCATCTACCCTGGGAGAACTTGTCTTTGTTTGAGGTAATTTGAAAGGTTTTTCCCTGATTTACCAGCACAAAGTAGTGAAGTTTTGCAGTTTTCTCGAATAATTGCTCATTAAAAGTAGATTGTTTATGTATGAGCACAAGCAGCTACCACTTCCTCCTTTAAATATGTTGTAATGGGTGTACTAGAGATTTACATATTCGAATATGAAAGTGGTAGTCGCTTGTGCTCATACATAAACAGTCTAATTCAGGACCGAAAATGAGCGATTATTCGGTGTTTTTCACAAAATTTTACAATAGAAAAACTATGTTACGTTGTGCCATTCCATTCGCCTTTTGCTTAATCGGGGTTTGTAATAAGTGCTCAATTTACTTTAATATGACGCCTGCGCATACGACTGAAGTCAGTTTAAAAAAACGTCAGGACAGTGAAGTAACCTTCATAATATTTAGTTACAGCCAGGGGTGCAAATTGTTCTCTGCCACGCGGTCGCGACCAAATTGTGACATCGCCCTAAAAATTGAGCATGGGTTTTTTCTTCCTCTTTAATACATTTTTCAGTTCTCAGATCGTCAACGCACATTCTAAAATTAACAGACAACGAAACAAAATTTTGTTTAACTCTTTCCAACGCAATTTCACGACCTCTATCCATGTAAAATTGAATTGGACTCTCGAATTTACTCTATAGAGACACTTCCCGGAAATTTGGTTCAGTATAGGTAACATCAATGAAAAAATGAAGTCTAAAAAACCCCTTCAAATAATTAGGAATACACACATTGACATTATTTTAAATGTATAGAATGTTGTGCCGCTGAGAAATGAAGGCAACTTTAGAACCTTACAGTGCGGCCGTAGTGAAACGCAGATATAGCGCCTACAAGATTGCAGGCATACTTCATGCATAACGCGGCCCCGACAAAACTGCGCGCGCTACGTAATTTCACACGAACTCAGTTCGAACAAACAATTTCTAGGAGACCTGAAATCCTATCAGTCTCCAATGATGCTGTCACGACTTCAAAAGTGTGCAATACTATTAAACTCACAAACCTTTTGAAGGCGAGATCTCACCTCAATTACCTCAATTTGTAAGATCAATTATTCGAAAGAGGTCAAATTTTAAATAGGTTTGAAATTTGACCTTCTACCTAGATTTTTTAAAGCCAAGCAAAACTGCTCTGACATTATATTATTGCGTCAGGTCATGCCATTGGGACCTCTCTGAAATCTCTAAAACCTCTTTAACCTCTGAAATCATCCATTTTTTAGGTGTCTTTCTATCAGAACTACAGAGATTGAATTAATCTCACAGCAGAAAAAGAAAGAACGGGCATTTCACATCAAAATTGTAATTAACCTTTTTTCTTTGAAGTGTGACAGAATCGGAAACATTCGCGAAAAGAAAAGCAATGGGAGAATCTGCAGAAAGATTCGTCGCTTGTTAAATGTTTGCAGGACCAACTAACGAAGAAAAAATGACATTCATTATGCGTCTGCTTTTCAGGTACCTTTAACGTTAAATTGGTAGACGTTTCTGATGGTGTCGCGGTTTATTAAAATACATAATTATCTTGAAGCACTTTTGTAATTGCTTAGAGTTTAAATTTTGTTGTCAGGCGGCCTACATATTACTCACATGATAAGCTTCATTATTTTTAAGGAGGTGCGATGGAATTATTATAGGGAATCTTAAAAGAGGTAGTCTTACTCTGAAGGTATGTTATCTACTGATGTCAACCTGGAAATCAGAGGGTTCATCTACGTGATTAGTTTCTCATTGATTAATAACTTGTCGTATCTGTGCGCCGTCATCAACGCTTTTTCTTGATCGATTTTAATATTGTGTTGGTTCAATTTGTCTTATTTGTGGTTATGCTACAAGGGCTACGTGAGCAACACAGCCGAAGAAGTAATTCGGCCTCGTTTTTTCAACTTTTCTGTCGAATCTGAGCGAGTCCTCATTGGGAGTATAGAAAGGAGCGCTGCGGTTTCACGCCTCTCGCCATCGCGCCTTCAATTTTGCAGATGCAATATGGACACCCATCAAGCACGAATAGTTGTATCTCTGCGCCGTCATCAACGCGCGTCCTTTCTCTTGATCTATTTCCATATTGTGAAGGTTTCGTTTATGTTTTATTTGTGATTATGCCGAAATCCGAAGCCGAAGACGTGGAAATCTCATTTCCTATTTTAATCTTTTAGAAGGAAACCGAACCAACATGTTTGCTTAGAAGTTTGTGAAAATAACCATCAAACAAGCAAGGATAATTGCAATAATTTTTTAGTGAGGATGTGAGCTGGGTTCTTTCCAAAAAATAAAAAACAGCGATGAGATCTTGAAACATCGCAGTGTAGATGTGACGGTTAATTTTCACCTTAATACACTTAATGATGCGAGGAAGGATCGAGAAAATCTAAGAAATCGATTCGTATCTCCATTCGCCACATCCACTAGATGCCGGGTTATTTCATAGCGGAGGTGGAGAGGATTCGCACAAGTCAGCAATATTTGGATTCTTGCATTTAATTATATGTAAAACTATCGATATTTATCGAGGCCGTCTGCCGCGTCTAAAATCGATTATTAATAACAGCTTTAAATGGAGGATAAACAGTTTTGCCATCTTACGAAAATTGTCAGTATTTCGGATTCTTCTATTTTCGTTATCGGCGCCTTTTTAATACAAGCGATTTGAAAACAAAAACGGGTGGAAATGATTCGAGTCGAACCTATTTCACTATTTAAATTCCTAGAGGAAAATCCAATTAGAAGTTCGAACCCGCGCGTGACAATATCTACTGCATTGGTGTAACTGCCGAGACCTGCACAGAGCACAGACATTCCGTTCGACGGTAGGTTCAAGCGGCTCCTAGAGTGCCTTCAATTTCGAATGATACCAAAGTAGACGCAAGAGCTTGATAAGTTGCATGCTTCCTTTTGCACGGTTTCTATGCATGTCGATGAAGGGGCGAGAAAAAATCTTAAAGTTAGTGACGTATTCTGCCATGCTAAGGGGAAACGCCGGATGAACCTTCAGGCGTTGCCAAATTGTATTTGATCAATCTATAATTTTCTGGAAAACTTATGAATATTTTCGCTCCGATTTTTCAGATAACTTTGTTCATGATTTCACCTAAAGTTCCTGCAAATTTCAAGGAAAAATATACATAACTTTCTTCTAAAATAAACATTTTATTGAGGGAAATTTGGTAATTCTCGAATGTTCATACGGCGTTCTTCTTTAGCACGGCAGTATTAATCTTCAGTGGAGGATTACTTAAGAGATTGCTACGAGGCAGTAATTTATTGTTGAAGGAAATTTTAGGAGAAGAAAATCCCTTATAAAATTTCATTTCTTTCATAAAATATGAATTTAAACGGCAAAATTTTAAAAATAAATCAAGTAATAAATGATAGAAACCTTTAAATGAATGAAAAAAATAAACAAAATATGAAACAACATTTTTTTGAAGAAAAAAAAAATACCAATAAATGCAAACGGTCATCCGGTAGAGGCTGCATTTCACCCTTTAAAGTAAAAGATTATGAGTTTTTCACGTCAATATCGCGGTATGTACACAATTTTTCCGGCTGTTTTGCCAAAACACGGGTAATTTATAATACATGTATTAATAAACATTGTTCAATGAATATCGCGTCATTCATGAACGTCGGTACTTTGAGACATGCAAAAAGCTATGATTTTCTTTCATTTTTGCGTGATACCACATGCCGAATTCCGATTTCGAATACTTCCGCGCTTAACGTTCGTTTTGACCGGTGTGAGTTTCTTACACGTTAGTTACGCGAATTATTCGACGTTTGTCTGCAAGCGAATAAGATCACACAATTTTCACCTTAATAACACGGAAAAAACTCAATTTTTACAACGACGCGCGCATAATATTCACAAACGTTAGTAATTTCAGACAGACAAAATGCTAAGATTTCCCTTCATTTCTGAGTGATACCGCACAGAATACCTACGACCAAGTTTGCATAGTTATATGCTTGGTATGTCCTCATCTACCTGTGCTGATATATCTATCTACAATTTACGTCAAATTTCAGGCGAACAGATACATTTAACATCTAGAACCTTGTATCTAACGGGAAATCATTTAACAATCAATAGCACTAAGTTACTTTAAAGGCACACCGACAAGACAAATGGGACTTGAAGTCAAGAGAGATCAGTCAAAGTTTCTTAAAAAGTATATATATAGTAGTATTTTGGGCTACGTTAGATTCACTTTTACTTATAGTAGTATATATATAAGAATAAAATTAATTTTGACTCTAATTTTAATATTTGGAACTTCTTGGCTTTGTTTTCCCGCGAAATGGTGCGGACCAGCATTTCTCCATCTTGTTACATACAGTTCGGGCCACTTCTTAGTGTTTTTTTCTTTTTTTTCCTTTTATAAGTATATATAGATACAAGTCTTAAAAAGAAAAACAGTAATTATGAAAGATACGTTAAGGAGTTGATTGATGCTCTAAAGGAATGCCAATTTTACTAAGATGTATCATACAAACCATTACTGTATAGATTATTCCTGGAAGACTTGCGAAAATTGTGTGGCTCAAGTTACCTCCAACATTCCAAAATTTTGGTTTTTCCAAAAAAAATCGGTCAAAAACTAAAATGTTCAATATCCAATGCATGGGCATGAAAGTTGGAGGTATTTGTGAGGTTCGGCGACCGGCGAAATTATTCTGTGATTATCGATAGTCACTTTTCAAGGAGGTTAGTTTCAGAGGTAGAAAATGGAGCAAAAAATTCTAAAAACTAAATAATTTATAAAAATTACTTACCGATGGAAAAATATGTCTCAATACCATTGAAATTCCACCAAGACACGCCACTATCACATCATAACATCAACTAATACTTATCTTACCACAAACCACATGTTGTTGTTTTCGTTGTTTACTTTCGCGACAGTGCTGCCGCAGGCAAGAGAAAAAAAAATCCCCAAACGGCTCATGTTAGACCCACTGACGGTACCACATGCCTGATGCCTAGTCCGGAGTTCGAATTCAAGGTTTAAAATCTGCATTAATTTTTTGTGTGTTGAAGTTGAACTAACTCTAGCTGAACGATTCGTGATAAAAACACTTCAACTTCGCGGTATATACGCGATTTTGATACGGATGCGAGCACACGTAAAACTCATGCACGGCAGTAAACTGAGACAAGCAAAGAGCTAAGAATTTCCTTAATTTGGAGGGGGGGGGGGGAGAGAGAGAAACTTTCCCTAGCTTTAAATTTTGCCGATTTCCTTTATTAAATGTCTTTAATACGGTTAAAAAAGCAGTTGGTATTAATTGATGATGTTTTCTCATTTTCATAAAAAGTGCCTTTTTGATGCCAGAAAAGAAAGTGCTTCATTTCATGGGTCACTTAATCGTCTTTCGTCTAAAAAAAAAAAAATTTTAAAGGGAGCGAATTTTCAAGTAAGATCGAAAGATCTATCCTCGCGTTTTTCTTTATGGAATAATATTTAGAAAAATCTTCACTGTAGCTGTTAACACATTATCAATTGACTCTACGTAGGGAGCTGTTTCATTTGACCACTAAAGCTTTTAGGGAATACTTTCAGCAGCTTCTCTTCAATACCTGCGATATCTTTGACTATTTCTCCTCAATTGAACAATTTTTAATTTACTTTAATCAGAAGCAATCCTTTCTTCACAATGTTTGACGGCCAGTTAACAAATTGAAAGAGCAATTCAGAACTATAGGTAGGTGCCGTTGTTTAGGTCAAACAAAATGTCTTCCTCTACGGATGGAAATTTCGCTCTTTGGTAACAGAATTGTCAATAAGTGCAAATCACATTTGATTTCAAAATTTGCTTTCCCATATCTTTCAGGATATTATCTATAAAAGTTGATCTAACAAAGTTTTTATTGAATTTTTTTTTTGATAGAGAGAAAAATTCTAACAGACATACTTGTCAAAATCTTGAAAGGATGTGATACTGAAATGGTACGTACAATAGTTTCATGCAAAAGCGGATATTTTTGAATGCAAATGTATTAACAAAAAAAAAAAAAAAAAAAAAAAAAAAAAAAAAAAAAACACGATGAAATCTGTCAGAGAAAAAAAGAAGGAAAATAATTTTGGAAGAGATATATGTACAATAAATCCACAAAAAGTATTATGAAATTATTTTATTCTTCATAAAAAAACTTTTCCAGCTGATAGTTTTAAAATACATCCAAATGAAGTAATAATAATGAGAACAGATTAATTGAGTGTTCCTGAGAATTTAAGAGATAGTTCTCCAAAAAAAAGGCAGACTACATAATTATGGTGAAACTGCAAAAACACATACCTCTTTTATGGTGTCTCAGAACCTCTGCTGCAATTTCATTTTATCAAGGGAAAACAAACCAACACTATTACTTGAAATATTCACAGAATTTTCTTCACATATAAGAAGAAAATCAGGGAAAATTTCAAGTAATAAAGTTGAATATTTTTATTATTCAAAAACCAATCAGGACAGGCAGTCTACAGCAACATAAACTGAGATACATATTCTTGCAGTTTCACAGTATAGATGAGTCTTTACACCTGGAAATGTTACCTTTGTCCTTAACAAGGGTACCTAAAATCACTTAAAAAATACAAATGTTCAAAATAATAGGTATATAATAAGATAAAAATTAACGAGTAAAAAACTAGAGGAGAACAAAAATTTGAAACAAAAGAAAGTTATGTTTAAAAACGTATAATGAATATAAAAAGACCTTCCTCAGGCAATGATGGGACCAAATTAGAATTTATCCTTTCCGTTTTTTTATAAATTTGTTTTTATACATTTATCTACTGGATAAAACATTTTGATGTTTCGTTCTCTATAATTACTATAGTTTTAATTAATGATTTAAAGCGTACCTCAAACAGACCACATTAATTTGCAATTGCAGTCATTTCAACACGAGATCATGTCGGCGACCAGTTAATGATAGTTGTGATACTGAAACTTAGAATTGATGCGACAAGAGGAACGCAGACATCTTTTTCTGCCTGTTTTATTATTAACAGCACACTTCTTTAGTGATTGATTGAACCTACAAGTACATAGTTCCTTTTTGTTCAAAGGAAGTCTTTAGAATCATGCTTGACAGGATCATCCCACCATGAAAGACTTGGTGGGAAGTATGAGCATTTGAAAGTACACAATAATTAAGTTGGAGATAAAACAATTAAAATAGCTCAATTGAATTACAGTGCTCATTTTGATCCCTTTTAATCATGCACAAACAAGTATTGGTCTAAACTGATAGCTTCTTCTCTTACCATTTGTTTCAAAAAAAAAAACATAGAAGCGAAATTGCGTTAAGGAATTGTGTGCAAAGATAGGACCATGGGCCTAGGTAAGGGCTGGTAAGTAAAGAGTGATTCATTAGCAAGTAATTTAAGTTTTCTAAATACTAAAAAAATAATCTAGATCAGAGGTAAACAAACATTAAAAAATTGAACAGATTTTGCTGAAAGACTAGTTTCATCTAGGATTTTAAGCAAATGACGGAATGGTTTTACGAAAGCACATTTCAGCTCAGTTACATATTTCTATGAAGTATTTTTGGAAATCCTAAATGTGCCTGTTATCCTCAAGAGGTATAGCCGACTGGAAAAAATTTCAATTGCGCACATCAAAAATGTCTAAAATACCTCTGAAATGCAGAATAACAATAGCCTGAATTGCTAGTTTTCAAATTGACCATGTCATGGTTCACCTAGGGAGAGGTCTGAGGAAAATTGACCAAACTTAACAAAAAAAACTTTGTGTGTGAATAAGAACCAAGGTGCTGTGTTTAATATTCATTAATCGCTAGTGATTAATAAATACTAAACACAACACCTTGGTTCTAATTCTCATACAAATAAAATGGTGTTGTTCAAATCAAGCCTCATTAAAAATAAACTTGAAAAGTGTTCTCAATATTTCTCATGGATAGATGTACCCGTTTTCTACTCAAAACTTTCACTTTTTTATAAATGGGAAGGGAACAAAAACTTCAAAATTATTGAAATCATATGTAGGGAGGATTGATAAAAATTTGCTGGATTGTTCTTGTACATAAATTAGGTTTTTGAAAACCCTCCTTGGGCAAACCAGACGGCCAGTGACCAAGAAACATTGCCTACAGACATAATAAATTGGAAATGAGTGATGCAGAAAACGGAAATTTAGCATTTCCGAATGAATTTTAGACATATTTGATGTGCTTTACAAGATTTTCAAGCGAATTTGACCCTTGAAGAGAGTCCTCCGAGGTTGTATCTTCAGTGTTCAACAGACCCATTAAAGCCAAATTAACAGAGGACAAAAAATTTAATTGAATCAATCAAATTGGGCAGTGAATTTTCCCCTAGAATAATTTGGGCTTTAATTTCCTGTCTTCATAAACAATTTCTTAGAAATAGACAGCTACAGCAAGCTTTGAGATAGAGTCATTATAATTCCTTCAAAAACTTTAGAGAGAAACCAGCAATTTCACAAAGTTGGTTTGATATAAGTTTATTGCAGAAAAGAGGGGACTCTTTAAAAAATACAATTTTCTCTTCACATGATGATCCAGTCCTTCACTCAGCAAATTGACCCAAGCACTGAGAGATTAAAAAAATTGACTTAAGTTTAGTAAAAAGAAAACAGTTAAAAAGCATCCTTAACATTCAGTTCTAACTCCTCACTGTACCAGGCATCTTTGATTTTCACAAGTTAAAACAATGCATTTATAATTATGAATCAGGGGTTAAGAACTCTTCCTCAGCCTGTAGGGAACCACAACAATTTTTTCAATTTTCAATTAGGAAAACAAATAGAATCGCTGACCGATAGGAACTTGAAGCAACAGAGTACACATAAAACATTTCTAAAGACAGAGGTAATGATTTTTACGGCTGATTTTCCAGATGGGCACCTAGGGAATTTACTTATTGCACTGGAAAACCCTGGGATACAAGAAAAAATTTCCACAGTAACTCAGGAACGCTCATTCAAGGTCCTAATATCTTTAGAAATTTATATTCCGCAACTTTTTCAGGTTCTATTTTCTCAGAATGAGGAAATTCCCTGATACTTCCAGTCAAAATTCTAACAATCATGATTAAAGCAATGATTTTCAACATTCATCTTAAAATTTAAATGGCAGTCCTGATGTCTTTTCCCTTCCTTTCTTCCTTTTTTTTTTTTTGAAACAAGACTATGGTAACAAAAAATCTTTGTTTTGAATTGATGGTTATAAAACCTTACGAGATGGAGAAAAATCGAGGAAAAGGAAAAATGTTCAGTCTTCAGCAGGTAATTACCTGATTTTCCTCAAGGTTTTTGGGTAAATTCGTGATTGTTCCAACCCTGTAAACGCTCCGTTTCAAGAGCTTAGGTATCATAAGGCCATTAAGTTCTTCCAAAATCTGTAGGCAAATCTATATTTGATGTAAGGGAAGACTCCACATCATCCCCCAAGAAGATGGATTCTAAGGGTAAAGTGTCGACTCTTTCCTCTGATCTGTCCTCTTCTTCCTCCGCAAAACTGAAGTCCTCCTCGTCTTGAAGCTGCTCCACATTATCAACAACACCTTCAATATCCTCGCCCTCATCGTTCTCTTCGTCCTCTTCTTGATCACTGTGCACATTTTCTGCTCCATCAGGAGAGTTCTCCGGACTAGAGGTCTCTTCATCTGGACTCATCTCATGCTCTGTCTTGATGCTTTGGACGTTTATCTTAGCTATATTGTTTTCTCCCATAGTTTTGGCCAATGCTGCTGGATTTACAGCATTGTGCTGATCTCTTAAATGGACCTCCAGTTCTGTTGCTGTGAAATGGGCATTGCAGATGTCGCACTCGATAAGAATCGGGTCTTCGAAAGATTCATCGCCATGGTGCTCGTCATATTCTCCTGCTGCATCCTCCTTATCGCTTTCCTGAGGTGATGTGTCGAGCGGGGTGGTGCTCTTACTGACGGAATGCGAGGCTTCTGGATCATCCAGATAATTTTCTAGTCTCATATTCTGCTGATGAACATTTATTAAATTTTGCGCCATCACCTCTGGCTTGATGGCATGGTGGACAGTCTTGCAATGCTCTATCAGATCTTCTTCAGCGATCATTTCAAGACACATATCGCACTTTATCAAAGTTGTAGCTCCTGCCGAATGGTGCTTGTCATCACTCCCGGCTGCATCCTCGTCACCGCTTTCTTGAGGTGATGTGTCCGGGCGGGAGGTGCTTTTCCTGACAGAATGGGAAGCTGCCAGATCAGCCAGATATTTTTCTAGTTTCATATTCTGTTCAATTGCTTGCTTGTGCTGATGAACAGTTATCATACCTTGCGCCATCTCCTCCGGCCTGATGGCATGGTGGACGGACTTGCAATGCTCTACCAGGTTTTCTTGTGCAATCATTTCAAAACACATTTCGCACTTTATCAAAGTTGAAGCTGCTGCCACTTCTTTTGTCTCTTGTGACTTTTGCCTAGCACGTTGAGCCAGTATTTTTTTCCGTTTATGACACCTATGAGTGGGGAAACCAGTAGGAGTGAAAAATCTTTTACAAAATTCACACTGCACTTTATCGCGCGGACTAAATCCGACTTTGGGCTCAGACTTGATGGATTCAATGGATGTTCTGTGAATTTGTTTTTCAGATAACTTTTCAACTACGACTTGAGCACTTTTTGAAGCATTCAAGTGCTCGTTCATGAATGCAGGTGAGCAAATTTTTGTAATTTCTATATTCATATCACTACTAGTACTGCAGGAAGGTTTATTAAGATCGCTATTTCTTGTTCCTGAATGCAGATTTTCTTCAGGATTTTGCTGTGAGTTGAAGCTTCCTGAGTCATCTTGAACTGAAGGAAGATCAGATTTCTGGAGAGCAGATTTCACGACATAGAATGGTATTCCTCTGCATTGCCCCCCGTGTCGCCTCAAGCTTTCTGGATTGTTGGCTGCATAAAAGCAAGAATGACAATCGTGCATGTTGACTCCAGAAAAAATAGAGTTGGTAGCATTGACATGACTTTCAACAAAATGGTTGATGAAGTGGTTTTCACTAGAGAATTTTTTCGTGCACTGCAAACATTTGATGCTTTTATGCAAAAGTTGAAGTTTTTCTTCGAACCGTGATTTACCTACACACTGGGGCACGTGATTATGGAGAGAATTTTCATCTTGGAAATGAAGGAAACACTTTTCACATTTGTACTCGAATGCTAGCCGACAATTGGTTTTGTGGTTATTGAAACTTTTAAGTCCAGTGTAAACATTCTGACAGCTCCTGCATTTATGCAGCATTTTTGACTTGAGTGACTGTTTGTGAATCTTCTGATGCTGGTAATAGTCTGCCTTCGAAGAGAATTTTCGATTACAAAAATCACACGGAATTACGACTTTTTGATGTGTGTTGGCGGAATGAATGTTGCAGCTCCGAGGACTATTATATTGGTACGGACACAGCCTGCACTTGACTGCTTGGGGACCTCCACAATATTTTAAATGTTCATCGACTCCAGTTGCACTGTGAAAAATTCGAGTACACTGCTGGCATTGATGTTTTGGGACACCTTTAGCAGCTTGTTTCTGCACGGAACTGGGTGCTGGCTCACACTGAGGTGGGTTTCCTGAGGGTACCCTACTCGCTGAAACTTTGGACGTTGAGTTTGCGGATGAGTGCTCCCCCTCATCTTTGGGACCCCCGCTATGTTTTTCGGAGATGTGTCTTCTTAACCTTTGGACAGACTCAAACTGCTTTTGACAGAATGGACAACTGGAAGCACGTTCTGTACCGCAATACTGTTTGTGGATCGCCACCGCTTTTACGCTGAGTAGCCTTCTGTTGCATTTATCACAGGTTGTATTTTTCTTGACGTGGAGAGCAGGTTTTACTTTTAACAGATTTGAAGTAGCTCTGTTTCCATGAAACTTATTTTTGTGTACTTTCAGTGCCATGGGATTTTTGTAGGAGTTCTTGCATAGATTGCATGGAAACACCACCATTTTCATACCCTCTGCGATCACAGTGGCCTTGGCTCCTTTGGTGAATTTAGTTTCTATGTAAGTTAAAATCCCAGCTGCATCTGGGTCCATTTTGTGGACGTTCCTCACATGGCCGCGCAGACTGTACACCTGGAGGACGATGGGACAGTACGGACACTTGATGTGCTTCTTCCCGAAACGTCGGTTTACTGAATGATATTTTAAATGAGAATTTAGTAACATTCTATTGGAGAAAGTTGACGTACAATAATGACACTTTAGTGGTTCTCCTGTGTCTACTTCTTGAGACTGCTCATGAGTCTGGCTTGGAGTGGGCTTTCCAGGTTCACTCTGAAACACACACACACAAAAAATCAAACCTTGGATATAGATAGTCTGAGTATCAAGTTTGAATGGAGATATTCAGACAGAGTGTTGGTGATTTGGTCGACCTGTGTTGAATTTCATTAAAAAACTGATTCTCATTGAAGAGGAAAAAAGTTCATTTGAGCACAAGTTTACTTACGGTGCGACCGCATGCCCAAACCTCTGTCTGGTTTGCATGACCTCTCCGTGCTCTGAAGCAGAGAAACAGGAAGCTGCGCTGATGATAGGTCCAATTAGACCCAAAATGCGCCTTCAGTTGCCTTTTTGATTGGTTGTAAAGTAACTAGCGTTGCAGCAAACAGCATAACTCTCTTGAGAGATTTGTACTCTGATGAGATTTTTCTGTGTATGATGAGAATAACGGTTTTTTACTGAAAAACAAACGTTGGCAAAATCACCAACGCTTTGTCTGAACAACACATCCCGTAATCAGTTTGTAAGGGACATTAACTTTGTGAGACTTTAGTATCTACCCCTACCATTACTACAGTAAGACATCCGTTTATCGGATTTCACGGGACCGGAGGCCGAATCCGTTAAATCGCGCAGGTGGGTCCTGCTGAAGGGACCGGAGGATCGATCGGTTAAATCGAAGAATCTGTTAAATCACAGAATCCGTTAAATCGCAATCCAATAATTTGAGGTCTAACGGTACTTCAAAAAACTATTTTCTTCTAAATTTTTGCAATAATCTGGGGAAAAAAAGCTTTCGGATTTTTTTAAATTACTATTCAAGATGCAGTCCCAAAAGTACTTCACACTTCCCGTTTTTGAGAGGGCCGTAAGAGCTACTGACATGCAGTTTGAGCAGGGCTTTAGATTGGATCCACAGATTCAAAACAAGAGCTTAGGCAGGTCTCTAATTAAAAAATTGCTAAAGTTATAACATTTTAAAGACAACTTGTAATCATCGACCCTGGTTTATTCTCAACAATTTTTTTTGTAAAACAGCTCAAAGCAGGGAGTACAAAAAATAAGGACATACTCGGGAAAAAGAATGAACCGTAATGAAGTCGACAACAGAAAGAGTGCAAAAGTGTGTGATGCTTCAGAAAAGCTGTCATGGAAACTGACAGTAAAATCTCAAATTTTGGCACCCAAGCTGTGTCTGTTGAATTAGAGTTTGCAGTTGTGCAGGCATTTCTCATGTTCTGATGTGAGTTGATTTGAAGAGAGGGTATAGTTTTGTCATTAATTATTATTTCCAGCAAGTATTCCGGTGAAATACGCTTGCAGAGAAATGAAAGATGATTACAAAGATAGGTATCTGGATAGAAACAGTATCAGTTGGTGTTTCCACATGAAAAATTCCTGCAAGACGGGAAACCTTGATCCGACGGACTGAGACTGTGCGTCAACCCGTGAGATTTCATGGCCGGTTTCCATGACAACTTTTCTCACACTGTTGACGTCTGCACTCTTACTTTTCTCAACTTCATTCTGTTGCATTCGCTCCTCTATCTAATATCATTTTTTGCATTCTTCCCTTTGTTTGATCTTTTTCAATGAATAAGTTCCTGATTCCCAAAACGAAATGTTAAAATTGAACTGCACCCAAACTAGCCGTCATGTTTGAACCAAATGAAGGTTCACGAAGGACCCCAGATGAAACCAATCTTCGGATGACTGTTGCTGATTTTCCTAGTTTAAAAACTTATAACTTACATTTTTTTTGGTCATCTTAGACGGGGTTGCAGCCTTTTTTTGCTTTTTGTTCCCGCTTTTATCTAGGGTCACCACTGGAGCTTTCCGTTTTGGTGGCTGGTCAACAACAACGCAATCATCATCATCATTTGAACGGAGAGAGTTCGTCCGCTTTGCAGTGTTACTAGATGCTGCTGATTCACGCCCACTAGTACTCCCACCTAAAGAGAAACAAAAGCATAGAAAGATAACTTAGAGAATAAGGTAGTAACTTAGACGGATGTTGATAAGGACTATATGGAACTTGGTAAAAAAACCAACTGGTAAGGAACATTTTTTTAATGTAAGTCTTGCCATCTTTGCATATAAAGCTGCTCATATGAAGAAGCAGTCTATCTGCTACAGCAAATCTATGGATAGTCATTTCATGAGCCAATAGTGCCAATTTACTTATAAGTAGCAAGAATAATAAAGTTTTTATTTTTTAAGAGATTCTTTCACTTCTACTAAAAACTTCAATTATGCTTGAAAACTTAAACCGATTACAGCGAGGTTACTTTTACAGGGTGTTTACGGTCTGGGTAGAAAAAAATCTGTGTCTTTTCCAGGTTTTTCCCTGACCAAAATTCTTGACTTTTCACAAAGAAAATTTGCATGCCTAGAACTGGGAATGGGCAATTATTTTTGCCATTGATTCCACTGTAAATGACCCAGACACATGAGCCTTTTTTCTTCGGATATTAATGATTCAACTAACTGAAATTGTAATATTTTGTTGAAAATTATTTTTTTTGCCACTATTTGAAGTGAAACTTGGAGCACTGAAATGGACACTAGACTGAGAGTCAGTTTAATTGTCAGGGCTGCTTTGTTTTTTTTTTTTCTCCTTTCTTTTAAACATAAGGTTTCTAGATTTTTCAACTTTCCAGTCTTTTCCATAAAATTCCCTGACATTACCCAGTTTTTGTGACATGCAGGTACCCTGTTTTCATTACTTTATTGTGAATGATTCACAGTTAGTACTCTTAATCATATCATACAATTAACTAAGATATTTAAGAGGTAAAGGCACATTACATCCCAAAACCTTCGGACCAGACTAGTTGTCAACTCTTTACAATATTTTTCTAACATTCATTTTTCCGTCTTACAAAAGCTCATTCTTTGATCTCAAATCTTCCTGTACACCCTATCATTCAGTTCATCTCCATTACTTTTTATTACTAGACTTGCAACTGATAGCTACATAGATTATAGCCAGCCAATCACGCATAGACTTGTTGTCTCGACACCTGTGATGTCAGCAAGTCTATAGAAGCGTGCGCTGCGCCTAAATCGAGGTCCTTTACCATCATGTGTCTACGTGTAACGCCTTCTCAGCCCTTCAGGCGAATCTTCACCAAGTGTCAACCAGTGAAAGTGCATCATAGTGTGGGAAGTCGATGAACTTTCATTCATTCGTATTCTCAATATTTTGTGCAATGTTTCTGTCATATTCCGGATAATACAGTGATAAATTTTATCTCAAAATTTCGTCTCTTTAATTTTCACTCCATTTCTCGTGGCTTGTTGATCCTATGTTAACAAAGATCAGCTGGTGCCGAACGGTTTCTTTTTCAACTATCTCTTATACCTAACATGGTGTGAAACCCGTGATCAACTCAAATACGTTACATGATTCCAAAAACCGTGTCTAAAATACGTTACACTAGTGCTGAGCTGTAACTTGCAATATCATCACTGCTCCTGAAGCAATGGCATAGTCAAAGAGTTGGTTAATCAATCAGTTCTATGACAACAAATTCATATGGAAACATAGGAGAGGTAAGCAGCTTTGCAGCAATCTTAGTCAGACAGGAGTGCTTGAAAACCCGGTTATAAAAGGTGTTCTGCCATCAGAAGTTTCAACAAAAAATCTTGTTATTCAGACAGGATCAGTATGAAAATACTTTGAACGCTGACAAACCCGCAATTTGTGTCAAAACTGGCCTAGGACTCATTTTGAGGACACAATCAGACCCAGAAAGGGTAATGACTTCTTGATGCGGCAAGTAAAGAGAAAGAAAAAAGCTGCCAGGTCTGAGATCTCATCTATTTTTCAACCTCTGCCTCTATAAATTTCGTAAGGTCAGCATTGGGGAATTGTCGCAACTTACTAAACAATTTGACTGATAGAATCATTTAAGATAAGGGCTAAAAAAAATAAAGTGTCTCACTTGAGGAACTTGAAACATAATACGAATTGGAGTCTGCTGGTATTGAAGGAGGAATACTTTTTCTATTACTTGAGCTGCGTTTTTTGGAGTCACTTAAGTTTTCTTGCTTGATTCCACTAGCCGAAAAACTTGATGAGCCTTCAGGTCTTGAAGTATTGTCTGATCTTGGAGTACTAGATCCACTTACATCACTCAAATTCTGCTGAAAAGTAGAGGTAAGATGTCATATGAAGTTACTTGTAGGTGGAATAACTTAAAGAGCTACATTCCTTGTAATAGGACAGGAAAAAACACTAAGTGATAAGTAGTTCAAAGCAATAGCTTATACAGGAGTAAAAAGCCTCTTACATCTTTCATGTGGAGACAAAATTACTCGGATATCATAATTAAGCTGACAAAGTTATCTGTTCAATAACAGTACATAGTCGTATACATACAGGATGGTAGAATAGTGCTGAATTCAAACTATTCTGGAAGGAAATCAAGGCCAAAAATTCCAAAATTCTCCTTAGAGTCAATGATTTGAACTGCACTGAGTTCAAAATTGAGGGTGAAACTGCAGGAGTGTTCACGTCCTTTGCGATTTTTCAGGGCCTCCAGTCCCACTTCAAATCATTGAAGGAAGAAAAAACAATGCTATAGCTTGAAATTTTCACACCTACAATATTATTTACACGGAGAAAAATATCTGAGAAGATTTTGCAGAATGACATTTATTTACAAAATAATGTAAGACAGAAAGTCTGCAACATCAAAAACTAAGATTCTGACAGATAATACCTGGAGTTTCACCATAGATATGCTCAAGACAAAGAAATCACAAAATTTTTGGTAGAAAAGAAGAACTTTGGCTGTAAGTAGTTGATACATATTTGCGAAAACAGACGGCAATCCATCATTTTAAAATTTCATCTGACCAAAAACTTCACTGGCAAGATGTTAGAAATTTTGCCTGAAATTTACTAAGTATCTATCCTGTGCTTGAAACTGTTTCTATGCAATTCTGAGAAATTTGGTGAACATTATCAACTTTAGAAAGCACTAGCCGCTGTGGCTCGCTTCGCTCGCCTCGCGTCTAGCCGGGGGCTCCGCCCCCTGGACCCCCGGTCACTCGCTTCGCGAGTGACTTACGGCTCGCAAGCGAGCCGTATTCCGTGCCGTAAATGCAAAAAGATGATAAAGTAATGTAATCCAATAAGAACTGTTTTCTGAATACATGAAGCATTATGGATAGTTTCCCTGTAAGGGATTTTTCTTTGGGGGGGGGGGGGGGGCATTAACTGTGAGTTAAAAAAGGCGAAGTCCCTCCGGAATATGACAATGTAAGCCCTGCGCACTTGGTATTGGCCAGTAGGAGTAGCTCACTGGCGTCCTCCAGGACTCCAGCCAACACCACGCCAAAGCCACAGACTTAAACAATCATACGTCGGGTGGCGCCAGTAGTAGAGAAGTTTAGGACTTAAGAAAAGAGACAATTTCGAATGTTACATTAAAAAAAAAGCATCTCATGCATTTGGCCATCATATCTTTTCAAATTATATTGTTCTTATCCTTTTAAAATGTTTCGTTCTTATAACGAAAATATACAAATGGAAAAAGCGCTCTACCACGCGTTACCGTTTCTGATGAGGAAGTGTTCATAAATTACGTAACGCACTTTGTCACTGATGCAGGATGCAGCTAAGTTGGCAGCGTACACGAATAGACTGATTTTCGGAGCAACTCAGAGGAAGCAATTCAGTCCTGAAAACATTTTGTTTCCTGTTTTTTCCCACGGTTTTCCTTTGCTCTTCGATAAGATGGCTGATGTAGGGGTAACGGGAGGGACGAACATAATTCTGCAGTGGTAAGGAAGAACGCCGTATGAGTCTTCAGACGTTGCCAAATTTCCCCTGGAAAACCACTAAATTTCAGGAAAATTTTTGAAAATTTTGGATACTTTTGTTTTTAATTTGATCTAAAACGTCTGAAAATTTCATGGGGAAAATATTCATAATTTTCCTCAAAAATAAACATTTTATCGAAGAAAATTTGGCAACTCCCGAATGTTCATATGTCGTTCTTCCTTAGCAGGGCAGAATTGCAAACACTGCGCTTTAAAAAAGAGACCATTTTCGGTTTTCTTCAAAGTATTCGGACATAACTCCAATAAAAATACAATGAGAGGATTAGCGCGAGGTTTGGATGTCGCTCCCTGGTCGGAAAATCATGTTTTGACTCGTCTGCCGACAAAATCTCGTCAAAGCGTTCAAGAACAGCTGGGCCTGGACAGTCAGGAGACCAGGCGGCAGCAATAGATCTCAATTCGTCATCCTTTTTTCCCTTCCTGCTCGGCCTAGTGGAGCTCCAAAAAAATTGATGAAATTTCTCCCATCGGGTTCGATTTCAACTTTCTCAGTAAATTTACGCTCTGCTAAAAAAGTATATTACAATGAATTAAATTTCGTCGTGATATGTTGATAAGTAACGGAAATATCGTTCAGCAAGTTATAAATGCAGCAGTTGTGGTATCGATCTTAGTGTACCGTAGAATCATGTATTTTCATTAGTTTGACCACCATTCTGCTCAAAATTTCACCGCGAATCGAAAAATATACACTGTAAAAACAATTTCCGAATGATAGAAAAAATTGCATTTTTACTGTCTTTAAATTTTGAGGGTCAGATTTTGTTTGGCATATGAGACAATAGGGCTGCGATCCCGTAGCGAGCAGTCTCGGGCTCGAGGGTTGTTAGACAAAAGGACGGTAAAACCCATGTCATCGGGCCGCTTCGACAGTTTTATGGAACCACGTAGCTGGGGCGGCTTCCTTTTATTCAGACAGAGCAGTGCTGAGACAGAGTCCGAGTTTGACCTTCGGCGTTGGGTGAAGGCTGTGTAGTAGTAATATGGAGAGGGGTCTATTTGCATCTCTCAGCGGTTTACACAGATATGGCTGAAAAATTGGAAATTCTCATAGTTTTGCGAGCATCTAGGAGCTAGAAGCTTTCAATCGACCCAAAAATCGTAAAAATCGCCCCGGTAGATCTCTCAAAATAGGCGTTACAACAGGAACATAACCAATTCCCGGGAACTTAAGGCCGGAGGGGGGTGGATTTGGCTTTAAGAGCGTCTCAGGAAGAAGAGTCTGAAAAATTTGGAAGTCTGACAATTTTGCGAGCATCTAGAAGCTAGGAGCTTGCGGTCGACCCAAAAATCGTAAAAATCGCCCCGGTAGATCTCTCAAATTAGGCGTTACAACGGAAACATACCGCAACTCTCGGAAACTTAAGGTCGGAGGGGGGTGGATTTGGCTTTAAAAGCGTCTCAAGCGAAAGAGGCTGAAAAATTTGGAAGTCTGAAAATTTTGCGGACATCGGGACGTCAAGGGCTTTAACCAGAGTCAAGCATCGTCGAAATCGGTCCGGTAGAACTCCAGAAATAAGCGTTACAGTGAAACCCCCAACGATTTTATTTATATAGATTTCCAAACACAATGTGTTTCCAAACACAAAATAAATGTGCATTTTCAAATAAAATAAATTATTATTATTATTATTATTAATGCTTTTCTATTTACCACAATACTGAGCTTAAATATTATTTAAAATTCCATGAGCAATTTTTCAGCTCTTATACTGCCATGCTAAGGAGGAACGCCATATGAGCCTTTAGACATTGCCAAATTTTCTTCAATAAAAAATGAATTTTCAGTAAAATCTGAGAATATGTTTCTCTGATTTTTCAGAAAATAGTATTCACAAACAGATCTAAATTATCCGAAAATTTCATGAGAAAATAATAGTAACTCCTTAAAATTTAACATATTACAAGAGGCAATTCGGCAATTCTTGGGTGTTCGTACAGCATTTTTCCTTGGCACGGCAGTACAGATACATTAATTAATTCTAATAATTAAAATGAAATGATGTCCCCATAAAGGACTGTGGGAGGAAAAGATGCTGTGGCAGTTGCACCGTCGTAGAACGCCAAAATGCAATATAAAAGTGGCTTCTTTGTATGTAAAAAGAAAAGTGTAAGTATGGTGTTATAAAAGAAAGAAAAATACGACAATTACTCACATTTTCTCCACTTGAAGTCACTGTTTTTGAGTAAAGTTGCTTCTGCAAGTTAAGAAATTTTTGCGCACTTTGAACTTCAAGTTTGAAGTCCCACCACTGGCGCAGCTTCTTGTCGCACATGGTACAGATGCGTTTATGATTATCATCAGGAGAGACCTGGATAATAACAGAGGATATTAAATTTGTTGCAATCAAAATTTTCCTTACCCATTCGATAAATTGTAAGACTAGTCATAAATTTTTACTCCAATTTTCCAGCTCTTTGTTTTAAAATGAAACATTGTGGAGTGCGGCTATTTGGTGATGGCGAGCTTAAAAATGAGCTTATCAATGGCACATCACAAAAAATGTTCGTCTAAATTCTGTTGTTGAAAATAGCTGTATTTCCTTCATGGAAAACAAATCAAAATGTTTCCTTGCAACTGTAAGTATGTGATTCTCTTGGAAAGATTGAAGAAAATGCATGGAGAAATTCAATACTTAAATGCTATTGGTTAGTTTATCTTTAGGAAAAAGGGGTCAGAAACTTTCTGACCCCGGAGCCAGCTTGGTCCTGTGAAATGGGTAAACCCCCCTATGAATGAGGAAAACCAGGGGAAGCAGAAAAAATTGAGGGAAGTCTATCGTTAAATTTTTCCAAAAATTAACAATGTTCAGCATTTTTAGCAGTGAAAAAGTTTGGTATTGAGAGTCAAGAGGTTTTTTTTCTCTTATGTCTTTGTGGAGAGGGGATCATAAATTTAGGGTTTAAAAATAGAGGGAGGCCGATTGAATATAGGGAAAGGCTTGAAACTGTCTGCATCCTTGTAGAAAGATAAAACATGGGCAAAAACTTCCTGCGTCATGATTTGAGATACGCTTTTTCTATTTTGCCTATCAGTGTGGGATGTCAACAGTGAAAAAATTTCTGTTTACGTATGTGTTTAAGGGTTATCATCAACGAAAGACCAAAGATCGACATGAAAAATGGGGAATGAAATTTGGATATTTAATACACTTGAAAGACGTTCGATGAATGCAGAGTTAGTGTCACAATAATCAGAGATTTTTAGAGACTTAAATTTATCGAACTATCTGCGGTTTGTCAAGTAAAGTGGCGCAACAACAGGTGTGTCTGTACTGGATTTCGGCGGGCGTTGAAAAACTAGATGGAACCCTTCACTAACAAAGAGTGCACTAGAAAGCAGAGAATGATCGAGTGGGTCACCAATGAACAACAGGTGACACATGAAAACGCACTCATGGTATTGCTACATGGATAGATGCGTTTTAAACTCTAACCTCAAAATCGATTGTAAACTTGATATAACCATTGATTGAATTCTTAAGTAGTTACCTGCTCTTCAAAGTTTGCGACTTGAACATGGAAACAAACGTGAAAAAAATTAGGTCCAGGCCAGTCACTTTGAGGAGCAGTTTACCGGGGAAATCCGAAGTTCCCAATGAAAGACATCATTTACTAGCTATTGATTGAGGTGTCCACACTAAATACTAACAAACTAAGCGACAAGAGAGAACAATTACCTGCACAGCTAAACATGACAGAATATTGGTGGGCAAAGCCGATCCTTCATAAAATATAGGAATGAGGACATCTTTCCCTGATAAACAGAGGCGGCACGACTCTTCCATTTTGTTGTAAGGGGAGGTTGGCTAGAAATCTTAGCTACAAGAGGAAAAACCAAGAGGTGATTTAATCATGTGTAGTACACGATAGACAGGCAATAAAAGGAGCCATCAGTTCACATCCAAAAAAATTGCTGCATCTTTTTCTCTTAATCACTTCTTATCAAGACCATTTTCCATCGAAGCACTTGTAGTTTCATCAGACATGAATCTGAAGAATGATTACTTCTGAGGAAATGATGTCCAGCCGTTGATTTTGACAAACACACTAAGTACGACACTGCCGAAGAAAGAACTGAACACAAATTATACTCCAGTGCACGGAATATTATCACACTTCAAGTTTTCTTCAACTAAAACACTTTCAAATCGAGAAGCGAGAAGCCGGATATCGAAATCGTATTGCTCAATGCTCGCTGCATCGTTGACAGACGACACACGCAAGGGTGTAGATTAGCTTACGTCATTTAACGATGCTCGGCCTTGCATTGCTACCGCTTTCACATTTTATTAGCATTTCAAAACATAAAAACACATTATTAAATATTTTTTTAATATTACATCAACTTGGCAAGCTGGCATTTTAGTTTCGAATGACGTAAAATATGGTGGTTTCTGAAATTACGCTCTTTCTACTATTCATTACTTTGTTGTTGTTATATCAACATCAACAAACTAATCATTTCCTTTTCAATCTCAAGCACATGTCCTTTTACCTTCTCTTAAATCTTAATTGTAATTTCTCGCGTTGAAACCAATTTAAGTGTGTCAGTTGTTGTTATTGCTCATGAATTTATTTAAGTTTTAGTATGAATCAAATACTGTGCGTTTCAGTTGCTTTGTTATTGCATTAAATGTCAATTTCTAGCATGTAAAGTTTTTCATCAGTTATTGGTAGGTTCATGCTGAGTGCATGACAACAAAACCAAGGTGATACTGCCTGTTTACCAAGACTAATACCAATAATACATAAGTGTATCTGTTTCAATATTTGGCAGCTTGAAATCAGAAATCATCTCGCAGGGTATGGATAAAAGTATCATCATACAGAAGCAAATCCGAGATAATGCAGACGAATTGCACAGTTTCATGCGAGATCTGACCAATTGGGAGAAGGAAATGAAGAGGAAGGAAAATCTACTCCACGGTGAAGCATCACAGGTGCGTCTTGAATTTTAAAATCTTCTCCTGTTCCGTAGACAAAACAGATCTTAGTCCGTGATCCATTACGAGTCTTCATAATCCCGGACAACCTGTCATAGTGCTGATCAAATGCTCAAAATAGAGCATGGACAGTTCATACATATTGATTGGCAAAGTGTGAGAGCATGTATCTCCAGTTGCGATGTTTTAGACCTCCTGTCATACTCTATTTTTTCCACGTAAAACAAGTCAATGTAATTACTTGAAAACTTACTTGATTTTTCTTCTCTGTTCTTCAAATATTCTTCATAAATTTCAAGCACAAAATCCATCTGCATTTCCTGAATGATCCTGATATGCATCTTCTCATATCATAACTACGATAAGTAATTCCAGAGTTAATAATAATAATAATAATAATAATTTATTGTTTCTTTTGATTTAAAACAAAACAAAAGATTACAAAGTCAAAGTAAAAATTGTTATAAATCTAATATACATAATTTACTCTAAATATTCATCAATACTATAGAATACATTCTCCTTACAAAATGTATCTACTTTTCTTTTGAAGGTGCTTCTCTCTTCAATTTCTTTAATATATCTAGGGAGTTTGTTGTATATCTTTGAGCAATTGTATTTGGGCCCTTTGGAAATCATTCCTTTTGGTATCTCTGATATGCTTATGTCTACCTCATTTCTACCTCTATAGTTCTCTTTTTCTCTATTAAATTCGAAGTAGTGCTTATTTCTATTTACAAACAAAACTGACTCCCTTATATAAATATTGTATACAGTCATTAATTCATTTTCTTTGAATATCAGTTTACATGTTTCTCTTTTTTTAAGTCCAAAAATGTTACGAAGTACTCTTTTCTGAAGTTTAAATACTCTATCAACTCCTTTCGAGTTTCCCCAGAACATTATCCCATATCTTATCGTCGAGTAGATGAAGGCATAATAAAGCTTAATCAAATCAGCTCTGTTTAGTAAATGTCTTAGTCTATTTATTGCATAGCTGTAGGATCCTAGTTTTTTTACTATCGCGTCTATATGCTCATTCCATTCAATATTTTCCTGTATTATTAGTCCTAGTACTTTGTGTTTATTCACCCTTTCGATTTCACCCAGTGGTTGGCTGTCTTTCCATTGAATCAAGTTCACTTCGTGCTTTCCGTTTTTGCCGAATAGCATGTATACTGATTTTTCCGTGCTGAATGACTGCGACATGGCTGAATATAGTTCTCTTAGATTAATTACATCCTTCTTTACTGATTTCCAGTCTTCCTCGTTTTTTAGTTGTTTGAAAACCACTGTTTTGTCATCTACATAATCCACAGCCGAGCCACTCATTAGTACATTATTTACATACATTACATAGATTATAAATAAAAGCGGCCCTAAGATACTACCCTGGGGGACTCCATATTCGTTTAATAATTTCATTGAGATGTACGTTTTTCCTTCTACTTTAACTTCAGCATATTGAAGCCACTGATGTAAATATGACCGTAAGACACTGCCCGCTTTTCCTCTTATGCCTACTTTCTCCAAAATTTTTAACAGCAAGTCTCTATCAACTAAGTCAAACGCTTTTGTTAGATCACAAAACACTGCTAGATTTGGGTGTTGTAAATCATCCTGTGTAATTTCGTCTAATATCTCAAACAAAGCTTCTGTCGTTGAGCAGTGTTTCCTGTAACCAAACTGCTTCCTGCAAAAGATCCTATGTTTTTCTAGGAACTTATATACCCTTTTATAAATTAATTTTTCAAATATTTTGGAGAAATTAGGCAGCAGTGCTAGTGGCCTGTAGTTACTGTACTCTGAGGGTTCTCCTTTCTTGTAGATTGGAATAATTTTTGCAATTTTTAAGGCAGATGGGTACTGCCCACATTCTATCATGAGATTGAAAACTCTCGCTATTATTTCACGTGTGTGTTTGACTGATTTTTTTATTATCTGGATGGGGATTTGATCTTCACCCACTGAACTTTTATTTAACTTTTTAGAGTTGGACCCTTTAAGAATTTAAAATCAATATGTCATGGCTAGACTGAACAAATTGTAAGTAAATTCACTATTATTTAAACATTACATTCATATCAAGAAGTGATTAAACAATCTTCCTTACTTTTAATTTCTTTTTGTCTCTGTTTATAGGATATTCCTCCTATCAGGAAGAAAACGAAAACAAGCAAGCCAGCAAATGAAACTGAGAACGTCTCACCATCGCAAAATCCTCCGGAAAACAAGCCCAAGAAAATAGCTTCCTATGATTATCGTGCCTGGGATAAACTGGATGTGGTAAGATATTCGCTTTTATTAATTTTTAAGAATCCACACACTGTATACTTTTTAACTATAAGTATTATTGTCATACCAACGAACTTATATGCCGTCATTTACCTACAGAGCTGGAGTCCACGCCAAAAAAGTTTGGGCACTAACTAGACTGCCAGAAGATAAGCTGTTCTGTTCAGCATTGAAAGTAAATACAAAAATTAAGATGACAGATCTTCTGTCATCCTCAAAAAATGCATGAACCTTGGCATTTGGCACAGGCTCTCCTTTCGTGTGAGGATTTAATATGCTGATGACTGAACAAGGGAAACACTTATCTCAGTTTGCAACAGTGCAGACCACCAGCAGTACCCTATTTTTTAATGAGAAATCTCTTCAATTTAACTTTTTGAAAACTTGCCTCATTTGTTTTCCTACTTGAAGTTTATTCTCTGAAAAATTCAAGCGAAAAATTCAGCTTAATTATTTTTAAAAAACTAAAGGAATTAAAACAGTTTAGGATTTTGAACTATTTACTTAGGGGTGGGGGAGACTCAAAAAATTCCCTACGATCTGAAAATAATTCTATGAGAAGAAAATATGTAATCCTTTGCACTCCTGGCTTAGTATCCTCGAAAAATGAATGAAAATCATCCGCAAGTTTTGAGCAAACATGAATTTGTATCATCTACTCTTTTCTGACTTAGGCACCGGTCCTAGCTGTTTGTTTGCTTATTTGGCTTTGGAGGCCTCCGATTTGTTAAAAAGCTCGATACTTCGATGGTCGATAGTAATTTTGCCACATTACAAACAGGCGTGCAGAAAATGAGAGATCACGAGACTTTCTAGTCCGGGTGAAAGTTGGAGACATCTGGAAGTTTCTTTTTTGCTTTTTTTAAAATTTTCTCCAGCGCATGTCTGCAGGCATTAGACACTAAAATTTTGTGAAGATTTCATCATCGTTAAGGGTGAATGCGGCTTGAAAAATTTGATTTTGCACCCCTAATTATAAAAGTATTAATTTTATCTCACAAATTTAGTCGTAGTTCTATGGACCTTTGGCCTATCACCACTGCGACAATAATTAAAACTTTCATCTATTTTTTCTTTCTTTTCTTTCTATTTTTTTTTTTTTCATTTATAAATATGTTTTATGTTTCCATGATCTTTACTGTTCATGTTAGATTCTTCTCAGCATCTTCGTCAGATTTTCCCAGCTATATTTCGTTCATATTTACTCCAACAGAAAACGTCCCTCAATTACTTAATCCGAAAAATGCATTTACACTAAAGAACGCCTTCAAGAAGTAATGTGCGCATCCAGCCCAAATTGGCATGCATTACATTTTGAAAGCAACAACAATTGCCGTACGGCGTATTGAAGGCGAAATGAAAAAAAAAAAATAATTTGTGTAAAATTAAATCATTATCAAATCCTCCTCCTACCTAAACTATGTGTTTGTTGCAAAAAATTCAGTCTGAAGTCGATTTTTCATGATCAAATCGTCAGCGGGCACTTTAATATTCCTTTTAAAATTCAAAAATCTGAAAATCGTGTTTTCGGATCTTGCCGTCACTTCAAAGTCTATGGAATTCCGGCCCGCCTCTCCTGTGCCTCCCCCCACTCCTGCCGGCAGGTTATCCCTTCTCCTTATATGTCTGTCCGATGCTTCCCTTATCGGATTTGTACGTCAAAACCACTTAACCTCATTCTTGTGAATTTGTTGTGTTGTCCCTGTTCCCTTCGTGTTTTCTCGCGATTCCCGCAGTGTTTTCCCGTGAAAATTTTTGATTTTCACCACGAGTGTCCCCTTGTCTGCCTCGTCCTCCAGTTGCAGCTCCGCGGAGGAAATGAATAAGCGTGTGGTAGTGAAGAGAAAAATGTTCACTCACGAAGAGAGGCATTTTCTGCTCAAGTTAATCCATGCAAACAAAGCAGTCATCGAAAACAAGGAGTCGGATGTTGTAAACCAAGTAAAGAAAAAGATGTGCTGGGAACATATCGCTGAAATGTTCAACAGTCAAGAAACTCATGAAAACAAGGTATGTCGTCCCGTTATGTTTTTGTTTTCTGGTCGTGGTTACACCACCCGTTTGTTGTCAACTCATTGCTCGTGGAATGCACCAACGGCTGTTAGATTTAGTCCAGAATATGAACTGTTCCAAATCTTACGCATTAATGACACTTTACCTAACAGGCTAAACAGCTCAGAGGCTGAACTGTCCCGCCATCTGAACGTACAAACCCTTGAGGAGAATTGCCACTGTTTAGAATCGTATACTTTTGGAGGTTGCCCTCTATAAGTGGGAATCTTTGTGGCCCCTACTCGTTTTGGGCACTCTATGTTTTTATCGGGATGTCGCAGTCGTAGTGAAAGTATTGCGAGAATTGCGTCCATCCTGATCTGTTTATGACCTCCTTCTAGATTCCATGAAGCAATTTATCTCAAAGCATCATCTTATCAGATAGAATAATGAATCTTACAAATTATTTTCTTCTCCCTTTGAGAATAATAGTATTATTGTCTCTATCCTGCTTTCGTAGAAGCTATCTGGTTTCCAGAAACAATACGGTAAGCAGGTAATCGACGGTCAAGATAAAGTTAAACACCAAAATTGAAACTTACTTAAGTAGTGTGTAATAGTTTTAAAGAAGTCTCAACAAACTAATAAGATCATTTTGCTTTTGTTACTCTTCTGATTAGTGTGCCACTTCTGATCTTTAAAATCATGCTTGTACTTAATCTGATGGGAAAATTCAGGGTCTGAAGCCCGATTGTGGAAATTCACATCGGCACTACAAGAATCAAAAATCGATACATTACATGGCGCAGATAGGGCTATGTCTCGTCTTATCGTACCGACAAAGCCAGTTAAAGTTTCAACTATCAGGCTGCTGGTCCGGAAAGATCTTATTCCGTACAGTCATAGTTTGGCAAAGTGGAAACTGAGAAATATCCCGCAAGGCACTGTTTACCTGTCAAAGCTTACAAATCAGTATCAGTTATTGTTCTTTTAACTTGGAAAATTTTCTGGTCAGCGTAAAAGTAGGACAAACTGAGCATTTTTTAAGTCGATCACTTACCATAAATATTCAAACATTAGCCTTTTTACTTATATTAGCATTGATCTGGTCACTCGAGTAATCCATTTTCATTAACTTAAAATCAGTTTTCTTTGCTCCAGCTGGTTGACGTAAAATCAAACTAACTCAGTCTAAAGTGCATTTAGTGCTACAGCTGCTTGGAAGGCCCAGGGCTGCAAAAATTGGGGTGAATCCGAAGCAAAATTTGGGGTGTTAGACTAAATTTCAATCTCTAAAAGAGGCCCTGATTGAGGGCCTTAGTATCCAAAACAAGGTATATTATAAAATATCCAAGCAACCAGCTGGGTTCTGTGAAATTTAATCACTGTGATTGCATTTTTGTACATCTGGAGTCAAATATTTCAATTATTTTGTCTTTTTACGCCAGTCCTCCTAGAATTCTGGGATTTTATGTAGTCCTTGTTTTGATGTATTTTTTCTCCTTTCCAGCGAACAGCCAGTCAACTAATTAAATTTTGGGACAATGAAAAAACCAAAAGAAAAAGAATTCTCACCAATGCCAAACTTAAACAAGCTGCTACTCCATACTCAGATTACTGTGAGCCAAACTTTTCAGGAGTTGGTAAGTTCGTAACTAAGTAAAAGTTTCATCACCCTGGTTTTCAAACTTACTCCCCTTGATTTTTCGTAACAACCCATAAAACTGATCTCGAAACTTGTGCATGAGAGCATACAGTTTGAATCGTAAATATTTAAATAGAACGAATTCACACAAGCCTTGGTCCAATTTCTGCAGCACTTTACCCATGCTGAGCAAAAATTTAAAATTACCGTTCCAATACTGTGATACGCCCAAAGGAGGGTTATGCATTGTTGGAAGCTGTTATTTACAAACCACCTTTTCTTATTTTATTCAAAGTCCTCGGGAATACCAGTACTTAGTTATGTCTGTATTTCACTGATATTAAGCAAATTATTTTCTTGCCTATCTTATCAGGATCGATTGATATTAGACAAAAATTCAATAGGGCCCCCTGGCTCCACAAATGACATAGAGATTCATTAAATTTGACATGTTATTATGGCAGAGCAACTCCTTTCTTTATTCAGCTGTCACAATATTTTTGTTAAAGAAAGTATGTTTCCTTCGTTTGTTGGTTTTGTGAAGTTGGAAACCTTTGATTCGCTCAAATGCAACATGCTTTTCAACCAATCAGGATCTTGTGCAGTGACAATTGAATCAGTGAGAACGAAAACACACCAACTTGAAAAAATGAAAATAATTGAGACACACACACAAAACTGCAGAGTAGGTGAAGGAATTAGTCTAAGAAAAAGATTTTTGGTGCCTAAAAGCAAGTACTTAAGGACACTTTAAATGTCCAAGTTGGAACAGATACGGTAACTTCAATGACCTTTATGAAAATTGTCTTTCCTTAGTGAAAAGTGAGCATTTTCAAGTCATCGAGTTGGTGTGTTTTCGTTCTCACTGATTCAATTATTGATGAAATGGAAATCAAACAACAGGAAATGGATTTGTCAAAGAGTCTGTCATACATACAACTTATATTTCATACATGTATGTCAACACACTTGTCCTCTTCTTTTTCTGCTTCCTGTCAAGGATTTTCTCTGCAACTGTATCTCTTTTACATTCATCAATGGGTCACTATTTAAAAAAAAAAAAAAAAAAAAAAAAAAAAAAATCTTAGGTAGGTGGAAAATTTTCTCAATGAAAAGTTCTGAAATCAACTCCTTCACAAGATGATTACAATTATTTTCAAAACAAATTAAATGGACGTATTCATGCTAAAAGGAACTATGTGCATGGGGTTTGTGTGCAACATAGTTCCTTTTAGCATAAATACGTCCAAGTGGAAGTTAAATGATAGCAACGATATCATTTTTATTTTTACCCTTTAACTAATAATAATTTTTGAAACCTATCTCTTGTTAAGGAGTTTATTTCCAGACTTGCCGTTTTGCAATTTGTTTTCCTCAAGAGATTTTAATGAGGAAATATGTGGCATTGTGCCTAGATGCATACCTTGTTGAAGGACCCATTTTCAATAAATTGATCTCTCATAAAAATTCTTTGATTTGTCTTATACTGAAACTATTTCTATCTCTTTCAGAGAATGCAGATATTAATGTTTTCTTGGAAACGTCTGTGGACACAAGCGCTAATGGCCTTCATAACAGTTATTTAAGCTCTGAAGAAGACATTAAACCATTTAGTTTTGAAGGTCAAAATGGCTTTGATAGAGAGCTTGAGAGTAATATCAATGAAATGTCAATCGCCACCACCAAAGGACCGCCCATGATCGATTACGAATCGCTTGGGAGAAGAAGTCATCCTCAAAGCGAAAACGGTGAATGTCCAACATACCCATCTGCATCATATAGCCAATCCCATTCATCAGGTAAGTTTTTTCAGGTGTAGATGAAATCTGTCTCAAAATTTAGCTTTATAAAATTTAAAATTGTGGAACAGAGTCCGAGCACCTTTAAGTTTGGAAGGTGATTCAATCTACATCATTATATCTTCTCAATGAAGTATCAAACGTATTTAGATATTATGTTTCTTTATTAACTTTAAGCTAAAAATAGAGTGCTCCAATCTAAGTGAATACTTTAGCTGAAACAAGTCTCTTAAAAATCTTACATTCAGGCCAAAATCATAAAAACGCAAAATTAATAGATTCCATCTGATGTATGGAATCGGGGTACTTTTCATTTGATGGCTGTGGCCCCCTATTAAGAGATCTTAACACAGATAGTTTAAAAACAGATAGCTGTTAAACGTTCTCTCTCTGTTTGTCTTTCAGTTTAACAAGGCTATTCTTTTGCCATAATTTGTTGGACGTCATATTGATGGTTTCCTATGGTATGTGTAGATTCACCTTTTAAAAAATAAAGAAGAAAAAATTTGAAAGGTCTGAATCAATTTCTATTGAACCTTAAATAGTCGTCAAAAGATGAAAGAGTGAACACCTATGAGCGGTAACTTGCAGACACTTTCCATAAAAATGTAGGCTGAATGGGCACTTGTTAGCAAGAGAGAGAAAAAAAGGGGGGAAAAACAACTGAATGGCAGGATTTCCCTATTTATTCATTTTTTTATGGTGAAAACCAACGAGGACCATTACTCCAAGTTTCCTTTGAATTTTTGCAAGTACTTAATTTTTTAAATCTTTTGATGCAGGTGCCAATCCGATGGACAGTCCCTACGACAAAAAACCTCCTGCCACATCACCCTCCGAAGCAGAGAGGAGATCAAAAATCCAAGAAGAAATGGATGAAATGAGAAGGCAGCACGAAAAAGATATGACCGCGCTCAGACTGGAAGAAATGAGGTGCCGAGTTGAGCTCGCCAAAAAAGAAATAGAGCTCAAAGAGAAACACGTGGAGCTCGAGAGTAAAAAGATCGAAAGTCTGTTAGAAAAGGAAAAATTTGAGCGGGCGAAAGAAGCACTAGAGCTAGATATTTTGAGGAAGAAGTTGGAATAACTGAAGTATTTGAACCCAGCTTAGCTACTTTGTTAGGGTCTGAAATGAGCTTACTGTTTTTTATTTTAAGTTTTTATCACTGTTAATAATGTTAATTATTATTATTAATGACAATGTTTGTAATTCTAAATTACTTAATAAATTTATTTATACCCATTTAGTAAACCTCTTAGTCGTGATTCCTCTTTAATATTCCATGTTATTTATTTTTTTTTATGTTAATTTGAAGTAGGTTTAATGATTTAAGGAGCAGTTTATCAGAATGAGGCTCTAGAAATGGTATGAATTAATGCACTATGCTACATAATTTCTTTTCAAAACTGAACAAAAAAAATGAATCGAACAATGCAAAGTCTGTCCTTAACAAGATTAAGTTCTTCACAATTGGACAGCGTTCAGCAAACAGGAACCAAGTTCACTGCAGTATTTTCGAAATCATGAAAACTTTTCTTTGCTGTAAAGATAACCGAATATATGTATAATATATAATGAAACTTTTTGTTTCCCTTAAATCTAACTATCTTTCGGAGGATAAAAAAAAATTTCTCTACATTTGGAAAGTTGTCAGAGGAAATATGTATGGTCTTGAAAACACTGTAATAGCATATTTGGTTCTTTTCTGCTGAGTGCCGTCCAATTAACACTGGTTAAATTGAAAAAATACAAATGATGTCATTTTGTGTTATAAGTGAGTGTTAATATCTTGTTCAGAAGTTGATCTCCAGAATTCTTGTTGTGTGAAAAGCTTCTACTTGAGATTTTACAGTCAGGTCGTATCTAGTGGCCTGTTTGATAGAAAATTATGCCAAGAAGGTTGTCATCTCAAAACAGTTGGAATCCTTACATTTGAATCCTTTTTAAAAGCTTTCCCTCTAGCTTGAGAAGTGCTGCCACCAAAGGACTGGTATATTATGGCTTTATATCAATGGCCAAATCGCGAAACCACACATCTTCGTTTGCAACGTTGCAGACATCTTGTCCTACTTTATTTTTTCATTGGAAAAGTAGTCAACTTAATTTTCTGAGAACTTCCTTGATTTTTTTTCTCTACCTATTAGCAAAATTTTCCGTATGAATTTCGAGCCGTTTAGTTGACTTGTTACTGTTCCAAAAAAATGAAAGAGATATTGAAATACTGCTGTGGAGATATGTGATTTTGGTTTTCAGCCATCAATATGTATGTGTCCATTGGTTGAAATCTTGATTTATGTATTCATCTTCCTCCCTTTACTACTCTCTGAGAATACTTTAAAATGTCTAAGATACGAAAATTAATTTTTGGAATGATCGGAATATTTTTCTGTTTTATCAGTTTACACAGCTAATAACTTTTAAAATCTAAATCAAATACATAACATTAAAAAAACTATTTATATGGTTTATCAATCGTTAGTATGGTGTCAAGTCATGCAAGCTATCAAAAGGCTTCAGTAATTTATAGGATGTCTTGAGGAATTCAAACTGGAAAATTTGTCTTACAGATATCATTGGAAACTGGGCTCCCGTGAAAATTGAGATGTGTCTCTACATCAGAGGAGAGATGAAATGTCAGAGAATTTTTCTGAAATTTCATACATTTTTTTCGAAATTCTACTGCAATCCTGAATTGATTCCTTTTACTGTGTCATTTTGTACCAAAAAAGAGGAAGTTACCGAATGCACTGAAATTATACGCAGTAGCACCGGGTCATACCGAAGTCCCACAAGGCGGAGCAATTTTTCTGTCTATAGACAGTTTCTGCTATGAGCAGATCCATTTCTATGTATCCATCATTACACATCCAAGGGAACTCTGGAAAATGTTTCCAGTGAGAATGGTTTCCCTTTTTCACCGGGTTCTGTAATTAAGTAGATTTAATCGCACCTAATCAGTTCTTTCAAGAGTAGTTGAAACCAGGTGTTCAGCATGACAAATTCCTTAGTCCCATTTTGAGGTACTCAAAATAAGGAAAAAGAACGAGGGAAACTTCGTGGATTACATTTTGCAAGAAAGAACCAAGAGCATTCCCATGTCGCTAAGATTTTGCAACTTCGTTTGCCTTGCAAATATAAACAGATTACTTACCCGAACAAATTTTATCTTTTACTTCCAATAAACTATAACTTCAAGACAGAAATGACCCTTGCAAAAATTGTTTGCATGATTTCAGTATTGAAAGAATGTAAGTTACACAATCTTAGCAACATTAGAATGCTTTTGGTTCCTTTTTGCAAACTGAAATCTGTTTGTATAAAAACGTATTACCCTGAGCAAATCTCTCTTATTTACAGGACAAGCTGTGCAAAGACCTCGACAGTGATTCTGAAGACTCCGGAGAGGAGGGCAAGAAAACCAAAGTCCAGAAGAAAAGTGGGAGCAAGAGTGTACCAGCAAAAAGCCCAGTTACTCCAACCAACGCAAGCTCAACAAAAAGTGAAATTTCATCCAATAGTGGAAAAAGCCAAGAAAAGAATTCCAAATCGGTCAGTTGGCGGTCAAAACCCGAGTATGAGAACCAACCACCAATCAAGGACAGTGAATCCTTTGAAGATGCTCATTGGAAAGGCAAATCAAAGCATGAGATTCAAATCCGGGCTAACTACTATAAAGAACTGGTAAGTTATTCTACAATCTAACAATGGCCCTCTAGAGGAAGAATGAATAAAAGCACTATGTAACATATTTTCTCTTCAGAATTTCACGAGGGAAAAGAATTACTCAACGAGAAGTCCAGAAATCAACTTTCAAACAAGATAAGTGTTGAGGTGATTCGACGGTTGCCATTTTTTGTGTCAGAGCGACGTGCGATATATTGCATCAATTCACTCCATAATTTCAGCTTCTTGTCATTTTTTTCGAATTTTGAGATTGCACTTCTGTTTGGTACATGAATTCCTTAGTCTCATGACAACAGAAGTACGACCTCAAAATTCGAAAAAAACGACAAATATAGCTAAAATTACACAAAATACGCCAATTTTTTTTTTTTTTTTCTTTTGGGATAGAACCCTATTTTTCAATTATATTAAAGTTTGAACTATTTGCAGAATGAAAATAATTGTTCCTTATCAAAACCTTTCCAATAATCATCTTATTTGTCTTTTAATGAGAATGTTTCTTCTCTGTCCTCAGGGCAATGAATTTGTCACGGCGGGAGAATGGAATGAGGCGATCAGAATGTATTCCAATGCAATCAATCTCTACCCTGTAGACTCTGTTTTCTATGCCAACCGCGCTCTTTGTTATTTGAAACTTCAACGGTAAGTCACATATTCCTCCTGTTCCTAGCGACATAGTTTTTTCATCATTGTAGGAAGGAAAAGGTATTTTCAAACCTTATTCTTCATAGTTGGATCACATTTTGCAACATGGAAGTTCTTTCTCTAACTCATTCTAGGAAAAATGTATTTGCCATTATTAGTTCCTCTGTGAAGATAGGTGTTATTATGTTTGAGCCAAAAATAGTAGCTCCTTACCATAAAATGTAGTGCAGTTTAATATTTGAGTTTTTCGAGTGAACATAGCCTGAAGCAGGGAAGTGACTTTTTTTAATGGGTCCTCTATTACTAAATGAGTCATCATAGATTAAATAAATTTTAGAATGCTTTGAGGATTATTTTTTAAAAATGACTGTGAGAAACAAGATTGTTACGAGGGTAACTAGGTAATCGTAAACATGAAACTTATAAATAAAACTCAAGTCCGATAAAATGTACCCCACTGATTTTATCATATCATCAAACCCATGCAAAACCACAACAGATATTTGAAGAAGTTTAGAGCAATCAGGAAGTATATGTCACACCGTGAGTTTTTCCTCTTATTTTATTCACTCCCCTCATAATACACTTACTTAAGCCCTACTCTACCTCTACCAATATACCAACTCTATCTACAAACTAGTCAAATAGAACCTTGAACTGCCCTAATCAAATTCAATAATACCATTTGCTTTGAGGGACTGTTGTGTTTTTAGATTTAAGAGAGAAATTCATCAATCAATTGTAGAACAGAGAACTAACGTCCAATACTTCATCTGGTTTTTAGGTACAAAGATGCACAATATGATTGTGATACAGCTTTAACGCATAATGATCAGTACGTAAAAGCATACTTGAGGAGAGCAGCGGCTTTTGAAAACCAAGGAAAATATGAGTTAGCACAAAAGGATTTCCGGACTGTCCTCAAGTTTGAACCTAACAACCGCGCGGCGAAAGATGGTTTGGCATCCGTTCACAAAAAGATAACCAGTCAAGTATGTTGATTTTGTCTGCGTTTTCTGGGTTTTCCTCCTTTACATTTTCTCTCTCTCTCTCTCTCATTTTGTAAATTGGGCTGTATTTTAAAATATGGAACTTCTACTTCTGACTCCTTCCAGAATTAATGTACCTACAGGGTGATCCAGACCACCTGTAAAAGGCTTTTTTCTTGGTTATTACAGTCCGAATGAGATTAAAGAATGCAAGAATGAGGAACAATCGCTTCAAAGTTATTTTTAAGCAGATATTGACGGTATAAGTTGGCAATCACATATTTCGTTTGCGGTGTCTGAAAATCTCCGCCTCTATGTTATGTTTTTAAAGGAGAACAAATTCACATCATTCCTTGAAGTTTTTGCAGAATTTTCTTCGCACAGAGAAGAAAAATCACGGCAGTTTTAACAAATTGCCGTTGAGTAGTTTTCTGTTTAAAAAATTAAGTATGGCAGGAAGTCTGCAACGTTGCAAACCGAGTTGTGTGATTGCCAACTTACACTGTCGATATGGCAAATATCGACAGCTGCCACTGTGCCAGGTGTGGCCTCATATTCATAACAGTGAATACCATATTTTCCATCAGCAACTTTGTTTCAGTCAATGTGTAATCGTCAATTTACACTCCACTGAAATACCATCTCTTTGAATGATTTGCTTTCTAACAATTCTTTTTAATCCTTTAAAACCTTGCTTTTAATTTCAGAACTGTACCTCAAACATTTCATCTGAAAGCAAAGTGAAGCCTCCAGGCTGTGGCTCTGTCAAAGAAAAGATGCTTTGCACTGAAGGCAGTAAAGTCACCGCAGTGACCCCATCAGAAAGCAAGATATTTGAAGCAAACAAGGAGGAAGCATTAGTGGTCAGAACGTGGAAATCCGAAGAAAATGATCCTAGAGTATTAATGGAAACTGTAATGAGACCTGCTCATCTTCAGTCAACTGTAAGTTTCATGCTGTATCTTTCTTTTGAAAAAATAACTGGAATTTTGCAGCATCGCAAAACGAGGTACGCTTTTTTGCAGTTTCATAATTTATACTTAGAGAGAGGAGTGTTCAGTACTGCCATCTAAATCCTTTTACCTCCGTAAAAGTGCCTTTTGGTGTGAGTTTAATCCTATGAGCTTAAAAAAATGTAGGAGTCTAAAGAAAACATGTCGGAACTGGGCTCAAAAGAGTGAACTCAAGCCAAATGGCACACTTTTTTCTGTTTTTCTTGAGACTTGGATTTTGGTGCAAAAAAAAATATCTTTTCAACCGTTCAAAGATACTTTGATTGAAAGATGCTGTGTAAAAGTATAACTTTCTACTTATCTTCAAAATATTTCCTGGGATTGAAACCACTACTCAGATATTGAAAACAGGAAGAATCAAGAAAGTACAAAGTAGAAACTAATGTAACTCTCAATGTTGGTTTTTTTCTTTTCTTTTCTTTTTTTTTCTATGTCTAAGCTATTTATCTTATTTTTCAGAAGCCTTTAAAACGTGTTAAAATAGAAGAAGTTTATTGTGACTACGAATCTCCTCTTAAAACAAATGGAAAGAATTTGCTTCCGAGCAAGGAAAAACAAGCCACAGTTTCGATACCTGATTCTAATTCATCTGTAAGTCATTCTTTTCCCCTAATTGTTCTTTGTAAGACACTTATTAGCGCCTAATCTGAAATCTTATAAATATTTAATCTATTCTTATAATGGGCCTGTTGCAAACTTTTGCTAGAGCAAAAATAAGAGTTGTTTCTTATAGATAATGCCTCAAAAATCACGATGAGCGCATCGGCAAAGTCTGAAATGCACTCATAACTTCACAGTCTGTTTAAGAAATTTGCGGTTTTTTGAGCTTCCCGCTTCAAAAACGATACTACGGCACAGGTGAACATTTTGTAAGAGGAGTCGTTCCATCGTCGGCAATAATCATCATGGCCGACGCCAATCCGCCAAAACACGTTTGATGGGACGAGATAACACCTGAACTGGATTAGACCAGATAACAATCGGTGTGTTAACGTTCATATTTTCCACGCCCGAATTGATTGACCTTGAACTCTCCTCGAACTACGCGCGGAACTGCGCGCAAGCGTCGGCCATGATGAATATCGCCGACGATGGAGCGACTCCTCTAACAAAATGTTCACCTGTGCCGTAGTATCGTTTTTGAAGCGGGAAGCTTCAAAAAAACGCAAATTTCTTACGCAGATTGTGAAGTTATGAGTGCATTTCAGACTTTGCCGATGCGCTCATCGTGATTTTTGAGGCATTATCTACAAGAAACAACTCTTATTTTTGCTCTAGCAAAAGTTTGCAACAGGCCCATTATATGTAGTAATTTATATTATTCTGTATTCTTGAGGAGAAATTGAGGCGCCGGGTGCGAGTAGAGCACTTCTTGGTCGCGGTGATTTAGAATCTCCTTCACTGATTTGAGTCTCTGAAAAGAATTCAATGGGTGTTTTTTCCAGAATTTTTTCTGTAGAACATTGTAGCATCATGAAGAAAATTGGTTAAATTAGAAAAGAGGTAAAATTTCAATTAAATAAATGCATTCATTTCCCTCACAATGGATGAAATGTTAATATAGATTCTGGAACATTGTAATCTAATCTTCCACATTTAGCACCTCAATTAAATCGGTTTCTGTAAGATGGGGATACGTCCAATAACTCATGAGCTCCAGTATCCACCGTGATCAAAGAAAGCCAGGGCTCATGAGTTTTTAGGCTTACGCCTGTCTAACAGAAACCGATTCAATTATGATCACAGTTGATCTACTTCTGAAGACGTCTGTAAGGTTGAGAAACCCGAGAAACTAGGTATAATCAAAGGTAAAATTGAAAAGACTCAAGTTTCCTTTCAAACTTTTCTTTTTGCATTATGAGTGTTTTGAGTGGTTTTTAATTCCTATATTTTTTAATTGAAGAGTGCTTTTAGCTTCCTGAGTGAAATATGATTCAAAGATCATGGATGGTATAGGTTTGCTAACTTTTCAAGTTACACAGAAAGACCAGCTATATATTGATTATCAGAAAATGTAAACAGCGGAGTTTCTGTCATGCTGTCAAGTAGGGTCTAATAAGTTAATAAAAAACATTTCCTTGAGCTCCATTTTAATCATTAGAGTTTTAAGATTTATCTCTTGGTTGATTAACTACTTTGGCATTCTTCTTGTAGGCGCATAAATCAGTTGTGTCAGGAAAAATTCAAGAGATCAAAGCAGATACCTCTGTATTAAGTCAAACCTCTGTCAAGGCTGAACTAATGGAGGAACTCAAAATCACCTCACCAAAATTGAAGGAGAATCAACCTGTAGTAAAAGCCGAAACTAAGGTTACAGAAATGGGCAGTGTCCAAAACCCAGAAAATATTGACATTCCTAGGATCCCGATTTCATATGTTGGTTTCTCAAATTCTTGGAGCTTGATGCAGAATGAACCTGAGAAACGTTATTTATACCTAAAGGTATGTATTTGTATGTATTAAAAAAAAACATTAATTGGTTTTTCAGTTTTAGAAAGTTAAGATATAAAGTTCATTTCAGCGCCAGGTATAGATGGCTAAATGCGAAAAATGTGTACTTACTACTTATCTCTTCTGCATGGTGGAAATCTGAGGCAAGCAGCCATCAGTATTCAATCTCACATCTGACTGTTCGCAGTGAAATTAAAATTTTGTGTATTGTAATGCAAAAACCTAATAAAAATCAGAATTTTAGAGATGTGCTAGAAATTCTAATGTTGATCTTTGACGACAAGTCTATTGGACGCAAGAGATATGGCTAACTATGCATACCTTCTACAGGTTTAATCATGCAAGAATTATGTTGAGCACATCAGGATTGTTTAAAATACACTTCAAAACACTCATTTCATGTAGTTCTCAGTGCGCATTTTTTTTATTGTTTCCGGTTATCAGATTTGCTGCCTGAGAGAAGAAATGAAAATTTAATTGTATATATCAAGAATTTTACATATTGCTATTAAACTTCCTAATATATGATTCTCATAATTTTAAAGTTTTTATCTCCTGCTCTAAATTTCAAAAAGGTGATTTTTAAAGTTTTGAATTGATCCAAATTTTACCAGAAATTGATGTATACAATTTGCAAAATTTTTGTTCGTTTCAGTTACGAAATCTAACTCACATATTCCCCTGGACATACCTTATTAGTAGCAATTAAAGAAAAAGTGCCTGCGAATGGCGTGAATTTTAAAACGTAGAATACGTACCGCACTATTCAGCAGCTTTTGATCATATTTTGGTCATAATTTTGATGAGATTTCTCAGTTTACTGTTTTATCTCGTATGCAACAGATCCATTGTACTTGATAATCATATTTCATTTTTGAATTTACTCGTTCCAGAGAATCAGTGGAGAAAAATTGCCTATTATTTTCGGTAATTCACTCGAGAATAGCGTTTTGAGTGAAATAATTGCTGTGCTACAAAGTGAGTTCGTTGCAAGGAATGAAAAAATTTCACCATTTTTGTTTGGACTAACCCGAGTTCAACGTTTTCGTGCCTTGGTTTTATTTTTATCTGAAGCTGATAAAACAGGTAAGGTCTTTTCCTAAAAAAAGAATTGATATATGATGGTTTTCCATAACTAGTGTGTTTTTCTAGGTGTGATAGCTCAATTGATATTGGGCGTAGAAACTTAATGTCCAGATATAATTTTTTTCTTTTCTAGTGTGAAGGTTAATTCGTCAAATATGATTCTAAAACCTGTCAAATTGACACATTAGACTTTTTGAATTCTTTCATCAGGCAAGATAAATCTCTTAAAACTGAATGTTTTCACACAGAAGAAGATATGAATTCTTTGTGTAAAAAAATATTTTAAACTTAAAAATAGTTAAAAATGTGTCCTTAACATCGAGTCCTGCGGAGGTGTAAAACTTCAAACGTATTTTTCTCCATTCCAACTTGACGGGACTTGATGTGCTTCTGTTGAACTCTGTGCCAATGATGAAATTGATGTAACTCTTCTTCAGTTTGCGACCATCTTTAAATCTATAGCCATACCTGATTGTGAAATCAGCTAATTTTGTAGTCACGATTTTAACAATGAAATGTTGTTTGTTCACAGTGCTGCGAGATTTGGTTAGTTACTGTCAAGCAAAGCAGGACGTGCTCCGATTCTGATATCAGTGAACTTCGTCAGTCATTTCAAGTTTGACAAGCAGACCGAGTAAATAAGACATACACTCTACAATGAGCCAGAACTTTTAAGAAACTCAATTCATAAAACTTAACCTGTTAAACAGGAGAAAAACGCTATGTTTGTTATTGCCTTCATAAAAATGTTATCCGACGTTAAAGCAATCGTGAGTTCTATTTTTGATTTCATCATACCGTTTTGCTTTGTTTCATCATGAAATTAGAGGAATTTTTTCATGTAATATTAATCTTTTGAATTGTGAATCGCAGCCATGACAGTGAAAACAAAATGGAAATGATCCTCTGCAGGGTGGTCCGTAAAAAAAACTAGAAGTTAATCTAGGCTGTATTTCGGTACCCATTTCCCTATTTCTTAAATAGATATGCATGAAATGTATTTTAACTGTTTTTCAAATTTTTTCTATCAGAAGTGTGTATTTTACACTCCTCGAGCTGTTCAAAAGGCCGAAGCACTTGTGCAAATTTTTTTTTTCTTCTTTGCAAATGGAGGCGGTGGAAAGCTGTTTTGTGTTTCTAATGTGAGATTCGTAGTAACAAGGCAGTAAAATAAGTGGAACAAAGATTTTAATTCTCAGAATGTTGGATTGCTGAATCCGTCAATAACAGGCAACAAAAATGAAAATCAAAACTGTTTTAACAGTCCTCACATATTTATTAATGGCGAAAAAAGATAAAATTTTTACAGTAAAAAAAGGTCAAAAACATCTTTGTTGGAGAACATACTGTAAAGGTCTTGAATAAATATTCAATTGAGCTTCTTGAATTCTTGTATCTTTGTAATGAAAAAAACAAAAAACAAATTTAGAACAATATTTCAGAGAGCCTTCTTATTTTGTCATCTAACCCCCAGATAAGACTGTCAGCTAATACAAACCAAAATCTTTTATCCACAAGAAAATATATGAAAACAATTTTTTTTACATGAAATAATTGGGAAAAAAAATTAGAGGAAACAGAAATATACTTTTTTCGATTTCTTTAAAAAATAAAGACTTGAGATCATAGAAAAATAATTAGGTACATCAATATATTAGAAGGTACATCAAATAGAACATAGATAATTAATCTTAATTTGTAACTAAATCAGGTTGGCAACACTGCAGCAGTGACTCATTGAATCAAAGAATCTTTCTGTAAAGAGGAAGAGAACAATCTTTGTAACTATGTGACCTCCAGAATGATAAGATGTTCTTCTTGTCACGAAAAAATCATAGAGTTAAAGACAAAAAAAATCTCTGTAGAAAAAATTGAAAACTGTGATCTCAGTTTATAATGAGTGAGTATAGAGCGCAAGTTTGAGATGTGTTTAATATTAGGTAAAGTGAAAAGCATTTATAAAAAAAAAAACCTACTTTTTTGGGCTTAAACTAGGACACGATATGTCCAAAATGTCTTTTTCTCTGTACAAATAAGTGATTTTACTAATGTTTATTGCATTTGCTTCCTTTTCAAGAAACGCGGTCCGAAGAAGTTTCTGCATCTTTAATGCTTTCTCTTGTCAGCATCAATTTTTTTCAAGAAGGACCTGAGGCAGAGAGACTAAATCAGTTTGTCGTAGACAGTCTACTCTTGATCAGTGAGGCACTGTTGCGCGATAGCAACATCGAAATAAAAAACACTTTGAAAACATTGCATTTGATAGAAACGAAAAGAGAGTACAAGAGGTAAAAAATATCAAAGTTCAGTCGAGGGTTGCTCGTTTTTATTGGTCGTTTCTTAATCGTAACTCAACCTGATGGAGAACGCTTCTCCGTTCAATTATAATAACCAGAAATAATATAAACTTAAACGAATCACCTTCTGAAATGAAAACTATAATGGATGAAAGTCTCCCAGAGCTTTTCAAGTAAAATTTGAACTCATTCTTCCATGAAAAAAAATTGGAATTGGCAACACCAGCGACAACAAAAGTTGAGTAAACTTTGAATTCCTCATATAAAGACTGGAAACATGAGCCTGATCGTCATTTTGTCACCTTCCAGGCAAAGTATCACAAGCGCCATGCGACGTTTAAAAATTTCCGCTGCCATTTTATTTCTTTACTGAGAAATTGTTGGTTGAATCTGTTTGGAAATTTCACTAAATTTTATTGGCAGCACAAAGAAAATTCAGTGAAATTTTCGGACAGCTTCGTTGAACAATTTCTCTGTAAAAAAATAAAATGGCGGCGGAAATTTTTAAACGTCGCATGGCGCTTGTGATACTTTGCCTGGAAGGTGACGATTTTACAATGTAATGGGACTCATACTTTTGAGACGGTGATGCACTGTCCACACTCATGACAATCCTACAAGCTTACGTTCTCAGCCCTATCTTAGTGAAGAGGATATCACTGATCACGGAGGTGGACACACGATAATACTACAATTTACCACCACTACGGTCTCATTTTAACTTTGCAATATCTCGAGGAATCATTTTTGATTGACCAGTGTCACCTTCAAGTTAACAGTTACTTACGAATAGATGTTTTAATCCTTGAGTGACTCTTTTTCTTTCAAAACAAACAACTATTTTTCAACGCCTCCACTGTATCGTCAATAACAGGCCAAGTGCCCAAAAGTTGATTTTTTTTCTGACAATGGGCCACTAGATAAGGTGTGACCTAGAAAAATCTTCACGTGCTCTCTCTTCAAAATTTTACTCATAAAAACGTCACACGGTGGTATGTTCGGAAAACAACTCCTGAACAAGATATCAACAAGTATTTTTAACATTAGATGAAAGGAAAATTAGACTACACGAATGATGTTATTTTTATTTTTGCCATTTGACAAAATTAATGTGAATTATACACACTTATGAGTTCACACAGGGACTTTCTGTTGTGTAATTCTAAAATTTCGCAGAAAGTACTGCAAAGTGCTTTAGTTCATATCTTGTTTAGAGGCTCATTTCTGTAGCCTATACCTCTAATGATATCCTTCAGACAAATGCGCCCCACTCTTGTTGGTGGCTCTTAGCCTGTCATGCAGCATGCAGTCATAGGTGGTTAGAACAGAATGCCACATCTAACTTAATCTTCCATTTCTTTGGCAATTACCCCCTTTTTTATTACAAGTCATCATTTCATGATTCAACTCAACTACAGCTGATAGAACATCTCAATAAACAATAACAAAACACAAAAAGTAGAAAAGATATACAATTAATAGTGTTAACAAATGAAAATAAACTTTATTCTGATGAAAATCATATACAAGCTAGCTAAGTAATGAAGTTTAGAGAACCTATATAGTCTGTGATCACAAGAAGATACCGTAGAAGATTAAAATTGAAGATACAAAGTGACAAAAAAGTAAAGGAGCAAGGTGGAAAGGATCCTGCACAGAAAGCCAAGAATGCAGCGTTGGCTAAATTCCATCATTACTTGATGTGAATTGTCCTTTAGGACTTCCCGAGCACAATGAGCTTTTAAAATTGAACTTCCTATGTGCCAATTTTGAGGAAAGCGGGTGAATTTTTCAGCATTTTCAAAAGTATTATCACCCAGATGAAACGTTGCAACATCTGATAAAAATTGAGGAAAGCTTTTGTTTCCTTGATGGATGGGAAAATAAGACAGACCAAGAGAATCCAATACCTGCGGATGATACGGACAACGAGCGGCACAGCGTCCACACACTCTTTGTGACAGTTCTACTTCACATCTCCATAAGAATAAGCGTTTTTGAGTGTGGAAATATTCACTTTTCAAGCCTGCTTATCTCGACAATGGTACGTAGGAAGTTCAACTCTAAAAGCTCAACATGCTCAGGAGATCTTAAAAAACACCATATCACTTTTTGTACTCGGCGCAGGTTCCTTACCTTTGAAAGCTAAAAAATCTTCCTCCAATAATTGGTTTAAGAATCGCGTCAACTCAAAATTACTGATTGCCTATCACTTCCTTCTCTTCGATATTTTTTTCTTCTCGGTCACCCGTAACAGTCCATGAAGTTAACTCACTGTTTTCTTATGGAAGAGAAGTCTCCATTTGTTTGAATAATCCTTTTTTAGCACAGGATTGTAAAATGAGTAGAAATGGAGTATGGGTCCATATATATATTTGATTATAAAATTACTGCAAGATATAGAAAAATTAGAATGACCTGCAAAATAATTGTCAAGATGTCAAGATCAGACCATTTTTTGAAACAACCTCTAGGGGAAGCTAATGAGCCTCCGCTGCCATATCGTTTCCAAAATTTTGACAGGTCTGTAAGTGACTTTTTATCAATTACTTTACAAGTTGCTAAGGAACAATATTTTCATCTATGTACATGATTTTCTGATATTTTACACATCTTAATAATCTTTCGCTGCCAAAAAGGGGTGTAGCGAAAAAATGATGCACTCGCAGTCAAGATTGCCAGAACCAACCGATGTAAAATCAACTAATCAGACCATCCATACTGGCAACCCTGTAGCTAGTCATTGTTATGCACAACCATTAACTCCCAAAAAAATAAAGTCAAGTGCAAAAATAACTAGTGATTTAATCTAATCTTTCCGGGCGAGTTTTATCTAGAAATTTTCCAAGTATCTAGTGCTTTTTCAAATTTTGAGGTATTCTTTGCTTGTAAATGTGAGAGATCATTATTGTCAAGCCAATTTAGGGTGACTATAACTTGCTTACTCTCCATCTAGAATCCACAATATTTCAACGATCGTGGCAGTAAATCTTACATACAAAGTCTTAATGCCTATAAATTTTGATTCAGGCAAAATAGGTTAGCCCATGATTATTGATCATCTATAAGTGTCGTAGGTAAATATAAAACAAAAACACCTGTAAGTTCAGTGACCACTGAATTGATTTTCATGACCTCATGAGATTGTTAGTTTCAGTTTTAGGTAAATAGAAAATCAGCTCATTGAGGACATCAGTTCATTGAAAATCGATGTACTAAAAATTGATGTCTACAAAATAAATTAATTTAATATCTACTTATTTCACATCAGAAGAAGGAGAATACATCGAAAGACCCTTCAATAAATAAATTTTCGATATGCTGGTTTTCGGTTGATCGATTTTAGATTGAACTTTTTTTTTTATTTTTGGAAAATTGATTTCCGATTGATTGACATTTGGTTCATTGATTATTAATACTCGGTTAATCACCAGTGTGGAGATCATAGTTTTTGATTGGTCAAGAAACATGTCTCATTTTGACCAGAGAGTTCTGAGGTCTAGTGACTGTGACTCACAAACAATCAGGTCAGACAAAGCCCTCATGTCAAAATATGAAAGACAATCGGACAAGGTTTTCTTCTTCATACTTAAAATATCACTCCCAAAATAGACCTTGTACTTGACTTATCCTTAACAGGTACAAACGCTAAAAATGTAACCAGGACTTAAGTAACAAAGCGATAGATAATAGAGCTGAGTCCACAATATTCTGCAGGGCAAACAAGGCCATAAAGTTCCAAAAATTCCCATTAAAATGGAAGTTTAATCATTAATTAAGACCTACTTAATTATTTTCCTTAAATATATGTACATTATTGGAACTATTTGACCTTGTTTTCCTGCAAAACAGTGTCGACCCAGCAACATATCATCTTGTTACATATTTTCAACGGAATAATACGCACTCGTGCATTTTACCAGCCAGAAGCATTTTTCATAGATTATTTGAATTTCCACCTGCATCTATGAAAGTGAAACTATGGAACGCCGTTAGTGTCAAAACCCTTTTCTTGCGCGCGCGGAATATTTTTCCGGCGCGCGGAAAGAAAAAACCCGTTTTCGATGAAAATCTCTGAATTTCCGGATTCCGCGCCGGTTTTCGATGTATTTGCGCCGTTTGTGTCAAAACTATTTTTGTCGGCGCGCCGCTTCAAATCTGTTCCGCGCGCGGAATTTTCGATATATCGATTCCTGCTCGCCGTTTGTGTCAAAACTATTTTTTCGGCGCGGCGCTCCAAATCTGTTCCGCGCGCAGAATTTTCGATATATCGATTCCTGCTCGCCGATCGTGTCAAAACTGTTTTTTCCGGCGCTGCACCAGAAAATAATTCCGCGCGCCACTTTTTCGATATATCGATTTTTCTGCGCGCGGAGAATACAGGATGATCCAAAAGTCCCTTCCACCCCCTCTAACTTTTTACCTAATTGAGGTAAAGATTTGTTCTTCTTTTTTTCCTTCTTTCGATTCTCTCCTGTATTTTTCCTGCTCAAATTTGTACCTATAAATTCAGAACAGTGAGTAGAATTTTACTTTGACTTTCTCCAACTGACAAATGAGAAGTTTCAAGTAGACACTCGCTTGTATGTGTCATAAAGTGATTAATTAACTACTTGCCGTAAGTGGGTAAGAAATTGAGAAGGCTAGAGAAAGCAATAGCTCTCTTTCTCTTATTCAGTAAGAACGGCTACCAAAAGTTTTTCTTCAATACTTATAAACTTAGGTACATTTTGTTATGAATTGCTTCTGCCTTCAAATAGAGACTCACAGAGTGCAAAAATAAGATTTTGCCATGTTTGTCAAAATAAGATAAAAATTTTCACCATCTCTCACTAATTCAAAGTACAGAACTATTTATAAATTTCAAATGATCATTCATAAGTTTTTTCTGCACCTACCATGACACTTATTGTAATATCTCAACTCTTTCAAAAGAAAGCAACACAAGAGATGATCGGGTTATTTTCTCTGTTTTTTCCATGAGTCGGTCGCTACCTAATTTCTTCAGGGCTACCTAAAGAAAGTTATCAAAGGATTGCATTGATGTATTGCATTGCGGTCGTTTACAACCTCTCCTTTCTTCACAATGCCATCTAAATCCACTGTAGACCTCTCTACCGCTTTTTATTAATGCACTGTGGTCTTGAAGCAAAAAAAAAAAATGTGACAAAAATGTATCCAAAATCGGTTTGCAAAGGGTGAGTCTATGGTACATGTGGATATAAAATCGCGAAAAATCAACATCTTGTCTGATCCTAATTTTGAGATATCCTTATATGAAATTGTCATGGTAAATGCAAGTTTTCTACTGATTTTGATCCGCTTTTTTATTTATTTGTCCATTGAATCGGTGTTGATCGGTTCAAGTTTTTATTTTTCGTTCGATTCATGTCGATCGAATACATACCCTCTCATTACATGCAGACTGCCTAGCATACACTTTTTTTAAACTGAACAATTCGCCTTCAACTGCATCTGCAGCAATTGTTGTTACGAATGTGTTGTGCGTGCTGATTTCAACTAATTACATACTCGACTCTCTGAAGGCGTTTTATATGCGAAAGCAATTCGCCTTCAAATGCGTCTGCAGCAATTGTTGTTACGAATGTGTTGTGCGTGCTGATTTTAACTCATTACATACTCGACTCTCTGAAGGCGTTTTATATGCTCAAATAGCGCAATCTGTCAGAGAATGAACGAAGTAGGGATTGAGCGATTCATTCAATTTCACTTCTCTTGTTCTCCAACAGGGTGCTCTACTTTCGCATATTAAACGCCTTCAGAGAGTCAGGTATGCGATGAGCTGAGATCAGCATGCACAACATATTCGTAACAACAATTGCCGCGGACGCAGCAAAAGGCGAATTAAAAACAACCGTAGGTATAGTACACATTACTTTATCGTCGTCAATTTATTGCAATGTTATCGAACACAAAATTATGATAAATTGCGATTTCATTGCATAAATTTGCAATAAAATCGCGATTTTATCGAAGTCGATTTTTCGCAATATTATCGAAAAAAATCGCGATAAATTGAGATAAAATTTCGATTTTATCGAACACGAACTTTTCAGAGATGAAATTTCGACAAGATCGAAAATCGCTCAGATATATATGATCCTAGCGATTTCATCACCGACAAATCGTAAAACATTGCAACTTAATTGGACCGTGTCAAACAGAGAGGAGCTAAACCACATCAGCTATTGCCAAATTTAACTGGGCAATTTAATTTTTTACAAGACAAAAAAACGTTTGTGCGGATACCTTTGAGAATTTTCAAGAATTCCCTTTGTACTATGCAGAGAATTCACTAAAATGTGCACAGAAATCCGCACAACCGTTCTCACGTAAATAATTAAACTGTCCGATTACTTAAAGTTGGCAGTAGCTGATGTGGCTTGGTTCCTTTCGCTGAACGCGATCCAATCGAGAAAAAATTCCATTTATCGAACGCGATTTTATAGAGATAAAATTGAGACAAGATCGTGGATAATCGCTCAGATGTTGATCCTAGCGATGTTATCGCGCCAACGAATTGTAAAAAAAATCGCAACTTAATTTCAAAATACCGCGATTTTTTCTTTGAAAATCGGTACTTGAGTAATGCGATTTCATCGCATAAATTTGCAATGAAATCGCGATTTTCACTGGAAAAAAATCCACATTGGATCTAGAGTCCAGACTCTTGAAAACATTGACAAGAAAAAGGACTCTTGATTCAATCAGATTTAAGCTTAAATCTGATTGAATCAGGAGTATTTTTTCTTGTCGATGTTTTTAAGAGTCTGGACTCTAGATCCAATGTGTTTTTTTTCCAGTGTTATCGACGTCAATTTATCGGAATATCATCGAAAAAAATCGCGATAAATTGAAATAAAATTTCGATTTTATCGAACGCGACTTTACAGAGATTAAATCGGGACAGGATCGAGGATAATCGCTCAGATATTGATGATCCCAGCGATGTTATCGCCTACAAATTGTAGAAAAATCTCAACTGTTTAATTTCAAAATACCGCGATGTTTCCTTTGAAAATTGCTCCTTGAGTAATGATAAATTTGCAATGAAACCGCGGTTTTATTGACGTCAATTTATCGAAATATTATCGGAAAAAATCGCGATAAATTGAAATAAAATTTCGATTTTGTCGAACGCGACTTTACAGAGATGCAATCGGGACAAGATCGAGGATAATCGCTCAGCTATTGATGATCCCAGCGATGTTATCGCCTACAAATAGTAAAAAAATCGCAACTTAATCTCAAAATGCCGCGATTTTTCCGTTGTAAAATTCTACTTGAGTGGATATGGATATTCAAGGATCGGGCCCGCTGCACAGTGGATCGCGTCAATCAGAGAGTTCGGACATGAAATTTTTTACTAAAACTGCAACCTTTGATATTTATTTCGTCACATTTTAAATTTTAAGGGGTGCTTTTTGAAGAAAATTTCACGAGGAAACCATCGGAACCATTTTTAAAATCTCTAAGTTTTGTATTAACGGAGTAATAAGCGTTTAAAGTTTCCAAATTCTGTCCGACCTCTTCTATTGGCTCAATCCACCGTGCGCTGCGGCCGGTGGAAGGCTCAAGCTAGATAGACAGAAGACTCCCGTTTCTGGTTGAGCCGGTTCTGGGGCTTGGGCACGGTGTAGCGGGGGTGGAAGACGCCGAGGGCGGCCTCGTTGGTGGAGGAGGGCGGGGGGTGGTGCTTCTGGCGCCCGGGGTTGTGGTTCGAGAGGAAGCGGAGGTGGTTGGCGAAGTAGAACTTGGACTCCTGGTGGGAGCTATCGCGGTTGCCTCGCTTGAGCCAGTCGTAGCAGGAGGCGTTGAGCTGGAGCGACTGCCGGTTGAGCGACCAGTAGACCAGCGGGTTGATGGTCGAGTGGGTGTGACCCAGGAGGAGGCAGAACGGCAGCACCGAACGGAGAAGCTCCTCCATCTCCGTGTCGAACTCCAAAGAGACCTGAAAATTATCAGACCTGTTAGCCAATCCAAGCTCGACACCAGGCATCGATATTAATATTAATGAGCCGTAGAGTCCCTTTACTGAGAGTCAAGACAACACCCCCTCATGGAGTCACAAACGGGAATAAAGATTACACAAATTGAACGTTTTTTGTAATCTTTGATCGGCCCATTCTCAAATTCCTTTCTCCGTTCCATCTCTCATTCCGTTTGCTCCTTGCCGAACCCGTAATTCCCTGGTCCATTCTAGATTATAATCTTTGCAATCGGTGAAAATGTAATCTTTATTCCCGTTTGTGACTCCGTGGAGGCCTAAAATACGGGAACCAATCAGAAATGGATTCACATTGTCTTGACTCTCAGTATAAAGGGACTCTAATGAGCCGTTGTGGTTTTGAAAGTAACGCGCACTGGCGCCTACAAATCTAACGCGATACTTCACGCATCGCGTAATGCTAGAAGTATCCTGTTAGGTTTGTAGGCGCTAGTGCGCGTGTCGCGCTGGCAGCTACGCTGCCGTGATAGCGAAGAGAGCCGTAAGTGCAAAAATGAAGTTTTGAGAAAACGGGCTCTGAAGCTTCTGACCGGAAAATATTATTGAAAGGAGCCTCCGTCCTTCGTCAAATTGCCACTAATCGTCCGAAAGATTCCTAGAAATCGTTTGGATGATTAAAAATCGACCGATTTTATTTCAATTACGTGAAAAGGGTATTTTTCATTTTCATGCTAGGTTATTGTTAGGCAAGACAGCCGTAAGTGCTATCTTCTGCGTGCTTTTGTGGTAGCGTGTTGGACACACAACAAACACATTTTCAGGTTGGAAATCCGCAGATGAGGGCGGCATTCCTCTTGAAAGCACTGTTTTCATTGGTTCTCATGCACCTACGGCTGTCTTGAGGAAAACTATGTCATTTTTTGTGCACTTACGGCTTTTTCATACGTCTCGTTTTCATTAAATTAGGATGAATTTTGCTGTTTTAGCTGTCTCAGTAATTTCATCTAAAAGGGTTTAGACGAATTTTGAAGAAACTCGATTTTGAAAATTTTGCACTTACCGCTCTCTTTGCTATCAAGGCAGTACGCCTCTCCGGTCTGTGTTTGGCTTCAATATTTGAAGTCGCGGAGTCAGCATTTTTCAACTCATGATTTTGAAATTTCTGCACAATCCGCATGGATTACTCTCATTTATATTGAAGGGGGGGGGGGATGTTTTAAAGAAAAACATACTGTGTGTTTTGTAAATGTTAAGATGGTTCCGTGTCAAAAGTGTTTTTCAAAGCACTTTAATTGTTTATTTTATATTTTGTGCTTTTACTTCGCTGCAGCGTGGAGTACGCGCAACCAAACGCTCAAAACTGGACGTATTTGTCAATTAAAATCCGTGCGGAGTGTGCAAAAATTTCAAAATCATGAGTTGAAAAACGCTGACTCTGCGAGTTTTAATATTAGAGCCAAACGCAGAGCGGAGAGGCGTGCTGTCAGCGCAACACACGCACTGGCGCCTTCAAACCTAACTGGGATACTTCACGCGTTGCGCAATGCGTGAAGTATCCCTGTTAGGTTTGTAGGCGCCAATGAGCGTGTCGCGCTGGTCGTCCTCGCCTGCCGCGCCGAAGTATGCCGCGGCGCCTCAAGCAACTATTTCACAACAGAGGTGTTGCACAGAATCATATCATACGAGATTGAAGGCACTCCAACGTATCAAGAACGGCAGGCATCCTTTAAGAGTACGGAGCTTTCCTCGCAAAATAAATCTTGATTTATTTTAGTATTTATTTTAGTTTTTATTTCGTAGTATCTTGATACTACGGCATAAAATGAAAGAGGTAGTGCAAAAACTCACTAAGTCCTAGCATCCGTAATTAAAAACATTTATCATAATATTTGAATTTTATTTGAGAACGAAGTGTCTCGATTTAGGTAGAAACATTCTTGAGTATGCCGTCAAGAAGATTTTATCTTGAATAAAAAATAACTGTTCGAAAATTTCACTGAATTGGTCAGTTGCGCTGGTCACAGAATAGTGTTTTGGAGCCTGATTCTTGTAGATTACCTAAAAATAATAAGATCCATCCAAACAGTAACTTTAACCGTGGAATATTAACCCAGATATTGCACTTTGAAAAAATCGATTTATGGCCTCATCCACCGCGGTAGAGACACCCTTGGTTTCTTCCACCTCGCTCTCATCCGAATTTCACGTTGAGTAATCAGTGCAATGTGTCTCCCTCACTGATGGAAGGAAGGCGGAAGATACCAGGATGTCACTCCCGCGGTGGATGACATGATAAACTGAATTTTTCAAAGCGCGACATCTCGGTTAATATTGGACTTGGAGAGTTGCTGTTTGAACGGATCTTGTTATTTTAAGCTAATCAAAAGGAATCTAGCAACAAAACACGATTCTAAGACCAGCATGTAACCCATTCAGTTTTTTTTTTTTTATTTTTTTTTTTTTTTTTTTTTTTTTTTTTTAGAATTATGTAATGAAGATGTTGCAATGCGAAGGAATTTGCGATTTGACTGTTGATTCTTGTGTAAAAGTTCGCGAGAAACACGATGGTGCCACTGGTTTTTCTGAAATCAACTCCCAAGCTCAAAAAAAGCTCTCAAGTTGAGGCCAAAATGGAGGGGATATCCCACCCTACCCTGAGAGTCCACCTCTACATCAAGACAAACTCTCCATGCGAAGATAGGGAGCAAATACATTAGCAGGGTTGCCGTGTTTTCAGTTTTAGAGACCCAAATAAAGTGGCAGCCCTGTCAATGTATTTGCTCCCTATCTTTGCATGGAGAGTTTGTCTTGATGTAGAGTGGACTCTCAGGATAGCGTGGGATATCCCATCCATTTTGGCCTCAACTTGAGAGCTTTTTTTGAGCTTGGGGGTTGATTTCAGAGAAAGCCAGTGGCACCATCGTGTTTCTCGCAAACTTTTACATACGAATCGAGAGTCAAATTGCAAATTCCTCACACATGCAACATCTCCAATATGTGATTACGTATACCTTGACTATGACGTAGGGGAACCAGCAGGTGACGAAGACGACGACCATAGCGACGAGCATGTTGGCGAGGCGCTTGCGTGAGTTGAGCGACTGGCGCGACATCTGCTTGGTGAGCGGTGGGCGGGGCTTGGGGGCGGCGGTGGGCGGGCCGGGGCGGAGCCTTGTGACCTTGGAGCCGCCGGCACCGCCCGTTGCCGCCCCCTCCTGGGCGTGGCCGTGGGCGTGGCGCCCGCTCCGCCGCCCCGCTGCCCGCTCCCGTTCGCGCTTTTTCCGGCGGATGGCCGCGTGGCGGTGGTGCCGGAACCCGGAGCCCTTTTCGCCCCGCCTCGTGTCGCTCACCGACGACTCAGACTCCTCCTCCGCACGGAACTGCATGATCTGCAACATGACAAGGAATACAGGTTAGACAAACATGGGGAAATGAAGGGAGAGTACGGACATATCGGTAACTTTGAGGTTAGGCGACGGTGCTCTCGGGGCCCAAAAGGGCAGCTCTGCAGCACGCACTAATTCTTAAATCAATTATTTTGTTTTCAATCAACCATGTACACCTCTGCACTTGCTAAGAATGGGTCAGTTGCGTTGATCACAGGATCGTCTTTTGATACCTGATCCTTGTAGATTAGCTAAAAATAATGAGATCTGTCCAAACGGCAACTTTCTACGTTCAATATTTACCAAAATATCGCCCTTTGAAAAGTCGAGTTTTTGACGTCATTCACCGCGGTAGTAACACCCTTGATTTCTTCCACCTTGCTTTCATCTGTCAGTGTGACGCACATTTGCACCAGTTACTTAACGTAAAACTGCAGTAAGGTGGAAGAAACCAGGGGTGTCACTACCGCGGTACCGCGGTGAATGACGTCAAAGCCCGACTTTTCAAAGGGCGATATCTCGGCTAATATTGAACGTAGAAAGTTGCTGTTTAGACAGATCTTACTATTTTTAGCTAATCTACAAGAATTGAGTATCAAAACACGATTCTGTGACCAGCGCAACTGACCCATTATACCTCCGGAGATGATCTACCAATCGAAATGCTTAAGGCAATAAAAATGTAACATAATTGAGGAGCATTCCGGAAAAGGGGCACATACGCGTATGTGCCCTTTTTCCGGAAATGGCAGAAACGGATTCCTCGCATCCTAATGTACCAATGTCCCGAGTTTCAGCTTAATTGATCAATTTTTGGAGCTAAGAGACCAAGTTTTGTGAGGCTAAGTCAGGCGTATTTCATCTTTTTGCCCCTGGGTACGGTCGCCGCGACGCGACGTTGAGGAGATAGCGCGCAGGGCGCAGGCAGGCAGGCAGGTGAGGGTACTGATATAAGTAAGGATCCCTCACCACAGATGCATCGCACTGATTCTACTAATGAATGCAATATCATCGGGTTGCAGTGATTGTCTACGCGTTGCACCGGTGACACGTGAAATTTTGTAATTATTAATGGTTCAATTTTTAATGGTCTCTTGTGGGTTTGAATTTTTCGTTTTTTTCGCGTGTTTTGCTGTCTTTTTTATTAACGATGATCGAAAATGATCCACCCGCACGTTCGCGATCGAAATTATGATTTATTTTCGTTTAGAAACTCGTTAAAGTCTTGAAAATTTAGCTTTGAAAGCCAAAACCTATAACCACCGGTCCATTTCCGGAAAAAGGGCACATAACGGAAAATTTAAAAAATTCCTCCCACAACACGGAAAGAAGTGTAAGTTTTACCAATGGTCGTTATTCATTCTAGGGTGTATGAACGTTGATATGAGTGCCCCAGTTCCGATGTATGTCATCATCAGTGCCCAGAAAGTAGGAATGAAAACTTCAAATGAGTTTTTCTCACAACTTGTTTTTTCGGTATGTGCCTTTTTCCGGAAAGCTCCTCAATTGTATTTAGCTAATGGGTGGTATTTATACGTTGTTTTGTAAAATGCGCAGTTATTTGGCTTCAACTAACTTGTCATTAGTTTCACGGTTCCTAACTGCTAACTGCAACACGTTTAATTATTAAAGATTTCATTTTGTAAATCTCATCCCACTTTTGAATTGTTTGGTTTTGATCGGTTTTTTGAACTCAGCCTCACTCTAACATCTGGTCACCTAAATCTGTAATCACATGCAAAATGCGATTTACCAGTTGTAGCTATGATGCCAGTCTTTATCATTATTAAAATGAGAACATGCCCATTTTAGTATTAAAATAACCGCTAATTTCAGAGTCACATTAGCCGCGCAACACGGTGGATTTCGCCGAGAATTCACGAGCAGGATGCTTGGTAAGTACAGATAAACTGGGTAATAAGTCAATTTTGAATTTAAAACCAAGCAATTCTGCCCACAGTCTTAGTATAAAAATAATCGCTGATCTGGGAGTCAGATTCTAGCATCGAGACACGTTTTCTGGAACTCGTCCTTGGGATTCATAGTAAAAAGGTTATCTACTGATTTTAAACTCAAAGGCGACTGTCGATATTTTACCTCTCTTGGAAAGATTCCGTATATCATAATTAATGTTTGTAATATGAGGATCGGCAAACAAGAGAGAGGAAAAAAGTAAGCGCCTCAATTATTATGAACTGAATGAGGGATGGTGTTGATCAGCCCCGGGAGAAATTGAAAGAAAACACCGGAGTAGGCGAAAAAAAAGGGTCAAATGCGTGGATCCCTGACCTCAGAGCCGAAAGGTTAGGTAATTTAAATTGAAGCAGGTGCGTGGCTTGATTCAAAGGTAGGCACTCGGGCTCGTGCCGCAGTTTTTAATTAACCGCAAATAAGAAGGCACACCGCGCTGAGTTGCCACTGCCGAGATGAATTAATATTTCATAATCCAAATTTTTTGTTTCTTCATCTGGAATGTGGGAAATTCAAAACTTAGGGAGTGCTATCGAATATTGCTGTGATTAAACAGACACTCGCCCTTATAATTCAACCTGCATGAGCGTGTATGCTTCAGGATATTAACAATTCTCTCCATTGAAAATAAAATAGAGCTGACATCGTCACCTTCCGGCCAAAGTAGAGTCCCTTTATACTGAGAGTCAAGACAATGCGAATCCATTTCTGATTGGTTAACCGGATTTTAGGCCTTCACAGTGTCACAAACGGGAATAAAGATTACATTTTCACCAATTGCAAAGATTATAATCTGGAATGGACCGAGGAATTTCGGGTTCGACAAGGAACAAACGGAATGAGAGAAGGAACGGAGAAAGGAGTTTGAGAATGGGCCGATCAAAGATTACGAAAAACGTTCAATTTCTGTAATCTTTATTCCCGTTTGTGACTCCATGAGGGGTGTTGTCTTGACTCTCAGTATAAAGGGACTCTAGGCCAAAGTATCACAAGCGCCATGCGACTATTCAAAATTTCCGCCGCCATTTTATTTTTTTACCGAGGGATTGTCGGTTGAGTCTGTTTGAAAATTTCACTGAATTTTATCGGCAGCACAAAGAAAATTCAGTGAGATCTCCAGACAGTTGCGTTCAAAAGTTTCTCTGTAAAAAAAATGAAATGGCGGCAGAAATTTGTATACGTCGCATGGCGATTGCGATACTTTAGCCAGAAGGTGACGACACGCTCTACACCTCTTGCATGTTAATGAATGAGTAAAATCAATGAATGGTCAAAAAAGCTAAGCATAGCTGAGCAGCGTACACCCAATGATGAAATATTACGGTATCTGCTATTCTGTTGGGCGACACGACGCCAACGCGCATCGTAGAAAGACGAGACATTGATGATGACTCCTAGATGCAACTAAACCTGCTCTGCGGATGTCTGTATTGCATACACAAATAATTGAAGGCACTCCGGTTTGCCCTGCACAGTTGCGACCTGCGTCCATCAAGCCACTAACATGACTCATCTGCGCTTATAAAAGAGAGTCGCCATTTTTTGCGTGGTTTGGTGTATTCGTTTACAAGATACTTCAAAAAGTTGGAAATGCTTCTGTGAGACTTCAATTTGAAAGCGGTATTGTTTTCAGGTAGATAATTCATCCAATGAATCAAAAAGCAATGAATGGAAACAGCTCCCTCAATCAGGAAGATCTCGTCTGATTTACATTCAGATTATGGGCTAGGTTTTGAGGAGGCTTTAACGCATGCATCATGAGTAAAATTAAACAGAATGACTAGGGAAGTAAATCCTTACAGGAGATTACAATGATTTGCCACTGCAAAAAATTTAAAATACACTCGTAAAAATTCTATTATTTTGGCAAACTTAGAGGTAGACGAGTAAAAATCGATACCTTGAATTTTCAAAACTTGCAATATTTTTTTCTATCCCTCGTTAAATTTCGTCCAGACGCAAATCATCGGGATCCCGTAAAATGAAGTATTTCTACAAAATTACTCCATCAAATTTCACTTCTCTAATCAATTAATCTCGTTAAAGTTCGCCTATTTTTATGATGCTTCCCAACAGCAGTCTGCCGAAAACCACTTTGAAACACGTGAAAAACTCTGAGAAAATTTTCTAGTGGATCATTAGAAACCCCTGTCATACAGGGTTATTCAAAAGTTACGCACCACTGGCCATAACTTTAGTTCTAATTATGATATCGATTTGCGGTTTGTGGCGTCCTTCCTCATATCGAGGGGGAAACTTTTTGAGGTACTTTTCAGTTCTTCACCCCCCCAGGGGGAGGGGGGCGGGGGGCAACTCAAAAATTTCAAATGGCAACCCCCATCATGTGATACATCGTTAGAAAGAGCATGAAAAAAGAAAATTTTTGGCGCAAACCGGAAGTCAATCTGACCCCCCTGTCAAAAGTTAGGGGGGTCCAAAGGTTATTTAGGGGGTCCGTACCTTCATTTTTTAGAGTAGCTTCGGCGGCTCTTGGACATACCGTTTCTCTTTTCAAAGAGTCCTCGAATACTCCAAGTCTGATACCGAAGTCTTCATATTGCCCCCGGGCCACCACAGCCCCCCGTAGGGGGGGATGGGCCTGTTACAATGAAACATTGCATTAAAATGCGAAAAGTCACAGGAGAGCTTCAAACTTAGCATCAAATCCGAGTGGAACTTCTTGCCAATGTTAACGCAAACGCAGCCTGCGACTTTAAAGTGAGTTTTCAAAACTCTTAGCCCCCTGCCCCCCCCCTCATTTTTGGTTGCAGAGCGGGTAAAAACCGGGACATTCACTACAAATAATGCCCGAAACTAATGTCCAACTTGAGGAGGACCCTTGAAACGTTGCGATCAGTCGGAGCATTGAAATACAAGGACTGCCACCCCCTTAAAGTACGGAAACATCCAAAACACCCCCGCTGCCCCCCTCATTTTTCGTTGCGGAGCGGGTAAAAACCGGCAAAATCGCCAGAAATGATGCCCGAAACCACTGTAGAACTTGACGAGAACCCTTGAAACGTTGCGATCAGTCGGAGAATTGCAACACAGGAACTGCCGCCCACTTTAAGGACGGAAACATCCATAAAACCCCCGCTGCCCCCCTCTTTTTTCGTTGCAGAGCTGGTAAGAACCGGGGCATCATTTCTGGCGATTTTGCCGGTTTTTACCCGCTCCGCAACGAAAAATGAGGGGGGCAGCGGGGGTGTTTTGGATGTTTCCGTACTTTAAGGGGGTGGCAGTCCTTGTATTTCAATGCTCCGACTGATCGCAACGTTTCAAGGGTCCTCCTCAAGTTGGACATTAGTTTCGGGCATTATTTGTAGTGAATGTCCCGGTTTTTACCCGCTCTGCAACCAAAAATGAGGGGGGGCAGGGGGCTAAGAGTTTTGAAAACTCACTTTAAAGTCGCAGGCTGCGTTTGCGTTAACATTGGCAAGAAGTTCCACTCGGATTTGATGCTAAGTTTGAAGCTCTCCTGTGACTTTTCGCATTTTAATGCAATGTTTCATTGTAACAGGCCCATCCCCCCCTACGGGGGAGCTGTGGTGGCCCGGGGGCAATATGAAGACTTCGGTATCAGACTTGGAGTAAACGAGGACTCTTTGAAAAGAGAAACGGTATGTCCAAGAGCCGCCGAAGCTACTCTAAAAAATGAAGGTACGGACCCCCTAAATAACCTTTGGACCCCCCTAACTTTTGACAGGGGGGTCAGATTGACTTCCGGTTTGCGCCAAAAAATTTTCTTTTTTCATGCTCTTTCTAACGATGTATCACATGATGGGGGTTGCCATTTGAAATTTTTGAGTTGCCCCCCGCCCCCCCTCCCCCTGGGGGGGTGAAGAACTGAAAAGTACCTCAAAAAGTTTCCCCCTCGATATGAGGAAGGACGCCACAAACCGCAAATCGATATCATAATTAGAACTAAAGTTATGGCCAGTGGTGCGTAACTTTTGAATAACCCTGTATATACCGGAACAGGGATTTCTCGTTGACCAACAGTAAATCTATTCAATTCAAACAAGACACAATTCCTATTACTTTAAAGAGACGTTCGGTTGCTTCGAGGGGATTTACGGTTGATTCAACGAGGATTCATGTCGCAGTATACTTCACCCAGAACTTGTTCTCCAAAGTGCGGAACTAGGGTTGCCACAGAATTTGATTGTGAATGAAATTCCCTGATATTTCCCAGACATATTTTGGAGGAATTCCCTGGCAATTAAAGTTATGCCAGATGGTGAAAAAGACATTATTAGAAATAGTTTTCAGGCAAATTTGTTGTTCGAAAGTCAAACCTTTTTTAGAAAGCAAATAGAGGTGACTCGTGGATTTTTCCCTGCCATTTCCGTGTATTCCCTGACTTTGGTAACCCTGAAAATACCTAAGAAAAGTAGTCAATTGAGGAACGGTTAAGAAATACAAACATTTTCAAGACACTTGTTGCTGAGGGTAGCTACCACTCCCGAATTTCAGACGCGACACGGCGCCAAAATCCCTTAAAATCCATAAACCAGTCGAGAAAAACGGGGTCCCTGGGCCGACCTAAGGAAAGCAGCGAGGGGTAGTAAATGGTAGAGCAAGAACGGGAACTCGCGGAGCTGAGGAGCTGCAGGCAAGAGAACAAGGGTGAAAGATATCAGTGGCGTGGCGAGAATGATCGATTATCGATATATCGCCATTTGAAGCTATGGTAAAGAATCGATTACTAAGGTATTCGCTGCGAACACCCTAATAATCGATCTTTTTTCATAGGTTTGAGTGGCGTATCGATCGATATATCGCAAAGCACGCCACGTCACTGAAAGATATTCAAATTGGGAGAGATTTATCAACGCGACCGGAACAACAGGAATCGAGATAATTTTTCAATTGGCGCGAACCCATAAAACGGGATGGAATAACGAGCGCGAAAAAAGGCGACGATGGATGAGCCCCCCGCCCTCCGCTCTCCACCCCCGAATTGGCAGAATGGATGTCGTTCAACCCTCTTTACGAGCTCTGCAAGGGTGAAATCGCCGGAATCGGAATGAGGCGCCACCACACACGTCTACGCTTTAGAACAAGGAGGGGGTGCGATCCAGGCTGCCGTCGTGGGCAACCAAAAAGAGGTAAGGAAAGAGAACAGTGTTCGAAACTCACCTTATAGTTTTAGGAGCCGTGTGGCCCATCAAGCTCAATTTTTAGGGGCCATTGAAGATTTTTTGGGGCCAAATTGACTTTTTACCTACATATCACGGCGCATTTTGTGAAAAGTCAGACGCAAGATGTTTTAGTTACAGAAGTAGTAGCTGTAACCTGTAACTTTCGAAAAATCACCGAACAGAAAAATTAGGATTTTTTTTTTTGAGGGGGGGGGGGGCACTTTTTAGGGGCCACGTTGGCGCAGAGCCTTCATTTTTGAGGCGCCATGACCGATTTTTTGGACGCATTTGGCGCGTTGGCGCCTGTGAGTTTCGAAGACTGAAAGGGAAATAGCTAAGGAGCTTGGAATAGAAAAAAGGGGGTTGAAGAAAATGAGAAAAAGAAAGAAAATAGGGGAAAGCAAGTAGTAGTAGAATATGATTATTTTTGAGATTTCCCTTACAACGTTTAGCGGTTGTTCCTTTATTTAATGCTTCTGATAGCAAAGGAAGGAGGACGATAATCGTTTCTCTATGATTTATTTTTTTAATGGAAGAGAACATCACTCAAAATTGGACGCATTTATGCTAAATGGAACTATATGTAAGTGGAAAGATAGGGTGTGCTTGATAGTGCTCGGGCCATAAGAATGAATGGGAAATATAAAGCGCCAGTGACGTCAGCGGCAACTACGAGAGAAACGACGATCAACGACGCGGTCTTTAACTCATGAGCCCTATCCACAATGCTCTTGTCACATGCCCACGGCTCACGAGTTAGCGCTCAGTTCCTTTTGATTTAATTGAAAATCCTGCTTTCCCATTTTCGCAATAGGAACTATATTCACTTTTACATTTGTTTTTTATCCGGCTTCCACGAGCATACCCCATCTTTCCACTTGCGCATAGTTCCTTTTAGCATAAATATGTCCAATGGGTATATATAGTTGAAATTTTGGTGAGGGAGTACTTTCATCCACAGTGCTCACTGCTCATCTTCTTCGGAGAACTCAAAAACTCGCCTACATAGAAAATAGTTGAGTACTTCTCTGATATATTTGCGAACGTACTTAGAGCTTCCCGCTTGTTTTTCCTCTTATCTCTCATCTTAAAAAAAAAATAGAAGAGAAGCTAAAAATTCTGACATTTTCACGGTTGGCGCCCGACGCGAGCAAAGACTTTCCAGTGACGAAGCGATTATAATCGCTTCGCCGATTTTGTGCTCAAGTTCTTTGCGGTCGGGTAAGAACTTGGCACAGCTGAAAAGCGTGTGTTCAGGGGTGTCAAACACTCCTGGACAGTGGGGACAGGAATCAGAAGAAGACGCGCCGTTGCGGTACAAGTTGATGCAAATAGAATTTAATTATTTGCACTTTCTAATCATCTGCAGACGAAGTTTGCCATTCTTTTTCTTTTTATCTCGAGAGCTCCTTGAGGCCTTAATGAGACCAAAAATGAGGTCTTAATGAGGCCTTGATGTGGCCTTAATGAGGCCTTGATGATGCCTTAATGATGCCATAATGTGGCCTAGATGAGACCTTAATGAGGCTTTAATGAGGCCTTAATGAGGCCTTAATGAGGCCTTAATGAGGCCTTAATGTGGCCTTAATGTGGCCTAGATAAGACCTTAATGCGCCCTTAATGACGCCTTAATGTGGCCGTAATGAGGCCGTAATGAGACCTAATGAAGCCTTAATGAGACCTCAATGAGGCCTAATGAGGCCTCAAATGGCTAAGCCAATCAAAGGTGGATCCACCACAATGGCGTAGCGTGAATGATTGATTATCGATACTTCCCCACTTGAAGCTATGGTAAACAATCGATTATTGAGGTGCTCGTTGCGAACACCCTGTCTATCGATATTTTCCCATAGGTTTAAATAGCAGATCAATCGATATATCGCAAAGCGTACCACGCCATTGGTGCTTTTTGCCTTCGCGAGATCGCGACGGGCGGATCCGAGTTCCGCGCATAGTGATATCACAGGAGCATTCTGGCCGCCTGGAACACGTTGAGTATATCGAGCCATTTTGGAAACATATTAATGATGTGTTTGGCTTGTCTCGGAGGAGAACGTGCCGCACTTGGCGCGGAATTCCGAGACTCTTCGCAGCGCATGAAATATCGTTTCCCGCCGAGACGCGAGATGAAAAATGATTTGTAACCGCCCAACTTACTTCTTCTCTTCTTCTTAATTTTCATTCCGGGATCGGTAATGGAAGCTCACGCGTGAATAGGAAATCTTGAGCTATTCGACTATTCCGTCGCTCCTCTGGCATAAGGGCGTATCTCAATTTCCGCATGAGCCCAAGAAAGCATGAATTTGAATGTAACCCAAAGCTCACGTGGAAATCCAGATACGCCCTTACGCCAGAGGAGCGACGATTTGTACTCGTTGACGGTGGGTCCGGGTTCCTTTGATCCTTTGGACCGGCTGCATTGAAAAGGATACGTCTTTTCTTTTGAAAAAATGTCCGGAGGGGGGAGTGGAGAGGGAGTCGGGCTGTCCAATGAAATACAAGTCAAAAGAAGGCTTTGAAGAGTTATTAATCAGGATGTACATATACCCGTCCAAATGAACAGAGGGGCTGTTCCTGAGTTACGAAACGCACTTTTCCGGCATGTTTCACCCCCCTTCCCCCTCGAACACTTTTGTGGCGTAATTCCCCATGCTTTGACACTTTAAAAAAACGGCGTAAGGGTCTTCTCAACCCCCCCTCCCCATAGAAAATTACGTATAGTAATTTAGGGATGGTCTCAATGCAGAGACTGCGGTCCACGGAAGTAACGCTTTCAGAAAATTCAGCGTAATTTTTTTCGGGCTGAATTTTACGATTCCGACAGAAAAATATTTCTTTTGTCTTGAAGAATAAGTTGGGTAGTTTTGTTCATTTGTTTGCTAGTGTAGAGTTGTATTTATAGGCGTAGCTAGACTGTTGATACGCCTTACCTATATTTAGACGCATTTTAAGGCTTTCGTAAAACGCAAATTTCCTATTTATTTATACAATGGGTAATTTCAGCTCAAAATACTTTCAAATTGATGGATTCAACAAATAATCTTTTTTTCCTCCTACACCCAGAATTTCGGGGGGGGGGGGGGGTTAAATGATACTTTTTTCAATTCTGCGCGCGAAAGCCCCCTGGGCCCTACACCCCCTGGCCTACGCTTGGTTGGAGCATAATCCGGTGATTCCGTGTCTAAAGAATGGGATTAGAATCAAATCTCAGCGGCACTCAAATCTTGCTGGCAAATACGTCAGTGTGCTACAAAAGCGGAGTGCCTTCAATTTTTCCAGTAGGCAACTTGGACAGCTCTTGAGCACAAATAGTTGCATTCAGACTTACGTACCCCAGTCTATCTTTCTTTCTTAATTTAATGGCTTTACTACTCTGCCGTGATGGCGAAGAGAGCCGTAAGTGCAAATTTTCGAAATCGAGTTTTCTTCAAAATTCGTCTAAACTCTTTTAGATGAAATTACTGAGACAGCTAAAACAGCAAAATTTATCCTAATTTAATGAAAACTAGACGTATGTAAAAGCCGTAAGTGCACAAAAAATGACACAGTTTTTTTTCAAGACAGCCGTAGATGCATGAGAGCCAATGAAAACAGTGCTTTCCAGTTAAGTGCCGCCCTCTTCTGCCATTTTCTAACCTGAAAATGTGTTTGTTGTGCGTCTAAAACGCAACCACGAAAGCATGCAGAAAATAGCACTTACGGCTGTCTTGCCTGACAATAACCTAGCATGAAAATGAAAAATACCCTTTTTATGTAATGGAAATAAAACCAGTCGATTTTTAATCATCCATACGATTTCTAGGAGTCTTCCGGACGATAAGTGGCAATTTGACAAAGAACGGAGGCTTCTTTCAATAAAATGATCGTGTCAGAAGCTTCTGAGCCCGTTTTCTCGAAACTTCATTTTTGCACTTACGGCTCTCTTCGCTATTACGGCAGTACTGAGTTATAACTTGTAGAGTGCTGAACTGACCTTGGAAGGAGCGTCGTTATGAACGGAGGCGATGATGATAACCTCCTTGGGCCGATTGGGGATAATCGGCATGGGGAGCGGGATATCCCCGTTGGCGGCGGCGGCCTTGAGGGAGGTGGCGTACAGCTTGTGTCCGACGGAGTGGTGGCAGATGGCGACGGTGAGGCTGGGGACGACGTAGACGACGAGCATGAGGACGGCCGTGTAGGCGGCGCGGAAGGTGCGCGAGGGCCAGAGCTCCTCGCACCCGCCGCCGGGCGAGACGTGGCGGGCCCAGAGGAGCGGCCCGGAGACGAGGGCCGCCAGGAGCCAGATGGCCGCCACCATCCAGTGCTGCACCCGCGTCGCCGACTGGGCCCGCGTCATGATCCGCGGGTGCTTGATCGACGTGTACCGGTCCAGCGAGAGCATCATCAGCGAGAGGGTCGAGGCCGCTACCGGGATCGTCTGCAACATGAATTGAAACACGTCAGCATCTATCGATAATAGACTGAATTAATACATTTTTAAAACGTGGCAATTGAGGCACTGGATGCGAAAAGGGCACTTCTAGATTGCAGTGTTTCAGAATCTCTGTTGCTCATTAATCCCTTGGAGAAGAATTTAATGAGTGATTTTGCCAGGATTCTTTCCATAGAAAATTGTAGAATCATGAGGAATATTCAGTGAAATTTTTATTCAAATGGATGCATTCACTTTCCTTACAATGAATGAAATATTAGAGGAGACTCTGAAATGCACCAACCGAGAAGTGCGGGAAGTGCCCTTTCAGCACCGGTGCCTCAAATATTCGTGGAGCCTTTTCCAAGCGATGGCATCGATATTCATCTCAATGAGCTGTAACTGTCTTAAAAGAAACTACAAAAATGAATATGAGGGGAAAAACCAAGAAGCACGGAATCTTTGGTTTTAACCCATTTGTGCATCGATCATATAGAGTCAAATACGTCCAATTTTGAGAGGTTGCTTGCGTATACACTATACGCTGCAGCAGAGTAAAATCACAAAATATAAAAGAAAAAATTAAAGTGCTTCGGAAATCATTGAATTTGACACGGATAACTTAATATTCATAAAACACTCATTATATTTTCCTTTGATACATATATTTTTTTCAATCAGTTTAAATGAGAATAATCCACGCAGAGTGTGCAAACATTTCAAAATCATGAGTTGAAAAACGTTGACTCCGCGAGTTTAAACATTAGAGCCAAACACTGAGCGGGGCGGCGTGGTGCGCTGCCAGCGCGACACGCACATTGGCGCCTACAAACCTAACTGGGATACTTCACGCATTGCGCAATGCGTGTGGTATCCCAGTTAGGTTTGTAGGCGCCAGTGCGCGTGTCACGCTGGTCGTCCTCGCCCACCGCCGCGCCGTGGCGTGCCACGGCGCTTCAAGCAACTATTTCGCCACAGAGATGTTGCACAGTATCATACGAAATCGAAGGCGCTCAATGTTGGAAGAATGACAGGCATCTATTAAGATGCGGAGCTATCCTCGCAAAATAAATCGGTCTAAATATACGACCATGTTCCGTTTTCATTGGAAATGTTAAAAAGTAAGATGTTGTGCGAGTCGTAATACGCGATTCAAATCACGCACACTGCAGCTACTATTAAACGAAATCAAAGAGGGAGGGCAATACACTATCGTAAGCTACTCTCTAGAGTCACGTCGTAACTCTCACAATCAGTGCGGTTTTACGAAATGGCTTGGTTCAAAGGCCCCCGGGGTAGAACCGTGGGAATCGCGAGACAGAAAATTAATATTTTGACAAACTCTATAAATCTGAACTCTGTATCGATTTGGAGCACACTGCTTCATCTCACATACTTCGCTTCCTACACTGCCGTGCTGAGGAAAAACGCCGTAAGAACATCCGAGCGTTGCCAAATCTCCACAAATTATCCATGCATTTTTGAGGAAAGTCATGAATATTTTTTCTTGAAATTATTTTCAGATAATTTAGATCAAATTACGAACTAAAGTATCTGAAAAATCGGGAGAAAAATATTCAAAAATTTGCCGAATAATGGACCACTAGACAAGGTACGAATTTAAGCATTCTGATACATGTTCCTTATCCAGAATTACACGTAAAACTCGATTCTCGCATCTAAAATTACTGAAATCAACCCCTGGCTAATATATTAAGGTTTTCATTTTACATTGGTTACGGGAAATTTGAATTTTCCGGTAACAAGAAACACAATACTCTACGTGAGTCAAATCGAGCAATACAATGGTTTTGGCAGGCTTTTCAATCAAACATTATTCATTTCCCAACCTTTGTCGTTCAAAGTGGAAACAATTAGCTATTACTGAGCCAAGGCTTTAGGATTAAGGTTGCAAGATTTTCATATCGCAGAGACTGTCATGGTAGCATTTAGTGTGCGTTTAGACTCACGTAGAGCATTTGAGTTTTCATGAGCGGGAGGTTTTAATTCACGCGTCAAAAAACATTAGATATCTTGGTTAGGAGTTTATATCAGTAATTTTTGTTGCGCTAATCGTGGTCTACGTAAAATTTTGATCAAGTAACATGTATCAGAATGCTTAACTTCGTACCTTGTCTGGTGGTCCATTAGTGATTTATCAGAGGAAATTTGGCAACGCCTGAAGGCTCATACGGCGTTTTGCCGCGGCAAGGCAGTATATGGAGATGCATCATCGCCGAGAAGCTGGTTGAAGTTAAGACCACTTCGGAAAGTTGAACTCGCTTCCTCGAGATAAATATTTATGGGGTGGCGTCGCCCAAGTCCCTGCTTATCCCCACTCGTTTACCCTCCAAGCTCGTCTAGTTTCTTTATCATATGGTTTCTTTGTGCTCGTATTTTTGGCGTCGAACACACGCCGACCTGAGTGGAACCTATCTGATGGTTTTGAGTTTCAGTCTGGTTACGGGTTATCGACACTAATTTTTGGAAATCAAAAGGAATAGACCACTAGACAAGGTACGAATTTAAGCATTCTGATACATGGTTCTTAACCAGAGTTTCACGTAGAATACGATTCACGCAACGAAAATTACTGAAACCAACTCCTAACGAAGATATTAACGTTTTTATTTCACATTGGTTACAGGGAATTCGAACCGCCCGCTTACAAGAAACTCAAAGCTCTACGTGAGTCAAATCGCGCACTACAGCATATCATATGGTTTCTTTGTGCTCATATTTTTGGCGTCGAACACACGACAACCTGAGTGGAACCTATATCTGATAGTTTTGAGCTTCGGTCTAGTTACGGGTTATCGACACTAATTTTTGGAAATCAAAAGGAATGGACCACCAGACAAGGTACGAATTTAAGCATTCTGATACATGTTTTTTAAGCGGAATTTCACGTAGAACACGATTCACGCAACGAAAATTACTGAAACCAACTCCTAACGAAGATATTAACGTTTTTATTTCACATTGGTTACAGGGAATTCGAACTGCCCGCTTACAAGAAACTCAAAGCTCTAATTACAAATAAGCTCTAATTACAAAACAAAATAATTTTTAAAACATATTATTATAAAAATACATATAATGGACCACTAGACAAGGCACTAATTTAAGCAATCTGATACATGTTTCTAAAGCAGAATTTCACGTAGAACACGATTCGCGCAACGAAAATTACTGAAACCAACTCCTAACGAAGATATTAACGTTTTTATTTCACATTGGTTACGAGGAATTTGAACTGCCCGCTCACAAGAAACTCAAAGCTCTACGTGAGTCAAATCGCGCACTATTACGGTTTCAGCAAGCTTCTCAATCGAGCAATGTTCATTTCCCTCCACGTGTTGTTCAAACTATTAGCAATTTGCTATAGCGGAGCCAAAGCGTCAAGATTGAGGTTGCCAGATTTTTATATCGCAGAGACTTTCATGATAAACGTTCAGCGCGCGATGTGAATCACGTAGAGCATTGAGTTTTCATGAGCGTGGCTTGAATTCACGCATCAAGAATCATTAAATATCTTCGTAAGGCGTCGATTTCGGTAATTTTCGTGTGCGTATCGTGTTCTACGTGAAATTTTGGTCAAGAAACATGTATCAAAATGCTGAAATTCGTACTTTGTCTAATAGTCCATTATTTTTTTCATCAATTTAAATACGTCAAATACGTCTTGCTCAAATTGATGAAAAGAAAAAATATGTATTCAAGGAAAATATAATGAATGTTTTGTAAATGTTAATGTGGTCCTTTGTCGAATTTAATGATTCCCAAAGCACTTTAATTCTTTATTTTATATTTTGTGCTTTTACCTTGCTGCAGCGTGGAGTACACGCAAGCAAACGCTCAAAATTGGACGTATTCGACTATTAAAATCCGTGCAGAGTGTGTAAAAATTTCAAAATCATGAGTTGAAAAACGCTGACTCCGCGAGTTTTAATATTAGAGCCAAACGCAGAGCGGAGAGGCGTGCTGTCAGCGCACCACACGCACTGGCGCCTACAAACCTAACTGGGATACTTCACGCATTGCGCAATGCGTGAAGTATCCCAGTTAGGTTTGTAGGCGCCAGTGCGTGCGTCACGCTCTGCGTCCCCGCCCGCCGCGCCGAGGCATGTTACGGTGGAAATTTCGATTGAGACTCATGTATCAGAAAGCTAAAATTCGTACCTTGTCTAATGGTCCATTAAAGTCATTGTGGCATGAGCCCTCAGATTCATTAGAGTGCATGTATGATAGGGCTCATGCCGAAATGAATATAGTTCGATTGATTTAAATTCGTCCATCAGGGCGTAATGATTCTAAAGCTAAAAGGAGCTATATAAAAATTAATTAAATCAAAAGGAAGTATGTGCATAGAAGTTGTGTGTCTCGTAGTTTTTCTTTTTATTTTATTAATTTCTTCCTAATTCTGTCTAGCTAAAGCACGTTCATTTAAACGGTCTCCACAATGTACATCCGTTTGCGGAAGTAGGAATCATAGTCAATGGAGGCAACATTTTCGAATTAGCAATTTTCAACAGAGCGTTTTTTCTCGATTCAAGTAAAAAAAAATTCGACGGACAAATTTTTCATGTCCCAAAGAAAAACTTGCAAACTGTTTTTGAAACACTTCTTTTGAAACAACTCTTTTTAAGCTCTAAAACTTAAACCATCAATGCTCTGGTTTGATTTTACATTTTTGTGTCCCAAATCGCAAAGCAATTATTATGCTCTGGCATCAATGAAGATTTTTTTAGTTTTTTAACGTACGGACGGTCTTACACAGATTTGGATAGGAAAGCGGACCGATGACGTCATTGCGACAGAATCAATCCCGCCAAGTTGAGTTTGAATATAATTCTTGCGAATATGCCTGTCTAAACAATGCGAAACAATTTCTCGGATAGAGTCTTGTGGGTATCGCTGCATGAGGACAGTTTGGCCTACATAGAAACTTGAAGGCGACAAAGACATGTGTGCATATTCATTTCCCTTCACGTTGATTCTGCCTCCTCACAATACACAGTCAGAAAACGCCACAGGGATGCTTTCGTTCCACCTTCTATGTTTCAATACTGCATTACATAATAGAAGATTGAAGCAAACGAAGCAACAGTTTGCTCGACCGAATCGGCACAAGGTCTGAACAGCCCCGTAACATTTTAAGCTCCTTCGCCAAGATTTTTACATAACGCAAGCCCCACGGAGGCGAGCTTAAACATTTTTTATCCGTCACCCACCTCCGAAATATTTCAGAGGACATAGCTTCCCTGGGGTTAATCAATATTCATGAATTACCTAAGCAGACATTTATCTCCGGTTCTGTCTCTCCCTCTCTCTGTGTCTTCCCCCTCTCCCCTCCCCCATTCTTCATCGCTCTTCTTCTCTGGTTGTATCTTCGTTCCTGTTATCGATACTACTCTACCGTGCTAAGGAAAAACGCCGCATGAACATTCGAGAGTTGCCAAATTTCCCTCGATAAAATGTTTATTATTGAGGAAAAAAGTCGATATTTTTCCTTGAAATTTTCAGATTTTTCAGATCAAATTACAAGCAAAATTACCCGAGAAATTGGAAGAAAAATATTCACAAATTTTCTTGAAAATTTGTGATTCATCAAAGGAAATTTGGCAACGCCTGAAGGTTCATATGGCGTTTTTCCTTACCACGGCAGTACTCCTGTTTACCCTTGTAGCCTCTTGAACCCCATATCAACCCTGAGACAACCCCCCCCCTTCCCCACCATCCATTCTGCCCCCGCAGAATTTCTATTGACATTCAATTAATTTTCTCTGCGGGTATTCGCCGAGCAGGTATATTTATAACGGCACTTGTCTCGTGGAAAAATGATGAGGTACAAAATTCTCGGCCTCAGTAAAAATGCGGTCTTGCTGATAATTTTTACTCTTGTGCGTAATGCTTAGTATGTTTTGTGATCGTCCTGGAATGTTCAATCCTCTCTCTATAGGTACACTGAAAAAAAAGATTGGTAGAATTTACCATTCCTTCACGCTGTATCTCACACAGCGTCAATTCAGAGTCAATTCTGCCAGAAGAAAGGTAAACGTTACTATACACGGGTACGGATAACCATTCTTCTGGTAGAATCGACTTTGAATTCACGCTGTGTGAAATACAGCGCGAAGGAATGGTAAATTCTACCGATCTTTTTTTTTTTCTATACCTGTCGTTCAGCCAACGAGGTCAATTGGACTGCAGTTGACAAGAAAAGACTAAATGAATTCCTTTTCTTTTTACACATATTCAAAGTCAAATACTGTGAAAATGTATCCTCTAATTTACGAATCACCAGGAAACTTTTCTGTGAATGATGATATCTCCTATTCAATTTTGAAGAAAACTTTCTCGATCTTCAAAGGACCGGCAAATGAATAATCCCCATTCCATTCGTCTCATTGAAGAGACACAAATTCGTCATCTTTCGAGTAAGACAGGAAAAAGTTTCGCAGAGCTTTACGAACTGTTCTGTCGTGATAGGGAAAGAACGCCGTATGAGCTTTCTGACGTTGCCAAACCGCCTCGAGTAAACTTTTTGTTTGGAGATGGGTTAATAATTTTCCTTAAATAATTAATAATTTTCCTTCAGATTTTCGGATGCACTACAATTAGGTTTTCTTTGACCCAAGGCTTGCTCTTATCAGGTGAAATTTTGTATTAGAGTTATGAAGAGTCTCAGTGGCGTGGCGTAAATGATCGATTATCGATAATTCCCCATTTGAAGCTATGGTAAGGAATCGATTTTTAAGGTGTTCGTTGCGAACGCTCTTTTGTCGATCTTTTTCCATAGGTTTAAATGACACTTCAATCGATATATCGCAAAGCACGCCACGCCACTGGAGAGTCTTGATAAAAAGAATTTGTGTATTAGCTTACGACTCCATACCTACATGCATGTGCGTCAGATAGGAGCGCATTAGTAATTAGAAAGAGTCGCAAAAGAAGGAGAAGAAGATGATGAAGAAGAAGAAGAAAACGGAGAAGAATAAGAAGGATGGGCTAATGAGGTCCCTCCCGAAATCCTGTAGCTCTGAACGGAGATCTTCCTCTCTATCGATGTCCATTGCTTTTATTAATTAGAAAGAGTCGACAAAGAAGGAGAAGAAGATGATGAAGAAGACGAAGAAGAAAATGGAGAAGAATAAAAAGGATGGGCAAATGAGGTCCCTCCCGAAATCCTGTAGCTCTGAACGGAGATCTTCCTCTCTATCGATGTCCATTGCTTTTATTAATTAGAAAGAGTCGACAAAGAAGGAGAAGAAGATGATGAAGAAGAAGAAGAAAACGGAGGAGAATAAGAAGGATGGGCTAATGAGGTCCCTTCCGAAATCCTGTAGCTCTGAACGGAGATCTTCCTCTCTATCGATGTCCATTGCTTTTATTAATTAGAAAGAGTCGACAAAGAAGGAGAAGAAGATGATGAAGAAGACGAAGAAGAAAACGGAGAAGAATAAGAAGGATGGGCAAATGAGGTCCCTTCCGAAATCCTGTAGCTCTGAACGGAGATCTTCCTCTCTGTGATGTCTATTGCTTTTTCAATGCGAATTTTTTTTTCTCCGTGACGGCGTTTTCCCCGTTTTTCCCCGAAGTCGCGGGCAGATCCCCGAAGAACGGCAACTACGAGCCCTTATTAAAGAAGCTGTAAAGATACGACGCCGGCGATATCATCCATTTGAATAGGGCCCCGCACGCAACAAGTTCGAGCTTTTCGCGAGCTTTTGAGCTTTTTGCCGGCTTCGCTCCGGGGATATTGTGCGTAGCGTGAGCGCATTATGCCCGCGATATGACGAATATGCCCCGTCATTTTCCGGGGTTTTCGGGGCCGGGACCCGGCGCAAAAAGCACAGTCGGGATTGCGAGGAGGGCGAGTGGATCACAAAAGAAGAGAGGGATATGAGAGGACGAGGAGGGGGAGGGGGGTTGAATTCAATGCCGGAAAAGGAAATACGATGCTGCGGTGCGAAGGCGGGAAGAGGTGGCAAAGAATTATTAGGTCTCCAGACTCTGGTGCGACCCCGCAGGGTCGCGGGAAACCCTCGGATGGTGCCAACTTTTCTTTACAAAATTTCCCGATGCGTCTTAATTTATCCATAAAAAACTACCAATTGTATTGTCTAAATACTGTCAGTAACAGGAAGTGAAATGGATGGGCTTGGAGGACACGGCGCATAAGTGCAGTTTTTTCAAAGAATGGAGATATTAATGGTTTCAAGTAAAACTAGTTTTAATACATATTCTGCGCACTTTTTATAGGAAGTGGTCAAAATTAAGTCAAAATTCAGAACTAAGTAGTTGCACATTACATTGAAATCGCTCAATTTAAACCTCCCGGCTTCCTTTGAAAAAAAACACATTGGATCTAGAGTCCAGACTCTTAATAACATCGACAAGAAAAATTACTCTTGATTCAATCAGAATCTAGGTTAAATCGAGAACCAAGCCTCTTAATTTAAGCGGATTTAGTTTTGATTCCAGCAAAAATCCGATTGAATCAAAAGTATTTTTTCTTTTCAATGTTTTCAAGAGTCTGGACTCTAGATCCAATGTGTTTTTTTTCCAGTGTTCCAAAATATAAAAATTTACGTACCTAGTCAAATGGGTCATCGGTACAATTTTATTTTTTGGCAAACAATATTGTTGGATTTCATCCAAAATGTTCTCCCTTTTCTGATGTATTGTACCTCTTACTTTTTTAAAAAGAAAAAATTTAGCATTCCGAGGAAATCATTTCACCCCTATACACACTAAAATGACTTCAAGGTACGGATTAAACTGAAACAGACCATGGTGTGTTTGTTATTTGGTTAAGCGGGAAGCTTAAGCTGTCGAGTGTACATTACTCTGATAAGTCAGATGTGAGTTGAAGGGCAGAGAACACTGGAAAAAAAAAACACATTGGATCTAGAGTCCAAAACATCGACAAGTAAAAATACTCTTGATCCAATCAGATTTAAGCTTAAATCAAGAACTAACCCTCTTAATTTGAGCGGATTTCCTTTTGATTTAAGCTTGAATCTGATTGAATCGAGAGTCCTTCTTCTTGTCAATGTTTTCAAGAGTCTGGACTCTAGATCCAAAGAGGGTGTGAGGGTGTGTGTGTGTGTGTGTTTTTTTTTTTTTTTTTTTTTTTTTTCAGGGAATCTGTCTGGATGACACTGCGATAAAATCTTTAAAATTGTCTGATATTTCTTAAAAATTGAAACTTTTCCTAATAGATCCAGATTCTGAGAAAGAATCGCGTGACGGCTGATTTATAAATACTAAGCGATCTCAAACGCAAAATACCAAGTTGGGAAGTCCTCCTTTTCATTTCGTTGAATTTGTCGGAGAAAAAAGGGTCTATTTCCGTTGCAGCCGGCAACGCAGCGGCGAGAGAAATAATAAGAAACAGAGCCGCTATTTTTATTCATTAAAATGATGGACTGTATTTTGGTCTGTGTCTTCTATGGGCCCCCGCTTTCGCTCGGTTTACTACGCACCAATTACGGAATTTTTCGGTTTCCCAACAAGGAGGAGGGGGGAGGAAGGAGTTGCAAATTAGGCCCTCTGAGCCTTCATTGTAAGGAGCAGATAAATAGCTCAAAGAAACTCTAAGTTTTTTATTTCTCTCAGTGTTTTGTATAATACCGCGGCATGGTTGAAGAGTAAGGGCCGTACTTTTTCATGGTCGCTCTTTGAGTGTTTCCTTTCCGTGGAAAGGCCACATCGATGGTTGAACTCAACGAACATGTGCCTGAAAATTCGACGTTTCAATTTTCCTCTCGTATTTTCTGTTCAGAAGAATAATAACTTGCCACACTGAAAAAAAATTCTCGGCGTTTTTACCAAGGTCCGTTGGTACCGAGTTTACCATCTCACTTTTTTTACCAATTATTGGTAATTTTACCAAGACAGACTGGTAAGCTTACCTAACAACCGGTATTTTTACTGTTTTTTCCAGGTAAGAATACCACTTTTATTGGTTATCAATTCCCGGTAACTTTGCCATTTTATCTCGGTAATTCTACCACAGTCGATAAAAAATATTGGCGTTTTTACCGGAGTCCAGTAAAATTACCGAGAAAATCAATAATTTTACCGAGATTCCTCGGTAAAATTACCAATTCCATAGATGGCAATTTTACCAAGAAAAAACTGGGATCTAATAGAACCCTGAATTCTTGGTAATTTTACCTTTTTCTTGGTAAATACACCGAGATTTTTTTTTCAGTGTGGTCAAAATTTTACGTCAAATATAGTAGACGAATTGGAAATTTTCTGAACTGAAGGGCTTGGAAGACAAGGCGCCTAGGAGTAGTTTTTACGATTTCGAGAAATACGTGTTTGAAGTTTCGAAATTACATGGATTCTCATGGCGGAAAGAAAGTTCGAACTGACTTTTTAATGCTAAAAAATTGGATTTTGGGAGCGAATTTTTCACAGAGCATGCATTACAACTAGTTCCACTTGAAATCATTAATATCTCAATTCTTTCAAAAACTACACTTATGCGCCTTGTCCTCCAAGCCCCTTAACTCGCATTTGATTTATCAGAGTAATGTGCGCTTGACAACTTGAACTTCCCGCATAACCAAACTTTTTAATTTCAACGGATTTTCCTTTGATTCAAGCAAAAATCCGGTTGAATCAAGAGTATTTGTCCTTGTCAAATGTTTTAAGAATCTGGACTTTTGGGAAAAAAGTCAATGATTTTTATTCGGAATAAACACAAACATCAGACAAATTGTTTTCAACAATTGAAAAATCCGATCCTCGTTAAAAATCGAATCGATTGTGTTGATTTTGCAACATTGGAGTGGAGTTAGGTTCCTTTGCCTGGTAAACGAGGAAGCGTGCACGCGAAGATCGACCTCGGGAATGAAGAGGCGGCGGAGGACTGCTGAGCACCGAAAACTATTTCATTCCGGGCAAAGCACTGGATATTAATCCTGCGCGAACTTAGAAGACTTTCTCATCGATTCACCTCCGCTAAGACAATAAACGTCACCGATTCTCAGAAACTCTCGGTGCGCTCCCCGAATTCGTTTTATTACCGGTTTCCGGGGGCAGGGCTGCCAAACCCGTCTCCGTCAGATGAAACGTTCTGTGTCACCCTTTTGGACTTTTGACAATTTTCGGATAAAATGAAAGCTACCGGTGTCGGTCTAGCTCGAAAATTCTTGGAATGCTGATACACTGGAAAAAAAATCTCGGTGTATTTACTAAGAAAAGAGTAAAATTACCAAGAATTCAGGGTTCTGTTTGATCCCAGTTTTTTCTTGGTAAAATTACCATTTATGGAATTGGTAATTTTACCGAGAAATCTCGGTAAAATTATTGAACTTTCTCGGTAATTTTACTGGACCTTGGTAAAAACGCCAATATTTTTTATCGACTGCGGTAGAATTACCGAGATAAAATGGCAAAGTTACCGGGTATTGATTACTAATAAAAGTGGTATTCTTACCTGAACAAAACAGTAAAAATACCGGTTTTTAGGTAAGCTTACCAGTCTGTCTTGGTAAAATTACCAATAATTGGTAAAAAAAAGTGAGATGGTAAAGGTACCGACGGACCGTGGTAAAAACGCCGAGAATATTTTTTCAGTGTACGTTTTGGGGTCCCTCCTCTCGAAAGAAGCCCTCTATAACTGGACGTATTTATGCTAAAAGGAACCAGCGACAGGTGCGAAAGAAGGAGTCGGCTCGTAAGTTGAGGGTCGTAAGAATGAATGGGAATCGTAAAGCGCCGATGACGTCAGCGGTGACGGATTCGGGATTGGGGACGGAGCTCTGCGCCATATCCGTATGCATACTTTCACATCGAGCAACTATTTTAATTCCTCGGAGATCAAATTGCATAGCTGCAAAATTGAAGGAGTTTTGAATGCACGCACCAATTTGTGGCGTTGCGCGGTTACTGCGTGGTATTGCCTCCTAAATTTTAATTGACAACCATTGAAGAGGAAACATACGCATTATGTCCGTACAGTAGCAATGGTTTTACCGTGTAATTGAAATTCATTAGCAACCTGTGCTATTTGGTATGGGGTTAAACAAAGACCTAAAGAAGTACTAGAATAAAAAGACGAGGAAGAAATAGAACAAGAAGACTAAGTAGACGTTAAACAAGAGGAAGCAGCAGAAGACGACCTTAAATTAAGTAAAATTGATGTATATTGCGAATGTTTGCGATCCAAATGTGTTGCGCCGGTACGGGTGTGAGGCACAATGTGGCATTTCTGCCAATTGGAGTCCGTTTTAACTATACACGAGTCTGTCGGACACAAGAGGAAGATAAATGAATCTCAGTTGTCAGTGATAGAATTCCATGAAAATCACGATTCGTACATCAAAAAAGTCTGGAATTCCTTCCGAAACCCACGTGTTGCGGAGTTCGTAACAAGCGCTTTCAAATTCTTCGCGTTCGCTTGCACTTTTTCCCTCGTTGTTGACGGCCAGATTTGCTCAGAAAGAGTTGTGAGGACATTTAACTTGTTAACTCAAACAATCTCGTAAATTTTGATCAATACTCGGGTGATTTCAGTTGGCATCTTCTTCAACCTCCTCTCTAAGATAAACACTATCATGATGATGTTTCAATAGATGAGTCTAACGATCACATCGTTGCAGTGTTTTAAAATCTCAAATGGTACTTCCATTTTTTGGAGGAGAGCCAACTAACATCTTTCCTCAAAAATTGTTACACTTTTGTTTGCTCATACGAAGGTTATTTCCAAAAAATTTTGAGCGAAACTGCTGAACGATTTCTTTCCAAAATATGTAAATAGGAGATAATATTTTGACACACAGCAATGCGAATGTATTTTCCTTAGCGCTATCAAAACTATCCTCAGAGGCACGCAAAGATCTTCGATGGTCGTCACGGATAGTGAGCAGCAGTTTTTGTTGAATCGATTGATACCTCAATTTTGTTCAATAACTGCACTTATGCGCCTTATCCTCCAAGCACCTTATTTGGACCGCGTTTAGCAGATAGGAACCACGCCACATCAGTCATTGCTAAATTCATTGGGCGATTTAATTTTTTAAATGAAAACGGTTGTGCTGATTTTTGTGAAAATTTCAGTGAAATTTCTGCGCAGTATCAAGCAAATTCCATAATATTTTCAAAGGGGTCCGCACAATTGTTCTCTTGTAAAAAATTAAATTGTCCTGATAAATTGAGCCATAACTGATGTGGCTTAGTTCCTTTCTGCTTAACGTGGTCCGTTTGAGACATGTTAGGAGCCAGTAGCCCCGAAATCCGAATCTGTGAGACTAGACTTAATCTGGTACGAATCAATCTGTTCCCGTCTCTAAGTCTCAGTCGAGTCACTCTCGCAGCGCAAGAATCCTTTCTCGGAGTAAACTTGCGCGGCGCAAAGAGACAGGCCTGAACGGAGACTTTCTTGAACTCGCTTATTGTGAGGCGCTCGGCGAGTTAGTCACGCTTCATGTAACTTTTAATTTCGGAGGTACCTTTGAGCGGAGTCGCTGGGCTTTGCAAAGGCACAAAGCCGCAGAAAACAAAACATCGAGAAAAATTGTTTCTCTCAACCTCTGAAAGGCTCCTGCCACTGACAACGCCGTGCCCGCCTACCCGGTCGCCAGCTCATGAAAAATCTACGCTGCTCTCCTTTTTACGGCGGAATCGCGCTGTCCGAAGCAAGAACGCTTCGACTCCATTCCAGATCTTGCATTATTTTTCCGAACAACACACTCTTCAATACAAAAACATGAAGGTTACTTTCTGGAACGATTTTTTTCATTACAGGCTCTCAACTGTAGGGCACAGTCGTTCTGAAAACATGAAACGTGGATACCTATTTGCTAGTTTTCTTGTAACATAATTTTCTATCGGAGGGGTAATCAAATATATTGATTGGTTGTTCATGGTCCCACGGCGGTGACTCGATCAAAACCCCTTCAATTATTCAAGTATGCAATTTGAGCTCCGGAGAGTTTAAATAGTTGCTCAGGCGCGCCTAGACGCTTCAAGGCTCTCTTTAGCTTATATTTTACGAATTTTATCGTGGTCCCACGGCGGTGACTCGATCAAAACCCCTTCAATTAATCAAGTATGCAATTTGAGCTCCGGAGAGTTTAAATAGTTGCTCGGGCGCGCCTAGACGCTTCGAGGCTCTCTGCATGTAGCTCATACTTTACGAATTTTAACAACGATTTATGAAGTTATTTTTCTCTAAGACTATTCAATTAGCAAATGCATGTTTCTTGAAACGCACAAAAAACTCGGTTCGTTGGCTTAAAGTCATTCATTCAGTTTTATTTTTACACATATTTATATTATGTTATATTCTATGCATATTTTCTATTATGTTTCTATTTACATAAAGTTTTCTTTGTAATAAGACTATTTAGGGTTTTGTTTATATGATATAGAATTAAGTTTGTCAAGTTTGACACATTTAGATGTAAAATATTTATAACTTGCCGAATAAAATGCGTGTTGCTAAAATTTTAAATGATGTTCTTATTACAAAGGAATGTCGAAAGTTCAATCGATTCTGTTACTAACTATTCCTTGTAATATATATGAAAGTTTAAAACATGATGTCGAAACGAATCGTACCGTTGATTTATTTACAGGCCAATTTTTATTTTATGCAAATTCGAATGTAAGCGCGGCAACACAGCTGTAATTCATGTTAAAACTCGTTTTTCTAAATTGACTTTGTCACGAGTGTCTCGGCCTGTGATTGTTTTCGCACCGCATAACCCATTCCATCGTTCTCAGAGAGAATACTGCGAGGCTTTCTGGGGCAACTTCCTTTTCAAGCCTTCTTTTCATCTCTGGAATGCACACAAAAGGAACGAGAACATCGTTGCAACGGTAAAATCGGAAGGATTGAGGTTAGGTTGCCTCAAGTTTTCGTTTGATACAAAGCGTTCCAAAAATTAACGAATAATACCACTCCCCGCGCATCTACACCGAGTTTGAAAGCAACAAGATTCTCCTATTTCCTCTTCGCTTTTTCCCTACAATCCTTAATCCTTCGACGATCCTTATCATTAAATTCATAAGAAAAATACAAAATAAAAAAATTAAACAATAGAAAAAAACGTGAATGAATCTAAATTCACTTCCCATCCTCTATTCTCTTTGTGCCGTTTCCTATTTTCTCTTCGCTTTTTCCCTACAATCCTTAAAATCCTTACGCCTTCGTCAATCCTTATCATTAAATTCATAAGAAAAATAAAAAATAAAAAAATTAAACAACAGAAAAAAACCGTGAATCAATCTAAATTCATTTCCCATCCTCTATTCTCTTTGTGCCGTTTCCTATTTCCTCTTTGCTTTTTCCCTACAATCCTTAAAATCCTTAATCCTTCATAAATCCTCATCATTAAATTCATAAGAAAAATAAAAAATAAAAAAATTAAACAATAGTAAAAAAAAGTGAATCGATCTAAATTCACTTCCCATCCTCTATTCTCTTTGTGCCGTTTCCTATTTCCTCTTCGCTTTTTCCTTAAAATCCTTAATCCCTCGTCAATCCTCATCATTAAAGTCATAAGAAAATAAAAAATAAAAACATTAAACAATAGAAAAAAAAACGTGAATCGATCTAAATTCACTTCCCATCCTCTATTCTCTTTGTGCCGTTGGCTGACATGCGTTTCGATTTCACTCGACCTGATTAATTTTATCATTCTGAGCAATCGTTTGATCGATCGAATTTAATTCCAATTGCAACACAAGCCTTTTAACCTAATTTGTGTGTCCGTGCTTTTTTGTTACCTAAAATTGGAAAATTAGTTTACGCCTTCCCTCCTGTCGTAAACAACTGGAAGAGAGCAATCCAAAAACCAATAATTTATCTGTCGTTACTATTTCCAGAGGCGGCCTTCAGTCCGTTAGCCATCCAATTAAATCCCCGAGCGGGAATCGAAGGGAGTTGCACGGCTTTTTCAACCTTTTTACAGCTTAGGGAGGAATCGTTAGCATCAAGGATTTTTTTATGTGTTACAGTGATATTTTTAGGAGGTTCTAATGTCACGCTCTAGTGAAATTTCGCCCGCGAAAATCTATTTTTTGTTGAAACAGCATAGGTTAACACAGATTTACACTTTTATACGTTCTGCAGCGAAGGGTTAAAACAGCGTTTTGAAAGCGTCAATGCAATGCCCGATCCGCCTCTCACTTCCAACATGAAACTCTCTCTTCCTCCCTCTTTCTATTTGCATCTGTAACAGTCACAGGTACTTAATCCTATTCGAAATAACCAGTATTCTATTTCTATCGATAGCAGGCACCTATGTATTCATCATTCAAATTGACAAAAGCTGGAAAACATTTCGAGGAGAATATCTGAAAACGATGAGCAAGATTTGTGGAGAATGAACTAGTATTTTAAAAAAGACAATTACAACACAAAAAGACCAATTATTAATACTGGATAAATATCATGCGAATGCAATGGACCGAGATTACAATACGTTTTAATACATTTAATAAACTTGTATTTGATAATCGAAAAGACTGTTTATATGAAGGGCCATTTTTCTTCATAAGAAAAATGTTTTAAAAAATCGTTCTGAAACGCAAAACTCTGATCTGTAGAGAGCTATTGTGAGCTTTGAAGCGATAAGGCGCGCCTGAGCAACTATTTTAACTCTCCGGAGATCAAATTGCATACCCGATCAATTGAAGGGGTTTTGCATGAGTCGCCGTCGCCGCGCGCAGGACTATGAGAATGAGAGCATGTACCTTCAGTCTTCAGGTCAGGCAGGCTACGACAGTATTGCCGTGCTAAAGGAAGAACGCCGTAAGAACCGTCAGACGTTGCCAAATCACCTTTTGATAAAATATGAATTTTCAGGGAAACTTCTGAAAATTTTTCTTCGGATTTGTTAGAGAATTTTACTAGCAATCAGATGTAAATTATCTGAAAATTTATGGAGAAAATATTTTATAACTTTCCTTAATCTAAACAGTTTATCGGAGGAGATTCGGCAACTTTTGCAGTGGCGTGGCGTGAATTGCGATGTATCGATTGCCATGCCATTTGAACCTATGGTAAAGAATCGATTATTAAGGTGTTCGCTGCGAGCACCCTGTCTATTGATCTTTTTCCATAGGTTTAAATGGCACAATAATCGATACATCGCAAAGCACGCCACGCCACTGAACTTTTGAATGCTTATACGGCGTTTCCCCTTAACACCGCAAAGTGTGACTAAGGATTTTAGCGAGAAAAACATATGAGAAGACTGAAGAACCTCCATAGATTGTTATCAGCCCTGTCGGATGTTTTCGCACCCACTTACCCCTCGGTGTAGCTTAAACAATTTAAAAGCAGTTCTTTTGAGGTAAGGAGAATTGATTTGGACAAAAGGTGAGCTTGCTGGTTGAATCTGACGCGCAACCTCATCAACAGGAGAGGGAAATCGACAGCGCCTTCGATGACGTTTCCTGGTTCGCGGTGAATCGATTGATCGATTGATTTTGTCATTTAAACCTGCGTAAAAGAATCGATTATCAAGGTGCACCGATATTCTCGATTCTTTAACATGGCTTTAAATGGGATAATATCGATATTCGATGATTAACGCTTCGCCACTGAGTACCTTCAGTAGAAATTAATCACTACCTCGACTCGTTGCAATCCATTAACTTGATGCGGAATAGTGGCGTGGCGTGGTTTGCGATATATCGATTGAGCTGCCATTTAAACATAGGAAAAAGGATCGATAAACAGGATGTTTTCAACGAACACCTTGATAATCGATTCTTTACCATGCCCTTAAATTGGGAAATATCGATAATCGATCATTTGCGCCTCGTCACTGATGTGAAAGTCTTGTCAGAGCATAGAATCGTTCATAATACTTCAGTTCTCGATGAAGGGCGCTTTTTTGAATCATAAAGGCTAAGAAATGTAACTTACAAAAGGTGTACAAAAGGTACAGCTTTGTACAAAAGGTGTACTGAGCACCGTAGAAAAAGCTGACCTTGACATATTGTGCCAAAAAATTCATTTATCCCCGATGGTACGAACATTCCGCATAATATGTTTTGCAAAATTCAGCTCCCGAAAAAAAATACCAATCTGAGGTTTTTTCCAGTTAGTACTAACAGAAAAATGCCTCTATCGTTGGAATGCATACTCATGAGTATTGTAATTATAAGTGCCGAGTGCTTCTCTTTTGGAAAAATTGAGATTTTTGGACTGTTTCCTTTTTTAAAAAATGTATCTTCGGTTCTAGGGTTTTTTTTAACCTTCTTTAAAGTGAACTTTTAACTCTTTATTAGACGCTACACTTGAGTTCAGAGTTCCTTAGAGCCAAGTGTTCCCATAAAAGTTTCCATTCCGTTACTCATTTCTCGAAATGTTATGACTAACATTTTACTCCTGCATCCATGATGGAGACTGCTGATCACCCTCAAATTCTAGCGAAACTAGATAGTTTTAAATAAAACTATTCTAAAAGGATGAGGCAATTCCAATATTTTATGCTCTCTGGTCATTTGAGCATCTGAATTTCCCTGTGAACCTTCATGAGATGGCTCGTTTATGAGTGACCTTGAGGTCCTTGAGACTATATTCGAACCTTTCATCAGCTCGACCAGCTCACCACCACATTTCATCACTCCACTGACGTAAGAGCGTACCTTAAGTTCCACGCGAGTCTCGGAAAACGTGAAGTTATTTGGGCAACAGGTACCACGAAGAAATTGAGATACGCTCTTAGTTCAAAAGAACGACGATTTTGCCGGATATTCTGGAGCGTGTATAAGTATATTCGGGTCAGCTTAAGTCTTTTAATACGGCTTGATTTAGATTGGTCTAGATTAAGTCTTTTCATTGGCCGAATCGCCCAACCGCCTCATTAGTTCGGAAAATGTAGAGTAGATTAAAATTGAAAATTATTTTTTATGTTAGTTGCAAGCTTCACACCAAGTCGCTTAAAGACCAGGGTTTTAGAAGACCAACCCTACACGTGAAGACCTTTAGGGATTAAGCTCCACTTAATCTGTAAACATTTTGTAAAATCTGAGAGAAGAAAGGAATTGCGCCTTTACGGAAACGATCACTAATGTGCCTCAGTTACGTTAATAATTTGCGAGGCGCGCTGAGTGCAATTGCGTTGAAGTGACACAAAGTTGAAAGGGCGTGAATGGATGGTCTATAATTTATTAGGTAAGTGCCGTAACGTAACACAAAGCGCCGCTCAATGCGACAAAACCTTGGCCTATGGGAAACCGACTAAGGCAGGTCTCTTGCTTCCTGTGGACGCTTACAAATAGAGAATGGGAAATTTGCGAGAACATTTTTTGTTGAAGGATCTAAGAGTGCTTAATGAGCTGCGTTCATAGTATTTTTCATTATTTTTTTTTTTCGATTTGAGAAATTGTATAAAATTACATCTTAGAGTGAGAAAATCTGCCGCTTTGTGACGTCTTCAGGCGGTGTACCCTATTCCAACACATGTATTCTAGCAGATTAGGTAATTAGATCATATCTCCTCTCACACAATTTCAGACATCTACAAATTCTCCATTCAACGATGTTTTGATTGATTTAAGGGAAATCAGCTATCTGAATTTCAAGTTGCCTAATTTTCTCTCAGCTTTCATTTTTTTTTTTAAACAGAGAACTAATCTTCTTAACGCCGCTAAACTCTCTTTGACTTTACTATAGATTGTGAGGAATATACTCAACATTTTTCTTCAGGTCTCAGCGTTGCTTACTTTTTCTGCTTAAAAAATAAAAACACGAGAGTTAGACATCGCCTGATGTAGTTGGGCTGATTTCCGTTAAATCGGTCAATTCTAAAAACCACACATTGCATCATTTCCGTCGCAACCATGGCTCTTTGGATCATTTCTCAAGTACACGCTTGTCCCTCTGGGTTGCAAAAATTCATTGCGAACCCTCTTTGCGGCGATTTCCACCACTCTTGTGAGTTGTGACCCTTATTCAATCCTCCCACCCCCTCCTCTCCTGCGTTTCATTGTCCCGTGGGAACCCCCTCCAACCACCCTCCACTATCCAACTCATTCACAACCCGCACGCAGTGATGCCGTGCTAAATGCACTTTTCCGTAAACTCGTTCACCGGGACAACGTCCGAGATTCCGACCACCACCACCACCCCTCCACCGAGGCGACACGGTAGCGCTAAAATTCAGACTGGACAAAAGATGGCAGAACTTTTTTGTTCTATTTTGGGCGCTTCTGGGTACCAGATGCGCCCTTTCCAACCGTTCGACTCCCCCGATGTAACATGTACTATACTACATGCCCTTTTGCCTTATGGGTAATGACGCCATTCTGGTACACCCGGGAAAATTTGATTTTTTTCTGCATCTGGTATTCGTAAAAGTTTTCGTGAAATGTTTTGCTTTTAAGCATAACAATCTCGCACGGACGTATTACCTGGTTAAAGTATTTTAGGGCTTCCTTATACTTTAAATACTTATATCCGAGGCAGTACTTTCAGATCGATTTGAAAATATTACGAACAGTCACGTGATCTCTTCATTTTAGTGACGTATTACTGTGCTACTTTGTGATTGGTTCATTTTCTTGGCGCAGCATCGACACGTCAGCTGTTTTTGGCATTGAGCGGAAGGTTTAAGGTTATGTCATGGACCAAGAGAATGAATAAGGACCCCAGCCAGCGCCGATGTCACCGCCGGCGGCCGGTCCCTCTCTTCCCCGCGACCCGCGCTTCCCCTCGCCACTGCTGAACTCCTCTTCACGCGGCCCCGCTCCTCCGTCGCGACGCCGCTGTCCGCTAGATCGCGTTGACGCACCAGCTTTAGAGGTTCCGCCGCTCTTTCCCGTCGTCTGATTTACAGTGCGTCCTTTATGTTTCCTTTCACTACCTAATTTAATTCATGACAAAGTGCCTGTGGAAAGTTTCAGGTCTTTGCGGTCGATCTGAAGTTTTGAAGGGTTTTGCGGATAAAGAATTCCACTTTAAATGCCATCTTCGTCAGTCTTCGGGTACATAAGTTGGTAGAAAATATGCTTTGTCAAAGAAGCGCCCTCCAACGCTTGGGCGTTGGAACTGCTTGTTTCTTCTTTAAGTTCCATGGGAAGAAACAACGGCGAATTTGCACAAAAAATGTTTATCACTTCATCTGAGAGGGTTTAAAGAGGTGACTTCGCAATAATTTTTATAATTATGTTTTATGATCTGAGAATTGCTATGTAAATAGATTTAGAAATGAAATGATGCACCGCCAAGTGACGTCATCTGGCGAAATTTCCCATTTGGACGCGTGTATTTTAGCAGATTCGGATATTTTTGTCATACTTACTTAACAATTGTTTAATTTATATACAGTTAGAATATAAAAAGCATTAGGAAAAATACGGGCGTTCTGATTTTTACTAAAATTTAGACATACTTTTTGCGTTTCATGAGAATTCAAAGAAAACTGAAGGGAAAGTCTGATGATTCATCAGGGAATTTTTATATGGAAATCGGGAATATATCAGGGAATGAAAAAAAAAATAATAATTTTACACACCGTGGCAATACTGCTTTATTAGATGCGTAAAGTTATTTATATTTTATACAGTTTTTAGATTAACTTTCGCTACCTGGTGAACTATAAATAACCGACTAATAATTTGATATTTTACAGAAAATGGCCTCATTTTATTTATAGGTATTTACACTGTACACCAGGAAGGGGGAAAAATATTTTATTGTTCAAACTGCTACGTTCAACGTGCTGAGTAAAAACGCCGTAAGAGAATTCGAATGCTGCCCAAATTTTCTATCAGAACATATTTATTTCTAAAGGAAGTAAAAAAAAATATTCTTCCTCGAAATTTTAAGACTTTTCGGGTCGAATTTTGAACGAAATCCTCCAAAAAATCTGAAGAGAGATATACATAATCTTTTTCGAAAATTCGTGATTTGCCCAAGGAAACCGGCAACGCCTAAAACCCCATACGTCATTTTCCCTTGGTACGGCAAGACAGCTGGGGAGATCGCGACAAAAGTTTCAAAATCCGCAATCAATCCCAGAAAATGGCAGCCCCGCACCCAAGTGGTGCTTCTTTTGATGGCGCGGTGTTGTCGGGTAGTATCATGTTATTCTTACTCGCATTGCACGATAAACGCATTTTATCGGGAGATTCGGGAACAGAGCGAACTATCCGCCGTTTCAATAGTTGTCACCGCGAGCTCGATGAAAAATGAGTAGTTTGTTTTTCTGACCTACAAATGTAAATGAAACTAGCGCGCCGTGTTGCAGCTCCACGGTGCATTCTTGGAATTTTTAAACACGGTCTGAATAATGGAGAAAAGTCGTTTTGACCTGAGGTCTGGCAACGCTGCTATTGTGAGTGTGTGGTTCCGCATTGGTGGCCAGGGTGCGCGCCCCGTTTCACACCGCATAATACGATAATGACCGCATTACGGGCGCTTTACAGGGTTGACAGATTTTTCGAAACTCAGGTACGTGTATACTGCGTGCTAAGGAAAAACGCCGTATGAGCCTTCAGGCGTTGCCGAATTTCCCTTGACAAATCACTAATTTTCAGGAAACTTTTTGAATATTTGTCTACCGATTTCTCAGATAATTTTTTTTTGTATTTGATCTAAAGTGTCTGAAAATTTCAAGGAAAAATATTAATAATTTTCCTCAAAAATGAACATTTTATCGAAGGAAATTTGTCAACTCTCGAATGTTCATACGGCGTTCTTCCTTAGCACGGCAGTATATATGAAGCATAAGTTGAGGATCAATAGGGCACGAGGGCACTTTTCTATGAAACTAGGATTTGAGCACCAATACTGCCGTGCTGAGGAAAAACGCCGTATGAACATTCGAGAGTTGCCAAATTTCTTTTGATAGAATGTTTATTTTTGAAGGAAATTATGAATATTCTTCCTTGAAATTTTCAAAAACTTTAGATCAAATTACAAACAAAATTATCTGAGAAATTGGCAGAAAAGCATTTAAAAATTTTCCTGAAAATTAGTGAATTTCCATAGGTAATTCGGCACCGCCTGAAGGGACATCCGACGTTTCCCTTAGCACGGCAGAATTGATGGTGTTTTTTAGGCCGCATCAACGGGAATAACATTCTAACTTACTTTGGAAAGAAAGTCGCTTGGATCCGAGTCTAGACTCTTAAAAATATTGAGCCGAGCCTTTTGATTTAGGCGGATTTTCTTTTATTTCAAGCAAAAGTCCAATTGAATCAAGAGTATTTTTTCTTGTCAATTTTTTTGAGAGTCTGGACTCTAGATCCAATGTGTTTTTTTTTCCAGTGCCCCTTAAAAATTAATTTAAATGAGAAAAATCCATGCGGAGTGTGCAAAAATTTAAAAATCATAAGTTGAAAAACGTTGACTCCGCGAGTTCAAATATTAGAGCCGAACACAGAGCGGAGAGGCTTGCTGCCAGCGCGACGCGCGCACTGGCGCCTACAAACCTAACTGGGATACTTCACGCATTGCGCAATGCGTGAGGTATCTCAGTTAGGTTTGTAGGCGCCAGTGCGCGTGTCACGCTGGTCGTCCTCGCCCATCGCAATTTTGTGTGGCTCAGTTTCGTTATTTTGGAGTTTATTTTTTGCGGTCTTAGTCCAATTTAAGTTATTTACCTTGAGAGTATTCAATGGATGGAATTTACGCCTTCTTGGACTTACGTCTCAACCCGTGGACGGTCGCAAGAGGCCCTCTGGGACTTATGGTTTCGGCGATTAAGACTTGTAGCTTCACATGCTCTCAAAGCAACAAGCCGTATAGAAAACCAACCGCCAACTCGCCGGTGGAAATTATCCCGTTTTCGGTGCCAGACCTAGACAGGTCAGTGCGACAGGACTTTCTATAAAATCGTATCCACTTCGCATTTCCATCCGAGTTTCGTGGTTGTCACTCAAAGAAGTGAGATGGTCGAAATCGAGAGTCGCCGTTGGATTTTAATCAAGCGCAGATCTTGCGGGTCGCCCGTCGACGAAGCGGCTCATTCAAATTTCAGTCGCACACGGCGAGTCGCAAGCCCCCGCTTTTTCCTTGAAAGGCCCCGGCCCCCTCGAAGGCCGCGCTTTAATGAAATTATGTTGTCGACGGTCTGAGAAAAATCAGCGTGCATAAGTTAAACCCGGATCGGAGTAGTATAAAGAACCAAAGAAGCATAGGCGGACCCGGGGGAAGGGGGGATGTAATCCCCCCCCCCCCCGTTCGCCCGAAAGAAAGGAAGGAACGTAGGAAAGAAAGAGGAAATATGCTTACATTTGGTAATTATTCACACTGGAAAAAAAAACACATTGGATCTAGAGTCCAGACTCTTGAAAACACAGACAAGAAAAATGACTCTTGATTCAATCAGAATTAAGCTTAAATCAAAAGGAAATCCGCTCAAATTAAGAGGCTTGGCTCTTGATTTAAGCTTAAAATCTGCTTGAATCAACAGTACCTTTTCTTGCGGATGTTTTTAAGAGTCTGGACTCTAGATCCAATGTGTTTTTTTTTTCCACTGCCCGATGAAATTGACTCAAACTGCATATTAGATGCTTCAAAAAGTCAAAAATTCAGAAATTTTCTAGGGGAGGCTCCCGGACCCACCTCCCCCCTGTTCGAGGTGTCTGGATCCGTTTACGCAAAGAACATGAATAATTCATACATTAATTATTTTGAAGGGGGGACCACCCCCCCTTTAAAAAACTTGACGCAAATACTGTAACTAAAAATATGGTAGCATAAAGTTGGATCCACTTTATCCTGAGAGGAAATCATAGGCTGAAATGAAGCGCCTAGGATCAAAACCTGCAATCTTCATTGCGCTGCTAAATATTTAGCAATCGTTTTAATATTTCGTATAAGGAACGGGTGAGTTTCTATTTGGGCACTTTCACAATGATTTTCTACATGTAAGCCAAAAATGTATGACTGTATTTTACACACGAAGTCTTATTGATTACTCCTTTTCGAAAATTAAGATATCTGCCAAATTTTGACACTATTGACACAATTTGACTCTAATGGACTCACAATAACTGGATTGCATTTTGCAAAAAGGAACCAAGAGCATTGCGATGTTGCGAAGATTGTGCAACTTCATACATTGCAATTTAACTATTAAATCCTTAAAAAATGTGAAATTTACATGGTAATTTTTGTTCTATAATTTACAATTTTTAGCAAGTAAAGTAGAAACTGTTACTGGATGGTCAGGTTTTTCTTCCAAGATAAAAGAAGCTGCACAATCTTGGCAACATTGCAATGCTCCTGGTTCGTTTTTGCAAAATGCCATCCAACTCTAAAGCACTTAATTTGCCCCTGAATTTGAGTCTTATTTCACTCACTCCACGAGTTAATTCACTCAACTATCCTTCAAAATGCAGGACAAAATATTAATATTATCATCAACAGTGAACGTTACTAGGCAAAACTTCTTTAGTAGACTTATACTCTCTTCGGTAACAAAGCAGATTCAGCCCTGAAAGCTCCACGGATGGCCTCAAACTGTGTGAACCAATCAGAGAGCGGCACTTTCAAGGCAACCCTCCTCCTATACATGTACGGGCAGATTCTAATTCATGAGAAAACTTTAACGAAGACGCCCGACTCGACAGTCGAGCCCGGTGTGACGAGCGTTTGAATATTAACAACGCCCGCGCAATTTTCCGACGAAAAAAACCGCGGCGGTCGGAATATTAATCCCGACATCCAGCGTGCATCGACGTCGGTTGTTGATTTATATGCTGTCGGTGTTGGGTGCGCCGATCGCGGCGGAGCACCGCGTAGCCTCGTTTATTAGACCCCGGGCCCCGCCGACAACAAATAACCACTAACTGTCGAATTTGCCTGGGAATAAGTGCCTTCGGTTTGATTTAGGGCGCTTTTACTGCCGCTCAAAGGAAGCACCCCGGACGGGAGGGGGAGAGGGGGGGTTCCGTCTTTCAGGGAGAAAAAAAGGATGAGGGGGGGGGCGGCTGAAAGGAAAAACTGAAAGGTGACCTTGAGCTAGTTCCGCGGAAGTGAAGTGAGACGTAAACGCATCGACTTGACCTCTTCGCGAGTGGATGCGTCTCGAGTGAAAGGAGAGCTGTCTCTTGTGTGAATTCTGTGTCTAATTTTATGAGATATCGTCGCTCTTCTGCAGGCTGATTATTTACTTCCCTCATCTATTGACCTTGATGGATGCGGGCTGCGGATCTATGAGACAGAGATCCCGAGCGATTCAGAACTAATTTCAATAGATCCAGCTATAGATCCACTGATAGATGCGGATCCCCCGGCCCTAAGGCAGTAGATGCGGTGACATCTATTAAAACTGTGCTTCTGATTGGCCGACTGGTACTGCCGCGGCGGGATTCGAACCCACCATCGCTCGGATTGGTAGCCACTGAATATCGACGCCGCTATCCACTGCGCCACGGTAGCTGATAAGACGGAGTTGAGTAAAACCAGTAAAACACGATAAATGATCTATTTGGAGGTTAGGTTTCCTACGCGCTTCTTCTCCTTCACTCGGTGAATCAAGGTGTCTGATTGGTCAGAACGATTATTTTCATTTCAGAGCAATCGTTCAACACTGTATTCCAATTGGACGTAGTTCTACCAAACAGACCTATGTGGAAGTGAGAAATATGGGGTGTGCTCGTTAGTCTCTGGCCGTAAGAGTGAATGAGAATAATAAAGCGCCAGTGACGTCAGCGGCAATGATGACGCCCGCGAGCGAGGGGAGATGGTCGTCGGGGCGCTTTAACTCATGAGCCCTGTCCACAACGCTCTCTTACCATGCCCGCGGCTCATGAGTTCCGCACTCAGCTGCACATAGGTCTGTTTGATAGAATGCAATATCCCGCTTTTCCAATTCTTCAAAAGGAACCACGCCCACTTTTACATTGCTTCTTATGCAGATTTCTAGAGCACACCCCACATTTCTCATCGCCACATAGGTCTGTTTGGTAGAAATACGTCCAATTCTGCTGATCTATCGCTCATCCATCGGATAGAATCACAGTGTAGAATCACAAATAGTTTGATCATAGATGCGCGATAGATGAGATTTGCAGATCTATAGCCGAGATCTATGAAAGTAAACAATCAGCCTGCTGGTGTGAATGGCGTAACCGAATTTCGCATGACCCCTAGAAAGCATTGATTTAATTGTAAAACAGGGTTCACGTGGAAATTGAGAAACGTGGGTCCGGCTGGTTCCAAATTTCCGGAGGCGGGTTCCTCCTGATAAGGCATATCCTCTAAGGGTTCCTCTAAATAGGTCCTGAGGGGCTCTGAAAGATTTCTTCAAAATTGCACGACGAGGCACCGATTTTGGCAAAGGGGAACACCTACGTTCATGTGCTAAGGGAAAACGCCGTAAGAACCATCAGACGTTACCAAATTTCCTTTGATAAAATACGAATTTTGAGGAAAATCTGTGAATAGTTTTCCTCCGATTTTTCAGAGACTTTTACACGCAATCAGATCTAAATTTTCTTACAATTTCAAGAGAAAATCTTCATAATTTTCATGGGAAATGAAAAGTTTATCCGGGGATTTTTGACAACTCTCAAATGTTCATACGGCGTTTTTCCTTCGCGCGGCAGGACGTCCGACGTGACTCCAAAGTTTGGGGACGATCGTCCCCAAGCTTCCTAGTAAGTTTGTATATCCCTGTATATCGAATTAAGCTCTCCGAAAAGTTTTAAAAACAAGTTCTTTTTAGAAATTAAAACGTATTTAAAGGTACATGAAATTAAAGACACTTTTTGCACGAATTAATCAAATTTGGTTTCTGCCAGGTAATCTCTATCTCTCCTCAGAAAATTTTCTAGTATATACATTCTTTTACTTCTCAGTGATTAAAATTCCTCTCAGCCGCTTTGAAAAATACTTGTTTCCCTGCGTAAGCGCTTCAAGTAGTTTTTCATTGTATAATTCTAATTTAATCCGTCGTTCCTAACCTCCTTTACTGAAGGGCCGCGGTTTTGCAGTTAGTCGCATACTTTACCTATCTTAACTGCCTCTTGAGTAGGAAAGGGGAAAAGGGGATACACTGGTTATTGAGATGAAACTTGAAAATACAGACCGTTGCAGAAACCGGAGGCAGGGGGTCACAGGTGGTTACTAAGGGAGCAGGGAAATAAATTGTCAATCTAATTGGTACCCTTACATTATAACTTTGAAAACTAGTTAGTCGGTTGATCTAAATTAATTTGCGGAGTGTTGAAAAAACGAAAATGGAGACAAACATAATTTTTATGCTGATACTCAGTATGACTAAAAGTGTATTTTCAATCAAGTTATAATATTTTCGGTATGTTGCGGAGGGTTCCCATATCAAAGTTCATTTGGTGAGTCCGATTTTGGCCTTAAATGGACCACTAGACAAGGTACCAATTTAAGCATTCTGATACATGTTTCTAGAGCAGAATTTCACGTAAAACACGATTCTTACGTCGAAAATTACTGAAATTATCTCCTAACTAATATATTAACGTTTTAATTTTACATTAGTTACGGGAAATTTGAATTGCTCGGTCACAATGAAACGCAATACTCTACGTGAGTCAAATCGCACACCACAACGGTTATGGCTAGGCTTCTCAATCAAACATGTTCATTCCCCATCCTTTATTGTTCAAAATGTAAAAAATTACCTACAGCCGAGCCAGAGCGTCAAAATTCAGATTGCCATATTTTCGTTTAGCAGAGACTGACACGGTTGCGATTAGTTTGCGATCTGACGTAAGTAGATCATTGTGTTTTCATAAGCAGGAGGTTTGAATTCTCGCGAGAAGAAACATTGAATATCTTAATTAGGAGTTATTTCGGTAATTTTCGTTGCTTGAATCGTGTTTAACGTTTAATTTTGGTCAAGAAACATGTATTAGTATGCTTAACTTCGCACTTTGTCTAGTAGTCCATTTCCTTAAATACATTTTTTCCCCCTTTAAATATCAATTTAAATGAGAATAATACACGCAAAGTGTGCAAAAATTTAAAAATCATAAGTTGAAAAACGTTGACCCCGAGAGTTCAAATGTTAGAGCCAAACACAGAGCGGAGAGGCGTGCTGCCAGCGCAACACGCGCACTGGCGCCTACAAACCTAACTGGGATACTTCACGCATTGCGCAATGCGTGAAGTATCGCAGTTAGGTTTGTAGGCGCCAATCGCCAATGTGCGTGTCACGCTGGTCGTCCTCGCCCACCACGCTCCAGCGTGCAACGGCGCTTTACTGCCGTGCTAAGGAAGAACGCCGTATGAAAATTCGAGAGTTGCCAAAATTCCTTCAATACAATGGTTATTTTTGCGGTTGGTAATGAATATTTTCCTTGAAATTTTCAGGAATTGCGAACAAAATTATCTGAAAAATTAGAGGGAAAACATTCATAGGTTTACCAGGAAATTTGTATTTTATCAAAGGAAATTTGGCAACGCCTGAAGGTTCATACGGCGTTTTTCCTTAGCACGGCAGTTCAAGCAACTATTTCGCAGCAGAGGTGTTGCACAGTATCATACGAAATTGAAGGCGTTCGAACGTATCAAGAATGACAGCGTCCATTAATATGCGGAAAAAAATTACCTATATCCGAGCCAGAGCGTCAATATTGAGATTGCCTTATTTTCATATCGCAAAGATCGGTACGGCAACGTTAGTGTGCGCTCTGACGTACGTAGACCATTTTGTTTTCATGAGCGGGAGATTTGAATTCAGGCGCCAAGAAACATTAAATATATTGGTTAGGAGTCAATTTCAGTAATATTCGTTGCACGAACCGTGTTCTACGTTAAATTTTGGTTGAGAGTATGTATCAGAATGCTGAATTTTGTACCTTGTCTAATGCTGCCGTGCTAAGGAAGAACGCCGTACGAGCATTCGAGAGTTGCCGCAATTCCTTCGATAAAATGTTTATTTTTGAGGGAAGTTATGAATATTTTCCCTCGAAATTTTCAGGAACTTTAGGTTAAATTGCGTACAAAATTATCCGGAAAGTCGAAACGAAAATGTTCATAAATTTACCACACTGGAAAAAAAAAACACATTGGATCTAGAGTCCAGACTCTTAAAAACATCGACGAGAAAAAGTACTCTTGATTCAATTAGAATCTAGCTTAAATCAAGAACCAAGCCTCTTAATTTTAGCGGATTTCATTTTGATTCAAGCAAAAATCCGATTGAATCAAGAGTATTTTTTCTTGTCAATGTTTTCTAGAGTCTGGACTCTAGATCCAATGTGTTTTTTTTTTCAGTGCAGGGAATTCGTGATTTATCAAAGGAAAATTGACAAATCATCAATTGACAATATCAACACCTAAAGGTTCATACGACACGACGTTCTTCCTTAGCACGGCAGAATGGTCCATTGGGCCGAGTTTTGCCCTTGACCACACTTCCTCATCTTGCGAGTAATAAAACCAATAATTTTCTATCACAAGGCGGCAACTGCGCGGCGCAACCGCTAAATCCTGATTATTTCTGCGCTCCCTTGTTGTTTACTCGATTGTCCGTCTTCCACTCTTCCAGTCGCGTCTCGTCTAAACGATCCGTTCATAAAGATAAACTTTCGCCCGCCATTGTATCCGCTTTCATCTGGCCCACTTCGGAAAAAGTTTCCGCGGTGGTCCCGCCCCCTCCTCGGCGGTGTTATTGTAGATATTTATTCCCGCCGCTGTAAATCATGGTTATTGGAAATAGCCGCCGACCAACAACCCACGAGGCTGCCGCGTCGGGAAGAATTGGACATATTCGGATAAAAATGAACTATCTATATTCTAATGTGGGTCCTGAGATCCGTTAGAATACTGCCATCCTAAGGAAGAACGCCGTGTGAACATTCGAGAGTTGCCAAATTTCCTTCATTAAAAGTTTTATTTTTGAGGAAAGTTATAAATATTTATCCTTGAAATTTTCAGGAACTTCAGGTGAAATTTTGTACAAAACAATCTGAAAAACCGAAAGGAAAATATCCATAAATGTACCAGGGAATTCGTGTTTTATCAAAGGAAATTTGGCAACGTCTGAAGGTTCATAAGGCGTTTTTCCTTAACACGGCAGAATACAAGTGAGACAGGGCTCATGTCATAATGGAGATAGTTCGTCTTTTCGTCACCTTCCGGTCACAGTATCACAACCGCCATGCGACGTTTCAAAATTTCCACCGCTATTTTATTTTTTTACGGAGAAATTGTTGCTTGATTCTGTTTGAAAAGTTCACTGAATTTTATCGGCAGTGCATAGAAAATGCAGCAGAATTTTCGGACAGCTTAATTGAACACGAAACAGCTCTGTAAAAACATAAAATAGCGGCGGAAATTTTGAAACATAGCATGGCGCTTGTGATACTTTGGCCGAAAGGTGAAGTTTTGATATAAATATGTTTTAAAAGCCTGGCCCGATATGCAATCTGACCGGAAACTTTAGATTTTCTTACGATAATGTCACACAACTGTGTACAGCAATGACATCGCTTTCATCGCTAAACACCCTTCACAAATATAATAGATGGAGTTCAAATTGTACTCATCTCATGAATTTTCAAACTGCCAAGAGAGAATAAATACGAATTAAGATGTTTAATGTCACTCCCAAATCCAAGCGACACCTGTTTCGCAGCATAGAGCGGAACATTGAGAGTTCACGCCGTGCGCCATCGCGCCTTCAATTTTTGCAGATGCATCACGGACATCCATCGAGTACGAATAGTTGTATCTCTGCGCCTTCATCAACGTACGTTCTTTCACTTGTTCTAACCATGTTGTGCTGGTTTCGTTTGTCTTATTTTTAGTCGTACTTTAGAGGCTAAGTGAGCATCACAGTTGAAGATAGGAGAGACGAAATCAGGCCTCGTTTTTTAACTTATCTCCCGAATCTGAACGACTTATCGCAGGCAGTATGGAGCGGCTTGCGAGATTACGTTTCGGAGCGGCGCTTCTCAAATTTTGCAGATGCAACGCGTTTGCTCAGATAGTGCTATGATGTGTCCAAATCAATATCATTTTTGAAAAAAAAGGCAAAAAAATATTTTAAGGTCTCTCAAGCACCCATCTTAAAATTGGTATTTTGTTTTTGGCTCACTATATATTTTTTTTTACGACTACGCTTGGAAATCTCCAGCTGGGTCAAAATGACCTATCTGATACGGTGGGTATATGTAGGAGGGGGGGGGGGGGCAGGGTGTTACCAAAAAGGTGAAAATATCAAAGAAAGTATTCCATAACTATAACCAACTTTTTCAAAACCAAGAAAAATCAATGTTTTAAACACGAGTCAATCCGACCCGACTTGGGACTGCGTAAAAAAAAACAAGCAGTGAACTCCAACACAATGTGTTGATAAGGCGCGTCATTAACTCGCACATATCAACCCCTTTAGTTTTCATTTACAGAGATTTCAAAAAAGGCAAGCAGCACAACAAGAGAATTCACGATCCAACACTGCAAGGTCAACGACGCACCTTCACGAGACCGTGTATTGTGAATCTAGAAAGCTATTCGAACAAATTTAAGTTTTTTGATCTGCCTCAAGCAAAATCTTTTCAGATTCTTGAAGACAAGTGCTACGGAACAATTTAAGCGAAGAAAGGAAAAATTCTGTCGAACTCCTAGAAGATAAAGTCGATTTAAAGGTATTTTGGGGCTAAAATACCCAAATCACCGGTATTATAAATCCCGTTATATTATTGAAAAGAAATTGACTCGATATAAATGCAATTGTCTTAAATATGTCTTGATTTTGTTATTTTAAACGTCTTTTCATGCAAAGAAGCTCAACCATGTCCATGCTTTATTCATTCATGAATTGAAAGTAAGCAATCCACATCCCGAAAATCTACCGATTTGCCGTAAAAAATCGCAGAAACTTGATATACCAGGTCGATGTACCCACTCTTTGAATTTACCAATCAATTTAGTGAGTGCACGTATGTGAAAGTCAAAATGCTATAGTCATTTTGGGTGCATTCATTTTTCATGAAACAATTTTAAGTAATTTCAATCCCGAAAAACCATAAATTTTCCGTATAAAATAAAAAAAATCAAAATATGTCGACTCCCTGACGTGAAAATTAAATTCTACGTGTGAAAATACTTATGTATCGATATGCTGAACAGAATGCCCGCCTCTCCTCGTAATTTACAAACCGTTCCTATACTCATCTTAAAATTGTTCTCAGAGCTTTGTGTTATTATCAGCTTCCATTTAAACCCCGGTTTGATGGCCGAATCGGCTGCCCAAAAAGCAAGCCATTTTTGAAGGGCTCTATGAGAAATTCGTGATATTATCAGCTCTCAGGAAATCACCCCATGGGTAAAATTGCTGGTATAAATTTTCGAGTGCTTAAAATAATCGTATTCAAGAAACTAAGGCATTAAACTATGGAGTCAATTTCGTTTTAATAATATAACGGGATTTACTTGTCTTCAGGTCAAAACTCATACAAGAAAGCCCCTTGCAAGAGGCTAATTTTTTGTAATTTCACTCAATTTTTTCTCCTTTTTATAATTGAATTGCTTGTCACATTCTGAGGTCAATCATATTAAATTGTAATTTATACATTTCTTTTTTTTCCCCTTCATTTTATTTTTTGTTTGGAGAAGTTTTGTTGATTTCTTCGGATTTCGAATACTGTAACTTCTCTTCTATTTGGCCGATTTTTATGAATGACACCTCTTTTAATTCGTGTTTTAACGGAAAGTAAGGAAAAAATTGCTAAAAACTCGCGAAACAATTTTTTTTTAAAATTGGACGAATCCTAGCGTGACGGTGAAATGGTTAATGAAGCGTAAGTAATTGGGCGAGGGGCTGAGGATCCCGGCCTCGCTTGGCGACCGTCATTAGCTATTGTTCGTCGAGACGCCGACGCAGTGATCAGGAGCGTGGGGAAGAGAGGGGTAAGTGGATTCCTGTATGAGCCACGTTTAGCTAATGGTCTAATGAGTCTCGAGGCTCATCACAGATTGCACTTACACAGATTGCACTATCATGAGTGGCGGTAGCCACCACCGGGCAAGTAACCTATCCTCCAACAATGGGCCTGTTGCATGCAAGAGATACAGCCGCGCGAATAGACTTTTTAGAGGTTAAATGACACGAAAATTACGATGGTCACATTAAAAAAGTCTGAAATACACTCCTTACTGCGCAATTTGCGTTGTTAGGAACGCGCTTTTTCAAATTTCCCGCGTCTGGGGGCAGTTTTCTAATCACCGGAAACGAGCAAACGGCGGGCTCGGTGATTTCCGGAAGATGTCGAGTCGTTGTTGTTGTTGTTATTTTTTCCTTCAGTTTGTTTACAAACCCAACGTGATCTCTTATAGTGGTCCATATACGCTTTATGCAGTAACCAAATCGATCAACTTTTAAATATCCAACGCAATCCTTCTACATTTCATTTCACGATATCACGAGCTCCGATTTTTAGGTTATGTTGTCAGTTTTAGTTGACCGGAAATAGCCGCGAGTTGCCGTTAATTGTTTCCGTTAGAAAACTGCCCCCAGACGCGGGAAATTTGAAAAAGCGCGTTCCTGACAACGCAAATTGCGCAGTAAGGAGTGTATTTCAGACTTTTTTAATGTGAGCATCGTAATTTTCGTGTCATTTAACCACTAAAAAGTCTATTCGCACGGCTGTATCTCTTGCATGCAACAGGCCCATTGGCAACACAGCACAGCCCGGTCGAGGCAACGACACCATAGTTCCCATAGTTACACGAACTTGGCTTATTTGGGTTTTTCAGAGCACGGGTACCAACTTTTGAAAAGTATAACCGAGGTTACAGATCTGTCAAAGCAACGTTTTGAACAAAACGGAGGAGTTAGATTCTCATTCCGAGAGTGCCGACCTGCTCAGCCATCCTCGAATCAATTCGCTTGATTCTGCTTATATATGCATATTTTAAATCAGCGCGTCGCATTCTTAGGCTTTTTTTAAAAAAACCAAGTAACTTAGACTCTTGGTATTCACTGCACATAAACTAGCGACCCCCAGAATGAGAAACAACTTTAAATCATAATTATTGATGGATAAATAAACTTTTTACACGCTTTGGAAAATCTCAGAAGTTCGCGGTAGTCACTTTTCGGTAAGGAACTAAGGGACTCGGTTATTGTATCGAGCAGGGTTCGAAACGATCGCAAAGGCGGTATACTACGTATACGCGCCAAAATAAAAATCTTGCGCATCGAAAGCCAAAGATGACTAATGAAAGTCGCAGCAAGTTATTTTGCTAAGTGAGATTTTGCAAATTGTGTTGAGGTTTACTACATTAGCCGCTCAATATTTTCATTATGTCGTCATCTTCCGGCCCAATAGTATCACAAGCGCCATACAAGTTTCAAAATTTCCTCCCCCTTTTATTTTTTTACAGAGAAATTTTTGGTTGAATCTGTTAGAAAATTTCACTGAATTTTATCGGCAGTACAATGAAAATTCAGTTACATTTTCGGACAGCCTGGTTGAACAATTTCTCTATAAGAAAATAAAATTGCGTCGGAAATTTTGGAACGTCGCATGGCGCTTGTGATACTTTGTCCGGAAGGTGACGATGTGTCATCATCAGGCGAATCGGAGTGTTGATTAAAGCACTTGACTTTTTACATTATAGATAGCATATAGAATACATGGATTGCATTTCGCAAAAAGGAACCAGGAGAACCGCCGTGTTGCCAAGATTGTGCAACTTTACCCTTGCCGTAAAACTACTGTAATCGTGCAAAAATATGACATTTACGGGGACATTTTTGTCTTAAATTTACAGGTTTTAGCGTGTAAAATAGAAAATTTTTAAATATGATCAGGTTTTTCTTCCAAGACAAAAGATGTTACTTAATCTTAGCAACATTGCAATGCTCTTGGTTCCTTTTGGGAAAATGCAATCCACTTTGTCTGCGACAAGTACCACCGATGATGCAACAGTGTAGCAATGGAAGTATCAGCGGCGGAATCTAAGTTTAAAAGCACTATTTGGTGTTTTGCAAACTCTAAGCTCGGCTCGTGTGTGCCCGGACTCTAATCCGATAAAAAACGCGCCGAAACTTTCAAAATTCTGATAGCACTTCCACGAGTCCACGACGGGTGGCCGACGGGCTCCGCGAAATTCAGCTCGCCAACTTTTGAGCTTTCAGCGTTTCCTCTGTGACCCCGCGAAAGTTTGCGCTGCAGATACAGGCGTATGGGGGCATTTCCTCCTTGCGCTTCTCGCCCGTCAGCGCCCGACTTTTAAATCGCTGTGAGCTTTGAATATTTCAACTTTGTTCGTTGACCGGACAGCGGCGCACATCAAAAAGCTCTCAAGTTGAGAATCCCCGCATGTCCTGAACAGGATATGTTTTGTATCCGCGAAAAATATCAAAGTTTACCACCGTTTACGTCCTCTCGGATTTATCAAGGGAGATAACACCGCGGTTGACCGGATACCCTAGTTTATGCTGGCGCGAGTTATCGGAACACCTTTGCTGTTAGAAAGAGAGACCAGTAACTCCAGAAATAAAGTTTTGGAAATTTTTTTGAGCGAAAAATTCTATTAAACTGATTCTCTCTAATCAATCCTCGTCCTTTCTCCTCCGTGAGGTTGTTGATAATTATCCAGATTCTTAAAAATTGCTCAAGTGATTAAAAATCGAACGATTCCACTGTATACTAGAAAAAAAAAACACATTGGATCTAGAGTCCAGCCTCTTAAAAACATCGACAAGAAAAAATACTCTTGATTCGATCGGATTTTTGCTTAAATCAAGAACCAAGCCTCTTACTTTGAGCGGACTTCCTTTTGATTTAAGCAACATTCTGATTGAATCAAGAGTATTTTTTCTTGTCAATGTTTTCAAGAGTCTGGACTCTAGATTCAATGTGTTTTTTTCCAGTGTATATAGTAAAAAAGGGTCTTTTTCATTACATGTTAGGCAAGAAAGCGGTATGTGCTATCTTCTTCATGCTTGTGTTAGCGGACATTTTGGACGAGCAATGAGGTAATTTTATGATTACCGAACACCCATTCACACCATGAACTACGCTAAATTTCACGAATAGATGGTTGTAGGCTCCTCAACTACTCGAGAAGCTGATAAAATCAGGAGAAGAAGAATTTTAAGGCTGGAAATTGGTTGAGAAGAAAGGTAAGTTGTACTAGACAACAGGAGATACTGATTTTTTTGACTTGGGTACCTACTTCCAAGCGACTCAGACATGTTAAACTACCATACATATCGTCACCTTTTCGGCCAAAGTGTCACAAGCGCCATGCGAAGTTTCAAAATTTCCGCTGCCATTTTCACTTTTTTTACAGAGAAATTTTCAAAGAAGCTGTCTGAAAATTTAACTGAATTTTCTTTGCGCTGCCGATGAAATTCAGTGAAATTTTTAGACGGATTCAACCAACCAGTTCTCTGTAAAAAATAAAATGGCGGCGGAAATTTTGAAACGTCGCATGGCGCTTATGATACTGTGGCCGGAAGGTGGCGGTGTTTATCTAACATTAGATATGGGCTGCTCCCTCCTGGTTGAATTCGACGTCTGAGTAAGGAGAACTGTTTACAACTACGGGCCGGAGTAACTTTCATTAGCGAAAACTACAAGCTTCAGAACGTTGTGTTAAGTCCACACTATGGCAACTATGCAAGCGTTTGCATCCGGCTCTATTACTGAATAGAAACTTCGGCTATGCACACAGGTGAGTTTTCCCATAATCCTGAAGTGTACCAACATCAACTTCCGGATAGCTCAACTTTTTATGAGCTCAAGAGTTAGTTCTACTGGGTACTAATCTAGTTGACTCATCGTATTCATTTCGAAATTCCACATGGGAGCAGAAAATTACATCGCAAATTCTTCGCTTTTGCAGAAGCTTCATTAAAGCTTTGTAAGCCCCGTAGATTTTTGATTATTCTTGATCGGTTGGTATTAAATTTACTTATTTTAATAAAAAAAATCTATAAACGTTGCTGTTGGACGTTATTTGGATCGCATTTAGTAAAAAGGAACCAGCGCGATTACAATGTTATAAAAATCAATGGAAAAAAATACGCATTGGATCTAGAGTCCAGACTCTTAAAAACATCGACAAGAAAAAATACTCTTGATTCAATCAGATTTAAGCTTAAATCAAGAACCAAGCCTCATAATTTGAGCGGATTTCCTTTTGATTTAAGCTTAAGTCTGATTGAATCAAGAGTATTTTTTCTTGTCAATGTTTTCAAGAGTCTGGACTCTAGATCCAATGTGTTTTTTTTCCGGTGACGTTCCTTCTTCATAAGTTTCTAAAAAATCTTCCAGAATAGCAAAGAGTTTTGACTTCCCACCCAAAAATGTTTAATTTTAAAGGAAAATAATGGTGTAAATTTTAAAACTGTACATTTATTAAGTATTTTAGAAAGAAAAAGAGAAGTTGCACGATTTTGAAGACACTGCACTGGAAAAAAAAAACACATTGGATCTAGAGTCCAGACTCTTAAAAACACCGACAAGAAAAAATACTCTTGATTCAATCAGATTTAAGCTTAAATCAAGAATCAAGCCTCTTAATTTGAGCTGATTTCCTTGAACACCTCTGCTGCGAAATAGTTGCTTGAAGCGTCGTTGCACGCCGCAGCGTTGGCGGTGGGCTAGGACGACCAGCGTGACACGCGCACTGGCGCCTACAAACCTAACTGGGATACCTCACGCATTGCGCAATGCGTGAAGTATCCCAGTTAGGCTTGTAGGCGCCAATGCGCGTGACGCGCTGGCAGCAAGCCGCTCCGCTCTGTGTTCGGCTCTAATATTTGAACTCGCGGAGTCAACGTTTTTCAACTTATGATTTTTAAATTTTTGCACACTGCGCATGGATTATTCTCATTAAAATTGATTTTTAAGGGGCACTGGAAAAAAAAAACACATTGGATCTAGAGTCCAGACTCTTAAAAACATCGACAAGAAAAAATACTCTTGATTCAATCAGATTTAAGCTTAAATCAAGAAACAAGCCTCTTAATTTGTGCGGATTTCCTTTTGATTTAAGCTTAAATCTGGTTGAATCAAGAGTCATTTTTCTTGGCAATGTTTTCAAGAGTCTGGACTCTAGATCCAATGTGTTTTTGTTTCCAGTGTGTAGTCGCGCTGGTTTCTTTTTGCTTAATGCGATCGCGATCCATTTATTAGTTGATTTTAGACTGCTCTGATATGTTAAATCCGCTCTGCTTGAAATTATGATGAGGCATCACATCTCATGGTACTTTAGTTTTCACCCGTTTCCACTACAATTGTCAGTTTTACAGATCAACAACTTGATCAAACATCTAAAATGAAAGCACACCTGAGACACGTCACAGACGACATACCGTCGCGTCCCCGTCAAAAATCACTAAACTTAGAAATTCGCGAGTACAACTCATCGCCGTCACCGTACATAAAACTTCGCAACTTGCAAACGGAACTTTCGGCAAATTGTAACTGTACACGACGTCGCGCCAAGAGCGGGTTTTTGAAATTATCGGCTCCGGAGCGCTCGCGACAGCTTGAGGCTACGGATCCCGGATTCGGAAGGAGCCAGTAGCGATTAATTAACGGAACTTATTTGCGTTTCACGGGGACGGATCTTTGTTTGGAAAGTCGTGCAAAGCTGGCAAATAAACACGCATTAATGGAAATGAGCTGTAATCTGCTCGCTTCCGGGGGAGGGCGGGGGAGGGATGCTGAGGGGGTGCATGGAAGGGGGCAAATAGAGCCGGGGTGGGGGGTGGGGGACATAAAGCAGACCCGCAGAATTGTAATGGATTGCCTTAATTATTAGCGTCGTGCTGTGATGCTAGGAATTATTAGCGGATTCGAACAAATGGTGTATTCATAATATAAAAACATTCATTCGCTCAAGTTGCGTGAAATTATGATTACCTTTATTAAAGCGGAATGTTTTTAATTCACCGCGAGAGTGCGATTTATAGTTTCTTTTACGTTGTTCTCGGCAATGGACCAATTGGACCATAGACTAGGATAAATTTAAGCATTACGTCGTATCGTCACCTTCCGCCCAAAATATCAACAGCGCCATGCGACGTTTCAAAATTTCCGCCAACATTTTAATTTTTTACAGAGAAATTTTTCAACGAAGCTGTCCAAGAATTTCACTGAATTTTCTTTGTGCTGCCTATAAAATTCAGTGAGATTTTCAAACAGATTCAACCAACAATTTCTCTGTAAAAAAAATAAAATGGCGGCGGGAATTTTAAAACGTCGTACGACGCTTGTACCTTGAAATGTATTAACAAATAAAAGTCTGAATATTATAAACGTTTAAGAGTTAAAATAAACGAATTGTTAGATTTTATATAAAAACATGTGTTAAATATCTAGTTTCTAAATAAAATAGTTTAATCAAATATTGTTTTACTTATTTTTTTGGCAGGAAAGTGCCGATATATGTTGGTTTCAAAACTTCACATCGAGTGTCGTAGAGGACGATTCGCTCTGCGCAAATTAATCAACTTCTAACCAAGATATTAATATTTTAATTGAGCACTGGCTACGAAAAATTTGAATTTCCCGCTCACGAGGAGAATCAGTGTGTACGTAAATTTTGCGCGCTGCAATCGAGCAGTATTCCTTTTTCCTCTGTGTTGTTCAAAATTAATGACACAAGGAAGTATGTATTTTTGTTCCATTCATTAAATGAAGAGATAAATCGTCAGATCCAGCACTGCTTCCCCCCACGATCTTACTCGCGAACTTATGACTTTTCGCAGGTTAAGCTTCGGTCGTAAAGTCGAGGAGTAAACTTCAAACTTGGTGCGTAAAACAAAAAATTCAGATCCTTACATTCTCAAACATCGGAAGGTTACTTTACTTCTCGCGCTTGTAACCGAGTTCCAATCCGTAGTAAGTTGAGCGCGCGTCATAAAATCGAAACGGGATTAAAAACTTCAAATCTTTAGTTTCAATCTTCATTTCGTCACAATCGTCGCTCCTCTGACATAAGGGCGTATCTCGATTGTCACGTGAGCCCTGTTTTACAGATAAATCCATGCCTTCTGGGGTTCATCCAAAATAGAGATACACCCTTACGTCAGAGGAGCCGACCTCAGGGATTTGTGACCGCCCTGCAACAAGGAGATCTACTTAGCAGTATTATAGTTGCATCAAAGCGTCAACTTCAACGTGCCGTCCAATGTCCATCGAATCACATCTAGAATCAACCTTGTTACATTTTCGTCCTTTCTAAGTCATCTTATTTTAATCACAAGAACAAAGTTGCGCGGTCATTTTTAGGCCGAACCGTGTATTTTCTCAGTTTGTTGAGGCAACATTCAGATGAATACGTGACACAGTTTTAATCTTCCTGTAGATATGATCCATTTTCCCAAAACGCCGCTCAAAGAAACTGCGCCAAAAGAAGCGCAAGTCACCGCAATTTTCTTGTCCTCGAAGCGAAGCTGATTCCATTTACTGTGTAAATCCGTAGAATGTCGAAGTCCTTATGCTAAATGCCTCATTGAAACATAGATTCAATGATCCTGCATTCAACGTGGTCAGAATTCCGTATTAGCCATAGCAGTATAACTCTAATTGGGAAATCCATAAAGGAAGGATTAAAACTATATATGGATCGCATTCAGCAAAAAGGAGCCAGCGCAATTACAGTGTTGTAAAAATGTTGCTTCTTCATGACCTTCTAAAGAATCTCCCTGAGTAGCAAATAGTTTAGGCTTCCCACCAACAAAATGCCAATTTTAAAGGAAAACAATTCTTTACTTTCTGTACATATTTTAAGTATTTTTAAAAGAAAAGAATAAGTTGCACAATTTTGAAAACACTGTAATCACGCTGCGCTGGTTCCTTTTTGCTAAATGTGATCCATATTCAAGTAAAAATGCCAAATTATTGGCTAAAGAGTCCTTCAGTGTGGCTGCATTGGTGCATCGTGTTTTTATCACTTATAGGGGCTTAATTCTCAAGCTTTTCCTTTAGAGAGGTATAACTGGATCGCTTCAAGCAAAAAGGAACCAGCGCAATTACGGTGTTGTAAAAATGACGATTCTTCATGAATAGCAACTATTTTTATGCTTCCTACTAAAAAATTGTTAATTAAAAATTCCCAAAGAAAGGACTAAAACTACATGAATCGCATTCAGCAAAAAGGCACCAGCTCGATTACAGTGTTGTAAAAATGTTGCCTCTTCATGACTATCTAAAGAATCTCCCAGAGTAGCAAATAGTTTAGGCTTCCCACCAACAAATTGTCAATTATAGAGGAAAATAATTGTTTACATTTTAATACTGTACATATTTTAAGTATTTTTCAAAGAAAAGAAAGAAGTTGCACGATTTTGAAAACACTGTAATCGCGCTGGTTCCTTTTAGCTAAATGCGGTCCATATTCAAGTAAAAATACCGAATTATTGGCTAGTGCGCCTTTCAGTACGGCTGCATTGGAACATGTTTTTATTGCTTATTTGGGGCTTAATTTTCAAGCTTTCCTCTTAGAGAGCTATAACTATAAACTAGCTGATTCACCATAACAAACTCCCCAGCAACGGATCCAACCTCCAAAATTAGCTTGCGGTTCTGTCTCGGTCGGGCAGCCCTCGGGACCCGTATCCCGGTTAAACCGAGCTGGAAACAGGGGGCAGGGATGACGAGAGCGCCGTGCGAATCAGCGAGACGAAAGGACCAAAGACCCTGCAAAACGTCTTAATCCCTCGCGACAGTGTTGCGGTGCCACGTAAGACGGCCCCGTTGGGTTTGGGGAGGGTTTCGGGCACCGCAGTGGTTAGCAGCCCTATCTGACGGCCTCGTCGTGCAAATAAAGCGGGCGTCTAGCGTCTTAATTACCAAATGGATTTCCTTGCCCCGGCTTACCCCTGTATTATAAAGATCTTCGAATGTTGCCAATTCGGGGATTTCGGCTGACTAACTCAAGGTTATCATACAAAAAAATGGCAAAGGGTTTGCCCACTGGCTGCTATGCGGTCAAACCCTCAGGCAGAGACCGCCTTGCACCCTCGAATAGCCTCACCGAAAAAAATGGTATGCTGTTTTGGCACCTAGGATGTCAAAAATGTGTCAGGTCATCCTAAGATGCTACCTTGATTGCCCCACGCAGTGAATTGCATTCGTAGGATGCTAAGTTAACTTGCGAGGGACAGTAAAGGCAGCCTTTTGGGATTACAGCAAACATTTCGACATCCTAGGTGCCGACCAGCCATACTATTCTTTTTCAGTGGCTCATACTGGGTTCATTATTCAGAGACACCACATTTCAGAGACTCTGCACTGCTATATTCCCTACATGGTTCAAAAAGACGAATTTTAGCGAATGGAGTTGGTTTAAGTTTTCAACTTACTGCCAAAAGCTTGAAGCTCGAAGCGGTTGCTTCGAAAAGCTTTGGTCAAAGTTTGTTAATAGAATGTTAGCTTTTTTAAAGAAAATTTTACATTATTTCTAGCACTCGGCTACACTCCTAATACCATTACTGCCTAACTCCGTTACAACAAAACGAGATTTCCTCTGGGCGACGGTGCGCTTGCGACATTTGGATTTTATGCTGGCAGCAATGATGACCGCATCCAAATTTCTCGACTCACCTCCCGAGATGGGTTGAAAAGTGGATGGATGCAAACGTTGGCCAAAATCCATCAAGCAACTGAATTTAGTTCTTGACAGCATCGGAGTGTTTTTCTCATTCGGGTTGCAACCCTGCCGATCTGGTTGAAAAAGTCGACCAAATCCACTCGCCAAAATTCGCCTAAAGATACTTTTGGCAGTCGTCGCTCGGATTTGCCTGATAAACGACTCATGACCAAAACGGTTAGCAATTGTTTTTGCAATCTGAGCCTTGTGTGCAAAAACTCGGGTGGCAGTGTGCTCAATCCTTCATGCATCAATCATAGTTAGGCGAATTATGTGATCTTTTGCTCAATAAGTTGCTCATCAGTCATCAAACATCAACAAGAAAAAAACAAGCAGTTCCAACGCCCAAGCGTTGGAGGGCGCTTCTTTGACAAAGCATATTACTACCAACTTATGTACCCGAAGACTGATGAAGACGGAATTTAAAGTGGGATTCTTTAACCGCAAAACCCTTTAAAACTTCAGAGCGACCGCGAAGATCTGAAACTTTCCACAAGCACTTTGCGATGAATTTAAGTTGGTGGTGAATGAAAACATAAAGGATGGACTGTAAATCAGACGACGGGAAAGAGCGGCGGAACCTCTAAAGCTGGTGCGTCAACGCGATCTAGCGGACAGCGGCGTCGCGACGCCGCGAGGTAGGGCGCGCAGGTCGCGGGGGAGCGGGGCCGCGTGAAGAGGAGTTCAGCAGTGGGGTGGGGAAGCGCGGGTCGCGGTGAAGAGAGGGACCGGCCGGCCGGCGGTGACATCGGCCATGGATGAAAATATAGGCAGCGCTAATGTCTCCGCTAACTGGAGTTGGGGGTCCTTATTCATTCTCTTGGTCCATGACATAACCTTAAACCTTCCGTTCAATGCCGCAAACAGCTGACGTGTCGATGCTGCGCCAAGAAAATGAACCAATCACAAAGTAGCACAGTAATACGTCACTAAAATGAAGAGATCACGTGACTGTTCGTAATATTTTCAAATCGATCTGAAAGTACTGCCTCGGATATAAGTATTTAAAGCATAAGGAGGCCCTAAAATACTTTAACCAGGTAATACGTCCGTGCGAGATTGTTATGCTTAAAAGCAAAACATTTCACGAAAACTTTTACGAATACCAGATGCAGAAAAAAATCCAATTTTCCCGGGTGTACCAGAATGGCGTCATTACCCATAAGGCAAAAGGGCATGTAGTATAGTACATGTTACATCGGGAGAGTCGAACGGTTGGAAAGGGCGCATCTGGTACCCAGAAGCGCCCAATAGCATTGACCATCGAATTTCACTTTTAACATCGCGAGGTAAATTTTACGTGATTTTTTGCTCAATAACTTGCTCATCAACCTTCATTAAGAAAAAAAGCGATGACCACAGAATTTCACTGTTTGCCGTACTCCCTAACATTGCTTAGATTATTGTTATCGCGGGGTCTTAAAAACATATTGTCTCTGTTCGAATCCCTTTTTATACAGCTTATGAGCAAAACCGACTGTACTTTTCCGAGCTTTTTTTTTTCTTTTTCAATTTTTCCTGTGTCGAACTTCGATCGAGAAAGTATCGCCACGGATGCCGACGATGTTTTGCTACTTTTTCGAAACAGTGACCTAGATCAGCTCTAAACATCGTGGAGCAGGAACTCAAAGATCGGAAAACACCGTGGCCGGGGTACAAAGTACGCGAGGTGGAGAGTGAAACGAGGGAGGAGGGGGGGGGCGACGCGGGAGTGAGTCAGAGACAAATGTAAGTGGAGACGATATCGACCTCATTTACTTGAAAGCTCCGCAGACGACAACTTTATTTCGATAATTTTTCTCCCCGCGTGACACTTATTTCAGTGTCATTCGTGGAGCACACTCTTCTTCGTGCGCTCTTGTCCATCGATTGAAATACTGCCGCGCTAAGGAAGAACGCCGTATGAGCCTTCAGACGTTGCCACATATCCTTCGGCAAAAGGCGTATTTCCTGGGAAAATTATGAATATCTTTCTTCAAAATCTTTGGACAATTTTGTTCGCAATTTAATCTAAATTATCTGAAAATATCAAGGAAAAGTATGCGTAACTTTGCTCAAAAATACATGTTATATCCGAGGACGTTTGGCAACTCTTGAGTGTTCATACGGCGTTTTTCCTTGGAACGGCAGAACAGTACCGCGCCGAAATAGTCGCGCGAGAAATATCGCACGTGGAACCTGAAAGCATGGCATTGGATTCTGTGACAGCTAATAAAACTGTCCACAAGAAAAAAGACCTTAGCCCACGCGAATTTAGAGCCCAAAGGGACCTTAGCGGGCTGATTATTGAAATTGATAGACAAAGCGGTCAAACGACAAGCGATCCTAGTGGTGGAAGCGGTTGGTTGGAATGTACATAGGAGGTAAATGATATACTAACTAACGGCAATCCATGAAGGATCTAATCGTTAGTCCATCATGTTCCTCTTTAGTCTACATATAGCAACCGCCCGTTTCAACTCATAAGATCGCTCCATTTCCCCCTTGTCTTTTTTGACTGTAGCTTATTCGATTGCTTTCAACAATCAGCTTGCTGCTGGATGTGGTTTGTTCTCTAAAAGAGAAACAGCCACTTAAGTACACTCATCATGAGTAAATTTGCTCAAAAATCACGTTGAGAACATTAAAAATGTCTAAAATCCACTATTTGACGCACATCAAGCGTTGTTCGTTGCGCGGTTCCTCAAATTCACGCGTCCAGGGCGGTTTTTCTTGGTCGCTGGCAATCAGGTTTGCCCAGAGAAAAAAGAAAGACGTAGGTATGTAAAAAAAACAAGTGAGGAACTTCTTCGACTGTTGTACAAGTTTCTTACGTACGATTTCAACTGGACCACATTTTATAATTAGGAACTACAATTTCAGGTTAATCCATGAAAGTACCTATCTGCATACCGAAACTTATAGCACACATGCCGTTTCTGAGCCAGAAATTGTAGTTCCGAATGGCAAAATGCATTTCAATTGATTCGCAGCATTAGTTGGTACTTATTATGAGCAACGAATCATTGGGTTTAATAGTTCTAACATTAAAATCACAGTTTAAAATTAACTTTCAGTTTGAGTCTAGTCTGTTTTGAAACCTTTTGATTTCCGTGGAGAAAAATGATGATGCACGGATTCTTTTTTTCGACGTTGTTTATTGGGCGTAACCTTAAACCTGAGCGTCATTAAAGTTCTACGAGGGCGGGGGCTGAGGTCAAGGCCGTTCCATTAATACAACAACGAAGTCAATAGTCGAAATTAGAAACAACAATTGTCTTCGTTTCATTGTTGGTAACTCTGGTGTCGGTTGCTGTCCGGAGTTGGCAGGTCCACCTTGATCTCTCCGCTTGATGCAGTGATTTAGTTCAATTTCAGCGAAATTTTGCAACATCGGCTCGGGTATCCCTTTGTCCCCATTGTTCCCGCTTCCGCGCCTCGGAGAAAGTGACTCCAAGTTTCCATCTCGGCGGCTCGGGATCGGAAGTGAGTAAAGTTGCCGTTTTGGGCCACATCCTCTTGAAATTTAAGTTATTCGGGTAAGACTCTGCCATGGTAAGGAAGAAAAGCCATAGTATGAGCCCTCGTGTGTTAAAATATTTTTCCTTTCAATAAATTACGAATTTCAAAAAAAAAGAAAAAAAAAAAAAAAAAAAAAAAAAATGATGAATATTTCGTCGCCTCCGGCCAAAGTATCACAAGCGCCATGCGACGTTTCAAAATATCCGCTGTCATTTGATTTTCTTACAGTGAAATTGTTCGACGGAGCTGTCCGAAAATTTCACTGCTTTTCTTAGTACTGCCGATAAAAACTTGACACGCGCACTGGCGCCTACAAACCTAACTGGGATACTTCACGCATTGCACTGGCGCCTACAAACCTAACTGGGATACTTCACGCATTGCGCAATGCGTGAAGTATCCCTGTTAGGTTTGTAGGCGCCAGTGCGCTTTCCGCTGTCGTTTGGTTTCTTTACAGAGAAATTGTTTAACGGAGCTGTCCTAAAACATCACTGAATTTTCTTTGTATTGCCAATGAAATTCCGTGAAATTTTCAAAAAGATTGAACCGGCAATTTCTCGATAAAAGAATAGAATGGCAGTGGAAACTTTGACACGTCGCATTTAGCGCGTCAGACTATTCTCATATGAAGAAAATGGACAACTTTTCGTGATGTATCTAGGAGGAGACTTTAACCAGAGTATCGAAATTTACTTAATAAAAAGAAAAATAACTTATAATTTGGTTCTATTTATATGTTACATTGAGAACTTTACTCAGATGAATTGGACTGCATTTTGCAATTTGGAACTATAAATTTTGACCCGGTTTAAAAACAACGTACGTGCCATTCGTTTCCCTATGCACATACGTGTTTTTTCAGATGAGACAGAATTTAGAGCTCCAAATTGCAAAATGCAGTCCAATTATTACGACGTTCTTACATACTTTTAAAGCCAATCGTGTTATGTATACGAGAAAACTCATCTCGGATATGGTAAGGCTGGCAACAAGTGCGGCGGACGATAAAAGCCAACACTTGGCAATAATCCCCCCCCCCCCCCCCGCTCATCAAAAACCAAAACAAAGAGCCGCAAAATTTGGGTCCTAAAGCCTCCATGAGCAAGTGGAGATGTCCACACTATCCCTATAAAGGTAAGTTTTCTACGTATGGATTCTGCTACGATATTCTTTGTTGTAACGAATAATTTTTCTTCGGTATTAAATGGACTGCGTTAGGCAGAAAGGAACCAAGCTACATCAGCTATTGCCAACTTTAATCAGACCATTTAATATTTTACAAGAAAACGGTTGTGCAGATTTTTGTGCAAATTTTAGTGAATTCTCGGACTGATACAACGAAAATCCCTTAAAATTTTATGGGAATCCGCATGATACCAGGGAGTCTACTGAAACAGGCTGGTAATTCAGAAAAACCAGTACTTTTACAGTACTTTTTCAGTACATTTCCATGAAATTCAGTACCTCGATAACAGAAAAATTCAGTACTTTTTCAGTACCTCCATCTGACAAAATTCCAAAAATTTTAATTTCTCGCTCAAATTCCGCCAAAAATGACAAAAAAATGAAAAAAATTCCGAACCCTTCTTGCGGATTTTCCGCACTTTTTCGGTACTTTCGCACCGCCCTTGAAAAATCAGTACTATTTCTTGACTTTCCGAGAATCCTGGACTTGTAGACACCCTACATAAACGTTCCCTTGTAAAAAATTAAATTGCCCATAGTTTGGCAATAGCTGATGTGGCTTGGTTCCTTTCTCCTGAACGCGGTCCAAATGAAAGTGAACCATGAAAGTGGTTTCGCAATTGGCGAATTCCTTATTTTGGCAGAGCGGCAGCACCGATGACTAATAAGTGGTGCTGAGCGGTTGTTGGTTGGCAAGGAGGCGCGGAAAATGTCAAGCGGCATGGCATTATAACCCGACAATTCGGCGGCAAATAGAGGCGGGCGCCCGATATCGACATGGATACCTCTATTTGGATTGTGTTTCGCCCCGTAAACCTCCCCCCCCTACTACCCCCGTCCCCCGAGGTCCCTTTCGCCCCGCGAACATCGGGAACCTGCGTTTTGACAGCGAAAAATATCGTAATGCCCGCGTCGACACAAATTGGAACAGATGTAAATGTGCCCTTGCGTCGATGCCAACCTTCGATTTCATATATGGACGTATTTCTGCCAAACGGAACCATGTGCTTTCAGGCATGAGCCCTGAGACCCGTAAGAATATATACATAACAGGGCTCACGTCATAATGGACATAGTTCCGTTTGGCAGAAATACGTCCATATGCTCTTAGAGGTGAAGTCATGGAAAGAATTCGTGATTATATCGAATTGGATCCAAACAATAATAATGACAGCCTAACAGCGTGCCGATTATTGAAATTGATAGACAAAGCAATAGACAAAGAAAACGAAGCTGGTATAGACGAACCTAATGGGTGGAAGTGGGTGGTTGCAATTGACAGAGGAGGTAGGTGATAGACAAACAAACGGCAACCCACGAGAGACCCTATTGTTAGTCCATAATATTCTTTCTTAGTCTATAGGAACCACCCACTTCAGCCAATAGGGTAGCTCCATACTCCTTATGTGTTCTTTGTCTATAGTTTTGTCTATCAACTTCAAAAGTCAGCCCACAGCGATGGTTAATAGATTAAGGTAGTTCAGGTTAGGTCATAGGACATTTCGTCAACGATTTTTTATCCTCGCCCCTGTTTTTTTCCAATAGTTTACGTAGGCGCGTTTTTTTTTCGAGAAATTTTGGTCCCCATACCGATTGAGACCCAAAGTTAGTTGGTCCAAATGTAAATACAAATGACAATTGCTCACGAAGTTTTTGGTTAAAAAAGAATGAAGGTTCGCTTCCCTTTTTTCTTTTTTTTTTTGTTCGTTTGTTTGGTCCAACAGAGTAGAATATATTAATGAGATTATTTGTAAAAATGGGTGAGCGCCAATTCCATGAGGGAAATTTCACTGCAACTCTCTACACCTCTTTGGTGCAACAGGACTTAATTGTCTTTAAAGCCATTTGCCTCAGCTAAAGGATCTTAGATTTTTTCTACGATAACTTCGTGACGGCACAGCTCGCCGCGGCGCTTCAAGCTGGGTCATTCCACGTCAACTGTGCCAGGCTCGGAACCCGACCCCCTCCGATTTGGCTGAAAATTGGTATACGGGGTCTTTACATCATTATAAGAAACTAATTTGAAGGGTTTTCCCATCCGACGCCCCGTTCGCGAGATATCGACCCCCAAAGATGGGGTGAATTTTAGCGATATTCAAAAACGCCCGTTTTAGCGATTCTCATTTTCTCGACTTCCCTCTCTTTAACTCTCCATAGCGAGACTCTGTATCAATCCATCATACTTTGAAAGAGTGTTTCTAGACCAGTTTTTCATGTAGATTCTGAGTATGCCATCGAAATTTAGCTATAAATTATTCTAATGGCCGTAATTTAGGGTTTTTTAAAATTTACGATTTTTTCGCCATTCAATGTTCAAACTCAATTATCTAAAAAACAGTCACTCCGATTTTCGATTTTTTTTTATACTTCAAGCTTAGGATATATACTTTTGGTTGATATACTTTTTTCGATAGTAATCGGACGGTTAAGGGCCTAAAAAAATTCAAATAGGCCAAAAAAGGTCAAAAATTGGTAAAAAAGGACGATTTTTCACATGTTAATCCACATATTTCGATAATGAACTCTTCAATTGTCGATATTTTTTCCCACTTTACCCTCTATCATGCATAAAATCAGACTGTCAACGCTTTCCATACATGCACCGATCGATTAACGGCCTGATGGAAACCGGAAACCGACCGAAAATCCTCGAAATTGACGCAAAAAGACGATTTTTCACACCGTAACCTATGCATTCCATGGATTGTAACTGCAATTTCCAATTTTCTCTCTCTATTTCAATCTTAAGGTGTATACTTTCGAGTAATAAACCCTTACTAACGTGCATCGATGGGACACGGAACCATACGGAAATGAAAACCGGCCGGAAATGCTCAAAAATGACGGGCGAAGGCGATTTATTACACGGGAACCGATGCATCTCATGAATAGTCACTGAAATTTTCATTTTTTTTCTCTTTACTTCAAACTTATAGTGTAATATTCCTAGTACTTAACACTAATAAAAGTGCATTGATTTGTTACGGAGGTGAATGGAAATGGCAACCGGCCGGAAATGCTAAAAAAAGGCGGGATTTCCCACGGTAATCCGAGCATCTCATGAATAGTCACTGCGATTTCCACTTTTCTTTTCTGTTCTTCAAACTTAAGGTGTACTTTTAAAAAGCTTACATTACAAATTATCCAAACAACAAACTCGTCGAATCATCATGAGATGCTTCAACTTCTGACGTTAGCTCCCTCTTCTTGGACTACTGCGAAGATTGCATTGGAGTTTGGAGTCTCAGTTCGTGCCGTTAAAACGGCAAGAAAATTAAAAAACACTGCCGGCATTCTCGCTATCCCTCCGCCGAAACAAGGCAAAAAATTGGAGGAAGATACGACACGCCTCGTTATTGAATACTATGAAAGTGACGATGCCTCAAGAACAATGCCGGGAATGAGAGACCGGGTCAGCATCGGAAATAAGGTGTACAAGCAAAAAAAAATGCTTTTAGCAAACTTGAGAGAACTTCACGCAGACTTCAAGCAGCAGTACCCCCATAACCCAATCGGGTTCTCAAAATTTTGCACTCTTAGACCTAGATGGTGTGTTCTTGCCGGTGAATCGGGTACTCACTCCGTGTGTGTGTGCACTTATCACCAAAATGTTGTTTTGATGTTCGAGGCAGTTGATTTAGGCGAAACCTATCAGGATTTCTTCAAGAGACTGGTGTGTGACACTAGTAATCGAGACTGTATGCTCCGGCGCTGCGACAAGTGCCCCAGTGTTGAGAATGCACAGCTCTATTTGATGTCGGCACTGGAATCGTTTTTTGAGGATGAAGCGGAAATCGATTTTTATCAATGGGACTCTAAAGCTAGGTCTACCTTAAAAAAGGTGTCATTACATGTGGAGGAATTCATTGAGCTTCTATTACAACAACTGGAGGCACTACTACCGCACTCTTACATAGCAAAGGCTCAATCTCTTCACTTGAAAAATGTAAAGCAGAGCCTTTCACAGGATGAAGCCATAGTTATCACCGATTTTAGTGAGAACTACGGCTATATTGTGCAAGACGCAAGTCAAGGGTTCCACTGGAACAAAGACGCATGCACAATTTTTCCCGCTGTTCTGTATTACAGAAATAGTGAAGAAGCTCTCGTTCCCGTGTCTCTGTGTATAATATCAGACGATATGAACCATGATGTGAGTATGGTCTATCAAATGCAGTGCCTCGTGACTGATTTTCTCAGAAGTAAACATCCAAGAATTAAAAAGCTACATTACTTTTCAGATGGCTGTGCTGGGCAGTTTAAAAATACCTATAACTTTCTGAACTTGTTGCATCACTTCAAAGATTTCCAGCTAGAGGCAGACTGGTCATTTTTCGCAACATCCCACGGAAAAACTGAATGCGACGGTGTTGGTGGGACTGTTAAAAGACTAGCCAGGAAAGCAAGTCTGCAGCGTCCGTACTCTAACCCGCTCATTTCTGCCAAAGAAGTGTTTGATTTTGCAACAGCTGAGATTAAAAATGTTGTTAGCTTTCATGTTCTGAAGTCCGCCGTGGACAGTCTGCGAGACACATTACAAAGTCGATTTTCAATTGCCACAACTGTTCCAGGAACTAGATCTTTTCACTATTTTGAACGTTTGTCGTCTTTCAAACTTATCACAAAGCGAATTTCAGCCGACCAAACAACTCCTTTAGTATTTGATTACGACAAAAATGATGACACCTTTTCCAAGGTTATGGAAGAGTTGTACGAAAATTGTTACGTTGCATGTTTTTATGACCAAGATTGGTACTTCGGAGTTGTTGAGGAATTGCACAAGGACGAACAGGATGTCAAAGTGCGATTCATGCATCCAAACGGACCAACAACTTTCTTTTATTGGCCTCGGAAGGAGGACATCTGCATTGTTCCCGTGTCATCGATCATTTCCATAGTTGATCCACCAAGGACGACAACTTCTGGTAGAACATTTGTCTTTTCCCAAGAAGTTATCGACACTGTTGTGGAAAGTGTAGAAATGCTAAGAAATAGTAAAAATTAGTAGACTAGCCGATGACCTGTGTCTACGCAGTTCGGTTCAGTCATCAATCACATCTTTCCCTTAACCCGTGGATGGAGGAGTGCGCAGGCTTGTGCACGGGTTAGTGTCTGTGCTTCGCAACTCGCGTTTGACCCTCCCCTTTTAGGCTTGGATTCTATCAATTGTTCTCACTCGGTTAACTTTTTGAGACTTAAAATTTTTTTCATTACTTTCAGTTGTACTGGACAGGTTTGGTTTTTTGACGATTTTTCTTCCTTTTATTTTAGTCTGAGCTACTAGAAGGTGACTCAGAGTAACTGCCCCCGGGGTCGGCCTCTTCCTTCTCTTTTAATCATTGAGCTCATAAGTCAGGTGATTTGACCGTCTTTGGTGCGTCGTGATAGAGTGACAGCTTTGGTTTTTATCGCTCTCTGCAGTTTTTCTTTTTTGATTGGTTTTCGTGCAAGTTTTTGGCTTTGTATAATCTGTATTTGCACATTTTTTTTTGGTTTCCACTACGCATCAGTGTATGTGGTATTTTTTTGGAGAGGTAGATTCATATTTCAGTTCCTCCAATCTTCTCCCTACTGAGCTATAAAAAAGAGAAGGTGACTCAGAGTAACTGCCCCCGGGGTCGGCCTCTTCCTTCTCTTTTAATCATTGAGCTCATAAGTCAGGTGATTTGACCGTCTTTGGTGCGTCGTGATAGAGTGACAGCTTTGGTTTTTATCGCTCTCTGCAGTTTTTCTTTTTTGATTGGTTTTCATGCAAGTTTTTGGCTTTGTATAATCTGTATTTGCACATTTTTTTTTGGTTTCCACTACGCATCAGTGTATGTGGTATTTTTTTGGAGAGGTAGATTCATATTTCAGTTCCTCCAATCTTCTCCCTCCTGAGCTATAAAAAAGAGAAGGTGACTCAGAGTAACTGCCCCCGGGGTCGGCCTCTTCCTTCTCTTTTGATTGAGCTCAGTGGATAAGTATGGCCTCCCATGATGCGGTCAGGTCAAGTCAAGACCTTAGGTTCCTCTTCTTTTCCTACAACTCTGGTTTCTATGGTTTCATGGTTTTGTTCTTTACTCAACTTCATTTATATCGTCGCTTTTTCTTTGGTTTAAATCCACTCTTCAAATTTGGGATTCTGAGTTTTCCAGCAAATAAATTATAAGGGTGTATGGAAAGGCAGCGTGATGTCTCACCCTTTTTCAAATTTTAGCTTTTACTTTTTTGCAATATTTATCGTCAATCTTAATGAAGGACATTTTCTTCTTGCACGTAAATCAGGTCCAAGTCAAACCTCCATTTCTTATTCGAACTATCGGCCTCATTTTATTGTAACTATTGCTGGGATTCTCAGTCAAGTCGAAGTATAAGGCACACTTGGTCCCTAATTGGACATCGTCCGCCGACGGATTCCCCTCAACCTCCTCCACGTGAGAAAAAAAAAAAAAAAAAAAAAAAAAAAAAAAAAAAAAGCTAGGGCTTGCTGTTTTTCATCGCCTCTATTCAGAAGCCGTAGAGGTGTATTTCTAAGTTAGTTATCTTGGCTTCTAACTTTTTTGAAAGGAGTGTCAGGCTGCCTCCACCTTTAGAAACGTGCAAACGGGACGTAATTTTCGAACGCATGCTCCCCTGACTATATGCAATAAATCGCCTTCGCCCGTCATTTTTGAGCATTTCCGGCCGGTTTTCATTTCCGTATGGTTCCGTGTCCCATCGATGCACGTTAGTAAGGGTTTATTACTCGAAAGTATACACCTTAAGATTGAAATAGAGAGAGAAAATTGGAAATTGCAGTTACAATCCATGGAATGCATAGGTTACGGTGTGAAAAATCGTCTTTTTGCGTCAATTTCGAGGATTTTCGGTCGGTTTCCGGTTTCCATCAGGCCGTTAATCGATCGGTGCATGTATGGAAAGCGTTGACAGTCTGATTTTATGCATGATAGAGGGTAAAGTGGGAAAAAATATCGACAATTGAAGAGTTCATTATCGAAATATGTGGATTAACATGTGAAAAATCGTCCTTTTTTACCAATTTTTGACCTTTTTTGGCCTATTTGAATTTTTTTAGGCCCTTAACCGTCCGATTACTATCGAAAAAAGTATATCAACCAAAAGTATATATCCTAAGCTTGAAGTATAAAAAAAAATCGAAAATCGGAGTGACTGTTTTTTAGATAATTGAGTTTGAACATTGAATGGCGAAAAAATCGTAAATTTTAAAAAACCCTAAATTACGGCCATTAGAATAATTTATAGCTAAATTTCGATGGCATATTCAGAATCTACATGAAAAACTGGTCTAGAAACACTCTTTCAAAGTATGATGGATTGATACAGAGTCTCGCTATGGAGAGTTAAAGAGAGGGAAGTCGAGAAAATGAGAATCGCTAAAACGGGCGTTTTTGAATATCGCTAAAATTCACCCCATCTTTGGGGGTCGATATCTCGCGAACGGGGCGTCGGATGGGAAAACCCTTCAAATTAGTTTCTTATAATGATGTAAAGACCCCGTATACCAATTTTCAGCCAAATCGGAGGGGGTCGGGTTCCGAGCCTGGCACAGTTGACGTGGAATGACCCAGCTACTATTTTGCCACGGAGGTGTACAGTATCATACGAGATTGAAGGCACCCCAACGTATCATGGTTGATGGCACCTTTCAAAGCTTCCTCGCAAATTAAACAAGCAGGAAGCTCCAACGCATTCGCGTCGGCAAGCGGCTCTGGCGACGGTAGTTGTTACGCGTTTACGGTTTCCTTGGTAACCTTTGTTTGCTATCAGCTGATGTCGAGTAGAATGACTAGGAAGCTCCAACCACGGCATTCTTCGAAAAAAGCGCGAAAACTTATAGATTTGAATTTTCAAATTTTAAACGTAAAGTACATTTTTTCCGGTGCGAGATTAAAGCACAGACCCGTTTTGAATTATTGACAGTATCACCATGATTCCAAAAATACACTACACAACATAGCATTTGCTCACAGGAAAAAGATATCAATTAAAATAAAATCAGTCCCCCCTAAACAGCAGAAAATGGCGCCGATTCCCATCAACCAACGCGCGGTCTCTCCAATGTAACATGGTCCAATGATACTCCCTAGCTGGGACCGTCCGGAATAGCAGCTCTAGTGCAAGCACCAGAGCCGCTAATAGAGTGACGACGACAAAAAGAGAACGGTACTCGAAAAACTTCCTAAGTCCCAGTATTTTTTTCTTCAAATAAAGTTTAGCATGATTTTTGAACTTCATTAGAGGAAAAAGTGGCTCGATTCAAGCAAAGATATGCTCAAATTTACCGTCAAGAAAATTTAATTTTGAATAAATAAAGAAATTATGCTTGTTTAAAGAAGCAAAGATGTTTATATGAAAAAAAAGTCACTTACATTAAGCAGAAACCCGTTTTCATTCAGCGATTTTATTCTTGATTCAAAATGGAAATCTTCTGGATGGCACACTCAAGAATGTTTCTGCCTAAATCGAGTCACTTTTTTTCTAATGAAATTCAAGAAATATGTTAAACGTTATTAAATACGGATGCTAGGACTTAGTGAGTTTTTGGACTACCGCTCTCTTTTTGTGCCGTAATATATAGATTTATTTTGCGAGGGAAGCTCCGCATATTATTGGACGCCTGTCATTCTTGATACGTTCAAACGCCTTCAATTTTGTATGATACTGTGCAACACCTCTGCGGCAAAATAGTTGCTTGAAGCGCCGTTGAACGCTGCACGGTGGGCGAGGACTGGCGCCTACAAACCTAACTGGGATACCTCACGCATTGCGCAATGCGTGAAGTATCCCAGTTAGGTTTGTAGGCGCCAGTGCGCGTGTCTCGCTGGCAGCATTGCAGCAAGCCTCTCCGCTCTGTGTTTGGCTCTAATATTTGAACTCGCGAGGTCAACGTTTTTCAACTTATGATTCTTAAATGTTTGCACACTCCTCATGGATTCTTCTCATTTAAATTGATATGGGGAAAATATGTATTTAAGGAAAATATAATGAGTGTTTTGTAAATGTTATGATGGTTCCGTGTCAAATTTAATGATTTCCAAAGCACTTTATTTTTTACTAACCGGGCAATTTAAATGTCTCGTAACCAATGTGAAATTAAAACGTTGATATCTTAGTTGGGAGTTGATTGCAGTGTTTTTCAATGCAAAAATCGTGTACTACGTGAAATTGAAGAAGAACACGTACCAGATTGTTTGACTTCGTACCTTTCTTCTGCCTTGCTAAGCAAGAACGCCATAAATCCATCAAGATTTTCCCGCGTTTTTCGGAACTTAACACTTTATAAAACAAAAACTGTTTTACCCATGCACCTCAAATTTTCAAGCTAGGTTCTTGATAGTATTCGCAGAAGAATTCTGTGAAAACCTTGTCCCAAGGTACACAAGTTTTCCTGCTATGGTACGTTGTTTCCCAAAAATAAAAAAGGCGTTTACGGCGTTTTTGCGTTGCAAGCAGTTCTAGTGGTCCATTTGATGTAACTATTCGAGCTCAATGAATGCTGATATTGCATACACGAAAAATTGAAGGTATTCCTCTTTTCTCGGCACTGCAGGACGGAAGCGGGAGCCGGAATAAAACTGAACATTCGACATTACAACACTGCCGCTCACCAAAAACCCACGGTCGTCGCGAAGTTTTGACATCAGGTAATCATTCATTCGCCGCGCGGTTGTCAAACCGACCCAAATCTCGCGCAACAGGGTTGGCGAGCACAAAAATTACGATGTAAATCTTCCAACTTAATTGGCCGTCGGCGGAGCCGAGCGCAGGTGGACGGTTACGCATATTGGAATCCGATGCTTTCAGAAACGGCACAAGTGCATTTTTGCACGAGCCTGAAAGCTCGTAAAAACGCATGGAAAATAGAGCTCATCTGAAAATGGATTCACATCCTTTTTCGGAGCAACTGATTCATTTCGGTACCGATTATCAGATAAAATAACAAACTGTCGCTTTGGCAGGATGCAGCTTGTGACATCCTCTGCTGCACGTAAATTATGCACGAGTGAACACCGAGCGGGGTATTAGCGGATCAAAAATTGATAACGTTAATGGTGTGTTTGATTTTTGTTGTCCTCGCGGATGCTAATCACTCCCCCGGTAAATTTATACTGTCCACTGTGCGACTTTTTTGAGCAATTCCTTACGCAAAAAAATAGTCTGTGTTGATGACGGAACCTTCTGTTCACAGTGCTCCTGCATTTTCTTTGTTATATTTACAGAACTATTTTGTTGCACTGGAAAAAAAAACACAAACGCCATCGAAGGCGCTGTCGATTTCCCTCTCCTGTTGATGAGATTGCGCGTCAGATTCAACCAGCAAGCTCACTTTTTGTCCAAGTCAATTCTCCTTACCTCAAAAGAACTGCTTTTAAATTGTTTAAGCTACACCGAGGGGTAAGTGGCTGCGAAAAACATCTGACATGGCTGATAACAATCTTTCAGTTTCCTCATATGTTTTTCTCGCTAAAATCCTCAGTCGCACTTTGCGGTGTTAAGGGAAAACGCCGTATAAACATTCAAAAATTGCCGAATCTCCTCCTATAAACTGTCTAGATTGAGGAAAGTAATAACGCATTTTCTCCATAAATTTTCAGATAATTTACATCTGCTTGCTAGTAAAATTCTCTAACAAATCCGAAGAAAATTTTTCAGAAGTTTCCCTGAAAATTCATATTTTATCAAAACGTGTTTTGGCAACGTCTGACGGTTCTTACGGTGTTCTTCCTGTAGCACGGCAATACTGTCGTAGCCTGCCTGACCCGAAGACTGAAGGAACTCTCATTCTCATAGTCCTGCGCGCGGCGGCGACGACTCATGCAAAACTCCTTCAATTGATCGGGTATGCAATTTGATCTCCGGAGAGTTAAAATAGTTGCTCGGACGCGCCTTATCGCTTCAAAGCTCTCAATAGCTCTCTACAGATTAGAGTTTCGTGTTTCAGATCGATTTTTGAAAACATTTTTTTTGTGAAGAAAAATGGCCCTTCATATAAACAGTCTTTTCGATTATTAAATACAAGTTTATTAAATGTATTACAACGTAAAATAATCACGCATTGAAAAAATAAAAAAACACACACACATTGGGTCTAGAGTCCAGACTCTAAAAAACATCGACAAGAAAAAGTACCCTTGATTCAATCAGAATCTAGCTTAAATTAAGAACCAAGTCTCTTAATTTAGGCGGATTTCGTTTTGATTCAAGCAAAAATCCGATTGAATCAAGAGTATTTTTTCTTTTCAATGTTTTCAAGAGTCTGGACTCTGGATACAATGTGTTTTTTTTCCAGTGTGTGAAAACAGAACTTCAGTCGTGAAGACAGGGAACTCTGTCCTCATGACGGCAGCTTCTGTAGCTGTAACAAAGAAAAGGCAGGAGCCCTGTGCACAGAACTATTTTTTTCAGTGCTGGTAAGCTAAACAGAGAGGACGAGGGTTATCGATGAGGATCACTCGATAACGATTCAACAATCGACCTGCGGGTTTAATTGGACTGCATTTTGCAATTTGGAACTATAAATTCTGGCCCGGTTTAAAAACAACGTAGGTGTCATTGGTTTCTCTATGCACATGAGTGCTTTTTCAGATGAGCCAAAATCTATAGTTTCAAATTGCAAAATGCAGTCCAATTAATCATCATTAGGCGGAAAATAGCGTTGGTCTTCGAAATTAACTTTTGCAACGCACGGATACATGGCTTTCGATTGGACCCCAGTCCTCATTAAAATGGTTCCCTCATTACTTCATACTTCATACTATATTTACTTCATATTATTTATTTTATTCAATTTCCCCACCGAAATTTATTAAGCATATGGCGCGCTTTATTGCTTTCGCCGAGAGCCCAACCACTCGATATGTGTATTCGAAATCCATTGGCTCCTGGGTCATTTTAAAGCCGTTTTCGTGGCAGGAACATATTCGAATTCTTGAATCGTGATAAATAATTTTTGAGAGTATTTACGAGTAGATTGCTGGTAATTATGTTTTTTAAATCGATGCCGTTACTGAAAGAGCCCACCAGATCTATTTCTGTACCTACACAACTCTTTCATTTTTACGCACGTATTAATATACTTTGAGCAAATCGCGATTTTGAAAAGTACCTTCTGTTTACACATGCAAAGCATGAAACTTTGTACGTTTTTTACTCTGGCAAAAGATTGCAACAGTCCCATTAGTCATTGAGAATGGCTTAAAATTGCTCTCGAGACGTTCAAATTTTCAAATATTTTCAAGAGATCGTCCTCTTCCGGCCAAAATATCACAAGCGCCTTGCGACGTTTCAAAATTTCCGCCGCTATTTTATTTTCTTACAAGGAAATTGTTAGTTGAATCTGTTGGAAAATTTCACTGAATTTTATTGGCAGTACAAAGAAAATTCCGTGAAATTTTCGGACGGATCAACCAACAATCTCTCCGTAAAAAAATCAAATGACAGCGGAAATTTGCGCGCTGGCGCCTTCAAACCTAACAGGGATACGGTATCTGTTCATTTAGCCACGGCTCGTGGCGCCACGCAACAAAAATTGTTGCGTTTAGCCACAAGTTATAGGTGCTGTGTGGCTAAATGAAACATTCAAAATGAGTGTGGCTAAATGCAACAAATTTTGTTGCGTGGCGCCACGCAACAAAAAATGTTGCATTTAGCCACAGAAGTTATGTGTGATCTGACTTATCTGTGGCTCATTGCACCGCAGCCAACAGGGCTACGGTGCAATGAGACACAGATCTTGGCGCCACGTTCGGATCTCGGCTAAAATTCGGGCACAGCGCCACAGAGTGTGGCGCCACACTCCTGCAAAATCCTCAAATTTCCCTTATGTTTAAAACCGCTTAAGTGCTGGTGCAACCTGTCACAAAGTTCTGCTTACAGTTGACTTTCCGCTCATCTTTGACTTTCGTAAAAAACTGTCCAACCAACTTTGATAAACTTTCGAGCGTGGCACTACGCACCAGCGCATGAAAAAATCCGGGCCCAGCGCTACAGGGCCGAGCGCCACAACTCACGATTGCCTATCGCATGAATTACGGGCGCGCATCGGGTAGCGAGACCGCGTCGCTCAGTAGCGCATGAAAAAATCCGGGCCCAGCGCCACAGGGCCCAGCGCCACAGGGCCTAATCCACCTGAGGTTAGGTTAGGTTAGGTTATGTTAGGTTAAGTTAGGTTAGGTTAAGTTAGGTTAGGTTAGGTTAGGTTAGGTTAGTTTGGGTTAGGTCAGGTCCGATGCGACGCGACGTGGGCCTCGCTAACAATATGTTGAATGGGCCTGTTGCAAACTTTTGCTAGAGCAGAATGAAGAGTTGTTTCCCATAGATAATGCCTCAAAAATCACGATGAGCGCATCGGCAAAGTCTGAAAGGCACTCATAAATTCACAAGCTGCGTAAGAAATTTGCGTTATTTTAAGCTTCCCGCTTCAAAAACGATACTACGGCACAGGTGAACATTTTGTTAGAGGAGTCACTCCATCGTCGGCAATATTCATCATGGCCGACGCTTGCGCAGTTCCTCGCGTAATTCGAGGAGAACTCAAGGTCAATTAAGGCGGGCGAGGAAAATATGAACGTAAACACGCCGATTGTTATCTGGTTTAATCCTGTTCAGGTCCCATCATACGTGTTTCGGTGGACTGGCGTCGGCCATGATGAGTATTGCCGCCAATGGAACGACTCCTCTAACAAAATGTTCACCTGTACCGTAGTATCGTTTTCGAAGCGGGAAGCTCAAAAAATCGCAAATTTCTTACGCAGATTGTGAAGTTATGAGTGCATTTCATACTTTGCCGATGCGCTCATCGTGATTTTTGAGGCATTATCTGTAGGAAACAACTCTTAGTTTTACTCTAGCAAAAGTTTGCAACAGGCCCATTGTGGCTGTCTAAATTTACCTAATCTAATATGCTTCGCCTAGAAGATTACCCTCAGTATTCATGAGTCAACTCAATCTATCTCAAATCTATCTCACTAATCTGTGGCTAAATGCAACAATTTTTGTTGCGTGGCGCCACGCAACAAAATTTGTTGCATTTAGCCACACTCATTTTGAATGTTTCATTTTGCCACACAGCACCTATAACTTGTGGCTAAACGCAACAATTTTTGTTGCGTGGCGCCACGAGCCGTGGCTAAATGAAATGTAATCAGGGATACTTCACGCATTGCGCATTGCGTGAAGTATCCCAGTTAGGTTTGTAGGCGCCAGTGCGCGAGTCACATTTTTATTGGCAGTGCAAGGAAAATTCATGGAAATTTTTTGACAGCTCCATTGAAAAATTTCTCTGTAAAAAAATCAAGTGACAATGGAAATTTTGAAAAGATAATTCAGTGAAATTTTCAGACAGCTTCATTGAACAATTGTTCTGTGAAAAAATAAAAAGGCGGCTGAAATTTTTAAACGTCGCGTCGCATGACTAAGGTGACGAGATATGTTTGATGCTCCGCAGCCCGTGACAAGATATACAGTAATAAACAGTTAAACAGAGGGTAACAAGTTGACATATCTTACCTGGAAGAAGAAGGCTAGCCTACAGGACACGGCGCCGAGGCTCCAGACATGATTGAGGGCGGCGGCGATGGAGATGGGCCCGCTCATGATGCAGACGAAGAAGTCGGAGATGCAGAGGTTGAGGAGGAGGAAGTTGCGTATTAGCTTCTGGCTGAGGATGGCGACGGCGACGAGGGTGTTGCCGAAGAGGCCGATGGTGAGGACGACGATGTAGAAGGAGACGAGGAGGGTGATGGCCGCCGGGGAGCTGAGCCAGGCCGAGAGGAGCTCCGCCGTCGGGCCGAGGCTCGAGTTCCCGGACCCGGTCGAGGAGTGCGCGTCGGCGGACGAGACATTGAGCCACGAGAGAGAAAGCGAGTTCAGCCCGGTCGCTGCCACTGACCAGTCCGGGTCTTTCATTTATACATGGTCTCCCCGGGTGTCTGAAACAAATAGTTCAAACAATGAGTCACCTGAGGACCCTAGGGTGGGCCGAAAAACAAAGATGTCGGAATTTTGACATCCCTGACGTTTCAAAAGTGGCCAAATGCTCTGAAATGAATGTAAAACAAGCAGAAAAATCCAACATGAATATGTTGGAAAAGCGCGCCGAATAACTAAAATGTTGGACACATACCTACTATTTTCACGTCTTTGTTATTTGCATCAATTGGTACTTTTTGCTAAATTTGGGAGAAAATATTGATTCATGAACGTTGAATGTAAATTGATTTTAAAGATTCCGTCCAATTATCTTGATTTTAAGCTGATATGCGGCATTTCGCACGACCGTGATTTGGGCGAACTGCCGTGCATCGAAATCGCGTTGAGTTGATCTCTTTGGATTTCGAACTGTAACTTCTCTCCTATTCGGCCGATTTTTACAAATGAGATCTCTTTTTATTTGTACTTTAACGGAAAGTAAGGAAAAACTCGCTAAATTGACGGAAAACAATTTTTGTGAAAATTTGGTGGATCCTGGCGTCACGGTGAATAAGAAGATAATAGAAGATAATAGATAGTGGTAGATAGATAGTGGTCGGGCGTGGAAGATAATAGGTTCGACGAGGCGACCCTCTCCTCGCCGTCTTTTATTGCCTTGCTCGAAACCTGACACCCAAAGCTATATCGGGAGATAACTGCAGTGGTTTGAGTGGATTTCTGCAGGGGCCACGGTTAGTACATGGTATAAAGAGTCACGAGGCTCATCACAGATTGCACTTGCAGTGCAAGACGCTCATTGGCTAAACAGTTTTGGCGGGAAAGAAGGTTCTAGAGTTGAGTCCTCCGAGCGTAAGAAAGCTTCTATGAGGTTTTTGTCAAATGAAATAATACGGTTTTGACAGGAAAATGTTCTCAAGGGTTCCCAATTAGCAGTTCATTCGGTTTTTTGGTAAGAGACCATCAGGGCTTGACAGTATAATGGTTCAAAGACAAGAAAACGGGTCCGAGGAAAAAAATATTTGGACGGCCCGTTGAATAGCATTGGTTGATCGGTGTGCTGTACTATGGTACATCCGAGTGATTTCAAAAAGCGAGCCCTACTGGCACGCTTAAAAGGAAACAAAAGGTATATGGAGGGATCCTATTGGTGGAAGCGGGTGGTAGCACAGACAAAGGAGGTAGATAACAGACTAACTAACGGCGGCCCACGAGAAACCCGACGGTTAGTCCATCGTTTTCTCCCTTAGTCTATAGGAACCACACATTTCAACCAATAGGATCGCTCCATACTCCCTAAGTCTTCTTTGTCTATCGATTTGTCTATTAGTTTCAATAATCAGCCCGCAGTCCGGGTCTTTCATTTATACATGGTCTCCCCGGGTGTCTGAACAAGACAACAACACAATGAGTTCCTAGACATTGAGCCACGAAAGAGAAAGCGAGTTCAGCCCGGTCGCTGCCACTGACCAGTCCGGGTCTTTCATTTATACATGGTCTCCCCGGGTGTCTGAAACAAGACAACACAATCATCATATATATAAGCTCCGAGACCTCCTAAATTTGCATATCTGGTAACGCTTAGTTTCAGCGTTCTACCAGGCCGATTTTCATGATTTTTGCGGCGATCGACGGGTAATTGTCTCTAGATGAGCCCGCTTTATTCAGATTTTCGAAATATGACCCAGATTTTTTTATATAACGCGATAAAGTTGCAAATTCTCCCATTTAAACAATGTAAATTTATATTTTTTGTCATAGTTCGTTTGAGCGTTCTGCTGGGCCGATTTCTATGATTTTTTCGGTAATTGATAGGTGATAGGCTCTAGATGAGCCCGCTCTAATCAGATTTTGGAAATATGACCCAGATTTTTTTATAATAGAGTATATCTGGGAGCTTAGAAAGAGGGCAAAATTGAAGTAAGAGGGAAATGTTTAATCTTAGTCTGTTGGTAGCGTAAGGTAAGTGAATCGAAGGTGTGCTCCTTTACGACCGACTATCCAAAAGTAACGAAACGCTCGGTTCCATTCGTTCCGTTTCGTTTCAGTCTCAGCGTGAAGTTTAAGATAAATGCCGATTTTTTCATTCGATACTTATTGTTCCAATCGCTCCCGGCCAGAGAAAAATTATTGGACAAATGAGACAAAGCTCTACATTTTTTTTTTTTTTTGGTCGTTCTTTTGCCAAAGCGAGCCTAAGAGAGGGCGAAGCGCCCTCTGGGGGTTGGGCCGCGTAGCGGCCAGGGGGCATAGCCCCTAGTGAGTTACGAGACATTGAGCCACGAGAGAGAAAGCGAGTTCAGCCCGGTCGCTGCCACTGACCAGTCTGGGTCTTTCATTTACACATGGTCTCCCCGGGTGTCTGAAACAAATAGTTTGCACAATGAGTCACTGGACCCTGCGATTTTTTTTTGGATTGCATTTTGCAGAAAGAAGAAGATACTTGATTGGGTTCCTCCCGGGAGGAGACGAGGGGGACGCCCACACGGAGAAAAAAACCTCGTGCGTGAGGAAGCCCGAAGTTCAGGTCATATGGATCTCTGAAGTTTTCGGATTGAGCATCTGAACACTTTAGGTCTAGCTGTCGAGGTTCGGATCACACATCTGAGACTTCATATCTTACATCTGAAGTACTTCAGATGTGAGAACCGAAGTAGTTCAGATGTGAGAACCGAAGTTTTTCGGATGGGAAAACCGAAGTACTTCAGATGTAAGAACTGAAGTTTCAGATGTGTGATCCAAACCTCAGCAGCTGGACCTAAAGTGTTCAGATTCTCAATCCGAAAACTTCAGAGATCCATACGAGTATGACTTAAACTTCGGGTCCCACGCACGAGGTTTTTTTCTCCGTGCAGTGAAAGGGTGGCGTCAGAGAGTTTTAGAGGCAATGAGGGAGTGCCAACTGCCAACTCCCTGAGGGGCCTTGGGGGGATAGGGTACTTTGGTGGCTGGTTGTCACAGAGCGCTATAAAAGCGGCATTTATGTACGAGGGGTATTCGTAAGGTAAATTAATATGTGTCATATCTTCGAAACTAATAAAGGTAATCTAAATCTGCACAATTCTTTGAATTTCTAAACTCTCAGCTTTCTAAAAAGCTTCAGCTTTTTTGAATTTGGTCTTCTGAGTGCCGAGTGACATCAGTTTTCCCACACCCGCCTCTCACCACCGCGTGTCCAAAAGTTACGCGCGCTGGGGAGGTCACAAGACGGTAGTATGCGGCTTCATCCTGCAGATTGGACGTATTTCTATCAAAGAGAACTATGTGGGGTCTGTTCGTTAGTGCTTGGGCCATAAGAATGAATGGGAAATATAAAGCGCCAGTGACGAAGCCGGCGTCGCGGCTCCTCGTAGTGGTCATTTACTCGTGAGCCCTGTTCACAACGCCCTACGCACATGCCCATGGCTCATACACTTTGCACATAGTTCCGTTTGACAGAATATAAAATCCCGCTTTTCCAATTCAGCAAACGGAACTGTGAGCCAACTGAATGCGGCGCCCATGAGCCATGGACATGTGTCCAGAGCGTTGTGAAGAGGGCTCATGAATTAATTCGCACAACAAGGAGTCGCGACGACGGTTTCATCATTGACGCTTCATTTTTCCCATTCATTCTTATGGCCCGAGCACAAACGAGCACACCCCATCTTTCCCACCTGCACATAGTTCTGTTTGATAAAAATACGTCCAATTTTTATTTGAACTGAATTTTGCAAAAAGAAGAGGATACTGGTTTTACACTTTGGGATCGGCAGACCAGCGAGTCCATCAGGGATACTCTTGGGATGCAAGATGTAGCCAAAAGGACCAGTATGAGCAGAAAGACGTGGTCGGAGCACGTTGACCGAATGGATAAAGAGAGACTTGCGAAACATTTTATGACCGGACAATCCATAGGAAAAAGATTACCTGGACGACCACCTAAGAGATGGGCACAAAGCTGGCTCTCTTCTCCTGTCCTGAGGATGATAGACGAAATTATGCTGTTTTTATCGATTTGACAAGTCCTATACTTTCAGTGATTTTTAGATTTTTAATACTTACATATAGATTGCATTTTGCAAAAAGGAACCACTAGCATTGCAATGATGCTAAGATTGTGCAACTTCATCTCGCGCAATAAAATTGCGGAAATTGTGAAAAACTATGAAATTTAGATGGTAATTTTTGTGTTAAATTTACAGTTTTTAGCGAGTGAAATAGAAACTGTTAATGGATAATCGGGTTTTTCCTCCAAAACAAAAGAAGTTGCACAATCTTAGCAACATTGCAATGCTAGTGGTTCCTTTTTGCAAAATGCAATCCATATAGTTTCTTGTGCTCGTTACTTGATGGCCTGACAAACAGGGCTATGCGCTAGTCGTTAGAAGAAGAGGATACTTGATTGGGTTCCTCCTGGGAGGAGACGAAGGTGACACCTAGTGAAAGGGTGGCAACAGGGAGTTTTAGAGGAAATCAGGGAGTGCCAACTCCCTGAAGGGTTCTAGAAGGGTAGGGTACTTTGGCGGCTGGTTGTCGCAGAGCGCCAAAGAGCGCTATAAAAACGGCATTTATGTATGCATTTTGTAAGAGAGAACCAAGAGCATTCCAAGGTTGTTCACAACTTGCATTCTTTGCAATAAAATTACTGAAATTATGCAAATAGTTAAATATACGAGGGCAATTTTCGTCTTGAATTTATGGTTTATTGGAAGTAATAATAAAACTTGTTTACATGATCAGTTTATATTTGCAAGGTAAAAAAAGTTGCAAAAGCTTAGAGTCATTGGAATACTCGTGGTCCCTTTTCGCAAAATGCAATCCATTTAATATTCCGTATATTCTGAAAGTACCAGAAGAGTATAAAACGTGGTGATTTGAACCGCGTTGAGTAGAAAGAGGCCAAGTCACATCCACTATGATCTTAATTGGGCGGCTTAATTTTTTACGCGACAACGGTTGTCCGGATTTTTTCGCAAATTCTAGTGAATTTTCTTCAGTGTACGAAGCAAATTCCTTAAAATTTCAAAACAAAAAAAAAATCCGCGCACACGTTCTCTTGTAAAAAAAATTGAATTGCTCGGTTTAACTTGGCAATAAATGATGCGGCTTGGTTTTTTACTGCTAAAGCGGTAAATTTATTGCGTATTTTTGGAGTCAAAATCCTGGAAAAGCCCGCTTTTAAAAAGTGCAAATACTCGGAGGAATCTTAAATGCGCCGATATGATGGGAAAATGATGGAAGGGATGTACTACGAAAGTCAAATTGCTATCTCCTCTCATTTTCCACTGATGTTTGATAAAACAAAACGCAATTCAATGTGGAATTGTTGTTTATACTGTATACAACATGAATGAAATTTGATTCTTTCATTCTAAAGATACAGTTTCGACTTTCCTATTGTTTTCATATACGAATATTAAAAAGGCATTTGACGGGAGTCGCAGAAGCCTGTGCTCGCTTCTGATTGGTGCTGGATGACATCAATCGTTTCGCCCCGAACCCGTCTTGTCTTCAAGACAATTAATGATGTTTTTAAAATATTTTGTAATGTAGGTAATAAGATTTTTCTGAAACTTTTCTACTTATAGAACAAGGGGAAAATAAAAATCTCAGCAAAAAGTCTCCAAATTTTTTAGGAGATAAACTTTGTTGACTTATGTGCGAATTTTATTGTTTTAAAGTCAATTTTTATTTGACCTGCCGTCATTGATGCCCTCGCATCCTTGATTTGCTACAAAATGTTTAAAAAAATACACGTATGCGTTTTTATCCATCTGATACGTGTGAATCCACTACAATGCGCTTGTATTACGTCTTTAAAGTATTGAAATGGTAGCGCACGTCCTGTTGGCTGATTAACGTTAGTAAACATTATATCTTTCTTACTTTCAGTAATCAAATTTACTAGCTCGCTCTATTATAATACTTCACGAATTGCAAATTTAAATAAAGTGTGCAAAGTTAGACATTGAGGATAATACCGGCAAGAAATTTTGTAGCGGGGTGATGAATATTTATGTACGTAATTAGTTAGTGAGTTAATTTATTTATAGACATTCAGCATCTTAGGATATTAACGTAGTTACAAATAATTTCAAACATGGGTGCATATACAAAAAATCAGATTATTAAATTAAGGAAGGCAAAAAGTTTCAGTAGTTTGGTTGTGACATTGGATTCATCGCAGGTTAGTGGGTTTGTATTCCTTTTGGCTGTTGGTGAGTAAATCTGCGACCGGAGATCCCTGAGGTCAGAGTAGTCCATAATCACGTGTTTGACGGTGAGAGGTGACAAATTGCAGAAGTTACAGATGGGTTTATCTTCTTTGTGGATGATATGGACTGCATTTTGCAATTTGGAACTATAAATTCTAGCCCAGTTTGAAAACAACATATGTGCCATTAGTATCCCTATGCACACAAGTGTTTTTTCAGATGAGCCAAAATTTATAGTTCCAAATTGCAAAATGCAGTCCATATGTATGTGACTGAAAAGAGCGTGACCGATCCTCAGACGCGCGATTTGAACTTCACATGTTTGATATGTGTGGTTGGTAGATACATTTATTTGGGGCTTTTAACATCTGAGTCATTAACACCTTAGAGGAGAGATCAAAATATTGTAGCACAGAATTTAAAACATTTATAAAGTAGGGGTCAGAAAAGGGCAGTACAAGAAATTAAAAGATAGGACAAGGAAAGGATACATTAAATTTGGAGATTAATTCTTTTGAAAAAGAGAGGGGTTTCATGAAAAAACTTTGAAGATATGGTATTTAGATCAGAAAGTGGAGGGAAAATTTTGGATCTTAATTGTTGATAGGTAGGGCAAGTTATTAAAACATCGTGTATGTATGTATATGTGTATGTATGATGAAGGGTGTACTTAACTCCTCCTAGATGAACTTAATCCATTCGACGACAATTTCGATCCAACAACGTTTTCTTCGGGCTTTCAGAATTACTAGCGTTTAAAAAAATTTTGGGTCCAACGGATAATAGTAGGCCCCTTATGCTGGTCGTACTTTTGACTATTCATGGAGTTAAACATTTTTTTATCTATCTCTAAAGGTCAATAAAGTGTAAACTTTTCTTTTTATCTAACTCCTTTGTTCAATAATTGGAATTCATACGTTGCGATGACCATTCATATTTTGATCATTTCATTTTTTCTTTCTTTTTTCTGTGTTAGAACTCCCTCTCTTACCCAATGTTCCTTCTTATCTTGAATGGAAAATTTTTGAACCTCATTAAGAATTTTACAGTGACCGAGTGTTGAAAGTAATCGAACAAAAGTTCACCTACAAAAGCAAGGAAACTTATGAACAAACCAATTACAAGACCAATAAATCCGGATTGTAAATCATTTAAATTGAACGCGCGTGGCTCCGAACTTTGTTCAGCGTAAGGCACGCCCAACTCCAGTTTGCCCGCTACAGTTGGGGAAAATTCCAAAATCCCTCTGGCATGTCCAGTTTCGAAGTACTGAGCCATCATCTGGTTCAATTTATCGAAGAAGAAAGAATCTTTCGAAAATGTAAATATCAAGGGATATGTCAATAGGCATTCACTCATTAAATGATACTCAGACCATCGATCTAGGGTACGGACATGTCTTATGCGAATATTTGTTTTGGGTCTTGAAGAGAAAGGTACACTCACCAAAATGGCGTCCGTCTCTGCTGCAGAACGCACATTTTTTTCGAAGTCCTTAATCTCATTTCTTAATTTTTTGTGATTGAGCAAAACTTCAAGTGAAGGGTTGTATGACGGATCACTTTCATTCCATAAAGTTCCATTCCATTTTATTGCAAAGTACCTAAATATCTGGCCCGCCACTTCTATTATGTAATACTGCAAGTTGTCTGCAAGTTTTACTCGCAGTGCCTCATACTGGTTCAAGTGGTCAAATAATTTTTTTTCAATTTCTATCTCCTCCGACGTCTGGATGAGCATGTCAGATTCTTCCAAAATTTTTATACTGTCAATCTCCGGATACAAAACTCTGTCACTAAGTAATGTTGTCATGCCGCTTAAAAAAACTGTGGAAATAATAATTGTAGCAAAACTTAATATTAAAAAGAGGACCTTCCCTGTAAACAAATGACCAAGATGTAAAGATGGTGGGCTCCCACAAATGAAATACGCATAGACAGTCAACAAAGAGGAGGTTCCCTTATAATAATCAACCTGTGCATCTGTATAGAGGCGATGGAATAGTTTGTACTGAAAATACTGGAAAATAAATTGCATCATGACAAGAGTGGTGATCGTCACAGCGATAAATGTCCAAACAACTGGTGAAAAACTCTTGAAAATTACCAGACCTTGTGACATGTAACCACTGTGAGGAGTAGCTATGCACAACGAACTCGTGTCAATACTTACAGATATATCGAGTTTGGAATAATCAGTACCCTCTAAAATGATTCCTGTTGCGAACAAAGTCAGGCCTATGTCGTATCTCATTACAACACCTACGTCGTACTTTTCATACGAAATATCGGTGGAATAAATGATGGTAAAGTTCAAAGAATGTTCCAAGTGTTCAAGCATGGATGTATAAAACTCATGCCAGTTACTCCAAGTTGCTGCGTTAGCAATTTGTAAACTACTTTGTCTTGAAAAGTCTTCCAAAAACCTCATCGGTTTTTTATGCATGTTTGTCCAAGAGAAGTCGAAAAAATCCTCGACCGTCCCAGCCCTGTCCTGATAGAAAATAAGGCTCTCTGTGAACGGCTCGTATCTTTCACAGCCGCCTGGATGACATATGACAGTTTTTTGGCCTTTGAAAAAGCGCCAAAAGAATTTAAAACAAAATATTGGAGTAAGATTTCTGTCGTCTTTGAAATTCGGGAGGGTATCATTACGGGGCGCTGTTGGCGGCGACCCTTTGATACTTTGGCCCACATTTTTTAATAGAAAAATTAAATGGTTCCGATAGTTCCAAATTTTGTTGAGGTAGAAACCGCGAGTTGCATTGAAAACTGAATCACTTAGAATTGAACCATGCTCTAGTTCGGCGGATGTTAGGTTTATCTCTTGTCTACAACCCTCGCGTGGCCAAAGGTATGGAAGTCCATCAATTTTAATGCAATATCGAGGTAAGGTCGCCATTGTCTGATTTATAGTGTCCTTTGTGCTACGAGCATGACCCGTTTCCATTTCATGGTTCAGTTCATGATATTCTGATTGCGATAAAGTGTAAAAAATAAAGTCGAACAGCTCATCAACGTCGTTAAAATTGAAGATAATATTTTTCCTGTGATTAGTGAGCATCGAATCAGTCATTTTGCTGTGATGAGATATAGAAACCGTCTGAATTGCAGTTTCATGCATGTCTTGAATGAGCTGCTGAAATGACGGATCTGAATGCATTTCTACCGTGTAAAACATATTTAACTCGGTTCTGTTTACTATGTTCTGACAAACGGTGAGTGCTAAAGAATGTAGAGACTCCCACCTGTTTTCCATGGGTAGTTGAAGGCCGGAATTCCTCGAAACACTTGAGATAATCGGAGTAATGAATAGAAGAATCAAATGGAAAAACTTTCGTATCTTTTGAAAAAAAGAATTCATTGCGACACTCGTAAGTTGGGGAATTAAAGAGTTTAAATACGGAATAGAGAGAATGCAAACTTTGCACAAAATGAATTCAACCCGCTTTTAATTTCGGAAGAACAAGTTTATGCGATAATTTTCTTATTCTTACCCATGTCAAGACACTTTACAGCTCTGAACAGTCAGTTGAAATCGGTATAAAGTGCCGTAGGAAATAGTGATTTGTAGCTGTCCTTCCATGACCTAGAACTATCACTATTATGATAGAGAGCAGGAAAACCAAAATATTTGCTTTAATTTTAAGTTCCATCCGCCCCACTCGGGTCTTTCGGTTTTAGAATTCTACCGTGCTACGGAGAAACGCCGTATGAACCTTCACTATCGAGCTAAGGAAAAACGCCGTATGATCACATGAGAGTTGCCAAATATCCTTCGATAAAATGTTGATTCTTGAGGAGAGTCATGAATATTTTTCTTTGAATTCAGGAACTTTGAAAGAAATTGTTCATTGCGACACCTGAAAGTTTGAGAATTTGAAACTTTAGATACGAAATACAGTGAATGCAACTTTGCACAAAATGAATTCAACCCGCTTTTAATTTCGGAAAAACAAGTTCTTGCCGTAATTTTTTCTTATTGTCATTTTTATTATTTACCGATGTCAAAACACTTCACACCTCTGAACAGTCAGTTGAAGTCAGTATGAAGTGCCGCAGGAAATAGTGACATGTGGCTGTCCTTTCATGACCTAGAACCATCATTTTCATGATTTAATACAGGAAAACCAAAATATTTGCTTTAATTTCAACTTCCATCCACCCCACTCGGGTCTTTCGGTTTTAGAATTCTACCATGCTCAATAAGAAAAAACGCCGTATTAACCTTTAAACGTTGCCAAATATCCGGAAAAAACCGGGGCGTTATAAATTTACGGAAAAGTTGCGCTTTTTGAGCTGCGTATTTTTCCGTTTCTGGGATAATTTTACGCGTTTTTAATGCGCGCATCGTGTTCCACGCGACATTGAATTTTTGAAGGATGTGCTTGCGAGTTAAAATTTGTTCATGGTTTCGTGACTCATCACAAATTTCCGTTTTTATGGATACTTTGGCTTAAAATTTCGTCAAAACCCTTGCAAGCAAAAGAAGTACTGTCACTGTAAAAAAACAATAAAAAATAATTTTAAAAAAAATAAAAAAAGTTGGGATTCCGTCATTTCTAAGCGTCATGAGGTGCCTGGAGTCAAAAGAATCCAATTTTCACCGAGAGTGCAGATTTTCAACTCCATGCTTTGGTCAATATGACCCTAGGATTTGGTTGATGTATTTATAAGCCGCTTCTACGGCGCGCTGAGGCGCTCTGCGACGCCTACCCGCCACAGGAATCTGTCATGGTAGAGATCCTCCGGAAGCTGGCATCTCTCCATGTCTTCACGGATGCCCTCTACGCACCGTTTGGCTGGACGCCCTCTCCGTCACCTTTCTGGGGGGACCCACTGGGGATTTGGCTAATAAAACCCCAAAAAAATTAACCAAAAAACATTGACTGTTTGTTTGGTTACTTCCTATTCTACTTCCCATATTGACAAAAATTGTCGGTTACTTTTTCTTCCTGAGCAGCTAATATCTCTGCCGTGCTAAGGAAGAACGCCGTGTGAACGTTCGAGAGTTGACAAATTTACTCCGATAAAATGTTTATTTTTTGAAGAAAATAGTCGATATTTTTCTTTTAAATTTTAGGACTTTTTAGATCAAATTACAAGCAAAATTACTCGGGAAATTGGAAGAAAAATATTCACAAATTTTCTTAAAAATTAGCGATATGTCAAAGGAAATTTGGCAACGCCTAAAGGTTCATACGGCGTTTTTACTTAGCATGACAGATCTCTACCGCGTTACCGAAAAAAGCCGTAACGCTAAACTTTTTGACATCAAGTTTCCTTTAAAAGTCGTCTGATCCACTGCTTCACCGAAAAAAAAGAGGTGCTGTATAGTAACATCCTGGATGTTAAAAAAATGTGCGACAACTCTTGGATGTTGTCATTACCACTCTGGCTGTTAAAGTAACATCCTAGGATGTTACTTTTACATCCTATCATGCTACGTTAACCGCCAGAGTGTTAATGACGACATCCAAGAGTTGTCGTACATGTTTTTAACAACCGTGACATCCGGGAAGTTACTACAGCATCTTTTTTTGGGTGTTTAAATTTGGCTTTTAATTGGGTTACACTAGAGTCCCTTTATACCCAGAGTTAAGACAACTCACTTTTGGTTGGGCTGAAAGTGGCCTAAAAAAAAATCCAATTCTGATTGGTTCTCGCTCATGGAGGCCGAAACGAGTGCACCAAGATGGCAGTACCTCGAATGTGAACAAGAATAATGAAAATATTACCTAATTGTGGTTTATCAAGAGTAAATTGTTATTTCCATCGGTCCAAAATGAAAATAGATTAAGAAATTATTCACAAACCAATCTAATTTTCCTTTTAATTGATAAATTTGTTGATGTTGTTGTTTTTGTGTGACAGACATCGCAGGATTCCTGATCCTTATCCCTCAATATCGTTTGTTTGGGTGCACTCGTTTCGGCCTCCATTGCCAGCCACGGCCGGCTGCCAGTCAGCTGATAATCGAGTTGTCTTAACTCTGGGTATAAAGGGACTCTAGGTTACACCAAGCATGTGAGAGGTGGAGCCGCGAATTTTGTCGCCAAAATAGTCAACGCAGGAGCGCGGATCAGGCAGATCGAGGTTGACACAAATGCACTCGCCACGGACTGGCATTATCTTGTCAAAGGCGAAGTTAATGTCGTGAGCCTGATTGCACCTCTGAAGCTCGATCCTGGCATTTTGGAAAGCCACCCCGTTCTCAATTTCCCACGGCTGCTAAGACAACCGTGACAGAATCATGAATCCATTAAGAGGAAGGTAGGACGTTTTCGGGAGAAGAATATTCAAAAATTGACGTATTTCTGCCGAACGGAACTGTGTGCTTCATGACGTGAGCTCTGTTATGCATATCGACGGTGTAAGTCGGCAATCACATAACTCGATTTGGAACGTCGCAGACTTCCTATCACACTTCATTTTTTAGACGGAAAACTACTCAACGGCTATTCTTTAAAACTCCAGTGATTTTTCTTCTCTATGCGAAAAAAATTCTGCAAAAACTTCAAGGAATCATGTCAATTAGTTCTCCTCCAAAAAAATAACATAGAGGCGGAGATTTTCAGTCACCGCAAACGAGTTATGTGATTGCCGACTGACACCGTCGATGTATCCTTATGGGTCTCAGGGCTCATGTCTTGAGGCACATAGTTCCGTTTGGCAGAAACACGTCCAAACTATCATTGCTGCCTTGTAACTTCGCGATTGTAACTGTCAGATCGCGGTCAACATTTGTAAATCGCATCCTCGTGAGAAAATGGATCGCATTTATATGTAACAGAAAGAAACCGGTTCAATTACATTAAAAATCGTGTCTCTTCATCTTCATCTTAAGAAATGCAAAGAACTGTTAACATATTGCAATACGGAGCTACGATTTCTGGCTCATTTCAGAAACAACGGATATGTAATTAGTTTTCCTGTGTAGATAGTTGCTTTCATGGATGAGCCAGAAATGGTATAGTCCCTGATTGCAAAATGAAGTCCAAGTAGTAATAATTTTTCTGATACGCATTTCCGCAGTTTCACCATCGCACAGTGGATCAAGTCAATCAGAGAGGTCGAATACGATTTTTTAACTAAATCCGCAAATTTTGATGTTAAAATTGACGTTTGACATTCTAAACTTCAAGGGTGGGTCTTGTATAAAATTTCACGAGAAAACCAATGGAACCACTTTTGAAACCTCAAAATTTGGTACGGATGAGGTTGTAAGCTTTTAAAGTTTCCAAATTGTGTCCGATCTTTCCCACTGACACGATCCACTGCGCATCGTTGCGTTATCTCGATGAAAAACCTAAAACTGGTGAAAACCAGTCAGAAAATAGAACTAGGCTGCCACAGAATTTAAGACAGTTAAATTCCCTGACATTTCCCTGATTTCCCTCGACACATTTTCGTTATTTTCCCTGACATTTTCTTCATTTTCCCTGACATTTTCGTCATTTTCTCTAACACTTCCAGGTTTTCTCTGACATTTCAAAATTCCCTGACATCTCCCGATTTTCTCGGTCGTATTCCCTGATAACTGTGGCAATCCTGTAGAACCGACCTGGCGACACTCTCCTTTCTCAGATACTCAATCGGCGAATGGTGGATCGAGTCTATGAGAGAGGTCGGATATGAAATTTTTGACTAAAACTGCACATTTTTAAGTTTAAATCGTCACATTTTAAACTTTAAGGGGTGCCTTTAAGTAGAAAATTTCACGAGGAAACCAATGGAACCACTTTTAGAACCTCAAAGTTTTGTATAAACGGAGTTTATAAACGTTTAAAGTTTCCAAATTTTGTCCGACCTGTCCCATTGACTCGATCCACTGTGCGGCGTCACGTAAGTCCTAAAATATCGTCCCGAACGTTATCACCGCGCTCGGAGCGACGATTCGCCGCGCAAGTCATCAACGGGGGATCGTAATTAGTTCGTCAAAGGCGCAACAACAAATCAGGCGGAGTCTGTTAAGCGAAGCAAGAACCTGATAACCGCCCCGGAGCAAGGAGCAAGGAGAGTCCTCGACGGCGAGGGGCGGGGAGGGGGTGGTTTGGACCATTTATTTACAGGCATCGGCTCGTTCGAGAGAATTGATTATCTTCTCGACAACTGTCGAGCGGTTAAAAATTTATCGGCCAGCGACGTATCCGCGCCGCGCGCTCGAATTTATCAAGAGCCCGATCCGTCTTTCGTCTTGAGTCCTTTCATTACTGAGACTTTATCGCTCCTTTGTCGACTGACCTGCGGCTGATTATTGAAAGTGATAGACATAGCTATAGACAAAGAGGACATAAAGAGTGCGGAACGATCTTGTTGGTTGGAACGAGCGGTTGTTACAGACTGAGGGGGAAGATTTGAAATGACCAACGGTAACTTGTCGGTTGCCGTTAGTTATACACTGGAAAAAAAAACACATTGGATCTAGAGTCCAGACTCTTAAAAACATCAACAAGAATAAGTACTCTTGATTCAATCAGAATCTTGCTTAAATCAAGAACCAGGCCTCTTAATTTAAGCGGATTTCGTTTTGATTCAAGCAAAAATCCGATTGAAGAAAGAGTATTTTTTCTTGTCAATGTTTTCAAGAGTCTAGACTCTAGATTCAATGTGTTTTTTTTTTTCCAGTGTAGTCTCTATCCATTACCACCTATGTCCGTTGCAGCCACCCGCTGTCACCGATGGGATCGCTCCACTTGCCCTATGTCATCTCTGTCTATCGCTTTGTCTATCGATTTCAATAATCAGCCCGTAGGGTCGACGAAGCTTCATCTTATCGGCAAGGTCGTTCGAAGAGCTGCCGATCGATTTTCAACAATCGAACCTCAGTGGGCTGATCAATTTCGCGGCTGAAAATGAACCTGAAACCGCTATAGGAACGTCCTACCATTTTTATTATTTTTAAAAAAATGTCCTTATATTTCTGGTTTTTATTCTCTTATGTTACGCCAGTAATCAACACAATTTTTTATGATTCACAACGCCACACTAAGTTTAACGGACACACAAAAAAATGCTCGCTTTGTAGTGCATCTTTCATTTAGAAAAACTGCGAACTATACTTCTGGTTTTTATTCTCTTATGTTACGCCTGTAATCAACATAATTTCTTATGATTTACGACGCCACACTAAGTTTGACGGACACACAAAAAAGTGCTCGCTTTGCAGTGCATCTTTCATTTAGAAAAACTGCGAACTATACTTCTGGTTATTATTCTCTTATGTTACGCCTGTAATCAACATAATCTTTTATGATTTACAACGCCACACTAAGTTTGACGGACACACAAAAAAGTGCTCGCTTTGTGCTTGCATCTTTCATTTAGAAAAATTGCGAACTATGCGGAAGCAATGCGAGAAAAGCGCAACCCTATTTCCCCTCGCTTGCACCCATCTTTGAACAAATATCTCTTTATCGGTGTCATGCATACAAACACACACGATCAAAACTTCTCTCACTGCAGGGCGCCTGAACAAAGAGAGCCGAGGAATTTTCGTAACAATCTGGGGGCGGTGACTGTGTTTTTTCCTCTCTTTCATTTACGGACGGATTTCCCGGACGTAGCACTTCGCCGGAAGTTACGTGTTTCCTCCCGAACTTCCTGTCAGAATGAAATTTGCGTGTTTCTCTCCGATGTTATCCCGGTCGGAAAGTTTTTATTCCGTCCTTCCGCAATCTCTATTTTCCGCGCCGGATTTTACGGCTGAAAGAAGTGAGCATTTCGCAGAAGCGGATGCAGCAATTTGTCAACGCCGGGTTTCGGTTTCCTCCATTTAAACCTATGTTAAATAATCGATTCTTGTCGGAGCACCTGGCCTCTTCAAGAATCGATAAATATCCACAGGTTTAAAAGGAGAAAACAATGTTTCCAATGGACCACTAGACAAGGTACGAATTTAAGCAATCTGATACATGTATCTTAACCAGAATTTTACGTAGAACACGATTCGCGCAACGAAAATTACTGAAACTAACTCCTAAAGAAGATATTCATGTTTTTATTTCCCATTGGTTACGAGGAATTTGAACTGCCCGCTCACCAGAAACTCAAAGCTCTACATAAGTCAAATTGCGCGCTACAACGGTTTCAGCAAGCTTCTCAATCGAGCAATGTTCATTTCCCACCACGTGTTGTTCAAACTATTAGCAATTTGCTATAGCTGAGCCAAAGCGTCAAGATTGAGGTTGCCAGATTTTTATACCGCAGGGACTATCATGATATTGTTTAGCGCGCGATGAGAATCACGTAGAGCATTGAGTTTTCATGAGCGGGTGGTTTGAATTCACGCATGAAGATTCATTAAATATCTTCGCAAGGAGTTAATTTCGGCAATTTTAATCGTGCGCATCGTGTTCTACGTGAAATTTTAGTTAAGAAACATGTATCAGAATGCTGAAATTCGTACCTTGTCTAATGGTCCATTTGTTGGATCCGCCAGTGTCATTTTGGGCCTTTATATTGAGGACTCCGACAAATGAAAGATGACATAAGGATGAGAGTAGCATTTTTTTGATTTCCAGAAAAATGTGTTTAAACGTGAGAGAAAAATGAAATCGATTCGACGCCACTGACAAGAATCAGCCGAATTTCATTTCACGTTGCATACTTCTTTCTCATATCTCATAATTTTAACAGGAAACTAAAAGTCATGACGCCTTGAAACTTTCTGTAATTGTACCCTAAGATTGAGAAGAATATAACGTCACCTTCCGACCAAATTATCACAAACGCCATGCGACGTTTCAAAATTTCGCATTTTATTTTTTTACTAAGAAATTGTTGGTTGAAGCTGTCCCAAAATACGCTTAAATTTCCTTTATGCTGCAGACAAAAGTCAGTGAAATTTTTAAACAGATTCAACCAACAATTTTTCTGTAAAAAAATAAGGTGGCGGCGGAAATTTTGAAACGTCGCATGGCGCTTATGATACTTTGGCCGGAAGGTGACGAAAGTACTCACGGAATTCTACATCAGAATGAAAGAGCAAAAATGGACGTATTTCTGCCGAACGGAGCTATGTCTCGTAAGACATGAGCCCTGAGACCCAAAAGAATGTATGAATAACAGGGCTCATGTCATAATGCACATAGTTCTGTTTGACAGAAATACGTCCAAATTAGCAAGCACTCTGATGTATTTAGGCTAATGCTAAAGTGGGCTGAAAATTGAGTCATTGATACCAATTTTTGGCTATAGTTTTGTTCAAAATTACTGATACCCTATCCTCTCTAAAACATCATTAATATCGTTCAATTGTCGATACCAGTTGCTTCAAGTACAATTTTCGACCTCTTTCTTCCTCATGACGTACCTATTTTATATATTCAGATATTCACGTAACAATTTACACTGTACAGTGCCCACTTTTCCTAATTCTGAGTGTTTAAGTAACAAAAGGCCAGGAAATTTTATATTTAATTCCATAATTTTGCGAATTTTCTTCCTTTAAAAATTCCAAATTTGTGAATTACGAGCATGTTGATGTACTTTATTCTTTGTTTAGTCATGATAACTAAATTTCCGACACTGACGGTAACGAATATGGTTCAGAATAGCGGTCGTTACGAATATAAAGCAAAAATTTGAACAAGGACTTCTAGCAGCCGTAAATCCAAACTGCTATGAGAGATTAGTTTGAAAGCCAGTAATAATCCCCAATGTGTGAACTACAGAAACTACAAAATATTTTACTAATTTTGATAATTTACCTTGGAATTGAACAGCCTTCTTCTCTCTTCTCCTGGATCTGGAAAAATAAAAAGTGAGATAGCATGTATTAGTTTCTTTAATGGAAAATATTAATCTAATAGGCATGAATCAACCATGCTTGGTGGATCATGCTAGACGTCTCATTCAACTGTTTCTCAGGAGTCTACATCCCTAAATTTAGAAAGGTCTTTAATGGATGTCTACCGAATAAAAAAGCCAACATACAGACATTGATCACAAATTTCTAATATTACATTTCCGATTTTAGCTTTATCAATAAAAGGAACAATGTTTTCAACTATCACTTCCCAAATGCAAACTCACTTGGATACTTTCGTAGGCGCCAAGATAGCATTTTAGGCCACCTCCGCCATCTTGGATTTTTGAATTTTGAACTGAGTTGAAATTTAAGTTCCCCGTTAGAAAGTGTCACCATATACCAAGTTTCACAAAAATCGATCAAACAAGAGCCGAGATAGCATTCCAGGTCACATTTCCCGTTTTGGATTTTCGAATTATGAAAATCTGAGTTAAAATTCAAGTTTCCCGACAGTAAATACCCCTGAACACCAAGTTTTCGAAAATCGATCGATCAGGAGTCGCTTATCATGGGGTCAAAATAACTCAACACCGTGATAAACGACACCAGCTAGTTTACAAACGTCAAAGCGCCTTCAATTGCGTTTGATACTGTGCAATACATCTGTGGTGGAATAGTTGCTCAGAGCGCCTTCAGCAGTGTCGCTTCGATTTGAAGGTATGGTGACTGGTGGCGGACGGAAGATAAGGATTGCCGCTGAAATTACGCACTAGCATTGCACATTTTCTCATCGCCGACGGTGAGGTTAAAAACATGCATACCTCAATTTCCGACGTTGCAAATTTTTCACTGCCTATTTCATGAAAGAAAACTAGCAAGAGCTACCATCCACAATGCAGTGTTCTTATGAGCGGATGGGAAATAATTCATATCTAATCAACTAATGCATGAAATTTGTTGAAATTTTGACAACGTATTTATCATATATTCCCTTCCACTACAGTCAATATTATCCAAAGTTCTAAAAATGATTCAATACAGCGTTGCAAAATTTTACTGATTGTGTCGTTGTTTTCGCACTTAATCTAACGTCATAAATATATCATTTTTGAGAAGAAAACGTTAGAGTCATCCTTAGATCTCAACAATTAATGCTTACACGGTTACTTGACCCTCCAATGATATTGAAATACAGAGTTGCCAATTAGTCATTGGCCCAATGATTAAAATGTAAATATTTACACAAGCTAACTTAAAAAATCGGCCGTATAAGTACAAAGATAAACATTGCAAGGTTTAATTCTCACCCCTAAGTCTAATAAGGAAGGCTCGTCCTTCCTTCATTTCCGAATTTCGATGTTGCATCAATATTACGTAGAACTTAGATACGAACCTGGTGACTAGGGTTAGATTAGTCGATGGAACACGGAATCTACTATGAGTATTATAAAAGATTTTTTTTTCTATTATTTATTGTAAAACTATCACTGAGGATATCATATGCATTTTTCATTGTACTAAAATACGTAGGTTAATTTGACGACAGAGTAATCAATATTTAGTTCTAAGGGAGTGACCGAGGTCACTTTTACAAGGGAGCAACTACTCCCAGCTCGGGGTTAACCCGAAGACATGTTAACGAACCACAGAAGCAAGCTCCCATGGCTTCGTTCTCTTTAGTCGTCTTAGCTCGTTAGAGTCATCCAAAAGTGCTATTGCCTTTGTATTGAGGTGGAATGAAGACGCTTCTCGTACCCTGTGGCTACTCTAGAAATAAATTCTTTAACCGTCTCCATTCCCAGATCCCCGTGTATGTCGCTGTTTCGTTCGTACCATCTAGCGGATACAATTTTCCTAAGAATTTTGTTTTGCAGTGTCTGTAACCTCTTAATATTTGAGGATGCAGCGCATCCTCAAATCTGTGCACTATAAGCCCAGGTTGGGCGAATAATCTGTTTATAAATGAGTAATTTGTTGTAATTATTTAATGTAAAATTATTGCCTAGTAGCCAATAAAGTTTATTAAATGTATGGTTACATTCTTTTCTTTTCATTTTTATGTGGGGTTTCCATTTCGATTTTGTATCGAGCGTTAGCACTGAGTATTTAGCTGTCTCTGAAATTGATATGAGGGATTATAAAAGATACGATCCTTTTTTCGTGGAAAACATCTTTCAAGGTGAAGGAGAACTTTCATCATAGTGTAAAATAGCCGCTACTCGATTCACACGAGTGTGCTCTACCCGGAACAAAACACCTTCTCTGGCATTCCATCTCATACTTCCGCGAGACAAACAGAGGAGTTATGACAGCCGCAACGAACGCGGTGGTTTGAGGGGTGGTGGACTTTAATCTATGACTACCACCTGCTTCCACCGACAGGGTCCCTCCATTTTCCCATTGTCTTCTTTGTCTAGACAAAAAAAAACCTCTTGGTTCAAGAGTGCAGTTACTTGTCGCCGGATTCAAGAGTCTGGACTCATGTTTCAAGCGGATTTTCAATTGAATCAATGCAAAATCCGCTTGAAACAAGAGTTCAAGACTCTTAAATCCAACGACAAGAAACTGCACTCTTAAGTCAATGCACCGCGGCATTGGTCCAAGAGGTTTTTTTTACCAGTGACTATCACTTTCCATGTCGATCAATTTAAGAAATCAGAATGGAATAAATGGAATTCGGCTCTCATACCTAACGGAACTGATTACTCGATAAGTGCATTGAATTATATTATCCGAATGTTGATGGGAACTCAATTTCGAAAATTTGGTCGTTAATATGGTATCTTCAATAACAAGGCAGCATACTCAGCATAGGCAAGTATCGAAAGTATAGTCAACCAAAGCCAAACTTGACTCGAGGATGATCTGAACACCTGGATACAACTATTCGTGCTTAGTGGACGTCCATAATGCATATACGAAAAATTGAAGGCGCTTCAGTTTATCTTATCACTGCAAAAATACTTGACTTTTAGAGGCAACTCGATTTCGAAAATCTGCGACAATCTTTGTATTTTGCAAGAGGGGCGAATTTTGCTTTAATAGTGAGACCATTCAGTTGATTTAAAATGGTTCGATGAAATTAAAAAGAAAATTAGGTTCCTTTATTCCTCCATTCCGTAACACAGTGCTAAAGAAAAACGTCGTGAACTTCCCAAAGTCGCAAAATTTCCCCTCTTAAAATACTGATTTTTGAGACAGTTAATGAATATATTTCCACTTAAAATTTTCTGATATTGTAGATTACATTGCAAAGAAAATTCCTAGGAAATTGGACGGAGAATTTTTAAATGTTTTCCAGAAAATTCGTATTTTACCAAAAGAAATAGGGCAACACACGAAAGTTCATACGGCGTTCTTCCTTAGCATGGTAGTAGTACCTACTCCGTGCGTTTTGGGGGCGTTTTATCGCAGGCACACGGCACAGCGTGGCAACGTCGCTCGGGTAGATGAATGCACCGAGCGACTGTCTACGGCAACTTGACATGAGATGTGCTTGTATTAAATTTATCGCGTTTTCGCGATTGCTCCGAAACGGAGCAGCGCGGAGGAAACAAAAGCGCAAATTGCGTATGACGCCCGCAGAACATGATTTCGTCAACCCGTCTCTCTCTCCACGCATTGGCACTCCTCTCACTCCCTCTCTTGAATATGTGCATGCTATTAAGCTATAAAATAGGATTAAAGAGGAGATTAACGGAAGAAACACTCAACAGTTCATTGTTTTCTACTAAAAAAATTAGTCAATACTTTGGAAACTGTCTGTAATGAAGCTACAGCCACACGAAAGGGATTGGAGAACTGGGAATGGCATAACAAATTAGGAATAAAATTTTCGTTGTTGCCGCCATATTTAGAAAATGAAACTCCCTGACATTTCCCCGATTTCCCTGAAAATTGAGGATAAACCATACGATCAAAAAGACGTAATTTGGAATAGTTTCCAGGTGAAATTCGTTGTTAGGTTGGACGTTAAATCCATTCTAGAAAGCGAATAAAAGTAAATTAACAATTTTTCCCTGACACTTTCGACATTTTCCCTCACATTTCTAGCTTTTCCCTGACTTTTAGAAATTCTCTGACATTTTTCGGTTTTCCTGGTATTTCCTGACTAGGGCAACCCTGAATTTTTAGTCAGTTTCCTTGTCAAAGTGGAAGAAAATGCATTTTGAAATGTGTCATTAAGAAACGTGCTTCATCCCTTACTCATTAATTTTTTTTTTAAACATCTGCGAATATTCATGAGAAATCAGACCTACATTCACGGAAAGGAAATTTTTAAAGCGTAATGTATGTCAAATTCAGTTGAAGGATAGGATTTTGAGCTTTCAACGGGAAACTCTCTGGTATCCTAGCGGATAAATTGTGAATGGGCTCGTTCAATTTTGAAGCAACAGAGTGGCGTTCAGCTAAAGCGTTCGTCTGCACCCAGATATCATTGACTTGATCATGCATTTTTGTGCACTGATGTCTCTCCCCGTGAACAGTCAAAAATTTACAAATAATAGGAATATCATTTTGAATTTTCTCATTGTATTTTATTTATTCATAATAAAAAACCAAAAATATTCCGAAAGCTCCTCTTACATTTGTAATATTCATAAAAGTAGATACGGCTTCGATTTCGGATGGATAGTAATAAATACATATATTTGCTGGAAAAAATACAAAATCAATTTAATGAACCAAGATCTACGTGAGACCAATAAATGCACGCAGAGGATACTTACTATTGTTTCACGCATCACATTTCGGTATTTCGGTCTGGTATATCCTGAAACAGAGGGAAAGAACAGATGGAAGTTAGAAGCAATGATTAACTTTATTTATACTATATGTAAAACAGGGCTTACGTAGGAATCGAGATACACCCTTACGTAAGAGGGGCGGCTGAAACGTCATCGATTACACTTGAGGCCCTCTGATTGGTCACTGGCGTGATTCCGAGTCTTCAGTTACCATTCAGTTTGTTCGTAATTTGACCGTGTAACTGGGGCCTTGCGACTGTTTCCCCACAATTCATTGCTGCAGTGTTCATTGCTGTCCGTGTGATAATTCCTTTCAACTCGCCACTTCTCTGACGTAAGGGCATATTTTGATTTCCGCATGAGCCCCAGAAAGCGTAGCTTTATATGTATATCACGTCGTACTCCATCATGCACATCTCATTTTGCGTATGATAGAATTGAACAAGCATCCAAGTTCAAATATTAGTCTACACATCATTTTCGCAAGACCAAATCTAGTAGCTTTTACAGCAACAGTTTTGGTTTAGTTACCACTAAACCAATCCTATTTTATATCATTGTCTTTTACAGTCCTTAAAAACCGATGGAAATAGATGTTCCTTGGCAGCGTATTTGTGCACGATATTGCTAGGCACCAACATAGATCGACGAGCTGGTTGCATTTTGATGTTTATGAAGGGGACATACACATGCTTAGTCCGTCACCACTTCCCCTTCCCCTGTTCACCCACACAGACGCGCCACTAGCGAGCCAAGGAGCGCCGATGAAATCATGTCCCCTATCTTTGAGAAAAGTTCTATTATATTATATGATAGAACTTATCTCATATATATGATTCATATATAAACTTCTAGCGGCGGGGAGAGGATTGTAATTGCACTCTGATTTAACTTCGCGGTGCTTCGAATTTGCGTTACTCCAAATCTTGTGCTGTCTCATACTCGCGAAGAACCAAATGAATTTGTTGAAAACCGATGTTGTCAAGACTCCAATGTGATTAACTCTATTCCATTTCATGAACCCGAAGTCGTGTGATGGGTGATGAGCGCTAGACGTTGCCTGGAGGTTGTTCAAAAGCAGTAGCGTGGCGTACTTTGCGATAAATCGATTGATCTCCCGTTTAGGGCTCTAAAGACTACAACATTTTTTGAAACATTTTGTTAATACCTAAGATATTTTTTAAACCAGAGCTACTGATAGAAGTTTTGGGATACCCTAAATCATACAAATAAGTCGTTGGATCTTAAAGTGATTCGATGGACGCCATATTTTGCGTCAGAACGGCATGCGATAGATCGCATCAATTGGCTCCATTTTTTTCAGCTATTCGTCTTTTTTCTCAAATTTTGAGATCGCAATTCTGTTGTCAGGAGACTAAAGCACTCACTTACCAATTTTAACAAAGAAATTCAACGTAATAAAGGCGTGGTTTTTTCAGAGAGAAAACATCGCATTCGATACTGATATCGAAACTGCGCTCGAATGCGATATTTTCTCTCTAAAAAAACCACGCCTTTGTTACGTTGAATTTCTTTGTTAAAATTGGCAAGTGAGTGCTTTAGTCTCCTGACAACAGAATTGCGATCTCAAAATTGGAGAAAACTGACGAGTAGCTGAAAAAACGGAACCAATGGATACGATATATCGCATCCATTTATCGCATCCCTTTCTGACCCAAAATATGGCGTCCATTGAATCACCTTAAAGATCAGGACTGCATTCCAACAGCGTCTTTCATCTTGCGACGAACGGGAAAGTTTGCATTACTTTCGAAAATCTTGGAGAAATTCAGAAAACAGGAGCAAGCGTTCTGATACAATATCGTCTCTGAATCTCTGGCGACTTCCCCCGGGGTTCGTCGAAAACCGATCGAAACAAAGAGTTGGAATAAGTTGCCAGCGACACACAGTGGATCGAGTCAATGGAAAGGTCGGATAAAATTTAGAAATTTTAGACGCTCGTACTCCGCTCATACAGAATGGAGATGTTGCATGTGTGAGGTTTTATCTTACTGATAATTATGGGGTTAATATATTGATTTATTTTGCGAGGAAAGCTCCGCATATTAATGGATGCCTGTCATTCTTGATACGTTCAAACGCCATCAATTTTATATGATACTGTGCAACACCTCTGCTGCGAAATAGTTGTTTGAAGCGCGGTGGCACGCTGCAGCGCGGTGGGCGAGTACGACCAGCGTGACTCGCGCACTGGCGCCTACAAACCTAACTGGGATACTTCACGCAATGCGCAATGCGTGAAGTATCCCAGTTAGGTTTGTAGGCGCCGGTGCGCGTATCGCGCTTGCCGCACGCTTCTTCCCTCGGTGTTTGGCTCTAATACTTAGACTCGCGGAGTTTTCGTGCCGAGTGGTACCGCGACAGCGTTGCCGCTTCTAATTTGAACGTGGCATTTTTAATGAATAGCTTTGAAAACCGATAATGGAGATGTTCCATGTGCAAGGGATTTGCGATTGGACCATTGATTCTTATGTAAAAGTTCTCGAGAAACACGATGGTGCCACTGGTTTTCTCTGAAATCATCTGCCAAGCTCAAAAAAGGCTCTCAACTTGAGGCCAAAATGGAGGGGATATCCCACCTTACCCTGAGAGTCCACCTCTACGTCAAAACAAACTCTCCATGCAAAGATAGGGAGCAAATACATTAGCAGGGTTGCCGTGTTTTCAGTTTTGGAGTCCCCAAATAGAGTGGCAACCATGCTAATGTATTTGCTCCCTATCTATGTATAGAGAGTTTGTTTTGATGTAGAGGTGGACTCTCAGGATAGCGTGGGATATCCCCTCCATTTTGGCCTCAACTTCAGAGCTTTTTTTGAGCTTGGGAATTGATTTCAGAGAAAACCCGGGGCACCATCGTGATTCTCGCGAACTTTTACATATAAATCAACTGTCAAATCGCAAATTCCTTACACATGCAACATCTCTATTTGAGGTTTTAAAAGTGGTTCCATTAGTTTCCTCGTGAAATTTTCTCAAAGAGGCACCCCTTGAAATTTAAAATGTGACGAAATAAACCTCACAATTTACAGTTTCAGTTATGGAAAAGTTTCACGTCCGACCTTTCCGATCGACTCGATCCACTGTGCGACATCGGTCCCCTGTGTTTTTTGAATGTTCCGAAAAGCAACAGGTTGATTGGTTTTGCGGGATTCTTTCCTCGAGACGTAGAACTTGACACATACCCGCAGACACACACACGCAGAATGCGGAACACTCACGTCCATCCGCGTCCATAAATGTTGAATGTAAAACGAGAATTTCTCCAGGGAGCGCATAACTGGGACATTGATTCGATCGAATCGACGAGGCACTTAACCAACAAGGACTCATTCAACTTTCATAAAAGTGATTAGGTGTCGCCCTCGATTTTCAGCTGTTACGCATTTCACTAAAAACATATAAAACATGAAGGATCAAAAGGGAGCAAGTCCGTTTTCCGACAAATGAAGAATAGTAAATAGTAGCACCACTAAATAATACTATTTTAATTGCATTCGCACAGATAAAAAATAAGTAACGAAAATTAAAATACGTGGAAGTGAGGGCATCTTTCAGTGGCGTGGCGTGCTTTGCGATAAATCGATTGATTTGCCATTTAGACTGAGTCAAGCAGAAAGGAGCCAACCCCATTTTGGGAAACATTGAGTTATGAGTGGGTTTGAACTCATCCACTGCTTTACTATCTATTGCCAAAAATTCAAAGTTTTTGTTGGAGCAAATTTGGCAGAAATTGAACTTAGAGTTTATCTTTTACATTGAGTCTTATGCAGGAGCCAAACTTTAAACCTCTTTTTCTCGGTTCGATCCCGATGTGACTTGGTTCCTTTTTGTTTAACTCCGTCCATTTAAACGTAATGAAAAGGATCGATAGACAGGGTGTTCGCAGCGAACACCTTAATAATCGATTTTTTACCATAGCTTCAAATGGAGAAATATCGATAATCGATCATTCACGCCTCGCCACTGTAAAAAGTCCTCCCTTCCACGTATTTTAATTTTCGTTTTGCCCCAAAAATTTTAAAGAATTATCAATTGGACTAGATTTAGCAATTCGAAACTATAATTTATGGCTCATCTGAAAAAACTATTGTGTGCATAGGGAAACTAATGGTACATAAGTTGTTTCTAAACTGAACCATAAGTGATAAACCATAAATGATAGTTCCTAATTGCAAAATGTAGTCTAATTAATTCACTAAAACTTATAGAATGAACTCACGCAAATATTCTTTTCGAATATTTTTCTGCTAATTTTTCAGAAAAGTTCACCTACAATCAATTAATCTGGAGTATTTGAACATTTCGTAGGCGATAAAATAAGTGACGGGATCTGTGAGAAAGGACCTTAGCTTACGGAAAAATTGTCCTTAACCTTTTTTCAAAACTAAATACAATGTTTCTGCAACCCGCAACTTCAGGACTCATATTTTCTTCAATTGTTAAGCTCTCGGGGTTAAACTTGCGCCAAAATTCCACGATATTCTTCCTCAATGCATTTACAAAAAGGTAAGGCAAAATTTTTTCGGAGGATAAGCCCCTTTTCACACATCCGGTCACAATGTATTCTTTTGAAAAACATTTGGCAACGCTCGAATGCTCATACGAGGTTTTTTCCTCAACACGGCAATATCATAGTACGGCATCTGGTTTATTCAGACTCCTTTCAACCGGGCTTAAAAATGCATTGATTCGTACAAATATGAAGTCAGGTGAGGAAATCGCACCTGTTTCGAGGAGAAAAGAGGGCTTATGACACTCAATCGAAGAGCCTTCGAAAAAGAGGGACGAGTTCCTGGAAAATAAACCCACGCATCATTCGCTTTGACGGAAAAAATGAAGTGGCGCTGAGTCGGCAGAAAAGCGTCAATTTTGCATTTTCACAGGTGAGACATATTTCTTCCAGGGAAAGCTCAGAAGGATCACTCGAAGGCCTCGGCGAGGAACTCATCGAGATCGAAGTGCCACCGCCAAGAAGCTTTGAAAGAGCGCCTTCATGTCTTTGGTTATGTGATACGTCCTACGTGGGAGTTAAAATATTCCATCTACTCATGAAATGGATCTGTTGCTTGCAAGGGAGACAGCCGATTGAGATGCGACTCCTCATAGGTAAAATCACGATGAGCACATCAAAATTGACTTAAATACGCTCTGAAACGCATAATTAGTGTGGTCCGTGTCATGAATTTTCAACTTTATTGCTAAAGTGGGCACTTTCATTTTCATCGACGGCAATCAGACGTTTATTCAGAGACAAATTTATGAAAAACCAACCTGAAAAAAAAAAAAAAAACCTCGTAAACTATTTACCATCAGGGTAGCAAAATTTCATGTTCCGTGAAAAATAAATCTTGAAATTTGACGTGAAATATTCCATGAAATTTCAAAAACTTATGAAAGGTATTGAAAAACACCGGTTCCTTTTCATGTTTCGCAAAATGTAAAAATTGTGACTCTCTATTATTTTTATGTGTTAGAGTGCGGGTTCCATACTCTAGCCCTTAGAAAAATATAAAATATTTCACAGTCTCGTGGAATTTCTTGAAATTATTTCACTAAAATGTCCAATCTTTCATTTCTTTTATACGTTACATGCCAGCCTGTGTACCATCCTCCTCAACGAATTCGACAAAAACGCAACAAGTCGCATTTAGGGGGGAAATGAGCCTGGTTCGATTAGATTCCAACTAGTTATCGATAAAAAATTCATCGAGCCAAGGGTAAATTCATTTTGTAGCTGTTTGATGTTTGACCAATATCTGTTCACTTTTTCTAGCCATTTGAGAACTGTTTGGTGCAGCGCTACTTTACTTCCAAGAATCTCGGTTGAGTAGGGTTAAGTATGACCGAAGAATAAGGGCGAAACTGATGGTGTTCTGCCGGCAGGCCTGATTTCTCTACCCACACCAAACTATTTTCAACCGAGGTTCTCAAAAGTAAAGCAGTGCTTTGGATAATAATCTGTTAATGTCTGGAAGAAGTCAAACGATATTGGTCAGACGACAAATTCAATTTTCTTGGAATAAAAAATAAATCTCATCCGGAAAAAATTCTTCCACTCACAATTTTTTCTATAGATCAAGAATTTACAGTAAATCAAAGACAACGGACCACTGGACAAGGTGCGAAGTTAAGAATTCCGACTCATGTTTCCTAACCAAAATTGCACGTAAAACACGATTTGCGCGACGAAAATTCCTGACATTAACTCCTTATTGACATATATAATGCTCCTTGACGGGTGAATTCAAACATCCCGCTCATGAAAACACAATAGTCTACGTGAGTCAAATTGCACACTAAACTTTACCATGACAATCTTTGCGCAACAAAAATTAGGCAACCTCAATCTTGATGCTATGGCTAACTAAAGCAAATTGTTTACACTTTGACAAACGGTGGGAAAGGAACAATGCTCAATTGAGAAGCCTGCAAAAACTGTTGTGAGCCGCGAATTGACTCACGTAGTGAATTGCGTTTCCTAGGACCGGGGAATTCAAAATTTCAATGACCAATGTAAAATAAAAACGTTGATATCTTAGTAAGGATTGATTTCAGTAATTTTCGGTACAATGATTGTGTTCTTTTTGAAATTATAATTAAGAAACATGTGTCAGAATGCTTCAATTTGTAACTTGTTTACACTGGGGAAAAACACATTTTATCTAGAGTCCAGACTCTTAAAAACATAGCAACACAAAGCAAGTTCTATCAATGCAACCAATGAGAATAAATCGATATGTCGAGGGCGAATGATTCTGTGCAACACCTCTGCTGCGAAATAGTTGCTTGAGGCGCCGTTGCACGCTGCAGCGCGGCGGGCGAAGACGACCAGCGTGACGCGCGCACTGGCGCCTACAAACCTAACTGAGATACTTCACGCATTGCGCAATGCGTGAAGTATCCCAGTTAGGTTTGTAGGCGCCAGTGCGCGAGTCGCGCTGGCGGCAAGCCTCTCCGCTCTGTGTTTGGCTCTAATATTTGAACTCGCGGAGTCAACGTTTTTCAACTTATGATTTTTAAATTTTTGCACACTCCGCGTGGATTATTCTCATTTAAATTGATTTTTAAAGGGCACTGGAAAAAAAACCACATTGGATCTAGAGTCCAGACTTTTAAAAACATCGACAAGAAAAAATACTCTTGATTCAATCAGAATTTAAGCTTAAATCAAGAACCAAGTCTCTTAATTTGAGCGGATTTCCTTTTGATTTAAGCTTAAATCTGATTGAATTGATCGAAAAACAAGAAAAAGGACTCTTGTCCTTTTACTTGTCAATGTTTTCAAGGGTCTAGACTCTAGATTCAATGTGTTTTTTTTTCCCAGTGTAGTGGTCCATCTGTATTTCAAAATGGGAGAAAAACATGTTTTGTCCATTTTTTGGCCTTTTTTGGGTCCCAAATACTCCTTAGAGAGACTGAGTCACTCAGAGCATGGGAACGGTCGAGAGTCGAAAAAGGTAAAGGCAAAGGCACGTAGGGGCTGATCCCGAGCTTGAAACAGTTGGTGAGTGGCTCGTTGAGGATAGCCGGCAGCGAGGGTGGCGAGTGTTTCGGCGTTTCGACGGGGCTCGGGGGAAGATGCCTATCAAAAATAATGAGGAACCAAGTAGGCAAACAGCGTTACGCCGCCGCATCGCCGCGTGCCTACTCACGAGTTCGCGTTTAAACGAAAATGCCGGGACGTGCTCCGGCAACGGAAGAGGAATCAACAATGGGCCTCGCTCGGATCCAAATGCCCTTGCACATCAGTGACTGGAGCAGACATGTAACACTGAGAAAAAAAATGGTTGATAGGAAGTTTTTTAACAGAAAAACTTTACTCACGAGTATGAGCAATTTTCGTGAGAAATTTTACTCACGAGTGGTGTTTTCTAATTTTTTTTTAAAAAAAAAAAGATTAGAGTAAGTGCCTTTAATTCAGATTAATTTTTTCCCTAAAAAATAGGTTTTCCGATATCCCCAAAAAAAAAATATTCTTGCATACTCGTAATACTCGTAATTCTTCTTCTTTTTATTTTTCCTCTTCCAAATCATGTGTTCGTTTGTTTAATTTTGTATTTAATCCAGAGAGAATCAGAGTGTCTACTGAAATTTCATAACGGACTTCCCTGATATTTTCCTGGGATTTTATATAAAATTTCCTGATTTTTAAGTAAATATTGACACTCATTTTACCTTTCAAACCAACATTTTTAGTAAATGGACCACTAGACAGGGTACGAATTTCAGTATTCTGATACATGTTTCGAAACTAAAATTTCGCGTAGAATACGACGAGCACAACAAAAATTACCGCAATTAACTCCTTACGAAGATATCTAATGATTCTTGATGCGTGAATTCAAACCACCCGCTGATAAAAAGTCAATGCCCTACGTGATTCACATCGCGCGCGAAACGTTATCATGACAGTTTCTGCGATATAAAAATCTGGCAACCTCAATCTTGACGCTTAGGCTCAACTGTAGCAAATTGCTTATCGTTTGAACGACACGATGGGAAATGAGCATTGCTGGATTGAGAAGCTTGCTGAAACCGTTGTAGTGCGCGATTTGACTCACGTAGAGCTTTGAGTTTCTTGTGAGCGGGCACTTCGAATTCCTCGTAACCAATGTGAAATAAAAACGTTCATATCTTCATTAGGAGTTAGTTCCAGTAAATTTCGTTGTGTGAATCGTGTTCTACGTAAAATTCTGGTTAAGAAACATGTATCAGATTGCTTAAATTCGTACCTTGTCTAGTGGTCCATTGAATCTAATGTATTACTTTTGCATGTGCGAAACTGCATGTATTTGATAAATATTTTATGCACTCGGAATTTCCTGATCCATGGCCGATTTTCCTGATATTTCCCGGTTTTCTGGTTTTTATTGACAATCACTGGAAAAAAAACACATTGGATCTAGAGTCCAGACTCTTGAAAACGTTGACAAGAAAAAATACTCTTGATTCAATCGGATTTTTGCTTGAATCAAAACGAAATCCGCTTAAATTAAGAGGCTTGGTTCTTGATTTAAGCTAGATTCTGATTGAATCCAGAGTACTTTTTCTTGTCGATGTTTTTAAGAGTCTGGACTCTAGATCTAATGTGTTTTTTTTTCCAGTGATAGACACCCTCGAGATAATATCAATGATATAGTTACATTCATACACAAGTGTTAACCTCAAAATTCCATAGCCCCGTTTGATCTAACATGTTTGGGCGCTTTTGTCCCAAAATTTTAGAAAAACTCTGCTTCGATCTCTCATCAACACTGAATGCTTGTATGGGGGCATCAGTTTGATTTTTTTGACAATATCATGCAGACGCCATCCGCAAAGGGCGTCAAGGTCTTACGGAAGAGGCGTCAGAATGGTGCCTTGCACGTATGTAAAAAGAGGGTTCTAGCTTCAAACTAAAATCGGCACTTCTTAGGAAATTGCAAATTTTTCGTGAGGAAATATGAGACTCGGACCTAAAGTCACTTTTAAGGAGAGGTTCAATATTGCTTGAATGGAGAGTTTGCATGCAAATTTTTTATTGCTTCATCTAAAAGTGCTTAAGGAGCTGATTTCCCAGTATTTTTTAATAATTTTTTCTGATATGGGAAAAAATACAAAAGAAGATTTAAAAGTGAGGAGATGCACCGCCTACTGACGACATCTGGCGGCATTTTTCATTTAAACACACGTATTTTGGCAGATTAGATCATTATGTCATATCTTCTCCAATAATTGTTCAATTCATGAACCAAGGGTATCCTCGTGTTCAGTTCACTCAGAAGTTTCCACTTAAACACGAAATCTATCAAATTTCACACACTTGCAAATTCTCTATTATACCTGATACGGAAGGAGGCGTAAAAAAGTAAAAAAAAAAAATGCCTGACGTCATTTCTCAAAGGACGCATCTAGAAAATGACCCCCTTAACTGAATTACACAAAGCAACGTCTATCAATGCAACCAATGAGAATAAATGCCAATTTTCTGTGACGCAGCAGTGACAGAAACTGTAGCCCGAGACGCAGACGAAGGACGGCAACAGCACTTAATCCGCGTGACAAAGACGTGAAAACACATGTCTTAAAAGACGACGGCTGCACAGCTTTTATTTTATTTCCTCCATTCCTTGTTTTCCCGATCCTTTTTCGGGGATGAGCTCCTCACGCAGTTTATCGATTTACGAGGAATTCGCTTTGATGCCATTACGTGACCCGCCGACGGAGGAAGTCAAAATATGCTCCATCAGCGAGGACCCAAAAAGAAAAACCCCGTATGAACATCCAAACGTTGCCAAATCTCCACTGAGGAATGAATGCATATATAGACAACACACTATTATCTTCCCTGTGGTGTAAAAGTTACTTTTGGAGGTCAACCGGAGACAAACGCTCGCACTCCTGTGATAATGACTGATGCCCCAAGAGTTGGGCGATTGGTTTAACGATTCTTAACTAATTTGCAAAAACTCCCTTGGGAAAGTGCTGAGTCCGACATTCATCGGTCATCGTTTGCGAATTTTCATTTTATTTTATGCTCATTAAGTTGCTAAACGGTCATCATTAGGTGAAAAATCTCATTGACCTCCAAATTCATCCTATGCCTCACTCAATTACATTGCTTAAAGTACTAGTTCATTGGGTACAGCGGGTCTATGTTGAATCGTTATCGAATGACCTTGATCGATATACACTATTGTGAAGATAGGAAGTTATCGATCAAACTCATTCGGTAATGATTCAACAATCGACCTGCTGGTTGGTTTCACGTTTGGATTTTTCAAAGTGTTTTATTTGCAATTTATTCCTATGTTCCTGTGAGTTTCAAGGAAAAATAATCATACACGATACCCAAAATTAATTTTTCTTTAAAGAAACATTTTGGCAACGTCTGAATGTTCTTACGTTGTTCTTCCTAAGGACGGCAGCTCAACCTCATCTTTTGGTCCCTATCATGGTCGACGACCAGAAAATTATCCCCGGTCTCACGAGATAACGGCAAGGTAGTGTCTTATCTAATATCTACGGCCTTTCTTCTCTTTTGTCGCATTATAGGATATTATTTTTCCGAGAAGCGCACGAAAAAATTGAGTTTGGTCCATCCGGTGAGTTCGAGCGAAGAGAGATCAGACGCCATGAAAGCCTTTACGTAACAGAATTAGTGCTAAAAGGAGCCAGAAAAGGAGTCTAACAAAAAGTTACGTGAGTTATGACGAGGGAGGGGGGGGGGCTAAAGCCTGATGTTCTGATCTAAGTATCTAACATTTCTAAAGTTCTTCGGGTGAAACATAATTTGAGGCAACAGTTTGTCAAAAAATCGATGGCGATACGAGATGATGTTCATTACAGCCCCCTCTTCATAATAATGTTTTAGTACATGTGCACCTCCGAAAGCATCTCTGGTACCTATTTGATTAGGGGGAGCCGAAAGGCGTGATGAGGGGGGGGGAAGGGGCTCGTCCGCTAGAATTCTACCTAGCTTTCTCCAAAATGTGCGGATTTATTCGAGATAACTGTGTTGTATTCCTATGATCTTTCGAATTTTACGTTGTGCATGGATGCGGAGGGGAAGGGGTTGCTCTGCGACGTCTCAAGCTTAAAATTTTTTCCAAGACCTCCCTTTTGAAGTTTCTTGCACTCTTAAAGCGAATTTTATTTGGAGGTTCGGTACTACTTTTGTGCCCGAACCTCTGATCTGCCATTCTATTTGAGTTCGGAACTTCCGATTCGGTGACTAACGAATCGCAACATTGGTGCATGATTTTGGTACCACCTCGCGAAGTGGTTCTAAAAAAGGTTCGACCTATCGAAAACAAAAGAATCTGACTGGTCGAATCTGGTAGCAACGGTGTCCACTGGTGTTGGTGATTGATGAGACAAATCGGGACAGAAGTTCCCAAGGAGGTTCGAAACTTTAAATAAAATTCGCTTATAGTGAGGTTCCCTTCGTTGCCTCCCGCAGAATCATCCTAGGTCCGCCCATACATTTACAAGTAAAGAGAGGCCCAATGGCCCTAATTTGAAAGTTTTGAATTTCAAAACGTAACTTATTTCACACAAGAGTTTCATTTCGGCTTAAATTACGAGGCTCTTAAACTTTGGAAGTAGTTTGTTCGGCACCTTGAGAAAATATGGTTGTTTTGTAACACAATACTTGTGTTGCTGACAAAATCAACGTAGAAAAATAAATACGATCACAGAACAAACACAGCTGGTCTTAACGACTTTAAATTTTTTGACGAGTCACAAGCAAAAACTCTTCAGATTCTTGAAGTAGAGTGTCTACTGAGTCATTTAAGCCAAAAAGAAAAAAATTCTGTCGAGCTCCTGGAAAATAAAGTCGATTTAAAGGTATTTTTGGGCTAAAATAGCCAAATTACCCATAGCAAGGCCCGTCATATTATTTAAAAAATTGTTTTCTTCCTGGGTATAATGCCCAAGTTTCTTAAACATGCATATTTTAAGCCTCCGATTACTTAAACTACCAATTTTAACCATATGGTAAATTTTGGGGGCCTAAAATGAGCCCTCAGAGCCAAAAATTGCAAACATTTTTGAAAACTTCGGATTTTCAGGGGGGTGTTTTTTTTTTAACGTTGTTTTTTCTACAGTCGTCAATGAGTAATTCTGAAGGGCATTTTCGATTACATAATTGAAATTTTGACTGTTCAGGTGAAAGGGGAAGGGGGCACCAGGCTTTGCTTTGCCATTCTCACAGTTTCTGAAAACGCTTGAAAATTCCCTATTACATTGGAAGTCCAAAATATCCCGTTTTATTCATTAATTACTGTATCTGATATTATAAAATATGCAGCAGGAGTTACTGCCCCCCCCCCCTCCTCCTCACTACGCGATGTATGGAAACCTTGATCTCACTGCGCGCGCTAACGGATCCTTGCTTTTTGCATCCGGGCATTTGCAGGATAAACTTGTAGCATAAACATGTCCATTTATATGTAATGCTAAAGACCGCCAAATGTTTTATTGCAAATGCCCGGATCTACTGTACAACGGACTGCCATCACGCGAAAAGCAAGGATCCGTTAGCGCGCGCAGTGAGATCAAGGTTTCCATGCATCGTGTAGTGAGGAGGAGGGGGGGGGCAGTAACTCCTGCTGCATATTTTATAATATCAGATACAGTAATTAATGAATAAAACGGGATATTTTGGACTTCCAATGTAATAGGGAATTTTCAAGCGTTTTCAGAAACTGTGAGAATGGCAAAGCAAAGCCTGGTGCCCCCTTCCCCCTTCACCTGAACAGTCAAAATTTCAATTATGTAATCGAAAATGCCCTTCAGAATTACTCATTGACGACTGTAGAAAAAACAACGTTAAAAAAAAACACCCCCCTGAAAATCCGAAGTTTTCAAAAATGTTTGCAATTTTTGGCTCTGAGGGCTCATTTTAGGCCCCCAAAATTTACCATATGGTTAAAATTGGTAGTCTAAGTAATCGGAGGCTTAAAATATGCATGTTTAAGAAACTTGGGCATTATACCCAGGAAGAAAACAATTTTTTAAATAATATGACGGGCCTTGCTATGGGTAATTTGGCTATTTTAGCCCAAAAATACCTTTAAATCGACTTTATTTTCCAGGAGCTCGACAGAATTTTTTTCTTTTTGGCTTAAATGACTCAGTAGACACTCTACTTCAAGAATCTGAAGAGTTTTTGCTTGTGACTCGTCAAAAAATTTAAAGTCGTTAAGACTAGCTGTGCAAACCGATTGGGCCAATGTTTTTTTTTTCCCCCATTAACCCTGCACATACGATATTGAACACGATCCAATGTATCAAGATGCCAAAAATGTCGTGTTAATTTTGGAATTCAAATGTCACAAAATCGTAAGGTTTGTACATTCGTACCATTTGGATTTTAGAGAGTACATAGCGTGCAATGTAATACGGCACTCCTTGAACTTCACGTTGTCGATAGATCACTTCTGTCTACGAGCGTAAAATTCTGAGGGGCCAGTTGATTTAGGTTCAACGTCACGGAGTCTGAAGAATAAATCATTTCGAGCTGTGGCCGCGGAAAGTGCGAGACTGGGTCGAACACTTCAAAAGTACTTAGCGCCTTCTTTTTTCCTCCCTCTAATCTTGACTTGGGCGGTAGGCTACCATTCTGCCGGGGAATCTAATGAAAAGAAAATCACTCGTACCAGAGTTGCAAGCTTTTAGTTACTACATTTCGCGGATGGCGGCTGGCGCACAGAGGATCGGTCATAGGAGAGGTCGGACAAAATTAGGAAACTTTAAAAGCGTATAACTCCGTTTATACAATACTTTGAGGTTCTAAAAGTGGTTCCATTGGTTTCCTCGTCAAATTTTCTTCCACACTGAAAAAAAATTCTCGGCGTTTTTACCAAGGTCCGTTGGTACCTTTACCATCTCACTTTTTTTACCAATTATTGGTAATTTTACCAAGACAGACTGGTAAGCTTACCTAAAAACCGGTATTTTTACTGTTTTTTCAGGTAAGAATACCACTTTCATTGGTAATCAATTCCTGGTAACTTTGCCATTTTATCTCGGTAATTCTACCACAGTTGATAAAAAATATTGGCGTTTTTACCAGGTCCAGTAAAATTACCGAGAAAGTCAATAGTTTTACCGAGATTTCTCGGTAAAATTACCAGTTCCATAAATGGTAATTTTACCAAGAAAAAACTGGGATCAAATAGAACCCTGAATTCTTGGTAATTTTACCCTTTTCTTAGTAAATACACCGAGATTTTTTTTTCAGTGCAGCAGCGCCCCTTAAATTTAAAAATGTGACGAAATAAACGTCAAAATTTGCAGTTTTATTCATATTTTTCATGTCCGACCTCTCTGATTGACTCGATCCACTGTTTGGGGGTGAGCGGGAAGTTGTGAAGGGGTCGTCTTACCCTCTCCTAAACGTTCGTTCAAAAGGCGCTCTCAACCTTGAAGTTAGACTCTCGTTGAGTTCAGCTTCGACCCTTTAAGGTTGTCAATTTTGAGTTAGTTCATTTTTTCTTGCTCCAAATGCATCGTTTTCATCGAGAAAATCGATAAGAAAAATATGTACTCGGAGCAGAGAAAAAGTTGTCTTTAACTAAGGGTCAATCGGTGACAGTCGACTGTCTTCACATATTTTACGTCTGACGTGATCTCGGACATCGTATCGAAAGCAAACCAACTGACACAATAGGGCCAGATCAGAGGTGTAACACTGAGAAAACATACCACCGAAACCCAAATCTTTTTCAAGACAAAATATGCTGCCAACTGTAAAATATTGAAAAATCTCCGGATTTTGGGATTAGGCTGATTTTGGCTCTTGTCGAAACCCCTAATGGAGATGTTGCATGTGTGAGGAATTAGCGATTTGAGTATTGATCCCTATGTAAAAGTTCGCGAGAAACACAATGGTGCCACTGGTTTTCTCTAAAATCAACTCCCAAGCTCAAAAAAGCTCTCAAGTTGAGGCCAAAATGGAGGGGATATCCCTCGCTATCCTGAGAGTCCACCTCTACATCAATACGAACTCTCCATGCCAAAATTAGGAAGCGAATACATTAGCAGGGATGCCGTGTTTTCAGTTTTGGAGTCCCCAAATGAAGTGGCAGCCCTGTCAATGTATTTGCTCCCTATCTTTGCATGGAGAGTTTGTCTTGATGTAGATGTGGACTCTTAGGATAGCGTGGGATATCCCCTCCATTTTGGCCTCGACTTGAGAGCTTTTTTTAAGCTTGGGAATTAATTTAAGAGAAAACCAGTGGCACCATCATGTTTCAAGCGAACTTTTACATAAGAATCAACTGTCAAATCGCAAATTCCTCACACATGCAACATCTTTATTGTAATGTAAATGGGAGAGCTGGCGCTATGTTCTGCTCGACGAGTTCTGAGCTCGGAGTGCGCCGAGCTTCGGTCACTTTTTCGATGCATTTTCGATCCAAAATGGCGGTGTGAAATACGTGGTAATTATTTTTTTCATCAATTTGAACACGTCAAATACGTCCTATTTAAATTGATAAAAAGAAAAATATGTATTCAAGGAAAATATAAAGAAGGTTTTGTAAATGTTAATGTGGTCCTTTGTCGAATCTAATGATTCCCAAAGCACTTTAATTTTTTATTTTATATTTTGTGCTTTTACTTTGCTGCAGCGTGGAGCACGCGCAACCAAACGCTCAAAATTGGACGTATTTGACAATTAAAATCCGTACGGAGTGTGCGAAAATTTCAAAATCACGAGTTGAAAAACGCTGACTCCGCGAGGTTTAATATTAGAGCCAAACGCAGAGCGGAGAGGCGTGCTGTCAGCGCAACACACGCACTGGCGCCTTCAAACCTAACTGGGATACTTCACGCATTGCGCAATGCGTGAAGTATCCCAGTTAGGTTTGTAGGCGCTAATGTGCGTGTGTTGCGCTGGTCGTCCTCGCCCGCCGCGCAGAGGCATGCCACGGCGCCTCAAGCGACTATTCTATCTCCATTCTTGGTGCCAAATACTGCACTGATAAGAATATTTCTGCTCTTGCGCTACTTTTAGTTAATATAGGAGGTCAAACACAAATCAACCCAAATGTTGTGTTTATTTTGGTGCAGTTTGCGGCGAATTTAGCGCAGAAAACAATGGAGGGACTCGGACACCCCAGAGTCAACCGAAGATTTGGGTTAAGTAGCGTTTTACTTCCCGTAACCAAAATTTTGTGTTGAATTTTCTCTCTGTGTGGCCTTCGATTGAATGTTCTTATTTTATGATGCATCATGCCTCCATGAAGCCATTTATGATTTTAAAATTTGGAAAACTGTCCGATGGTAAAATTTCATGAAAATTATTAAAACTTGCTCTACGCGATAATTTTCAAAGGAAGGTCATAGAACAAGCCCTCACTCATTAGAACTCGAATTCATTGGTTGGATCACCATTCACCAACACTGCCATGCTAAGAGAGAACGCCGTATGGACATTCGAGAGTTGCCAAATTTCACCGAATGAAAAATGCAATTTTTAGAAAATTTAGGCATATTTTTCCTTAAAATTTTCAGATATTTCGAAGTGAATATTGTACGAAATTGTCTGAAAATTTTGAAGAAAAACGTTCATAATTTTCCCGGTAATTTCCTTCTATTGAAAAAAATATGGCGGCGTTTGAGGGCTCATACGACGTTCTTCCTTCACGGAAAAAATTAAATGTTGATTTAGCATTTATACTGTTAAAAAGATGTCCGACAAGTTTCAAATGCTGATTTTACATTTTAAAAAATGCTAACGTAACTACGCCCACCGCAAAACGAACAAATTGAAATGTCATGTCAGCTTTTTTGTAATGTAAAATCAGCATTTGTAACTTGTCGGACATCTTTTTAACAGTATGAATGCTTAATCAACATTTAATTTTTTTCCTTGTAAGGAAGAACGTCGTATGAGCCCTCAAACGCCGCCATATTTTTTTCAATAGAAGGAGAATTCACTGGGAAAATTGTGAATATTTTTCTTCAAAATTTTTAGACAATTTCGTACAATATTTACTCTGAAATATCTGAAAATTTTAAGGAAAAATATGCCTAAATTTTCTAAAAATCGCATTTTTTATTCGGTGAAATTTGGCAACTCTTGTACGTTCTTACTCTTGTCCGTATGTTCATACGGCGTTCTTCCTTAGCATGGCAGTATTTGTGAATGGTAATCCAACCAAGCATGGCAGGATACTTGGCAAGTGCTCTATCATACTGATCCATCTGAAGGGATCCGTGACGAGCGGCGGGAGTTTTTTCAGACTCGGCATCAGAGGCTCAGAGGAATGGGACCGAGGGTCATGAACCGTGTCCCGTCTTCCGTTCACGTATCTTGGAGTGGCGCTGTCCCTGCCCCCCCTCCCTTGCCCCCGTGCCCCACCTTTAATCCCTCGAAATGTGTTTCCGCAGAAAGTTCAGCCGAGGGGCCGAGGCTGTCAACCCTTGTTTCACGCTCGCTGAATTCACCGCAAAATCGGGCCAACTAATTACCCACCCCTCGCTCTCCTACGCCGCCCCCCGCCGAGTCGCAGGGATGCCATCTTCACAGGGATTTTTCTCTCGAGTACCTATGAATCGAGTGTGCGCTGAAAAAAACTCCAGCCCTGGAAGTCGTACTTACGAAATATATATATGTCGCAGGCAATTAGGAATCGCCGGCAATTTTCAGGCGGTTCACATGTTGTTTCAATAAATCGCAATTATGAGCATCGGCATAATGCAAATGGGCCTGTTGCATGCAAGAGATACAGCCGCGCGAATAGACTTTTTAGGGGTTAAATGACACGAAAATTACGATGGTCTCATTAAAAAAGTCTGAAATACACTCCTTACTGCGCAATTTGCGTTGTTAGAAACGCGCTTTTTCAAATTTCCCGCGTCTGGGGGCAGTTTTCTAATCACCGGAAACGAGCAAACGGCGGGCTCGGTGATTTCCGGAAGATGCCGAGTCGTTGTTGTTGTTGTTATTTTTTCCTTCAGTTTGTTTACAAACCCAACCTGATCTCTTATAGTGGTCCATGTACGCTTTATGTGGTAACGAAATCGATCAACTTTTAAATATCCAACGTAATCCTTCTACATTTCATTTCACGATATCACGAGCTCCGATTTTTAGGTTATGTTGTCAGTTTTAGTTGACCGGAAATAGCCGCGAGTTGCCGTTAGAAAACTGCCCCCAGACGCGGGAAATTTGAAAAAGCGCGTTCCTAACAACGCAAATTGCGCAGTAAGGAGTGTATTTCAGACTTTTTTAATGTGACCATCGTAATTTTCGTGTCATTTAACCTCTAAAAAGTCTATTCGCACGGCTGTATCTCTTGCATGCAACAGGCCCATTTTAAGAGTTATGGTATTCAAAAGTATGAGCTCGGCTTGAAGCGCCTTCATTTTTTGTGATACTCTACGCTTTGTCAGGATGTTAGTTTAGTTGCCTGTCCAATCTCAACCCGACTAACGTCACGGAGTTCACTGCACGCTCTCCTGAGTGTGCATGTTTCTACCATGTTCTTAAGGATGGAAAAGTACCTATTCACATCATAGGGAACATAATCAGCACTCTAATCGTGTTCTTTTATTTTGGAATTACATGATTTTCTACGTTTATTCGCCACTGGCTTGCAAATTGCCGGCGATTGCTAATTGCCTGCGACATATAGATACACCGGCCGCGTTCCCAGCTCAGAGGCCGGAAGTACCGGGAGTAGCACCCGGAACAATGGAAGCTACGGCTCCAGCGCCCGTGACTTTCGGCCTCTGAGCCCGGAGCGGACGGTATGTCTACGTTGCCCGTAACTTTTCTTTCAGTGTATGTAACACCAAATGGTTTTTATTATAATGAAGGGAGATTTTAGGAGGGCCTTGTCATCCTATCATGTAACTAACGTGTACATGATGCATCGTCGCTTTTCTCACAAAAGGGCGTAACTACACTTAGAGATGAGTCCGCGGGAAAGCATTGAGTCATATGAACGACAGGGTTCATCACGAGGTGAAGTTACGTCTTTATGTCTGCGAGCCGATTATTGAAACTGATAGACAAAGCGATAGACAAAGAAAACATAGGGAGTATATGTAGAGCGATCGTATTGGTTGGCATGGTTGGTTCTTATAGACTAAGGAAGAAAACGATGGACTAACTGTCGGGTCTTCGGTAGGTTGCTTTTAGTTAGTCCATTACCTACCTCCTACGTCCATTGCCACCACCCGTTTCCACCGATAGGATCCCTCCAAATCCCTTTTGTCGTCTTTGTCTGTAGCTTTGTCTATCAGTTTCAATAATCGGCCTGCTGGAAGGCGACAATATATTATATCATAAAGCAAAATAAATGTTAAAAAACTGGAGGAGTCTTCGTCCTTTTAACTTTGGTAATAGATCTTTGCAAGAGTTACCGCAAATTTACTAAATACAAAATAATTTTTAAAACAAATTATTATAAAAATACATATAATTGTATACATTTTTCCAATGTTTTTCTTTTGTATTTCAAAGTCTTGCCGTGGCAAATCATCGTAATCCCTCGTAATGATCGGTTTTCAAAGCTATTCGTTAAAAATGTCGCGTTCAAATTAGAGGCGGCAACGCTGACGCGGTGCCACTCGGCACGAAAACATTAGCTCACCTTTAATTTGGACGTCTCGCACGATTCTTTTGATTTCCCGAGCGAGGTCGTTGAGTTTATTTCAAAATTAGAATCTCTCTCGAACGACATTTGTTTCCCTTTTTTGACAATTAACTCAAGAAATTGTCGTCACGCGCCACAAAAAAGCGGTCTAGGGCTCCCTTCGGACCAGCAGTTTGAATAAATTCCTCATTTAGAAATTAAAAAATTTTTTGAGATCCACTGATTTAGAATCCAAATCGAAAAATCAGAACGTTATATCTGTGTCTCTGCTAAATTAGGCTAATTTCCCCCTACACGGGGAAAAAAAAATCATATTAGAGTCCAGACTCTTAAAAACATCGACAAGAAAAAATACTCTTGATTCAATCAGATTTAAGATTAAATCAAGAACCAAGCCTCTTAATTTGAGCTGATTTCCTTGAACGAAGCGTCGTTGCACGCTGCAGCGCGATGGGCGAGGACGACCAGCGTGACACGCGCACTGGCGCCTACAAACCTAACTAGGATACCTCACGCATTGCGCAATGCGTGAAGTATCCCAGTTAGGTTTGTAGGCGCCAGTGCGCGTGTCGCGCTGGCAGCAAGCCTCTCCGCTCTGTGTTCGGCTCTAATATTTGAACTCGCGGAGTCAACGTTTTTCAACTTATGATTCTTAAATTTTTGCACACTCCGCATTGGCTTGGGGCTTGGTTCTTGATTTAAGTTTAAATCTGATTGAATCAAGAGTATTTTTTCTTGTCAATGTTTTCAAGAGTTTGGACTCTAGATCCAATGTGTTTTTTTTCCGGTGTAATATTCTATGTTATTGAATTACATATCTATCGATCTCAATGGGTCAGTTGCGCTGGTCATAGAATTGTATTTTGATGTAGATTAGCTAAAAATAATAAGATCAGTCGAAACAGCAACTTTCTACGTTCAATATTAACAGTGATATCGATTGTCAGTTCGACGCACATGTGCACTGGTTATTCGACGTGAAACTCGGATGAAAGCAAGGTAGGAGAAACCAAGGGTGTTACTACCGCAGTGGATGACGTCAAAAACCCGACTTTTCAAAGGGCGATACCTCGATTAAAGTGATTCGATGGACGCCATATTTTGTGTCAGAACGGCATGCGATATATAGCATCAATTGGCTCCATTTTTTTAGCTACTCGTCATTTTTTCCCAATTTTGAGATCGCAATTCTGTTGTCAGGAGACTAAAGCGCTCACTTACCAATTTTAACAAAGAAATTCAACGTAATAAAGGCGTGGTTTTTTAGAGAGAAAACATCGCATTCGATACTGATATCGAAACTGCACTCGAATGCGATATTTTCTCTCTAAAAAAAACCACGCCTTTATTACGCTGAATTTCTTTGTTAAAATTGGTAAGTGAGTGCTTTAGTCTCCTGACAACAGAATTGCGATCTCAATATTGGAGAAAAATGACGAGTAGCTGAAAAAATGGAACCAATTGATGCGATATATCGCATGCCATTCTGACAAAAAATATGGCGTCCATCGAATCACCTCAATATTGAACGTTGAGAAATACTGTTTGGACACATCTTATTTTTTTCAGGTAATCTGCACGAATCAAGCATCAAAATACGATTCTGTGACCAGCTCAACTGACCCATTTAACAGACAGTCATCTTCCGCGATGCAACAATGGGTCAGTTGCACTGGTGTCAGAATCATATTTTGATGCTAGATTCTTGTAGATCAGCTAAAAATAATAACAGCTGTTTAAACAGCAAGTCTCTACGTTCAATATTATCCAAGATATCGCGCTTTGGAAAATTAGGTTTATTACGTCATCCACCGCGGTAGTGACACTCCGGTTTCTTCTGCCTTGGTTTCATCAGTCAGTGTGACCCAAATTTGCACCAGTTACTCAATGTGAAACTCGGATGATAGCAAGACGAAAGAAACCAAGGTTGTTAATATCGCGGCGGATGACGGAAAAAAAATTGTAAAAAGCGATATCTCGGTTAATACTGGTAAAAAGTTGCTATGTGGACGGATCACATTACTTTCAACTAATCTACAAGAATGAAGCATCAAAAATATGATTTTGTGACCAGCGCAATTGAAGCATTACCAGCCCAAAATTTGTGTCTAATTTTGTGCACACATCATGCCTGGTAGTTTTTCTGTGTTCACACCTACAGGTCCGTTGTGAAGCTAGTCTAAAGTTCCTTGCAAATCTTTGAAATTGATAATAAACGAATACTTTACAATTAAAAATTCACTTCCGAAATTCGTAGGAGGAAGTATAGTGCTTCTTCGGTTTCTATGCGGAAGAGTTCAAAGCTCCTTCAACTCGATGGGTATGCAATTTGATATCCGGGAAGTTAAAATAGTTGCTTAAGCGCCGTTACTGTAAATTATTTGCAAGTGGAGAAAATGTGATCTTAATTCTCGTTTGTGACACTGTGAAGGCCTAAAATACGGTTGTCAATCAGAAATGGATTCACATTGTCTTAACTTTTAGTATAAAGGAACTCCATCTAAAAGAAAAGCACTGCCGTTCAAAGGAAAAACGCCGTATGAACCTTCGTCTGTTGCCAAATTTTTTTCGGTAAAATACGAATTTTTAGGAAAACTTGTAAAAATTTTCCGTGAAGCTTCCGGCTTCACCCTACGGAACTTTCGGCCTCTGAACCCGGAACGCGAACGGTATGCGTATATAGCCCGTAAGGACGGCTCCCACGGCCGGAGTTTTTTTTTCAGTGCAGAAAATTTATCCATCGATTGTCTCAAAAATTAATATGTTAAGAAGGTATTCGTATTGTCCTTACTCTCGGTATAAAGGGACTCTAGCTTAGGCTAGAGCGTCACTATACGAAAGAATAATTTGGAAAGTTCAACATCCTGACGAAAGTCCTCCAGTTTTCGGGTCAAATGTCAACCGTTCACGTTGTTTGACCGCGGGTATCAGTTGTCTGACCTCGGTTATTCTCCCAGGCGAAAGTGACGTGCGCACACTTGGGTGACCCGTTTTCATTTCCCCCGGGAGCTCGGCGCGGGGTCGCCTGAGGCGGTTGCCCTCGCGGGTTCCGGATTTCTCGGGAAAATTCCGGCGCGAGGAATTTCGGCGAAAAAAGGCGGGCGGTTCCGGATGAGACTCGATGTTTACTCGCGTATGAAACAAGGGGCGACTCAAACATCGTTAGCCTCGAATTCCGCCGGGACGTAATTAAATACAAACACTCGGGCTCCCGAACCAACCAGAAGGGCGGCATCCGGCTTCATCGACTCCGTTGCCGATAGCGTCCGGAAAAAACCGCACGCATCGTTCGATTGATACTATTGGTCGTCGCCCCCTCATTGGTAATCCGGGAAATCCCGGGTATAATTTTAAAGATAATGTTTTTGAGTTCTTACAAGTGTTTCTTAGGAGTTACCAAGTACACTGGAAAAAAAACACATTGGATCTAGAGTCCAGACTCTTAAAAACATCGACAAGAAAAAATACTCTTGATTCAATCAGATTTTTGCTTAAATCAAGAACCGAGCCTCTTAATTTGATCGGATTTCCTTTTGATTTAAACAAAAATCTGATTGAATCAAGAGTATTTTTTTTTTGTCGATGTTTTCAAGAGTCTGGACTCTAGACACAATGTGTTTTTTTCCAGTGTAGGGAAAGACCAAAAAAAAAAAAAAAATTAAGTATGTTTCTTAGGAGTTACCAAGAAGGAAAAAACGAAAAAAAATCCGGCTTCATCAATTCCGTTGCCGATAACGTCCGAAAAAAAAACCGCACGCATCATTCAATTGATACTATTAGTCGGCAGCCTCTCATTGGGAATCTAGGAAATCCCAAATATAAGTTTAAAGATAATGACTCGGAATTTTTACAATTTTTTCTTAGAAGTTACCAGGTGAGAAAAAAAAAAAAAATAGTAATTCTCTGGAGTTACCAAGTAGGGAACCTCTCCCCCCCCCACCCATCCAAAAAAAATATTGCTTCATCAACTTCATTGCCGATAAAATCCGGAAAAAATTGCACGCATCATTCGATTGATACTATCGGTCGTCACCACCTCATTGGTAGAGCCCCCACATGGTAAAAGTATAAAAATAAGAAATCCACTTCTGCTTGTTTCCTTTATGTGGACCGTGTTGAGCAGAAAGGAACCAAGCCACATCAGCCATTGCCAAATTTGAGTAGGCAATTTAATTTTTTACATGAAAATAGTTGTGCGGATTTTTGTAAAAATTTCAGTAAATTTTTTGGCAAAAGCAAATCAAATTTCTCAAATTTTTCAAAGGAATCCGCAAAAACCAGAGATAAGACACCCTCTACTCGTATCTCGGCTATGGTGGCAGCTTTTACTTTCAAGGTTTCAATATTAAACTGTTGACTTACCTACATGGTTGATGTCTAACAACTTGTTGGCAGTTGTGGAAACTTGTTTTGCTCATGACATCACCCGAAGCTTATCATCCACCATGTAGGTAGGTCAACAGCCGAAAAAAGAATGATGACTGTTGCTCCCTTACAATTGTCCATAATCCTTGAAATTGAATTTAATCCCCGATAGAAAAAGCTTCCACCTGTCGCGAAGAGGCCAGTGAAGGGTCTCTTGTTTCTGGCCAAAACGTTCTCTGGTAAAAAATTCAACTGCCCAGCTAAATCTGACAATAGCTGATGTGGCTTGGTTCCTTTCTGCTGAAAGCCGTCCATTTAAGGACTCTCCTCCTCCTGTAACGCACCCATTATGCAAGCAGAACCCTCCTCTCTCTGGAGCGTTCCGTATTTTATGAACGCACGTTTCCATTGCGTAATTCTTGGTCCAAGGAGACAGAATTGCTGAAGAGTAATGCTGGTCAAATTCGGTCGTAATATCGGATTTTGAGGTTTCCGCGAGACGATTTTTCCGAATTCCTTAAAAAAACACTGGAAAAAAACACATTGGATCTAGGGTCCAGACTCTTGAAAACATTCACAAGAAAAAGGACTCTTGATTCAATCAGATTTAAGCTTAAATCAAAGGGAAATCCGCTCAAATTAAGAGGCTTGGTCCTTGATTTAAGCTTAAATCTGATTGAATCAAGAGTATTTTTTCTTGTCGATGTTTTTAAGAGTCTGGACTCTAGATCCAATGTGTTTTTTTCCAGTGAATCCGATTTTTGAATTTTTCCCAAAAAGTCCTCTTGCGTAAATTACTTTGCAAATAACTTGAAAAATCTACAAAATCTGGCATCGGTTCAAAGAAAATGGCCTCCTCGATCGGAAGAATGGAGTTTTCCCGGCGCTCGCTTCAGCGTACTGTTTGTCGTAGCAATATTGTCGCCAATTCGTCGAAAAGAACATCGCGATCCATCATTAAAATGATAGAGAAATAAAGGATTCTCATGAGAATCTGGAGACAGCGCGGGGGAGCGTTGTTTGATTTGAGCAAACTGAGCGGCGCAAATTGACTGAAACGGAGAGAACTCGATGATTGAGACGTGAGCACTCTTTCGACGGAACATGATGAGAGGGAGCGAAGGTACTGATGTGCTACGCAAGAACAACCTAACTCCAATGGAGGATACGGGCAGATACGTGGTTTTTCGAAATCATGGTAGTGTTCGATTTTGACCGGTGTGATCCTTGAAACGCTCTCTCATAATGGGGCCAGCTTCGAGTACCCATACAGGAAGAGTTTTGCCATTTGTGTGCCGCTTTTTCATTGGTCGCGAAAAACGGACTGATCGGTCGATCGGTTGTCCTTCTAGAACGATCTGTACTGGCTCACTTATAGAAGCACCTATCTGTCGACCAAAATTAATTGAAGATCAGGAAAAAAAGTTCGTGTTGCTAAATCAGTTGATACTATATACTATAATCATATACTGTCGACTGGACTGCATTTAACAGAAAGGAACGAACTGGATAGTGCAAATAAGGCCCTTGTGCAAATCATGCAAATTCATCGTTATCTAAAAAAAGTGCCTAACATAACAAATACTTTTTATTTTTCTACTACAGAACGAGCGGCGTACTGCCGCACAGTGGATCGAGTCAATCAGAAAGGTCGGACATAAAATTTTTGACTAAAACTGCAAATTTTTATGTTTATTTTGTCACATTTTAAATTTCAAGGGGTGCTTACTGAAGAAAATTTCACGAGGAGACCAATAAAACCACTTTTAGAACCTCAAAATTTAGTATGAACGGAGTTATAAGCGTTGAAGTCTCCGAATTGTGTCCGACCTCTCCTATTAACTCGATCCACTGTGTGCCGGCGCGAACGACGCACTGCCCTAGTGGAAGTCCACCTTCCGCCGCACGGACCTGCACAAGGTGGACTTCCACTAGGGTGGCGCCTACAAACCTAACTGGGATACTTTACGCATTGCGCAATGCGTGAAGTATCTCTGTTAGGTTTGTAGGCGTCAAAATGCGTGTCATGCTGGTCGCCCTCGCCCGCCGCGCTGCGGCGTGCCACGGTGCCTCAAGCAACTATTTCACAACAGAGGGGTTGCAAAGCATCAAACGAAATTGAGGGCGATCCAACATATTAAGAATGACAGGCATCCTTCAAGAGTACGGAGCTTTCCTTGCAAATACATCAAGATACTACACAAAAAGAGAGCGGTGTTCCAAAAACTCACTAAGTTCTGGCATCCGTATTCAATAACATTTCGCATAATTTTGGAATTTCATTAGAGAAAAAAGTGACTTGATTTGGGCAGAAACGGTTTTGAGTATGCTGTCAAGAAGATTTTATTTTGAATCAAGAATAAAATAGCTGAATGGAAGCGGGTTTCTGCTTGATATAAGTGTCTTTTCTTTTTATATAAGCATCTTTTCTTCTTTAAACAAGCAATATTTCCTTTATTGATTCATAAGAAAATCTTCTCAGCGGTAAATTTGAGCATACTTATGCTTGACTCAAGTCAGCCAGCTTAAGTCGAGCCATTCTTTCTCTTCTTCCTCTTTGTCATTTTCTTCTTCTCCCTTTTCGTTATTTACTTCTTCTCTCTCCCTTTATTTCATCATCCTCTTCCTTCTTTTCTTTCTTGATCCTCACCCTTACACCAAAAAAACACGAAGTTCCATCGTCATACATGTTGGACACACAACAAAATATAGATTAAAGGTTAGATATTGGCAGAAAAGGGTACCATTTTACGCAAGACGGCAGTAAATACAGCTCTCTCACGGAATGATAAGTACTGATGATTTAGTTTTAAAATAATGGCACTTTTGCACACTTATTGCTTTTCAATAGCTCTCAATTTTTACAAATCATACGAATTGTGCAGTTATTAACTGAATCAGTCCATTTATTTAAATTAAATTAGTCGAATTTTGAGGGGAATTCGACTTCAAAAGTGTGGGCGTCACGGCTCTCTTCGATAAAATTGCAGTGTTCATAGTCGACCCGAAAACGCATAAATTTAGGATATTCCCAGCAAGGGAGATGAGAACGCCTTCAATTTTTTCCATATGCAACACTCACATCGACGGAGTACGAATAGTTGCATCAAAACGCTTTTACCATCGGACTACCCCGATTTGGGCTTTACTATACTCTTCGGTGACACGGGAGTGTAGCACAGGCTGGATATAGCTCGGAATCTCGGAAATTATCTCCCCAAGCGATGACATCGAGGTCGATGCTCAAGTCGAGGCCTTGCTAAGTGACAGCAGAGGTGACAACATTACTTGACGCGCTTCAATAATGTTCAAGTGACATGAGTGGTCCTTTGATACCGGGTTGACATCCAGTATAACCAAATTCTCAACGCTGGTCTGGAGGCCGGATGCCAATCTAGGCCAACTAGACCACATTCATCCGAAACGTTTTGAGCATGCGATCAATCACATCGAAGGAGGGCTTTTATTGGGCGTTAAGAAGAAAGGAACCAAGCCACATCAGCCATAGCCAAATTTAATTTGGCATTTTAATTTTTTACGTAGAAACGGTTGAGCGGATTTCTGTGCAAATTTCAGTGAATTTTCTGCATAATACGGAGTAAATTCCTTAAAATTTTCAAAGGAATCCGCACAAACCTTCTCTTTGTAAAAAATTAAATTGCCCGGTTAAATTTGAGAGTAGCTGCTGTGGGTTGGTCCCTTTCAACTAAACAAGGTCCCATTCATCCGTGAAAAAGAACGTTCTGAAATTTCATTACGACTAGAGGCCTAGACATCTCCTTGGGTGTCATGTCAGGCTACGATGCTCATGCAAGCTCATGCTAGAAGTGGGTGAAAAATTAAAACTAAATCAAAATATGGAGAGTTTTGCACGGTAATGGCCAAGGTCACATTTCCAAAACGCAGCGGCAAAAACAAACGCATGGCACGGCGCGGCGGGCGAGGGCGACCAGCATGACACGCACATTTGACGCCTACAAACCTAACAGAGATACTTCACGCATTGCGAAATGCGTGAAGTATCCCAGTTAGGTTTGCAGGCGCCGTTTCGCGCTGGCAGTTCGCCGCTCGCTCTATGTTGGGCTCTAATATTTAAACTCGCGGGGTTAGCGTATTTCAACTCATGATTTTGAAATGTTTGCACACTCCGCATGGATTATTCTCATGTAAGTCAATGAAAAAAAAATATATGTATTGAAGGAAAGTACAGTGGGAAAAAAAACTCATTGGATCTGGAGTCCAGACTCTTGAAAACATCGACAAGAAAGAGTACTCTTGATTCAGTCAGAATCTAGCTTAAATCAAGAACCAAGCCTCTTAATTAAAGCGGATTTCGTTTTGATTTAAACAAAAATCCGATTGAATCAAGAGTATTTTTTCTTGTCAATGTTTTAAAGAGTCTGGACTCTAGATCTAATGTGTTTTATTCCAGTGTGACGTTTCGCGGCGCCCGGGCCCGCCATGATTTTTAGTTGCCAAATGGGCTAAAAATAGGCTCCAAAAAATGTGGGATTCAAAAACTACTCCTAGAACACTTGCGCCATAACCTAGAGGGGTTGAAATTCGAAACATTGAATTTTGGAGATTGTAATGAAGAAGTTAGCGCGCTTTGCAAGAAAATTTCGCAAAAAGAAAGACACGCAATTTTTGACTTGAGCTATCGCAATGTTCTCTTCATCAAACACATTATTCTCAGTTTGAAATCTGCCCTTGAGTTAATAACGAGTTATAATGCCATGGTGACTTGCTGTAATCAAAGCGTAAAGTGCAGCGCATCTCAAAGGATGAGTAATTCGATTTCGTTTAAATTCCTCCTCGCCGAACTCTTGGTCTTAAAATACCGGCGAACGAAAAAAGCGGGGTCGTCTTGTGATTTCTGCCTCACCGAGCCACAGGCTGATTTCGTCGGAACGAATTTTTCGTTCTTTGGTCCTCGTTGACGAGAAACGAAATTGGGGCGGGAAAATGAAGACGTATCGTGAGGTGTGCAATCTCATCATTTTTGTATCACTCAAGGAGCGCCGGAGATGTCTTTCGGAATTGATTCTTTGACACGTTTTCATCTGACGCAGCGGAAAGCGAAAAATTTCAGCCTTCTCCTCCAGGAATGGGGAGCTACGGCGGATGGGGTAGAGGGTAATTATTTGACCCATGGAGAAAGTGGAAAAATTATCAAAAGGAAATCGACCTCTCGGCGGTTAATTCTAGAGAACCTTTATACAGTAAGAGTATGGACACTACATGAATATCCATCTCAGCGGGCTGATAATTTAAATCAGTAGACAAAGCTATAGACAAAGCGATAGACAAAGGCAGAAAGGGGAAAACGAAGCGATCCTATTTGTGGTAGCGGATGGTTGCGATAGACAAAGGAGGTAAGTAGTAGACTATACTAACAGCAACCCACGAGAGACCGTCATTTACCCCCTTATTCTGTAATTAATTTTTCCGACCTGAAGAATCGCACGATTTTCTCTTTACCTTCTTTGTCTATTGCTTTGGCTGTGAATACCGATAATCGGCTCGCAGATTGGCTGAGGTATTTGAAGCTTTATGGACTTCCAGAATCCAAAACAAAGACTGACGTCCGTTTTAAATGGTCAAGTGATATTTGATTTAGTCGTTTCTCCGTGAAAAATTGAAGTTGCTTTAATAAGCGTTTACACTAATTTTCATCGCACTAAAACTTCGTCAATTAATACTTTCTTAGCATTATTGAGAAAGATTTAATCGCCTCCATTTTTTTGATGATTTTGACAATTTACTGTAGAGAATAGCTCGTCTTCAATATTTTGATTGATTTAGACCGTTTATGGTAGAGATTGGCTGCCAGCAAATATGGAGTATCGTAAAATCTTGCGAAAGTACAGTTGTTAAGTTCAGTTGCTCAGTGTCTTGTGCAGTATTCTCTCAGTTGTTGATCCATTGTTCAGAGTCTTGTGCAGTATTCCTTCAGTCGTTCTTGGCTGCCAAATTTTATGTAAAAAAATGTCAAATTCAATTTTTTCCGTCGAGAAACGGGCGATATTTTCCCGTAAGCGAACAAAACACCTCGGATTCCACCCCGAAATATTGAGGCATCTTGCTCAGGATGTAAAATTGAAATTCAAACTAGAGGCGGAGAGAATGAATAAACATGATAATTTCGCTGCGAGGGAGGCGGCCTACCCTGACTTGCTGGGAAAAATTACCGTGCGAACATCCGAACGTTGCCAAATTTCACCTGATAAAAACCGAATTTCCTTAGTTATTTATGTTCACTCTTATTCCGAGTTTTCACAGAATATTGATCACATTTTCACTTAATCCGTCTAAAAATATGAAAACTAAATACTCATGACTTTTCTTATCAATAAGCATTTTTTGGGAGTAAATTTGGCAACATTCGAAAGTTCATACGGCGTTTCTACTTTGAACGCTGTATCAGAGGTAAAAACTCTCCCCGCCTTTACCTCTTCCCTGTTTTCCGAACCACAAGCATATGCCCCCACCCCTCGCGGCCCCTTCATCACCACGTCCTCTTTCTTTCGTGCGAGAACACTGCTTGAAGCCTCGGGGCTTCTTCGTGAGATAGGATTCAAAGAGGAAGAGTAACTCTCTCGGAAAACCCGCTTGGAAAATCCGTTTGTAGCGCGCGAGCGATAATCCTGAGACGTTGCCATTTTGCGGGAAATTCGGCCGCTTTCACGGGGTTCAGCCACGTTGATTGAACGATGTACTTTCCGTTTGATTTCAGCGGACCTCACAAAGTACGCTTTTCCGCTCGTTCGATGCAACGGACGCAGCGATGCACAGTGGATCGAGTCAAAGGATAGGTCGAACAAAATCTGAAAACTTTAAAGGCTTATAACTCCGTTTATACAAAACTTTGAGGTTCTAAAAGTGTTTCCATTTGTTTTCCCGTGAAATTCTCTTCTAAAAATCACCCCTTAATACTTAAAATGTGACGGAATGGACGTCAAAATTTGCGGTTTTAGTCAAAAATTCAAGTCCGATCTCTCTTTGATCCACTGTGCGATGCTTCATTGATCAATGATGCATTCGCGCAGTGTCAATAATAACCCGTATTTTTACCCTCAGAAAGGGTTCGTTTTCAACTACGCCAACAGCATTTTTGTGGATTGAAACTATAAATTGAAAAGTATTTCCTGCGGGATGGAAATTGATAGACAAAGCAATAGGCAAAGAAGGCAAAGAAGGCAAAGGGGTATGGACAGATCCTATTGGTGGCAGGGGGCGGTTGCAATGGTCAAAGGAGGAAAGTAATAGATTAACTGGATTGCATTTTGCAAAAAGGAACCACTAGCATTGCAATGATGCTAAGATTGTGCAACTTCATCCTTTGCAATAAAATTGCGGAAATCGTGAAAAACTATGAAATTTACATGGTAATTTTTGTCTTAAATTTACGGTTTTTAGCGAGTAAAATAGAAACAACTAATGGATAATCGGGTTTTCCCTCCAAGACAAAAGAAGTTGCACAATCTTAGCAACATTGCAATGCTAGTGGTTCCTTTTTGCAAAATGCAATCCAACTAACGGCAACCCACATGAGTCCCTTCAGTTATATCGTTTTCTCCCATAGTCTACTGGCACCACCGCACCCCCCCCCCCCTCCCAAAAAAAAATTAATGAATAAATGTTTAAAAAATGAATACATAGGTAAAATATGAAAGACTCACTTTTCATACGAGTATTTTTAAAAGTTATTTTACGAACAGTGGTGCTGGTAATGTATTATTAGCTATGACGGGAGGAAAAATTCAGCAGTTCACGTCAGGAAAAAAATCATGTAGCGTTTCTCGGCAATTTGAATCTGAAATGTTTCAACCGCACTCGGAGGAATTTGTTCGTGCACGTGCGGCGCGACGCACAGTGAATCGAGTCAATAGGAGAGATCGGACAAAATTTGGAAACTTTAAACGCTTATGACTCCGTTTATACAAAACTTTGAGGTTCTGCAAGTGGTTCCATAGGTTTTATCGTGAAACTTTCTCCTAGAAGCATTTTTTAAAAATTAAAATGTGACGAAATAAACATCAATATTTGCAGTTTTAGTAAAAAAGTTCAAGTCCGACCTCTCTGATTGACTCGAGCCACTGTTCGACGGCAGTGGCGTGGCGTGGATTGCGATGTATCGATTGTTCTGCCATATAAACCTACGGTAAAGAATCGATTATTAAGGTGTTCGCTGCGAACACCCTGTTTATCGATCCTTTTTCACTGGTTTAAATGGCGTAACAATCGATATATCGCAAAGAACGCCACGCCACTGATCGACGGTGACAAAACGATTAGGATTTTTTATACAGGTACCTGCAGCCTAACAGTATTCATTTGCAGGAAAAATGTCACCAAACCTGTGCGGTCGAATGAATAACAACAAATCTATTCCGTCGCAAAACATATCGCGAGCTATAAACCGAGCGATCTTTTTTTAACCCCCCCCCCCCCCCCTTTGTTAGGAATCTCAGAGTGAGTACCGGCGGTGAGCATTTTACTCCGGAAGCCACCTCGCTCGCCCACCCCCCCCCCCCCCAAAAAAAAACCCAATGGTGTTTTGAATACAAAGCGGAACGTACTCTTTTTACGGATCAAGATCCGCTTTCACGGAGCAAATCTTACGCCATATTCATGAAGGACCACTAGATAAGATAGGAATTAAGGCATTCTGATACAGGTTTCTTCACCAAAATTTAACGAGAAACACGATTCGTGCTACGAAAATTACTGGAATTGACTCCTCACCGGGATATTGAATGTTTCTTGACGCAAGAATTCAAACTTCCCGCTCATGAAAACACGATGGTCTACGTGAGTCAGATCGCACACTTTACGTTACCGTGACAGTCTCTACGATACGAAAATATGGCAATCTTAATCTTGACGCTTTGGCTCAGCTATTGCAAGTTGTTTACACTCTGAATGATAAGGGGTGGGAAAGGAACAATGCTCCGCTGAGGAGCCTGCCAAAACTATTGTGAGGCGCTATTTGACTCACGTAGAGCTTTGAGTTTCTCGTGAGCGGGCAGTTCAAATTTCTCGTAACCAATGTGAAATAAAAACGTTAATATCTTCGTTAGGAGTTGGTTTCAATGATTATCGTTGCGTGAATCGTGTTTTACGTGAAATTCTGCTTAAAAACATGTATCAGAATGCTTAAATTCGTACCTTGTATAGTGGTCCGTTTCCTTAAATACAATAAAAATCCCTCCCTTTAAAATGAGAATAATCCATGCGGAGTGTGCAAAAATTTATAAATCAAAAGTTGAAAAACGTTGATTCCGCGAGTTCAAATATTAGAGCCAAACACAGAGCGGAGAGGCTTGCTGCCAGTGCGCACATCGAGCGATACAAATCTGGCAACCTCAATCTTGACGCTTTGGATCAGCTATAGCAAATTGCTTATAGTTTGAACAACACATGGTGGGAAAGAAAAAATGCTCGATTGAGGAGCTTGCTGAAACCGTTGTAGTGCGCGATTTGACTCACGTAGAGCTTTGAGTTTCTCGTGAGCGGGCAGTTCAAATTTCTCGAAACCAATGTGAAATAAAAACGTTGACATCTTCGTTAGGAGTTGGTTTCATTAATTTCCGTTGTGCGCATCGAGTTTTACGTAAAATTCTGGTTGAGAAACATGTATCAGAATGCTTAAATTCATACCTTGTCTAGTGGTCCATTGCCGTGACAAATGTAAAGTTAAAATGTTCATATCTTATTAGGAGTTGATTTCAGTAATTTCTGATGTAAAAATCGTGTTTTACGTAGAATTTTGCATAAGATACATGGATCCGAATACTTCAATTCGTACCTTGTTTTGTGGTCAATACGTTTTTTTTTTCTGGGGAGAAGGGGGGGTGATAAAGGCTCTGGAGTGAAATGCATGCCGAGATTTCTGGAAATGAATGTGATTAACATTAGCGAGTTAAAATGAATCTAATGAAGGAGGGCGACGCTTCCCTCAAAGGTGAAATTATAGCAAGACACTGGCAACTGTGACTTCTCCTTCCCGCGTTTAACTCCCCGGAGACCTGTTAAAATTACACTTTACAAACAATTTGGGGTTGTTTAAAAGATCAAAGCTGTTTGAAACTCACGGCATTACACTCGATGTTTATTAGGCGGGCGGAATTGCATCCAATTATACAGCCGGAGCTTTACAAGGAGGCTAAGCTCACTCTCAAACTTCCATTCGTTCTGGAAAACAATCGAAAAAATGAACCTTTGGCCTCGTTAGGAAAACCAGTACCTCGTCACCTTCCGGCTAAAGTATCACAAGGACCATAAGACGTTTCAAAATTTTTGCTGCTTTTCCATTTTTTTACAGATAAATTCTTCAACGGAGCTGTCCGAGAATTTCACTGAGTTTTCTTTGTTCTGCCGATAAAATTCAGTGACATTTTCAAGCAGATTCAACCAACATTTTCTCTGTATAAAAATAAAAATGGCGGCGGAAATTTTAAGACGCTGCATGGCGCTTGTGATACTTTGGCCGGAAAATGACAATCTGTTATGTGTATTTGACTGTTACTCTCCTAATTAAAATTCGGAAACTGTTCCCCTGCGTCTTTTCATGCTTAGAAAGAAAAATTAAACATGCTGAAAGGACTTGCATTTATTCCCTATATTTTGTTATTTCAAGGTTTAAATTTCGGGAACGGTTCCGCACATTTTTAATCGCTGTCATACTTATACTCATTGCACGTGATGTATCAATGACTTTTTTAAAATAAAAACGTATTACCAAACATTTTGACCAGAGGTTGGAAATCAGGAATCAAGGAGTCAAAAATTCAACTCACCTGCAACAGAAAGAAAAAAATGTTTTAAGTCGAGGAAAATGTTGTAATTTCAAAGAAAAAGTAGAGTAATTTTAGAAAAGTATTATGAAAAGTAGAGAGCTAACAGTAGTCAATTCATCAAATGAGACGCAAACATGGCAAAACTGAATACAGATAACTGCCGAAAAGTCACTTATGTAATGAGAAAAACATCTTGAATGAAAGTTTTGGAAACAAAAAGGGAAATGTTTTGCAAACACCTCAGCAAATCTTCAATGAGTTTTTTTTTTCTTTTTAAAATGACCTAAAATTATTTGTAATAAAATCTAGAAATATTCTAAAACTAATCAGGCAACATTCAAACAAGATCCGGGCTCTTTACAGAGAGTGCAAGGGAACGTTTCAAAGTTATTTTTAAAAAAAAATACAAAATACTGTATGTGAGATTCTAAAAGAGGCTTGAGTTGGTTCTGACTTTTACCATCAATCTTTTCATGCGTTTACCTCGGCCACCGCTTTCTAATTTTAGAGCACACAGTCGCTGACGAATTTGCAAACTCGTTGGCGCATGTCCTCTCACATTCCAGGAGTGTCGAGGTTTTATAGCCAAATACCACGAAAAGCAACCACCACTCATACTGGGTAAAAAATAATACATAGTTTTAGAAGCGGCTTCCACTGCCCTTTCGATCAACGTTTATAATGGCAGTGATTTACTATGCGGTGACATCGACTAGATGAAGAAATAATTCATTCAGCTATTTTCAATGATGGAGTCGATTCAGTGCGGTTCGACAGTACACAGCGGCTCTAATTAGACCTAGAGGGAGGTGCCCTCGTTTACTTCCGTATCTGTGTTCTTCCGCATCATTGAGGAGGCATCATTTAGGCGAGATAATTGCGTGAGTCGCTCTAGATATAAAAGTAGGGAAGCAAGCTACCATGTTGCGAAAATGGCAATCAGAAGAACCTGAATGGAATCCTGAAAGGTTCAGTGGTTTGTGGTGTAATCAACCGTGTCCGCGTAAAATGTCTAGAGATTCGTAGTGCACGATGGTCGATGGTGCACGTTGATTTTATGCAATAGCTGTGCAGTTTCAGAAAATGGTGTTTGAAGAGCTTTCTTCGGGAGGAGAAATCCATGCTAAAAATGGTACAGGGTAAAAAGTTTTTTTTTCCTTTTTCAAACCTTCATAACTTTGCAAATGTTTAAGCTAATAAAATTAATGTAATGGCATTCAATAGAAAATTAGTTCTTTTTTATTTAAACGATTGATGTTAAATCAAACAATCAAGATACGAGCTGAGGATTGAAAAAGTAACTCGTCATTCTTTAGAATATGCGTTCTCTACATCAGAGGCGGATCCAGCAATTTGGCAACGTCGGGTTTCTGCCATTTAAACCTATGCTAAATAATCGATTCTTCTCGGAGCACTTGGCCTCTCCAAGAATCGATACATTTCCATAAATTTAAATGGAGAAAAGACAATGTTACCAATTTACTGGATCCGCCAATGCCCCACATGCACTGAAAAAAAATACGGTCGTAGGTACCAAAGTGTGGTGTTCCATATCATCCCAACTAACTCGGTTTGTCAAACTGAATTTTCGGTTCGTCAAATCGAACTTGTGCGGTAAAGTGAACTGACGAACTAAGTTCGGTCATATATGCCGAAAGTCCGATTACACGAATCAAAAGTTCAGTTTGACAAACTGAATACTTGGGATGATATGGAACACTGAACGTTCGGTTCACATGACGGAATTTTTATTTTTTTCAGTCTAAAACAAAGACATCATTTGGACTGAGCTAAGCAGAAAGGAACCAACCCACATTTTGGAAAAAAATTGAGTTATGAGCGGTTTTGGACTCAACTACTGCTCTACTATCTATCGCCACAAATTCAAGGTTTTTGTTGGAGCAAATTTTGCAGAAATTGAACTTGAAGTTTATAGTTTACATTGAGTCTTATGCAGGAGCCAAACTTCAAACCTCTTTTTCTCTATTCGATCTCGACGTGGCTTGGTTCCTTTCTGTTTAACTCTGTCCATTTTGCTAACGGAAAACAATGGAAATTCAGACTTTAAGGTGACGAGTGAAGAAATAAACGCTTCATTTATAAAGGCTCCACATCGCATCGTAAGTTTCCAAAGTGTAAGTCCAAACTCTCATATATCAAACGTGCAGGAGCGCGAGTCGAAAGTAGGAATAAGTTGCGGGGGATACTGGGAAGCAACAGGGCGGGGGGTGGTCGCAATGACCTTAATTGCGGCTGGATCCGATGCGGTAACTACCTTCCGCATCCACAGCCCACAGCTGCTAGACTGAAACGAAAGCGAAAGTCAAGGTTCTCCGTTCACCCTCTCTCGCCTCACCCCTTCCCCTCGCTCGGTCCTAACGTTAAAGTTCCCTCAAATGGACTCGAACCATCTTTGCCAAGTCGTGCGTGGAGTCACTTTAGAGAAAGAGCAGTGGCGTGGCGTGAATGATCGATTATCGATATTTCCTCATTTGAAGCTATGGTAAAGAATCGATTATAAAGGTGTACACTCTGTTTATCGATTCTTTTCCATAGGTTTAAATGGCAGATCAATCGAAATATCGCAAAGCATGCCACGCCACTGAGAAAGAGTTGAGATAACGCGGCTTATGAATGTCACAAACGGGAATAGAGATTACACAAATCGGACGTTTTTTGTAATCTTTGATCAACCCATTCCCGAGTGGACCACTAGACAAGGTACGAATTTAAGCAATCTGATACATGATTCTCGACTAGAGTTTTACGTAGAACACGATTCACACGAAGAAAATTACTGAAACCAACTCCTAAAGCAGATACACTGAAAAAAAATTCTCGGCGTTTTTACCAAGGTCCGTTGGTACTTTTACCATTTCACTTTTTTTTACCAATTATTGGTAATTTCACCAAGACAGACTGGTAAGCTTACCTAAAAACCGGTATTTTTACTGTTTTTTTTCAGGTAAGAATACCACTTTTATTGGTAATCGATTCCCGGTAACTTTGCCATTTTATCTCGGTAATTCTACCATCGTCGCTAAAAAATATTGGCGTTTTTACCGGGGTCCAGTAAAATTACCGAGAAAGTCAATAATTTTACCGAGATTTCTCGGTAAAATTACCGAATCCATAAATGGCAATTTTACCAAAAAACAGGGATCAAATAGAACCCAGAATTCTTGGTAATTTTACCATTTTCTTAGTAAATACACCGAGATTTTTTTTCAGTGTGTGTGGAGTCATTTTACAGAAAGAGTTGAGACAACTCGGCTCATGAATGTCACAAACGGGAGTAGAGATTACACGAATCGGACGTTTTTTGTAATCTTTGATCAACCCATTCCCGAATGGACCACTAGACAAGGTTCGAATTCAAGCAATCTAATACATGTTTCGTAATCAGAATTTCGCGTAGAACACGATTCACGCAACGGAAATTACTGAAACCAACTCCTAAAGAAGATATTAACGTTTTTATTTCACATTGGTTACGAGGAATTTGAACTACCCGCTCACAAGGAACTCAAAGCTCTACGTGAGTCGAATCGCGCACCACAACGGTTTCAGCAAGCTTCTCAATCGAGTAATGTCCATTTCCCATCATGTGTTGTTCAAACTATTAGCAATTTGATATAGCTGAGCCAAAGCGTCAAGATTGAGGTTGCCAGGTTTTTTATATCGCAGAGACTGTCATGATAACGTTTAGCGGGTGATGTGAATCACGTAGAGCATTGAGTAATCATGAGCGAGTGGTTTGAATTCACGCATCAAGAACCATTAAATATCTTCGTAAGGAGTTAATTTCGGTAATTTGTGTTGTGCGAATCGTGTTCTACGTGAAATTTTAGTTTCGAAACATGTATCAGAATGCTAAAATTCCAGTGGCGTGGCGTGCTTTGCGATATTTCGATTGATACGCCACTCAAAGCTGTGAGAAAAGATCGATTATCAGGGTGTTCGCAGCGAAAACCTTAGTAATCGATTCTTTACCATAGCTTCAAATGGCGAGATATCGATAATCGATTATTCACGCCACGCCACTGTAAAATTCCTGTCTCCGTTTCCGCTCTCACTCCATTTCTTCTTGACCGTACCTCCAATTCCCCGGTCCATTCCGGTTCATAATCTTTGCAATTGGTGAACGTGTAATCTTTATCTCTGTTTGTGGCACTGTGAAGGCCTAAAATACGGGAACCAATCAGAAATGGCTTCGCACTGTCTTCAATCTCAGTATAAAAGGACTCTAGTCGTGTGCGTGAAACACTTGGCGATGGCTAGAGTTCTGCTCGCAAAAATGTCTTCATCTTCCGTTTCGCACAGGTCTTTTAAAGTGCGGCACTTCCGTTGCAAGTGATAGCTAGAGGTAAATAATGATGTAAGCTCTCAAAACTTCTGGAGGATTTTCGGAATTCTCGCGCGGTTAAGAACTTGAGAGCTGCAGAGTTTTTAGCGCTTACGTCATTAACACTTTCTCGTAATATTTTCTCAGGGCTGTCAGACACCGTTTACTTTGTCACTTAATCATTATATAACATCATCTTTTGGAAACATTTATGCCGAAGAAATAATTCGATCATACACATATGCATGCTGTAGCGATTGGTAATCGACAGCACTTTACGAAAAGCTTGCAAGTTGCCTTATCAAAATGCGATAGTTCAAACAATGAAGGTCTAGTGGTCAAAGATTTCAAAATCATAAAACCGGCGTAGAGCGCCTTCGTTGTTCCCTGATACTCTACGCTTCTCCACGGAGTTAGTTTAGTTGCCTATCCGACCATTCCAAACACAGAACACTGTTTTCACCAATTGTTCACGCAAATGCGTAGGTTTCTCGCAAATGGTACCAGCAGGAACTATTACGCACTTTCAGATAGAAAGCGCTTACTCCAATTCAAGGCAAAATGATCAGCACTTTCTTTATTTTCACTTATTTTAGAATTGTACCTGTTTCTCACAAATTTGTAATTTAGCATTTAACTATCGAATCATTTTCTTAAATATTGTAGGCAAATTTCATAGCAAAGACGAATTCCCTAAAACATCGAAAGCTCAAGTCAAAAAGTGTAAGATCCTCCCTTGCAACGCTTAAACATCTCAGATCTAGTTTTATATTATTTTTTTAAAGAACACTAGCCAAATTTTCGCTTTTAAACTTTCTGAGAACATTTTTGAACGAGTGAAAGAATTAACTGAAAATGTTTATAAAAAATAATGGTTGGGTTTATATTAAAAAAGAAGAAGAAAATTAATAATAAAACATGAATAAATGAGGCATGCCCACGCACTTGCGCGAATGCGTATGTACAAGTAGTGAAAACAGTGCTCCATATTTGGAATGGGTCGGATAGGCAACTAACCTAACTCCGCGGAGAAGCGTAGAGTATCAGAAGACAATGAAGGCGCTCTCCGCCGGTTTCATGATTGTGTAATATTTGAACACCAATCGAACACGTTGATTTGATGACGTCACGATTGGAGAAACGCACTTTTTGACTTTAGCCATCGTTATTTCGTCTCCAAACGCAGTTCGTGCCCGACTCCACATCAATGCGTCAGAACCCGCATCAGAGAATCGGGGAAAATTGTCGTCGGTTTGGCGTTGGCGGAGGGAACGAGATGAACCTTTGTTCAAGAGAACATTAAAACGAGGAAACGCAATCAAGCGGAGGCATCAGAAAGCGAACGCGTGTTTCACGAATTGGATCCGGAGGGCCCAAGTTATACGCAGCACCGCGAGGCGATACCGCAAAGGGCTCAAGAGCAGAAACTCTAATTAGAACGGTGTACCTTTTCCAGCCCGAGTTATTCAGGTAAGGTGTACTGACACGCGAGTACAAGTCTGAGGTTTTTACGATGCCAGGACCGCAATAAAGGGGTGAGTCCCTGATACCTGTGGCTCTTAAAAACGGTTGTAAACATTCCTATTTTAGGAGGAGATAAGTTTCAGACGTAAAAGAAACCGTTAATATTTACGAGTTATGAAAAGTCGTAAATAGAATGTAATCGAATTGTGCGGAATGTTCTTTCAATTAACAGTATATCTATCTTCCATCCTGGCATTACTTCATATTTTCATCCTCACTGGGGGAAAAAAACACATTGGATCTAGAGTCCGGACTCTTAAAAACATCGACAAGAAAAAGTACTCTTGATTCAATCAGAATCTAGCTTAAATCAAGAACCAAGCCTCTTAATTTAAGCGGATTTTGTTTTGATTCAAGCAAAAATCCGATTGAATCAAGAGTATTTTTTCTTGTCAATGTTTTCAAGAGTCTGGACTCTAGATACGATGTGTTTTTTTTTCCAGTGCAGTATGGAGTTTGATCACGGTATATTTTGAATTTTAATTTAATTTTTTTTTTTCCAGTGCTGGAGAAGATCATGCGAAAAAGCATTCAATTCTACGTATAACTTACACGATATACACCCACGGCTGAGATCAAAAAATGCGTACCTACAATTGTTATGCCACAGGTTGTCGCTAATCATCCAACAGTTTTTCTGAAAACATTTTCGAGAATGTTCTCTATTCATTTAAGGACATTTACTATTCAGTCAGATTTCTTTGAAAAAAAGACAATCGAGAATTTTGAAACGTCGCAAAAAACCTGATTTTTTTACTTTAAAAATCCATAATTTTTAATGTAAATCTTTAAGTAGTTTATAGTAACGCGATATGTAGTTGAGCAACTCTAGAAAAATTGCATCTTTGGATGAATCTTTTCTAGTTAAAAATGCACAAGAAAGTTTACTAGCTTGTACAAAAGAATTGATACTTTCATGCATCCATGATAAGAACGAGTTGTTTCGAAAATGAACGTGTCAATTTTCAAATGAGCCCTGGGACACCAACACCATCCTGTAGCCCAAAACTCGTCTAAAAATTAACATTATTCTCTCTATTAAAAGCAACTCGTTCATATTGATTTTCAATCAATGACTGAACTGTCTGATTTACTGCAAGAAAAACTGACCAATGACACGTGTATTAATGCAATCAGGAGGAGGGGGAATTTTATTCAATTATGGTTGTTATATCCATGGTAAATCGTCGATTTACTCTCCTTCCCCGATATGTCTTATTTTCAATATCGGACCCAAATAAAAGAAGACGAGCATGATTCTCCATTTTACTCAGGTGGAAGCAACGATAAGTTCGAGTCACGAGGGGTGTTTTGACGTAAGAGTATGGAAACTCGGTGCGCCTTCAATTTTTAGCGTATGCATCATGGATATCCGCAGAGATGCAATAGATACATCCAAACGTTGCTATCATTCTCCTGCTTTCGCACACTTCGCGGTCAGCGTGACTCGAATCGAAGGTTTAGCGTCGAGGTTGAGTTTGATTTAAAAATTTACGGGCAAGAAACACTCTTTACGACTTGGTCGTTCAACGATAGGAGGGGGGGGGGGGCGACAGTTAAAAATAAGCACATAAAAGGAGCACACCTAACCCTCCTCCCTCCTACCGATCATTCTCACTCCGCTTTCAGCAAGAGACACGGCTGCCGAACTACTCGTTGATTTGAAAATACCACAGTAATACTACAAAATGAAACGCGAATTTTTGCAGCTCCGGGTGTGGTTCACTTTTTGAACCGGATCGAGAGGGTCGCAAGCCGCATGACGAAAAATACTCGACGATTTGATTGCATCGCTCGTTGACTTACGATTAACGGTTGCATCTATAAACTTTTGAACTTACAGGCCTCGAAAGACGATCCAAGCTCCCATCCAAACGAGAGCAAATAAGTCGGGGTCTTTGAACTTTGAAAAAACGTGGAAAAAATTGAAAATCCCACCCTTTCCGGATGGGAATGGGGGGGAGGGGACTAGGCCAGCGTTACGTCATTCAAAAGGGGGAAGGGGGTGTAAGGCTGCGTTACAAGAGAGGAGGGTGGCTTAAAAATCGAAAACAATTCGTTACGTAACACTTGAACTACTAGGTGAACACTCGATCAATTTTTTTTCCGATATCAATGCAACTTTTGAAAATACCGCGGAAAATTCACAATCTAACGATCCTTGATCGTAGTAAAGACGTAAATATACGGGCAATTATATTAGCTAATTTGAAATTATATAGGTAGAGTGCCTTTTGGGGCCCTAACTCTATTATCGGAGGCATTGGTGAAGGTTAATGGATTATCGGGATTGCAGGGTTGTCCATATTCTTCCCATCTATTGCCGTGCTAAGAAAAAACGCCATAAGAACCTTTAGGTGTTACCAAATTTCCTTCGACAAATCGCGAATTTCCTGGTAAACTTATAAATATTTTCCTCCCAATTTTCCCGATAATTTTGTTCGCAATTTGACTTGAAGATTCTAAAAATTTTAAGGAAAAATATTCATAACTTTCCTCAAAACCAAGCACACTAACAGAAGAAATTTGGCAACTCTCGAATGTTCATACGGCGTTCTTCCTTAGCACCGCAGTTTAGATGCTCTATTTTTTCGATGCGGAATGACGGAAACCCGACAGCGACGCCCGCACTTTGCGCGTCATCAAATTTACGCGCTCTTTCAATTTACAGCTGGCGAGCCGGAGCCACTCTCGGAGGCCAAATTTTCGCGTTCCCGGCTCCTGATTGAAATTCTGATTGCGTTTTATCCCCGACCCTCCCGGCTTTATGTCCGCTCCCGACAATGTCCCGCTCATTTTCCTACGCGCCACTCATTATTTCCGAGTTACGTTTTTATTGCCCCTTTTTATTTTCTTATTCTCTTACGATGCGAGGATAAAAAGTGCCAAAGGCTCACGGCCAAAAGCGACGGCCGCACAATGGAATGAGTCAAGTAGACAAGTCGGACAAAATGTGGAAACTTTAAAAGCTTATGACTCCGTTACTACGAAATTTCGAGGTCTAAACATGGTCTTAATGGTTTTCTCGTAAAATTTGCTTCGAGAATCACCCCTGAAAATTTAAAATTTGAGGAAATAAACATCGAAATTTGCAGTTCAAGTAAAAAAAAATCATGTCCGAGCTTTTCCGTTTATTCGATCCATTGTGAGCAGCTCCGTAATCGTCGTCCGTATGGCGTAGGGGCGTATTCTGAATTCCACGTGAGCCCTATTTTTCATATAATTTCATGTTCTTCAGGGTTCACGCCTTTATGTTAAAGTAGTGACGTAGTGTGGGTGTAAAAATCCCTGTGAAGACCATATTGCCATTTTCTTGGGATCTTAGCGGTAACAGACTTCAATCATTTTAGTGAGTAACGTGACAACACCCATGGCAGCTGTGTAGCGGGCTCCGTTACGGGCAATTGTTTCCCAAAATCGCCGCTCGCGGTTAGCGTGGATTGTACTGATCTTACGAAGCTCGCCGTGCACTTTCCAACTTTCCACTCGAGAGATCCTTGATTATATTAAAAATGGACGTATTTCTGCCAAACGGAACTATGTGAATTAAGACATGAGCCCTGAGACCCATAAGAATTTGTGCATAACAGGGTTCACGTCATAATGCACAAAGTTCTATTTGATAGAAATACGTCCAAATATGAAGTTAAGTCCAACCTAGGTATTCTAGAATCCCCTAGGAATTTGTCCCGTATCTTTGGATATTTCTGATTGAGTGCGAGGCTTGCAACCAGTCAGTGGCTATGATCTTGTAACGTTAGGAATTCATTCTTTCTTCAGAAAGGTCATGATGCGGGGGACGCATTTGCTTCTCAACATTTGAAATTTAACCCTTTTTAAGAGCATTGATACATTTTCACAAGCTTAAGGGGCATTTAAGGAGACTTTTTGAAGTTCTGCATTCCCCAGCAAATTACGCCTCCTCCGCGCAGCTTTTGCCCGTTTCCTAAAATTTGGCTGAAATGACTCCCATGCCACTGTTTGACTAATCGTACGTTCAACTCAAATTATTGAGCCACCAACCAGTAGTTACATACATACTGCGTTTCCTTTTCCCTAAGAATAAGTTGTGTTAGTTGATTTGCTGCTCCTATGGAATAATATCCACAAAACGGCAACAATGGCAAATACGCATAAAAGAAAGACGTTACGGCCAGAACGATAAACGAGGTATTAAAGCAGCGTCTTGAGCACTTGAAAGTAAAATCACTCGGGCTTTCCGGGGTACAGAAAGGTTTCTCTTGAAAACTTTGATTGTCACATTGGCAAAATTAACTGCGAAATCATAACATTTTTAGCACTACTTGAAATATAAAAGTTTTCTGTTGCGCAAAAATAATCGCGCGATCATGTCATAAAGGTCTGTTGGAGATGACCCGAATTTCCTACAGTGCTATGAATTTTATTTTGACTGGTGACATCATTTTTTGCTCTAATTGACCTAATTTTCATTGATAAATGGAGCGTTTTGCGTAAACGAACATTAGTAATGCTTAAAATGCTGGTGCGAAGTACTTTGCACCAATTTTGTACCATATTCGATAGCCGACTGATGATTGCGGCAAGAACAGCTAAAGGAAAGAACGCTTTAAAATAAATGTATAAGGAAGCCATTTTTTAAAAGTAAAATTTCATGTTTAAATATTGGATAATCTTGTTTTTGATTTTTTTTCAAGTATGACCATTTGCTTGACCAACAAAACTGATGAACAACTGGTGAACTGGTCGCAACCGCGAAATTTCATTAATTAAGAGTGCATGCTATTTTCAGAAAAAATATTCACTCGACTTGTGTTTCATTTTTCAACTTACTTTTAAAACTTTATGGAGAGGGAGACTTCACTTTTTACTATGATCATGTCTCACATTGTGAGACTATTTTCAGTGCATGAAAGTGAGACAGATTATTTTTTCACCCTCCGCGTGTGATTCCATCATCAAACAAAGTTGATCCGGCCATCGGTGAATGCTGAACTCAATCATTTTTTCCTTTGACCTGCCCTTACAAACTACCATTCATCCATGTCAGCTTGTCCCGGCATCCAAAGGACACAAAAGTAAACCATACATGACGCTTTGTGATTAATCCGATTTTTTTCGCGAAAAGCCTTTTATTTCAGCGACTGAAAGTCAAGTCTCCTACCTGGGCGTAAAGAGCAAAAAATAAACGCTCAGATTTACATTCGATACCGTCCTGTTAAATTGGAAACTGGAGAGAAATGTTTTGATGCAATTATTCTAACCTGCCGGCACAGGAGCGAAACGTCGCGTCGGGAAACAAGAGGTCGCGAAAACAATGGAACTGCGTTCAACATCAAACATAAAAAAAATTGTCGCATTACTCATAATTACTTAAAAGCTACACGAAAATGAAATATCCATCTCTCCCACGTGGTGAGTGTCAAGGTAAATACTACCGTAGTACTGGAAAACGCGCCGCGCAGGGCGGAATCCCATGGACAAAAATCGAAAATTGACTTTTGGAATCACCTTAGTAACAAAACACACATTATACTTTCCTTCAATACATATATTTTTTTTTTCATCGACTAACATGAAAATAATCCATGCAGAGTGTGCAAACATTTCAAAATCATGAGTTGAAACACGCTGACGCCGCGCGTTTAAATGTTAGAGTCTAACACAGAGCGAGCGGCGCACTGCCGCCGGCGCGAAACACGCACTGGGAACACTGCAAACCTAACTGGGATACTTCACGCATTGCGCAGTGCGCGCATTGGTGCCTACAAACCTCCTTGGGATACTTCACGCATTGCGCAAAGCGTGAAGTATCCCTGTTAGGTTTGTAGGCGCCAACGCGCCGCAGCGTGCGACGGCGCGGCGCCTCATGCAACTATTTCACAACAAATGTGCTGCACTGCTGCAAAGCATCAAACGAAATTGAGGGCGATCAAACATATTAAGAATGATAGTCATCCTTCAAGAGTACGGAGCTTCCCTCTCAAATAAATCAAGATATTACACAAAGAGAGAGCGATGGTCCAAAAACTCACTGAATCCTGGCATCCGTATTCAATAACATTTCGCATAATTTTGGAATTTCATTAGAGAAAAAAGTGACTTGATTTAGGCAGAAACGGTTTTGAGTATGCTGTCAAGAAGATTTTATTTTGAATCAAGAATAAAATAGCTGAATGGAAGCGGGTTTCTGCTTGACATAAGTGATTTTTCTTTTTATATAAGCATCTTTTCTTCTTTAAACAAGCAATATTTTCTTTATTGATTCATTAGGAAATTTCGGCGGTAAATTTGAGCATACTTATGCTTGACTCAAGTCAGCCAGCTTGAGTCGAGCCATTCTTTCTCTTCTTCCTCTTCGTCATTTTCTTCTTCTCCCTTTTCGTTATTTTCTTCTTCTCTCTCCCTTTATTTCATCATTCTCTTCTTTCTTTTCTTTCTTGATCCTCACCCTTCCACCAAAAAAACACGAAATTCCATCGTCTCCTCATGAAAGTGAAGAGAGGAGAGGTTCCAGGCCAATGGCTGAGAGAGCATACTGTCGTGCTACGAAAACGCCGTATGAGCTTTCAGACGTTGCCAAGTTTCCTTCGATAAAAAGCGAATTTACTGGAAAACTATTGACTATTTTTTCCAAAATTTTCAGACAATTTTGTACGCAATTTAATCTAAAAAATTGAAAATTTCACAGAAACTCGTGCTTGAATGTTGTCAAAAATGCATGTTTTACCGAGGAAAATTTAGCACCTTTCAAATATTCATACAGCGTTTTTCCTTAGCACAGCAGCATAGCTGCGTTTCACTCACCTCCGGCTCAGAATATTAATAAAAATATAGTCACAATGAGAAGAGGGCGCAGGCGGGTATATTCCCTTCTTGTCGCACGGCGCACAGTGGATCAAGTCAATTAGAGAGGTCGGACATGTTTGTGCACATTTTGTGCGACTGCACATTCTTATGTACATTCCGTCGTATTTTTAATTTCTAGGGATGCTTGTAGTGGACAATTTCACGAGGAAACCAATGAAACAGCTTACAAAACCTCAAAGTTCTGCATAAACGGAGTTATAAGCGTTTAAAGTTTCCAAATTTTGTCCGACCTCTCCTATTGACTGGATCCACGGTGCGGCGGGTGACGTAAAAGAAGCCGAGGCCGAAATTAAAGTGGATTTTTAGCGGGGAAACAATTAAGGGAGGCGCCGGGACCCGGGAGTCCGGGTCCGGGAAGACAATGGCGCCCGTCGAAGCTGTTACACCTCTCGAGTGCCGCATAATTGCTTCGCGGCGGAAGTGAAATATTAGACGACGAAAGGGGCGCATCCGAGCCCATAAGGCGCTACGTTATGATGAGCCTCTTCAAAAATCATAATCAAATCCCCCGTGTAGCGAAGTAGCGACGCAAACGGAGCCCTCTACATCGACGCCCCGATGAGCTTTCGAAGGCCTCCAAGAGTATGAAATGAGTCAGTTGCGCTGGTCACAGAATCGTGCTTTGATGCTTGATTCTTGTAGATCAGCTAAATTTATCAAGATTCGTCCAAGCAGCAACTTTCTACGTTCGATATTAACCGAGATACCGCGCTTTGAAAAATTCGGTTCATGACGTCATCCACCGCGGATGTGGCAGTGTGGCACCCTTGGTTTCTTCCGTCTTGCTTTCATCAGTCAGGTAAACACACATTTGCAATGGTTACTCAATTTGAAACTCGGATGAAAGCAAGGTGGAAGAAACCAGGGGTGTCAATACCGCGGTGGATGACGTCAAAAACCCGACTTTTCGAAGCGTAATATCTCGGTCAGTATTGAAGTTTGAGAGTTGCTGTTTGGCCAGATCTTATTAAGTAGCTAATTTACAAGAATCGAGCATCAAAACCCGATTCTGTGACCAGCGCAACTGACCTCCTCTCGCTGGAATGGCGACAAAAATGACGTGGACACAAAATTTCACTGGTGGCTTGAAGATTAACTGACCACACATCCGCAATCTTGGAGGCAAATACTACTCTCAGAACAACGCGCAGGGGAATGCATACTTCCCAGGCTTTATTGAAAAACATGCGTGTTACGGGAGAAAAAATTCGAGGCCTTCTTGCGGAATTCTGCACTTTTCAGTGCATCCGGATCGCCCTTAAAAAACAGTGCTATATCCGGACTTTTCGGAAATTCCGGAAAAACACGCATGGTATGAGAGAAAATATTCCGGGCCTTCTTCAGGAATTTCTGCACTATTTCAGTGCTTCCGGATCGACCTTAAAAAATTAGTACTACTTCTGGGCTTTCCGGAAATTCCAGACTTTCAGATTTTTTCAGTGCTTTCGGATTTTCTTTAAAAAATCAATCCTATTTCTAGACTTTCCAGAAATTCCGGACTAGGAGACTTCCTGATCACACAAGGAAGCTAAAAACCCGACCTCATTTCATACCCTCCCTGCACATCGTCCCACGTCATAGAAAGACCGATCGCATCCACTGCGTCCGGCCGATAAGTGTGAGAAATGGGTCGATTTTTTCTCGGGGCGTCGCGCGGGTGTGCGGGTGATTAAGACATCTCCTCCAAAGACGGGAGGGATGTTTTGAGAAGGGTTTCCCGACGGGCGGGAGGGAGGGAAACGGGTTAATAATTATGGGTGGAGATGGATACCTACCGGAAGGGGTGGGGGGCGGGGAGAAGCTATTAAAGCTGTTCCCGCTTAACTTTTTATCCGTTTATGAACTCCGTGCGCTTCGCTTCGACCCAGCTCCGATCACGGTGCAGCCTTGCCGCCAAATTGTAATCAGAGGAATATGATGTGATGCCGAGCTAGGGAAAGAACCATATTAGTCCTCATACGTTGCCAAATGGAGATGTTGCATGTGTGAGGAATTTGCGATTTGACTGTTGATTCTTTTGTAAAAGTTCATGAGAAATACAATGCTGCCACTGGTTTTCTCTAAGATCAACTCCCAAGCTCAAAAAAAGCACTCATGTTGAGGCCAAAATGGAGGGGATATCCCACCCTATCCTTAGAGTCCACCTCTACATCAAGACAAACTCTCCATGCAAAGATAAGGAGCAAATACAATGGCAGTGATGCCGTGTTTTCAGTTTTGGAGCCCCCAAATAAAGTGGCAGCTCTGACAATGTATTCGCTCCCTATCTTTGCACGGAGAGTTTGTCTTGATGTAGAGGTGGACACTCAGGATAGCGTGGGATATCCCCTCCATTTTGGCCTCAACTTGAGAGCTTTTCTTGAGCTTGGGAGTTGATCTCAGAGAAAACCAGTGGCACCATCGTGTTTCTCACGAACTTTTACATAGGAATCAACAGTCAAATCGCAAATTCCTCACACATGCAACAATTCCATTCCTGTTCATAAAATACGAATTTCTATGGGTAAGCAGTTTTCGAAACTCACCTTAGAGTTTCAGAAGGCATGTGACGCATCAAGCTTGATTTTTAGGGGCCAATGAAGATTTTTATCGGGCCAAATTGACTTGTTGCCTGTAAATCACGGCGCAGTTAATGAGAATTCGGACGCAAGATGTTTTAGTAGATTACAGAACTAGCACCTGTAACTTGGGGAAATTTCGAAAAGTCACCGAAAACATAAATATGAGGATTTTTTTTTTGGGGGGGGGGGATTGGGGCAATTTTTAGGGGCCACGTTTGCGCAGTGCCTTTTTTTGGCACCATGGAGGCGCATTTGGCACGGTGACGCCTGTCAGTTTCGAACACTGTGATTAAGTATTGGATTTTCTTCTTTAAATCTTTCCGAGAGCTTGATTCGCAATTCAATTTAGTGTGCCTGAAAAGAGGGTTATGCAAAACGGCCAAAAAGTGACCCCGCGGGGATTGCACGAAACTTTGTGGGATGATTGTATAGGTCATTTTGGTCCTGCATCTGGCTGCTTTTAGGCGAAAACCGCAGGGAAACAGCGTTGCCATTTTTTAAAGTCGTAACCTTCAAACACCCATAACTTTCGCAAAAATGCAGTTACAGAGCTCGTATTTATGCCAACAAATGCGGAAAATTTTGTTCTATCGACCAATGCAAAGGAAATTTTTATTTGAGTCCACTGTTGCCACGTTTTGGCCATTTTTTTAATTTTCATAATGATTAAAAATCACGTTATCGCCTAAAAGTGTGTTTGCAGTTGGTGGGGATTGAATAAAAACCTGTCGGAATTATTGTTCGTTCGATTCCGCATCCATTGATATGTTATACTTTTCTGAGAGGCTTAGGGAATCCAAGTTACAGCGATTTAAAAATTCGGCAACACGCCCGACGCCCGATTTTGACGCTCGTTAAGGTACGTTTCGCGACTCCGTGTTGAAGGAGAACGCCTAGATAAAACAAAATTCGAAGAGCCAGTTCATGTTTTACGCTTTTTTGAAACTTTCACGTCATTTTTAGAAATTCAAGTAGCGGCGGTGTTGCCGGTTTTCGATATTGTATCGAGATCAAGATCGATGGATCTAGGTTCCTTTCCAAAACTAATCATCAGACCGCTCGGGTGATTCGGTAGCCTTAAATTTCGATACCTCGTTATTGTCGGACACCAGTGCCGTTGCAAAGAGATAGAAGAAACCATCGATTCGATAAATCGACAATTCCAACTACAGAATAAGGCTGGGCGTGATTTAATGAGTGATACATTTTTTTTGTGATTGCGGCGGCGGTTTCCTTGAAAACTGGCAACCCCGCCTCTACGCGAATTCCGACGGAAATTAGGCGACGTTGTTAACATCATGTCGCAAATGGTCAGTTTAGGATAAACTTTGTAGCTAGACGTGATTAAATGAGTGGTACTTTCAATTGTGATCGCAGCGGTGGTTTTCATTGAAAACCGGCAACACCGCCGCTACTTGAATTTCTAAAAATGACGTGAAAGTTTCAAAAAAGCGTAAAACATGAACTGGCTCTTCGAATTTTGTTTTATCTAGGCGTTCTCCTTCAACACGGAGTCGCGAAACGTACCTTAACGAGCGTCAAAATCGGGCGTCGGGCGTGTTGCCGAATTTTTAAATCGCTGTAACTTGGATTCCCTAAGCCTCTCAGAAAAGTATAACATATCAATGGATGCGGAATCGAACGAACAATAATTCCGACAGGTTTTTATTCAATCCCCACCAACTGCAAACACACTTTTAGGCGATAACGTGATTTTTAATCATTATGAAAATTAAAAAAATGGCCAAAACGTGGCAACAGTGGACTCAAATAAAAATTTCCTTTGCATTGGTCGATAGAACAAAATTTTCCGCATTTGTTGGTATAAATACGAGCTCTGTAACTGCATTTTTGCGAAAGTTATGGGTGTTTGAAGGTTACGACTTTAAAAAATGGCAACGCTGTTTCCCTGCGGTTTTCGCCTAAAAGCAGCCAGATGCAGGACCAAAATGACCTATACAATCATCCCACAAAGTTTCGTGCAATCCCCGCGGGGTCACTTTTTGGCCGTTTTGCATAACCCTCTTTCAAAGAAAATGATTTAAGATTTTTTTTAAAAAATACACATTTGATTAGGAGGAACTAGGCAACATTCGAAAGTTCATATGGCGTTGTTCTTTAGAGCTGCAATGTAAGCTCTGCTGCACTTAAGGCATGATAAAGCTAGCTGAGAAGACCTACCGTCGCTAAAGTTGGATCGCTAAAACTTCCTACTAGTATGGAAATGTTACTCAAAGTCGCTAATGTTATCTTGAAAGTCACTAATTTAAGATGAAAGTGGAAAAAAATCAAAGTAATGACCGGGATGATGGCTTTATGGAAATGACATCATTTCGTTAGATTTTCTTGCATGAACGGTTATCATCAAGGCCCATATCACGAAGTTCTCGGAAGGTTTCAGAGTCCACAAAAGCCATTTTTTCACCATGCGAGTTGATTTTTCTCGTGAATAATTGTAAAAACTGTATTATTCATTGGACAGGTGCATATTCATTAAACTCTGTTGCAGACATATGCCAATGTATATCAACTGTGATAGTGATGACTTCATCTTGCTGGTGGAACGTAAAGTTGTAAAGGTAGGGGTAAAAAAAGCAAAGGAAAACACAATCTGTCTTGATGATTGCATAAAATGCGGCGCTTCGAATGATGGAAAATGAAGAACACATAAAGGTAATTTTCGCGGTTTCAATCAAACCAGATTACAAAACGTTACAGAAAATGATCTCTCTACGGGTGTGCCTCTGGAGCGATTTGACAAACTGCTGGTAAATATGCATATTGTTCGAAACTTTTGACATTGATTCGCGGAAGTTCATAATTGTTCGATGAAGCGGTTTTCCTGCAAGCGTTGAAATTTCAGCTTGAGATTTTAAGGTAATTTAGATTTCAACATCGACCGTTAACGACATCAATCGGCTTTCGAAGGTTGAATTTAAAGGACTTTTCCTATTTAAATTACCCGTCAGAACGTTCGAGTGGGATTAATACGGAGAAATTTATAATAGGAGAGGTCCTTCAAATTCCATTCTTGTAAAATTAAACATGCGTGTCCTTGTGGAACTACTCGTAGATCACTCTTAAGCCTTACGGCGAATTTTCCATCAAAGGCATAAAAGTTAATTAAGCAAAAATCCATCCCCTAAAAAGATTGTTTCCGAGAACTCAGGTGGGTGTCTCAAAGGGAGAGTATCAAAGCAAAATGAGCTTAAATGCCGAGTCTTCGTTGTTCTATTGATCGACATCGAGTAGGATGGATGAATATTTTTGCCAAGACAAGAGGCAAAGACAATTTCCGGGAAATACTTGTTTTTTTGTGAGATCAAAGTGATTTCAAAATGCTTGCAGCAAAAATTTGAGGTTTTAAAGGTTGGATATTTTCAATAAGATTAAAGATACGTTTTAATAAGAATTAGCTGTTAGTGGCCTGTCACTTGCATTTAAAAACATTCCAGTTGAAAATTTGCCGTCTCGCAATAGCTGGTGGACGTATTTCTGCCAAATGGAACTATATCGTTGCCGCTGACGTCACTGGCGCTTTATAATTTCCAATCCTTTTTACGGCCCTCGACTAAAACGAGCACATCCATTCTTTCTCGCCTGTCTCTGGTTCCGTTTGGCAGAGATACGTCCAATTGTAGAGAGCATCTAACGCGACCCGTAAAAATGAATAGCAAAATGAAAAAAATTAACTTTTTTAATATTTTGTCTGTAATTTAGTGAATAAAAATGAAAACTAGTGCAATTTATTACGATTAGCATAACGATATACATATTAATGAATCATTGTCAAATTAGTTTCTCCATCGATTTTTCTTCCATATAAATCCATGGAAAAGGATCGACAGACAGGGTGTTCGCAACGAACAACTCAACACTCGAGTCTTTGCCACAGCTTCAAATGAGGAAATAACGACATACCGCAAATCACGCCACGCCACTGCACTGATCCCTAAGTTCTGGTTTTGGGAGTAGCAACTGTAACTTCAGCCTTGTGTCCGCGACTCCTCAAACCCAAATTTAGGGTCTTTGAACCCAGGGAGGGAGGTAAATCTATTGAGCCCAAAATCACCCCCCCCCCCCCCGGCGTGAGAACAAATCCCTCCGCAAGACCACACCCTCAATTTTCCGCAAGTGCGGAAATTCGCACGAAATACTTAGCGAGGCTGAAAACCCCTAAAGATCAGCGACGCTTCCCGAGTCGGGAAGTGTATTATAAATCAGCTCGCGAGGCGTGGTCCGCCGTACCGACAAAAAACGCCGTACGAACATTCGAACGTTGCCAAATTTTCACCAAGAAGTTAATTACTTTTGAAAACAGTTATCAATATTTTCCCTCAGAATTTTCAGACCTTTTAGATCAAATTACGAAAAAAAACCCTTGAAAAATTGGAGGAGAAAAATTCGGGAATATTCCTGAAAATGTGTGATTTGCTGAAGGAGATTTGGCAACGCCTGCGGGGTCATACGGCGGTTTCCCTGGGCGCGGGAGTGGTGGAATTCCGCGTGACCTCCGGCCTGGGCCTGGCGTTTTTAAATACTCCCGATGAATGGGGATGCGCGCACCACAAAAATAACTCAATTCAGGGCCGAAGATTTATAGCCCCGCGAAAGCTCCCGCGGGATAGATAATAAAACTCGCTCCTCGTATCAGAGCTCCCGGCCGGGGTCCCGCTCCGGGATCGAGAAAAATAAGAAAGTAACTCTTTCTCCCGGAGAGGAGAGAGAGCAGGACATCCCCCCCCCCCTCCGTCGCTCACTCACTCTCTCGTCTATTCAACGCCGTACGCAAAAACGGCTCGAGAATTCGCGGTAAGTGCCGCTGCCGAAGGTTGCCTGGTTGTTGGATTTTTATTTTAAATTTTCTCGACCGAGATAATTCAAGTACACTGAAAAAGAAAGTTGCGGGCTGTATAGCAGGGTGTCTACTGAAACAGGCTGGTCAAAAATAAGTACTTTTACAGTACTTTTTCAGTACATTCTCAAGAAATTCAGTACCTCCTCCATCAGAAAAATTCCGTACTTTTAGTGTATTTTCCGAAGGAAAGATACACTGTTGCGTTCTCCCTCATGGTGGGACCTAGACCTGGGACCATGTAAAAAGCACCGATCTCGAGTCGTAGATCACGAATATATGTGTCATCAATACCTCCATTCGACGAAATTATAAAAATTTCAAAAATTTGAAATTGCGACAAGAATAACAAAATTTTTTTAAAAATTCCGGACCTTTTGGTGGAATTTCCGCACTTTTTCAGTACTTCCGGACTGGCCTTAAAAAATCAGAGCTATTTCCGGACTTTCCGGAAATTCCGGACTTGTAGACACCCTGTATATACGTACTGTACGCCACTAATCACCCGAAAGAATCGTAGAAATCATTTGGATGATCAAAAATCGACCGCTTTTATTTCAATTACACAAAAAGGGTATTCATCATTTTCATGCTAGGCTATAGTGTTCGGCAGGACAGCTGTGAAAGCTAACTTCTGCATGCTTTCGTGGTTGCGTTTTGGACACATGGCAAAAACATTTTCAGGTGAAAAATTAGCAGAAGAATGCGGCACTTCACTCGGACGCACTGTTTTCATTGGCTTTCTGGAGGAATATCTAACCTACGGCTGTTTTGCCTGAAACCACGTCATTTTCCGCGCTATTACGGCTCTCTCATATGTCTCGCATTTTCATATTATTAAGATGTTTTTTGCTGTTTTAGCTATTTCAGTGTTTTTTTCTGAAATATATTAGACGAATTTCGAAGGAAACTCGATTTCGGAAATTTGACACTGCACTTTTCGCTATCACGTCAGCACAGTCCAGAGTTTCCGACTCTGCAAAGCCGTTCCATCAAATTCTTCAAAATTTGACGAGTCCGACAACAGCGGAGAGTTCAGACAAAGTTGGGGCCCAGAAGTTTGACTTAACTCGCTCGACCTCTCAAACCTCCGGCATATCCATCACCGATAGTTCAAAAGAGGTTCTCGTACCTCAATCTATTCTTGCCCGACCTCGAGCAATAAAATAAAATAACTACAAATTGAATGAGAGCCCTGAATTTCGTCAAGTCGGCATCAAAAGGTTTCGCCGGAATTCGCCGGTAATTTCGAGGCATCTCCTTTGCCGCTCGAACTCCGACGGTCTTTTGAAGTCGTTGAGAGGAGCTGCCCCTTTGAGCAAACATATTTTTAAAGACACCGCATCAAATCGACGTTTGCCTTAAACTGAATTTCCCGAACCTTGCTGGTATTGCAGTCTAGACAGCTCTGAGAAACACTGCTGTCCCAGCTGTGTGCCCATATATCGTTTAAGATCCGGGTACGGTGGCCGGAACTACGGCTCCTAAACCCGGAACATTCGGGCTCTGAAAACGTAACACGGTCGAAGCGTCTCTATCAGAGACAATATCATCACCTTCCGGCCAAAGTATCACAAGTGCCATGCGACGATTCGAAACCGCCGCCATTTTATTTTTTTACAGAGAAATTGTTGGTTGACTCTGTTCGAAAATTTCACTGAATTTTATCGGCAGCACAAAGAAAATTCAGAGATGCCATGAGGTCTGGAACGATTTTGAAAATAAGATACCTTTTTATGGATATAAGAGGAACGCACGAGGTCTATCCTCTGATCCAGGTCAAAAGAGCCAAACTTTGCCGAAAAGGAGTATGACGGAGGAAAAACAGTGAAAGTTGCTCAAAGGACGTGTTAAAAATTAGCGGGAGACATGCAAGCGCAGATTAGAGAGAATCCCGGTAAGAAGGAGATTAAGCGGATACTGAAATGGGTCTCCCTCTTAAAGCCTACAACTTTTGGAAAGTTAGCACCACGCACGGATACGTAAGCTCCGGGTGAACATTTTCTGGGTTCGCGTCCAGCTTTTCACATTTCGTGTCTTTGTATACATCGTTTTCTTACGAAATCTTTGAAGGAAATATTGATGGTTTGACTATGGACCCACACCGAGAAAAAACTATGGTTATAATTACCATATTAGTGGTGTTCAATATGCACACTTAATTAGTGGTGGCCATAACCAATAATAGTGATATTTTTACTGGAGCAATCGTAATTTTACAAGTGTGCAGTAGTAAAATTACCAATTAATGGTAAAAATATCTCTATTATTGGTTATGGCAACTACTAATTAGGAGTTCATATTGAACACCACTAATATGGTAATTATAACCATAGTTTTTTTCTCAGTGCACTGATTGTGATTTTCGGGTTACGTTTTACTTTATTGAGAGACGACAGATTGTCATTATCGCCTTCTTAAAGTTCCTGAATATTTTCCATACATATACGTCTCGTTTCTAGTGAAATTTTGAGGCAAAACATACTACCTTGTGGTGCTTTAACTTGTACTCTCTCTCATCAGAGTGTCCAGTTTTTTTCAGAATATATCCATTGTCTTTTTCTCGTTTATTCTGTCATTTTGTTATGTTATGCAACGGGCTGACTTTTGAAATTGATAGACAAAGCCATAGACAAACGGCAAACGGGACAAAGGGGGAATTGAGATCATATCAGTGGAAGCGGTTGGTTGGAATGAACAAAGGAGGTAAGTAATGTACAGAGAACGGCAACCCACGAGAAACCATGTAGTTAGTCCATAATTCCCCCCTTACTCTTTAACAACTACTTATTTCAACCGAAAAAAGAGATTCATTTTACCTCTGTCTTCTTGGTCCATAGCTTTGTCTATAAGTTTCGATAATCAGTCCGCAAAACGGCTCATAATGATCCGCGAACGTGACAGTTTTGGGTATTTCGCGCAAGGGAAACGAAAACGCCTTCAATTTTTTGCATATGCAACACGGACATCCACAGAGCACGAATAATTGCGTCGAGGCGCCTTTAATAATGTCTGCGCCATTACTGCCGTGCTTACCGCAAGCTATCCAATTGGGGATATCGGGTTCGACGCACCCGCGGAGCTGAGTCATGTGTAGGCTGCCCCCTTCTGGGGCCGCATAAGATCGGGTGCCTCGAGGGCTGAGCGAGACGTAGCTGGTCTGCCCTCCCTGCCCTCCAGTTCTCGGCTCCAGAGCCCTGCCGTGGGGTTGTCGCAGGGTTTGGCGCAAGCTGGGCCTAGGCTCTCCTCCTACGCCCTTGACTCCGGGTACAATGATGGCTTCGGCAGATCGGTCCCGGGGGATGGGGGGACCCTCCCTTTAAGTGGGGGGACCTGAGGGGCGCCGGTTAAACCGGGGCCGGGGTCGGGGACTGCCGTTCGAAGAGTGCCTTAGGGACGTCCGACGGGAGGATAGAGCGTCCGATGGGCCACACTTGCACGGGGTGTGGCCTGGAGGGGTCGTTTAGTGGGTACGGAACACAGCGGCGTGCTTCACCCCCACATAACCGGGTCTTCCCATCTCACAGCGGTCGGGTCGGTTAGGGGTCGCTTCGGCGGCTCTTCACCAGCTGATGGTCGTTGCCGTCCCGGTATTCGGTGGGCCCTTTTCATGAGGGGCGTCTTGGCGACCCTCATGATGGGGGCACTGTAGCGAATTTTTCCCCTCATCACAAAAAAAAAAAAAAAAAAAAAAAAAAAAAAAAAAAAAAAAAATTACTGCCGTGCTAAGGAAAAACGCCGTAGGAACATTCGAGAGTTGCCAAATTTCCCTTAATAAAACATGCATTTTTGACAAGATTTGTGCATATTTTTCCTCGAAATTTTCAAATATTTTAGATTAAATGGCGTACAAAATTGTCTGAAAATTTTAGAAAATAAGATACGCAATTTTCCCAGTAATTTCGGTTTTTATCGGAGGAAACTTGGCAACATCTGAAGGCTCATACGGCGTTCTTCCTTAGTAAGGCAGATTATCCCGTAGACTTAATCTTCTATGGTTATTCTCCGACCATTTTTCGTAAATCCAACAGGATTTATTGAAAAAGGTCAAGAAACCCTTAGCAGATCATCGACGTTGCATTTCTTTACAAAACAGCTCGATAGCGATTAATCTAGGTCATCCAATTAAGACGAGACACTCTAAGACTTTCGATAGGCTAATGAACGGTGAGGGTTGATTATCCATACCACCCTCCTCCCATCTGATCGACCGCCGACCTCCATTACCCTAGCGGTCAGTCCCGACGTATTTTAAAACGGTTATCAGACACTTCCTCGAAAAGACTCGTGATGAGGAGGAGCTCTGCAGCACTAGCTGGCAACCTGGTGCATATAATGAGTAAACATTGACGCTCGGTGATTGGCGTTGGGTGGCAGGGATTGGCAGGGTCTGGGGTTGATATCGTGCGGGAGGAAGCTGAAAGGAGAATCAGCGTTGCCAAGATTCGCGAAGACAGAATCCGAAACAGAGGGATGGGCTCAAGTTTAAAAAGCGCTAGATGCGTTATTATTCGACGAAAAAGTCGCACACTGGAAAAAAAAAACACATTGGATCTATAGTCCAGACTCTTAAAAACATCGACAAGAAAAAATACTCTTCATTCAATCGGATTTTTGCTTAGATCACACGGAAAAAATTAAATTGGCGATTTAACAATTCAATTGCTAAAAAAGTGACTGCAACGTTTCAACGTAGATTTAACAACAAAAAATTGCTCCTTTAACCACGATTGTAGCTAATTTAACCACTGGGGTGGTTAAAGTAGTATTTTTGTGTTGTAAAATCTACATCGAAACATTGCAGTCACTATTTTTAACAATTGAATCGTTAAATCAGCAATTTAAATTTTTTCCGTGCAAGAACCAAGCCTCTTAATTTGAGCGGATTTCCTTTTGATTTAAGCAAAAATCTGATTGAATCAAGAGTATTTTTTCTTGTCAATGTTTTCAAGAGTCTAGACTCTAGATCCAATGTGTTTTTTTATCCAGTGCATGATGGATCTTTTTGCTTCTGGGCTAATTAATGAACTCTTAATACAAAGTTAATTTTAGAGAAAGCCAAGGATCTTAGCTAGCGATTTATTCCAATTTTTACCGATGAATCTAAAAATGACTTATGGTTTTTCCAAATTTGTCGTAATTTTTAGTTACATTTCCATATTCCCGGAAAAAAATTGATTTTCGCGAAAACGATGTTGGAGAAAAACCAAGTTTTCTGTTGGATTCAAAAGCTTTCAAGAAAACCGAATTATTTGCAAAAGATCCCGTCTTTACGGGAAATTAAAGTTCATGGAAAATCCTCCCAAGTTTTGAAAAAACTCACATAGTTTTTGGTTTTAACGTTGATAATAATTAGCCAAAAATCTCCGCCTAAGATTCTAGCTCCAATTCGGTCGTAACCCGTGTTCGTATTCAGCTACCATCTTTTTAAACAAGATCGCGTTATTTTCTTCCAACCTTGAATTAAAAACGTCTACTAACTTTAGTGAGTTCGTAATCGTCTACAAATTATGAAAAATTGGAATCGGAGAATTCATAACAGTTTTACCGCGAAGAAGATGGAAAATATCACCGACGGATTGCTTAACAAGCGTTAACTTATAACGGATCGGAGAGCAACAGGTAGCCCCGAGGTCTGCAGTGGGAGGAAAGTTATCTGACCGTTCAAGCGCTCAGTCCCTGAAGCAGTGCATAGTTGCGAAATTCATTACGCGCGCCTCCAAATTAGAAGCATACCGCTCGCAATACGCCAAAGTTCTGTAACCGACCGTGCTTCCGGCGCCTTCAAATTTGAAGTTATGCTTCCGGAGCTGCTCGAATCAAACGAACGCAATCGGCTTCGGTCCTAAACCTGTCTCGGCGAACTGAAATTAATGCGTAACAGTGAGAGATCCGGTTCGGTCAAAGTTTTCAGCAGTTAAAAGTTGGAGCGTTTCCGATGCAGCTTAGTGAAGACCGTTTGAGAGTGAGAGAAAAGCTGAGCTTTACGATCAGAAGTGGTGTAGGACTGGGTTTGTACAATCGAGTAAATTTGAGAGTTTCTTTTTAATTGTTCTAATTTTTTCCTGAAGTAACGACCAACATTTAACGCGCAGGTCTAGGTATTCCTTCTGAGATTCTGAAACCTAAAATGATCCAAGCGGACCCCAAAGAAGGGGGAAAATAAAGAGAAAAGATAAGTTACTTTTTACCGGCCTTTACTTTAGGCCTTTTACTGATGATCACTGGAAAAAAACACAATGGATCTAGAGTCCAGACTCTTAAAAACATCGACAAGAAAAAATACTCTTGATTCAATCAGATTTAAGCTTAAATCAAGAACCAAGCCTCTTAATTTGAGCGGATTTCCTTTTGATTTAAGCTTAAATCTGATTGAATCAAGAGGATTTTTTCTTGTCAATGTTTTCAAGAGTCTGGACTCTAGATCCAGTGTGTTTTTTTCCAGTGAAGACATTCCATATTTAAATCTTTGTGTATTTATAACATGTTCTGTTTATTTAAAAAATGTATAAAATCTGTATGTCTCATGCTTTGTGTTTCATCGCTGATTTGACGCACGTTGCACTTGGTTTCCTACGAGCGATAAAAACTATCAACACTAACCGCGTATTTAACAGATAAATTTGGAATTTTTAAAATACTTAACATATTTTGTTTGAAATTGTGATGAGAAATCATATTTTTTGGTCATTCAATTCACACCCTCTCTATCATCCAGTTGTCAGATTAATCTGATAGAAACATGAGCAGCGTTTTGCATTTCATATTGCAATTATTTCACCCTGAAATTGCAATATTTTTCCATAATTCGGTCAATTAATGCCAATTTTAAACAATCAATAAAATGGAAGTCACGAGTCAGGAAGATAAGTTTGCATTGCAGAGAAAATTTGCAACTTATTTCGATCTAATTGCGATAAATATTGGTAAGAAAAGTCCTTCGGTTAGGTTACATACACAAGGCAACATACATAACACTCTGATGCATTAGCGACTATTTTATCATGTTAGCCAATATAATCGCAACTCGTCAACTCATTAGTTTTTTACATTCCTTTTTTCTTTTTTGT